>NC_088201.1:2873754-3500639 GCF_037126465.1 Ornithodoros turicata
TGTTTCAGGTTTTTTTTCTCCTTCGCACGATTGACATTACAATAGACACTCTTCCCAGCACCATTGGCATTAATTGGCTTTAATAAATATATTTTCACTCGTACTTCCGTGCATGTATGTCTATTCATTCCTTCATGTATGTATTCCTGCATTTTCCTGCATGCATTCCTGCATTCCTGTATTCCTGCATGTATGGTTCACGTCCTTCCAGGCACAAACATTTGAAATACTTAGAACCTTACAGGTTCAACATTAATGCCTTTAAATACTCATTTTTCCAGAGGGCAATAAGCGAGTGGAATACTCTGCCCGAGGATTGTGTCTCCGCCTCGTCACTTGCGGAATTTACTAGACTATTGGATACTTTGTTTTGAAGCGTAAGTGCATTCAATGTTGTCGTATTTTTGAGTACTGACGCAATGTGACTGTTTCTGTGTATTTTCTGCCATCTCCTGTAACGGCCTCTGTTCTGAGGCCAACAGTATTTTCAAATAAAAATAAATAAATAAATGAATATTCATTGCATATGTCACGGGGTCAAATGAGAGGAGCCAACGCGGGAGACTATACATCACGCAGCTGCACTCTTAAAAATGAACTTCACCGCATAGCACGCTTTTAGCCAACCATTATCACGAATGATGTCGCTGTGTGCCCTGATTTGTTTAAAACGGTAGGCGTACGCCTTTTCTGTGACACTTATGCGGTTCATAATTGTCACAAAAATGGCGTACGCCTCCCGTTTTCAGCAAATCAAGGCACGTAACGATATCATTCAAGATGATGGTTGGGTAGGAGCGTGCAATGTGGTGAAGTTCATTTCTAAGAGTGTGGCTGGGACCATGGTGCCTCAGCCGACAACCCCTAGTACACTTTTAAAAATGAACTTCACCGCATAGCACGCTCCTAGCCAACCATAATCTCGAATGATATCGTTATCTGCCCTGGTTCGTTGAAAACGGGAGGCGTACGCCTCTTTTGTGACAATTATGAACCGCATAAGTGTCACAAAAAAGGCGTACGCCTCTCGTTTTTAAGAAATCAGGGCAGATAACGATATCATTCGAGATAGTGGTTGGCTGGGAGCGTGCTATGAGGTGAAGTTCATTTTTAAGAGTGTGGCTACTAATGCATTCTGGTGACATTTTTTCGTACACACTTTAACTCGGTTCCACCCAAATGCACGAAGAATTTTCACCCCAAATTGCAAACGAAACAATCCGATTGTCAGGAATGTTTGGAACACGTGACTAACTCAGTGACTGAGCGGCTTTGCGTTACGTCTCGCCATGTTGAACTGACCTTTTTAGCAGCCCACGCACTTGGTATTTAAATCCCCCAAAATGAAGATTGCTTGCGAATATGGTCGCTAAGCGAAATAAGGGCCTTGCCGTCACTTTATCTTCCACTATCACGTCACATCACGGGGCTCGTCACTCCAGCACATGCCGTGTTTCGCGCAATATGCAGCGACGGTTCCTTAGTGGTGGTGGTGATAGGGCTTGCCGTTGTCGGCCTCACGTATGTGGGCAACGTCACGACTCACGCCCTGGGGGAATGTGCGTCCTGGGCCGACTTCTAAGGGAATTGTGCCGACATATGTCTGAAAGCGTCTGAGGAAAACCCAGGAAAAACCCCAGACAGCACAGCCGGCACCGGGATTCGAACCCGGGTACCTTCCAGTCTCGACGTGACATGGCCAGCACGCTAACCACTGAGCCACGGGAGCTGAGCCACTGAGCCACTGAGCGACGGTTCCTTAGCAAGTCGAAGGACAGACTATCCAGAATGACGCTGTCCAACGCGCCTATATACGAGGTATTGAAAGTTGAAGCGGTACTTCTACCCAGGAAGGAAAGAACCGCTGATCGCGGCATTGAACCTGGCAGGCTATCTAATTGTAATATCTCTTTCCTATCGTGATAGCATCGAATCGCTTGCTTGTCCTTGATCTTAAACGAGTGCAGGCTACGTTTAGTGAGTCGGTAAACGCTCTCCAGATAATTTATCGTGATGGCGGTGTGCGGATTAACTTGGTCCACTTGATACCCATATTTAAATAACCAATTTTTGACGGGTCGTCTTTTTTGCCCAGTGCCTCACTAGTAGCGTGAGCTATTTGCACTGTAAACTTTTTCACACCTTTAAAGGTGTGCGCTATGAACATTCAACCTGGTTGCGTAACATTGCATCTCCAGGATGATATTTTACAAAATTTGGAAAGCATTACTAAAGATCAAGTGTCAGTGCAAATCTTGCTTTCATTATGTCTTGGATATCGTAAGTACGAGCTAATGCATATATGCATCGCTATCGATAATCGAGCACGCGCAAGTGTCTACAATACTGTTGAACAATGTTGAGATGTTGCAAGACTGAATTTTTGGAGGACAGACAACACTCGAGTAAAGAAAATTTGTGCGAAACCGTGCTCCATTATTATGTTACCAAAATTACACCTAAAAAGGCGTGCGCCATGCACGTTGTTACACCTTTAAAGGTGTGAAAAGATTTAGAGTGTAACGTAAACTGCAAAGGCTTAATCAGCAATTAGGCCCGCTGATCGTCAAAATAGGATTGTTGTTATTATGTTAACAAGTGGGTTGAAGCGGGGTGGTTGGTTGACGTACATACTTGAGTGGAACTGCAGCAGGGGTGGGTATAAATACATATGTTTGGAGTATTTACATATATAATACAAAATACTTCGTTGAAAGAGGTATTTAAATACTCTTCCTAAAATACTTTTACGTATGACTATTTGAATGCAATATATAAATACAATATTTAAATACCGCAACTTAGTACCATAAATACTGTGAGGCAGATGTCATCCGGAATTACAGAAAAATAACGATCATAACAATAAACCAGCAAGGAACAATAGCATTTATTTGTTAGATTATCGTGACGATTTTAATATTAGAAGTTTCTCGAAGACTGCATCTTTTAGGCATCTTCTAGGCCGTACCATGAAATTCGCAAAGGAGAACAGCATTTCCACAGGTGCCGGTGAACAAAGGCTTCTATTAAATTTGACGAAGATGACTTGTACAACAATGTAGTCTGGTAGTCGCGCCGGTGGTCCCCAACAACAGTGAAAAACTCGCCAACTAAAATGGTTTGTCGCATGCCAATGTTAGCACAAAACACGACATAACTGCGCCCCACTTGCACTTCTTCCGGAAAGGTCAAATGCAGGACAACTTCAAGATACGAGTCAGTATACACTCTTAGAAATGAACTTCCCCGCATAGCATGCTCCTAGCCAACCATCATCTCGAATGATATCGTTATCTGCCCTGATTCGTTGAAAACCGGAGGCGTACGCCTTTTTTGTGACAATTATGAACAGCATAAGTGTCACAAAAAAGGCGTACGCCTCGCGTTTTCAACGAATCAGGGCAGATAACGATATCATTCGAGATGATGGTTGGCTAGGAGCGTGCTGTGCGGTGAAGTTCATTTTTAAGAGTGTATTCTGTGTTTAGGGGTATTTATAAGGCATTTACAAGAATAATTACACAAAAATTGGTATTTAAATATAATTATAAATAAATTTTTCGAGTCTGCATTGAAATACAAGATATAAATACGTGTATTTATATCTTAAATAGTATTTTAATTGCAATGTATTTAAATACTGCCCATCCCTGAACTGCGGCAAGGGATGCGGACAAGTGGGCTAAAACATAAACGACAGGACCCCCCCACCTGCAGACTCCCAACTACACTCTTAAGAATGAACTTCACCGCATAGTACGCTCCTAGCCAACCATCATCTCGAATGATATCGTTACCTGCCCGGATTTGTTGAAAATGGGGGGCGTACGCCATTTTTGTGACACTTATGCTGTTCATAATTGTCACACATTGCTGTTCATAATTGTAAAAAAAAAAAGGCGTACGCCTTTCGTTTTCAACAAATCAGTGCAAATAACGATATCATTGGAGATTATGGTTGGCTAGGAGCGTGCTATGCGGTGAAGCTCATTTCTTAGAGTGTAGGGACGGTTCATGTTCGCCGGGATTCAAAAACACTACAATAATAGACGAGTGGTCAGATAAAACTGTTCGTGATATTCTAGAGGGGCTTCGCATTACTTTACGCGGCAACACGTGCATAAGTGTACCATCAGTTGCCTTAGCTCGGCTTGAAAGAGATTTTCTCGCCTGTTAAGATTACACGTGGGAATGCCTTCTGTTATCGCTCCGCGTGCTACTTCTGTGTCGCAATTGGTTGGTTGCTCTGTATATATTTGTCTCCTTCCATTCAACTTGTGCTATACACTCTTGAAAATGAACTTCATCGCATAGCATGCTCCTAGCCAACCATCATCTCGAATGATATCGTTATCTGCCCTGATTTGTTGGACACGGGAGGTGTGCGCCTTTTTTGTGACAATTATCGACCATAATCTCGAATGATATCGTTATCTGCCCTGATTTGTTGGAAACGGGAGGCGCACGCCTTTTTTGTGACACTTACGCTGTTCATAATTGTCACAAAAAAGCCGCACACCTCCAGTTTCCAACAAATCAGGGCAGATAACGATATCATTCGAGATGATGGTTGGCTAGGAGCATGCTATGCGGTCAAGTTGATTTCTAAAACTGTAGTTGCGAGTCTCCTGTCGTTTATGTTTTGACCCACTTGTTCGCGTCCCAATTGCTGCAGTTCCACTCAAGTTGTTATTAGGCCCAGCAAAGCGGTCAAGTAACCATCTCAAGAATGGCAGTTGACGAAATTCTTTCTTCGTCTGTGTGGTCGAAGTGAACGTGCCATGTGCAGTATCTCTGTTTGCAAAGATAACGAGAATATGATTTTAGCATACTCCGTCGCAAAGAAAAAAAAATATGTTCGCCGAAACTGCACGCTCTGTTTGGCAACACTGACCTCGTTGCGCTTTAGGGTGGTCGCCACAATCTGTAGCGCCATCTTCGCCGCAGGAATGGAATTAACAGTAATGGTTTCAAATGCGTTCCTTTTCAACTCGTCCTTGCAAGAAAGATCATTCCAGACAATTGAAATGGTGTTCGTTGGCGTCCTCTCTGTGTCGAATTAGTCCGCTATCTTCTGAAATTGAACTGAAATTTTAGACCAACTCGAACAAGTGCAATACGTAGTTCTAAACATGCAATTTTAGCCTCGTTCATACATTATATTTTGCCGGGTGGTAATCATAAGGCCGAAACTCATAAGGCAGAATTATCAGAAGGCTGAAAATTCAGAAAACAGAACTATCAGAAGACCGAAAGGTCAGAAAACCGAATTATCGAAAGGCCGAAAACTAAGGAACCCAAGGTATGAAAAGTGTTATTCCAACCGCGATAACAAATTAGCTCTAGAAATTAGGTTTGATAGTCTTGCTGTGAATTAAAACAGTAAATAAATTATTTCACCGAACTCCGCGTTAATAAGGTATTTTGGATCACTTAGGGAAAAATAAAAAGTAGACATGAACCACTGTGTTATTGTATGTGTTTATGGTACACAACGGCAATAAGTGAAAATAAAAAATTACGAGCTATGCGATGACATTTCCCCATTCTCATCCCATTTTCAACAACGGCTTCAACCTAGGTCATTCCTAAAACCAGTTCCCTATCATCAGCTCTGACTCAACACCGCGCCTAATTGCTAGGCCTTTCGATAAGTAGGGTGAGTAGTTGAGTGAATGACCTGGGAAAACTGATGACCATTCTGCAAGAAATCATATACATATGTGCTGCTGTGTCAGGGGACAAGGGGGGTAAATTATACGGTCCTTGAAATAGAACGGTACAGAAAGTTGCAGTCGGAGCAAAAAAAAAAGAAGAGAAAAACCCTACAGATCTTGTCATACAGATCCTATATAGGGGTAAATTAACGATGGTTTAACTGGGTTTAAGTTTATTCTGTAGAGCAAGCGATTCAGACGGTTGCTTGTTCAAATCACGTTCAGGTCACAAAAATGTAGAGAAACACCATCTCCTCTACAATTCATTCAGTGGGTGATACAAGTCATTCACTGGTATATTCACCCACGAGGCACTTTCTTATTGTAGTAAACATGTTGTAATTTCTTCCCCTTTTTTTCTAGCCAGACTATTTCCACGCACAAATTCTACGCATTCCAATTATTCGATTTCTAATACGAGAGCCAGGAATCTTTTTTTTTTAATTATAATCTCATGACAAGAACAATCTCGTTCAGGTCATCTGTCTTTTTGGCCTTTCCATTTTCGGCCTTCGGATTTTCGGTCTTTTGACTTTCGGCCTTGTCATCTTTCGGCCTTCTGACAGTTTGGCTTTATGATTTTTCGGTCTTTTCGGTGTGGGGTATAGTCGTGACGACGCCCACTCTTGTGTGGCCAACAACGGCGAGCCTATCCTGCCATCACCCCCTCCCCCCCTCATTTTTAAGAGTGTGGGGCTTCTACAAAGATGTACAGCAGCATCGTTCAGATTCCTCCTGGCAAGGTTCTCTAGAGAGTTCATCTTTGAAACGACTCGGAAACGTCTTTATCATGCTCTTCTGGATTCGCTTTTTCCGCCCCCAATGTACCGTACGATGTTTGCACCCAAGCCTGGTGGTGATGTTCTCTTGCGTGTGCGGCGTATGCCGGTGCGTCCCAAGATGAAGACCTGGGGGGGGCGAAGATCTGGGGGGGGGGCGACTTTCTTCTATCGGCGACACACTGGAACGCTACCGCTTCGTGCGTGGCTGCGCGACAGAGGGTTTTGGGTGCCGCGGAATAATTTTAAACTGCCGTCTTTGTCCGGAAGAGGAAAACATTGAGCACGCTTTTCTGAATGAGGCTCGTGCAGATGACGTCACGCGCAGCCTTTGAGCGCCTTGGAGCCACGTGACATGGGGAAACGTGGGAAGGCATCGCAGGAGTCTTACTGCGGGCCGAATGTGTTTTTTCCAATTTCCTCTCGTAATTGCACGGCATGCCCTTCTAATGTGACTCCGGTATACGGCAATATGTTTTCCAATGTCACATTTGGTCACGTCTAAAGAAAGTAGCGCATGTCGCTTCCTGCGGGTGCACCTAGGGTTGCCACCTTTCAGAATGAAAAATACCGGCTGAGGGAGAGGAGGTGGAATAAAGGGAAGGAGGAAAGGCTCGTGGGAAAGGGAAAGTGGGTGAGGAACGTTCTAGCTGGCTCGACACAACCACCAACAGCTTTGCACAACCACTGCTCTTGTCCCCTCCGAGCACAAGACTTAATGAATAACAATGATAATAATGATAACCATGAATAATAATAATAATGAATAACTCAGAAAACAACTGGTGACTGCGGAGTTGGGTCTCTGTTCCAGATTTATTCAAGCTGTAGTGGAATGTTGAAGGGAAAACCACGTAAAAGCCCTTATGAAAGGTCTTGAGCCACAAATACCGGCAAAAGGCTGCCGGTATCACCCTCCTACCGGCAACCGGCAGAGCGAGCAAATAACCGGCCGTGCCGGTATAATACCGGCCTGGTGGCAACCGTAGCCGTGCACCCGGGATTTCAGGTCCACTCAAGCGCTGTTTAGATTTACAGATGGTCGGGTACAGGGGATGTCGTTGAGGCCCGGCAAATAATAAAAAAAACAGAAAGAAAGGTGTGCCAGTTCACCCACAGCGATATTATCTCGCAAACAGGAAGCGCTTATCGATAGGAGAGAGTGATTTGGAATCGGACGTCCGTCCAACACGCACCTCTTGGCCCGCAGAGGCTCTTATATGCTCAACAAGACGTGGGTGGATTGGATCCCATGTACTCGTCGCATCGTCTTTTTACTGGAGCGGAACCTGCCTACTTCTTCCTTCCTATAATGTGAATTGCAGGTGCACTTTCTTGAGCTTATCACGAAGTACGGTCATCAGAGCCTTCAAATTTGTGCAGGAGAACGCGGGGGGTCCTATTCTCGTCAAAGTAATCGATACGCCGATCACTTTGACGAGAATAGGGCCCCAGGCTGTATAGGGTTTATTCACTGACGTCAATTTCGCCGCCATATATACTGTAGGTCCCTCGAAGTTATGTTCCCGCATTCGTTCGCTGCCGTACGCTCTTTGGATGACTATTAACGTCGAAAACGTGGAAATTGCTTGGATATGCTACAAGTGACACAGCACAATAATTTTGAAACTCCAAATATACGGTGTCTGCGATGCGGTACAGTGATTTGGATGGGACCTACAATATGGCGGCCGATGGCAGCACATTTTCTTGCTAGCGACAGTGGCGGTCTCCTACGGATGACGTCATGTGAATAAATCCTATACATATACCATATACATATATATGTACGCAAAGGCATAGCGTACAACGCACTAAAACTCACTATTAGCGTAGTGCACTAAACTCAACTCGAGTTTTTGTGTACCGTACGCTATCCCCTTTGCGTACGTAGGAGGTAGCGTGATTGTTCTGTGCGCGAAGTTCTCTTTGTGTTATGCGCGTGCGCAGAATCACAACGTTATCCCTTACGTACGCAAAGGCGATAGCGTAACGTTGTGGTTCTGCGCAATGCTCTTTTTATAACGCCGAACGTTAGCCAGTTGGTATTCCATAGCAAATGCTCTTTTTATGTTTTGCGTGTGCGCAGAGCCACCAACGCTATCGCCTTTGCGTACGTAATAGATAGCGTCGGTGATTCTGCACACGCGCAAAGCATAAAGAGAGCTTCGCGCAGTGCGAGAACCACCACGCCATCCCCTACGTACGCAAAGGTGATAGCGTATACGATGCACTAAAACCAGGGAAGGGTAACGGTAATGGTAATGGAAACAGAAACGGTATTATTACCGAAATTTGAGATGGTAACGATAACGGAAACGCATACGCATACCACTGTCCTCCATTACCGGAAACAGAAAACGGAAACGAACATCATCGTCCGGTATTGAATTCGGGTAATGGCTATTCCTGTTGTGCGATGACATTTCAGTTATTTTTCATTTTATTTTTGTATTTTGATGGCTCCATTTCCTGTAATGCTCTAAATACTACACGACACCATGGAAACAAGGCGCAATATTGCATCTCAAGGGTGCATCCGTCGCTTACCTACTCGTCCCAGTCCTCATAACTCCATGACGTCAACACATACATGAGACACGCAAGCTCTGTAACAGCCATTCCATTACCGGAAACAGTAACGGAAACGTTACGGAAACGAAAGTGAAAAGCTGGTATCGGAAACGGATAACGGAAATGAAAATATAGCAGTAACGAAAATGGAACCGGTAACGAAAATACGTCCGTTATCCTTCCCTGACTAAAACTCACTAATAGCGAGTTTTAGCAGAACGTATACAAGTTTCACGATAGCGTTTCCGAAAACATGACAATCCAATTCTTATTCCTGGCTGACATCACGTTGCTGCTATCTGATTGACTGGACAACGATACGAAGTCGCAATCGGATGGCGCTAATGATTCTCTAAAACACCCTATGGGTGACTTGTGTTTCCTATGCGCTCCGAGATGGTGTCGGCGCGCTGCGGAGAACACTGCGGAGTAGAGCCCTGCGCGGATGAGGTTTTTGGCATCCGCATCCGACCCGCATTCGCGCACACGTTACCGCATCCAATCCGCATCCGCACCATACACAACAGTTTACATCCGCATCCGATCCGCTGAGCAAAACGCACCATCCGCATCCGATCCGCAAAAATCCGCACGCTTCGAAATACGCGTAAAGACCGGCGGAAGCATGTTGGTATAATTTCGGATGCCTCCATGCTGTCACGGAAGAACTCAGTCATGACGACAAGCAAAGGTAAACCTTTCAACAAACGCGATATAGACTTCAGGAACGCGTCGAACGCTACCTCGTCGGCGCTCGCGCGGTTCGAGACGCCTGAATGCCTCCTCTCCCGTGTTGGCGCCGTGCATGGTCAAAGGTGAACCAGAGCATGCGCTCGCTGTCGGCTGTCGGCGCGCAATACAAATAAATTGCGGGTGGAAAAATGACAGCACGCGGTATATCCGCATCCGATCCGCTACCGATCCGCTGCCTTCGTATCCGCATCCGATCCGCATCCAACCTCGAGCCATCCGCATCCGATCTGCACACCGCAGCAAGTGCTAAATTTTCATCCGAATCCGCAAGTATATTGCGGATATCCGCTTCCATCCGCGGATGGTGCAGGGCTCTACTGCGGAGCACTACCGTAGTGTGGACGCGTCGTCTGCTTTTATACGTTTATTCCGCATTCAGTGCAGTAGGTGGAGCATTGGGAAACCAAACAGCAATCGTACCATCGCGGCACAAGCCATCTTCGATCAATATACACAAGAATGACAGAAAAGAACACTCAACTCCAAACATCGGCCCAAGTGTGCCCGGGTGACAGTGTCGCCCTCTATAGGTCGATCTCGCAGCGAATAGCGTGGCATGGTATGTTGAGGAGCAGGTAACTAACATGGTAGCACCTCTTACCGGAAAGTTGCTTCGCAGCAGCTGTTCTATTCAGAACCTATAGTGATGAAAAGCATTATTTGAAACGCTTTGATTTGCTTGTTCAACTTTCTAAAGGGTTGCGGTGTATACTCTATGACACTTTACTGGGTGGAAAATAAAGATACTCTATGACACTTTACTGGGGGAAAAATAAAGATACTCTATGACACTTTACTGGGGGAAAAATAAAGGCACTCTATGACACTTTACTGGGGGGGAAAATAAAGATACTCTATGACACTTTTCTGGAGCAAAAAGAAGACGCGTGTGTATGTACATAACTTTATTTGGGGTCAACTCATCTGCAGACAACTCTGGGGCAACACTCGGGGTAGAAGGACTTGCCGATCTTCAACTCGCAGCCTGGACCTGGTCGGGGAGCCGGACCGCACCTGTAACATTCGCCTATATATTACTGCTTCGCACTAAAGGTGGGTAAGTTTCCTTAAAAAGTAAGAAATTCACGCTCGGAAACATAATAATAATTGCAGTAAGTTACTTTATTAATGGAAGCAGTTACATCTACGGTTACCCCGGCTAGAGTTACAGATGCGAAGCCCCGAAAAAAAAAAAAAACAGAATTTTTGAAAAAAAAAAAACAGTTTTTGTTTTCGGGTTTTTTCCTCGTCTTCAGAAAAATAGCCAAAAATTTCCATGTGACAAAATACAAAAATGTAAATTTTCGTGCATTTGATGCGTTCCAACCCGCCAACAGTGCCTTAGGTGCCTCTAATCTGCCAACAACCACCAACTTAGTGCTCAGTCTGGCTGCTCCAAGCGATCGCCATCGCGTTCACATAATGCCTGAGTTCTGGTCGGAGTGGACAGGTTGTTCTAATTACCTACCGCTGAGTAGACAGCAGTCTCATGGGATGCTCTGCTCTGCATTTATGCCTATAGAGGATGGACACTACTAAAGTCTCTAGCCCATTGTATGCTGTGGCTTGGCCGGCAATGCTTCGGCTCAGCAGTAACCACGTTTGTTTCAATCCCCTCCAATTTTTCAGGAAAAAAACCGAAAAAACCGTTTTTTTCGACCGATTCAAAATTTCCGGAAATTTTGCATCTCTAGCTAGACTAACCACTCGCAAGCTGTCGCTGGTGGCAAAATCTACACTCTTAAAAATGAACTTCACCTCATAGCACGTTCCTAGCCAACCATAATCTCGAATGATATCGTTATCTGCCCCGATTTGTTGAAAACGGGAGGCGTACGCCTTTTCTGTGACAATTATGAACAGCATAAGTGTCACAGAAAAGGCGTACGCCCCCCGCTTTCAACAAATCAGGGCAGATAACGATATCATTCGAGATGACGGTTGGCTAGGAGCGTGCTATGCAGTGAAGTTCATTTTTAAGAGTGTACACGCCATATAGTACAGGCAACAACATTTTGCGATGATGTGACGTTTTCCCTGTTAGCGACATCATCATTCTCGGCAATCCACCGGCATACCATACACGGCAATTGCTCAATACAGGTGGAACATTGTGTCGTCTACATACACTGTGCTTTTTTAAGCATTGAATTTTTTTATATATATATATAAAAAAGATACGAGAAACACATAGACGCCGTTCTTGCAGTTGTGAGTTTTATGGCGAAGTGGACGTTCTATCACAGAAAAATATGCAACAACTGGATGACTATTACCGAAAATTTGTTAACGTTTTAATTACACGTCTTCGACGAAAGTGAGATAGCTGAATTGGAGCCATTTATTATTTAAAAGAGGTAAGAACTCCTATCTCCATGTATTTACTTACTGGTTGAATAGAGGTAATATTGTTCTTCTATATACGCTTCGTAATTCTATTTTCAATTTATTGTTCAATTTTTCTCCTTCATATTGTGCAGTGTTAATACAAAAACGCACTCTCTTTCGTATTCGGGTGAGCAGACGCACCGCCGTCCAGATACCTCTATCCATCGTTACGTCATCCGAAGAATGGTAGCACCCAATGAGACGCCAACGCGGAGGTACACATAACGTTCTGCTTTACCTTCTTCAAGATGAACTTCACTACATGGCACGCTCCTTATCAACCATCATCCCGAATGACAACGTTCTCGTCTCTGATTTGTTGAAAACGGGAGGCGGTTGCCCATTTTGTAGCCGCACATAATAGATACATAATAGGCTCCGCCTCTCGTTATTAACAAATCATGGGCGAGAACGTCGTCATTCGGGAAGATGATTGGTTAAGAGCGTGCTATTTGTTTTCGACAACTCCGCTATAAATGGTCCTTTCTGCGAACTTGGAAGGTGTGTGTAAGACATACCCTTCAATGGTGACTTCTCTCTTCCGTATGTCGCAAGAGATCTGCTGGCACGGAGTATGCCTTCTTACCCGTCCGTGAGGTATTTCTCGTTCACCGTACAGGCATTTACCTGCGAATGGCGAAGCTTAGTGAATAGAGACTTTGCCATTGCCATCGACATCCTCAAGCGAAATCACACGCCATATATAGAGGTCTCGGCCTCTGCTCTAATTCCCACACTCTAAAAACAGAGCTTCACCGCATAGCACGCTGTGCGCCAACCATTGCCACGGATGATATGGTTATCGCTTTCAATTCGAGGAGAGGGGGCAGGCGTATACGCCTTTTCGTGGCAATTACCATATATCCAAATTGCCACAAAAAGGCGCACGCCCCCTCTCTCTCCTCGAATGAGAAGCGATGACCATATCGTTCGAGACAATGATTGGCGCACTACGTGCTATGCGGTGAAGTGCTGTCTTTAGAGTGTATTCTTTCCACACTCTTAAAAATGAACTTCACCGCATAGCACGCTCCTAGCCAACCATTATCTCGAATGATATCGTTATCTACCCCAATTTGTTGAAAACGGGAGGCGTACGCCTTTTCTGTGACAATTATGAACGGCGTAAGTGTCACAAAAAAGGCGTGCGCCTCCCGTTTCCAACAAATCAGGGCAGATAACGATATCAGTCGAGATGATGGTTGGCTAGGAGCGTGCTATGCGGTGAAGTCCATTTTTAAGAGTGCAAGTCATTGGGAGTGGTGTTTTACTGGAACAATCGCGACCATACAGGAGCCATTTTTATGGTCACGTGTACGTTGACAGAACGCATCGTGTATGGCAGGGAGTGACTTTTTCGGGTTAAATCTGATTCCGCCCAGATATTCCCACCGAACTGACCTCCGACCAATACGGGTTAAACCCGATTTCTCCCCGAATTTCAGTCACTATGAAATCCTCAAGTGACGTTTCCACTGAAGACGAACAAAGGTGTAACACCTGTAAGAATGGGTCACTTACGTTCCCAGCAATACACCCATGTGTGTCAACACTGCCTATGCCTTCGGGAATTACCGCTGGAAGGTCACGATCCCCACCTCCTCCCCCCCCCCCGCAAAAAAAAAGAAGAAAAAAAGGAAAAAGAAAGAGAGATTAGGAAAGGACTTAATAGGCAATAGGAGAAACAAAAACACTCGATAACACTCGAACGCATAATCATCGCCCGATTTCTCCTCGAATTACAGATTTAAAAATAGAGCCCGATTTTTATGCCCCGAATCTGAGAAAGGCATTTAACCCGAAAAAGTCATTCCCTATCAGTATACTTGTTCGTCTTCCAAGGCTGAACAAACGATTCATGCCTTTTGCCTAGCATATCTGGCAGCGACATACACTCTAAAAACTGAACTTCACCGCATAGCACGCTCTGCGCCAACCATTGCCACGAATGATACGGTTATCGCTTCTGATTCGAGAAGAGAGGGAGGCGTACGCCTTTTTGTGTCAATTTGGATATATGATAATTGACACAAAAAGGTGTACGCCTCTCTCTCTCCTCGAATCAGAAGCGATAACCCAATCATTCGTGGCAATGGTTGGCGCAGAGCGTGCTATGCGGTGAAGTTCAGTTTTTAGAGTGTAGTGAGATTTACTTTAATGAAGTTCACCACATAGCACGCTCCCAGCCAACCATCATCCCGAAGGACAACGTTCTCGCCCCCGATTTGTTGATAACGAGAGGCGGAGCCTATTTTGTGCCATTATGTACGGTTTCGTCTTCCGCCTGCAGTCTTAGAAGTGAACTTCACCGCATAGCACGCTCTGTGCCAACCATTGCCACGAATGATATCGTTATCTGCCCTGATTGGTTGAAAACGGGAGGCGTACGCCTTTTTGTGGCAATTTTGGATATATGAAAATTGCCACAAAAAGGCGTACGCCTCCCTCCGTCTTCCAATCACAAGCGATAACCCTATCATTCGTGGCAATGGTTGGCGCACAGTGTGCTATGCGGTGAAGTTCATTTTTAAAGAGTGTAGCTTAAAAAGCTTTTAAAGCATTTAATTACGTAACTGTAATTGAAATACGAACGTATTCAAACGTATATAGCTTCTAGAAGCCGCGATATATGGACTCACCGTTTCTAAGGTTCACCCTCTTCCTGGTGACTTGCGGTTGAGCCAAGACAGCTGCGGCCAAGAACAGCACTAATAGTGGGAACACTAAAGATCGGACATCCATGTTCAAATGTGCGATGAATCGCAAGTTAGGGCGTCCTTAAGTACTGAAGCCCGAACCACGTGTTTCGAACGGGCCGTGCGATTGGCCGCCCGGGCCGTGCCAATGAACCCGAGGGCGCCCAAGGACGCATATATAAAGTAGCTTCAACTCGTCCAGTACCCCTTGGTTATGGGCGATGAAATCTCGTTTGGATAAGCGTTCGTCTTCTGGGTCAATGGTCTTGTGCTTTTCCACGCACTTTCTTACGCCCAGAAGGCATTCGGAAGGAAGCTGTTTGGAAGGGTGACATTCAGCAGCCGAACGACGACAGCAAAGTGACGTCAAGTCGAACACTGAACAACATGAAGGACATTTGCCCGGAAGGAAGAACCTGCTTCTCATTTAATTAACTATAATTAAAGACGCGCAACGAGCCGCAGAAATAGTAAGCCTGTTTGACACATTGTGACACTCTTTGGTTTTAGTGCCTTGAGACTTCGCTTTTGGTGACAAGCTCGGTGATGATGTTCTCATTTAGTCTTTCAAAGCGTTTCAAAGCGTCGAGGTTAGTGTAGTTTCCCTTTCTTTTATTAATAACGCGTCCTGGAGTAGCCAGTCCCGAGTGGCTCGAGACTACCATCTCCATTTTTTTCTTTTAAAATCAATCAATCAATCAATAGTAAGCACTCTTTCTTGCTTGCGACAAAGTCCAATAGTATTTGATACGATAGCGAGCCAGACAATTGAGAGTGGTACCCAAGCTCCCCAAAGAAATAAGGTACCCTACCTAAAAATACATATTGTCAAGTGGTGGAAATGAATGTGTCCGCATACAAACTTGCAGAAGTGTTTAAAAATGGAATGTATCAACATGCCGTCAAAATGGAACAATCTGGATCCGTCGACTGAGGCAGAACGTTTTTGAAATAAAAGGCGAGTCGGTAACGTAACCTTCACATGACGTCACAAGGTTGTGGGACGGAAATAAAGAACTCTTCTCGGATGTGGTAAAACGTAATCAGCAAGTTTTCCATCCAATGACAGCGAAAGCGCTCACTATGAAATTCAATTTAATTGACTGCGAATTTAATTGAACCATCACTTTTAGTTTTCGTCGCTGAGGAGCCCCAATCACGACCTACTAGATTATAATGACCATGTCATTTGCACTCCTCCTCAGCGCCACAGTTTCGAGGCTAGCGGTGGTGCTATAGTCATTGGCCCGGCTATTGCTTCTTCAATTCTTCTACACTATCTTGTACTCAGATTACGTTAGGAGTTTCCCGCAATCATTGAATGTCCAATGAGACATGGGTTCTTCCAAAACTAGTACATTGATTATCGTCATTATTCCATGCGTCTTAATGGGCTTCGAAGTCCCGAAAGACGCGTACGTACGCGTGTGAAGGGCAATCGCTGTGTGGGCATGATGAAGCAATGGATGGATGAATGTCTAGTGACTTTCCCTTTGTATCGGGCAGTGGCGTAGTGCTGTAGCGCCCTCTGTGGACGCCATCATGATGACGACGACGCAATAAACGCGCCGGCCAGTTGTTACCTGGCAGGTGCACAGCACGGACCTATGTTCCTTATTATCTGCTAGGTATCCACAGTGCCACCAAGCCCGCGATACAAGATTTACCTTGTACATTGTAGCCGTTATATTGTAGAATATCGGTCCCCCTTTCCACTCATTTTGTATCTTCTTGTGCCACCAATCATTAAGTTTTTAAAAGCGATACAAATACACACGGCGTATAGACACTGAATTCAAATTTCACAACAGACATTGGCGTTTCGGAGCCTATGCAGACCCCCTCATCGGAATGAAGCAGGATTCTGGTTTATCGAAAGAACAAAGAATGTTTTAAACAAGCACCCCGGACCACTACCCGACTGCTAAGCACCCTTGCTACATAAATAGTACCGGGTAAGCGCCTCCTGCTTCATTCCGATGAGGGGGTCTGCATATAGGCTCCGAAACGTCAATGTCTGTTGATTGATTGATTGATTGATTGATTGAAAGAAAAAAATGGGGATTGTAGCCCTCATCACGAGGGCCGGCTACCCCAGATCACCTAAGGAAAGGAATTCCAGACACATCCACCATCACCCACCATCAATGTCTGTTGTTAAACTTTAATTCGTTGTGTGCATGTATTGTGTGTATAATTTGCCGTGTGTATTTTTATCGTTTTTAAAAACACGTGTGTTACCGGCGTTTGATCAGTCTTCAATCATTAAGTCTCCATTTGGTTTTCCCCACTGCCTGTTGACGTATATATCCCTCCCACCCCGCACTTTCAAATCCCAGCGCCCTCCATAATTCAACGGCCCCTTTGGATCTCGACGAAGTGTCTTACATTCCAGTATATCACATATTCCGCCGTCTCTTCTTCCCCTCACACTATAGTAACGTTGCTGAAATTTGGCATTGTGAGTCCGCAGCATACCCGTCCTCGCTTCAAGCTGCTTCCCCGTGTATTAGCGCAATATATTTTTCTTCCGCTCCCTATATATATTTCTAGTACGCGGACTTCTTCTACATTCGCCATATGCTACTTTCTGGTCTCGACCTCCCTTTTCTCCTCCTCCCCTTTGGTACTGTAAAATACTTAGCTGAGAGTGCACCAGCTCTCTTCCTCCAAGTGTATACGTCCTCAGAGAGATATACGCCAATGTCCTTGTTGCCCAAGTCTTTCTGCGCCTTTCGACCAGACTTGTGCCCGTTACCAAAAAATAGGAACTAAATACCGTTACCCGTTACTTCAGAAAAAAGTAACTAAATACGTTACTCGTTACCAACATACAAAAGTAACGAGTTCTCGTTACTCACAGGTAACGAGATACTTTTACGTTACCGCCGCATAGTTAAAGGAGCCAACAAACATGCCGTCACTTGCCTTCAACTCATTATTAATGAGAAATTGCACTTCACAAGAAGCTGATACTCGACATTTACATCAGTGATCTTCGTTCTCTTCCGTGTGAAGATATCTGCTGCCGAAGTGGGGGTGATCGGAGGTTATGAAAACACAAGAAAAGACACCGGTTTTCGTGCCACCGATCACCAACGGTTCCCAAAAACAGACGAGGGACTGCGTCATAATTTAGGACGCTCAGAAGCTTAGCAAAGACAAGAAAAGGCTAGAAGTCAAAACGCGTTTTTTGTATCCATAGCACAATTAGTGCCCATTCTTGGGAAGGAGTGATGGTCGGAGATAACTGAAACAAGAGAAAAGACAAGGGCCTTCGTTTAAGACGATTCAGCACGTCAACACATCATCCAGCGAGGGACTGCAATAATACTTTGAGTCACACGTGGGTCACGCAGGTCCACGCATTGCGCCACACGGAGTGCCGAAATGTGCTCCCCCGTGCTGAAGAAAAGGAACGAGTAACGTCAGTAACGAGTTACCAATTTTTGTAACTGATTCCGTTACTATTACAATTTTTTAAAAAGTAACTGAATCGTTACTTCGTTACCAAAAAAAGTAACCGTTACCAAGTAACGAGTTACTTGTAACGAGTTAGGCACAACTCTGCTTTCGACTATCCCTTGGCCTCAAACACACCGTCCTCATTATGCGCTATGCAGCGCGCACCCACTGTTAGACGTCTCATCCCCGCTGTCGAGTGTCCGTAAAATGTGTTATGCCCGCATTTATACGTAAGACCACATTACCCACAGTCATTTCTGGCCCAATTACAGTCTTCCACACCCTCCGAATTATCTCGTATCGACCCACATAACCCTGTTTTTCATAACCGACGAGTTCCTTGTTACTCTTTTTCGAAATCTCCTCTTCGTGTTGTTCTAGATAATTGGGGCCACTTGACAGCCATATCCCGAAATGCACTTGTATTTCTGAACAGCCTCTACAACCTCTACTTCCTGTCTGGAAAGCGGTTCCTCCAATCTTGCAATTGTACGTCAGAACCCCTGACTTTTCGTTGCTGTACTTCAAACCCCCGCTGCTCCCGCATATTTCTATCAGTTCCTGTATCTCCTCCCGTTATACACCACATCAGTAGAATGTCGTCTGCATTTTTCCATGTTTGCAAACTCCGTAACTCCGTAGCTGGAAACCTAGATTGCTGCCCTGAAGCTCCCGCATTCACGTACCAGGACATCATGAGCAGTACCGGCTACCATGAGTATAGTACCCCTGTTTGAGATCCCGTTTTACGTCGGTGTTTCCAACATAATTTCCCCTCCCCATTAATGTCTACGCAGCTATCCTCATATATCCGACTTAGCAGGCTTACATTCCACGCCTCTATCCATTCCTGAGCACTCTAGCTTTTCTATACACTCTTAAAAATGAACTTCACCACATAGCACGCTCCTAGCCAACCATCATCTCGAATGATACCGTTATCTGCCCTGATTTGTTGAAAACGGGAGGCCTACGCCTTTTTTGTGACACTGACAATTTCCAGCTGTATTTGAGACTTCGTGTTGTGTCTGTCCCTTCGTGTTCCCTAGTCTCGGGGTTTTACATTATGCATGGTTTCGTAATATCTTGAAAGTAACGAGTTACTTTTTCGAGTTATTATTTTTTCCGTTATTATTCAGCTCAAATACTTTTCAAAGTTGAGTATCTAGTCTCTACTCCGTTACTTTTTTGCTGGGAACTCTAAAGCTTCATTTATATATACTTTTTTCGAGTATCTTTTTTATACATGCCTGGCGGTGGCCTTGCGCGCTCAGCACAAATACCAAGCGCCATCTACGAGAGTGGGAGCAAAGAACGCAAGCACTGATGAGCCGATTGCCATCAGTGGTGTAAAGCTATCAAAAGAGTGCAGTGCGGAACTCCTGGCGACAGCCAGACGTTAACGTTATTCTTGAGGCGCTTCAACTACCGGCAAGTCCTATCTTTAAAGGGTTCTGGTGCCGGGACGAACTAACTAACTAAAACGCGAGAGGTTGCTGATGCTCCTCGTCTTGCACTCCATAGATGGCAGCACAGCGTCTTTATTCGACACCCGTTCGACATCACCCAACATCTCATTCATTCCCATTCAATCCCATTCTCATTCTCTCTCCCCTCGTCTCGGGTACCATTCTTTTGCTGGCATGCACCAGCTACAGCCCTACACTCTTAAAAATAAACTTCACCGCATAGCACGCTCAGCCAATCATAATCTGGAATGATATCGTTATCTGCCCTGATTTGCTGAAAACGGGAGGCGTACGCCTTTTTGTGACACTTATGCTGTTCATCAACATCAACATCTTTTCCCCTTTAGGCTAGGACGCGCACTGCCCCCGCAGAACGCTGTCCGCCCGATATAAAGGGAACGGCCAACACGATCATCATCATCATCATCATCATCACGCTTTGCTGATTCATACGTTGATTTGTTGTTGTTGTTTTGTCCAGCATTTCTGTACGCTTCAGGGTCGAGACTGGGAGGTACCCGGGTTCGAATCCCGGTGCCGGCTGTGCTGTCTGGGGTTTTTCCTGGGTTTTCCTCAGACGCTTTCAGACATATGTCGGCACAGTTCCCCTAGAAGTCGGCCCAGGACGCACATTTCCCCAGGGCGTCAGTCGTGACGTTGCCCACATACGTGAGGCCGACAACGGCAAGCCCTTTCACCACCACCACCACCACCACGCTTCAGGGTTTACCAAGCTTACATGTTCGGAGGGTAATTTTCGGAGCTTATCGTTTTCCGCGTTTTTAGTTGTTCAACACAGTATATTTATTTCGTTGAGATAAAAAAAAAAAAAACTCAATCTCCGCCGTTGGCCAATTTAAAATGGAATTACCCACCTGGCATGATCGGCACCATGCTGCAAATGTACATAAGAATAAATAAATAAATAATTTATTTCCTTTAAAAAAAGTGAAGGACAAAGTACTCCTCAAAGTACTTTAAAGTACATTGCAGTTTGCATCGCCCCACATTTCACTGTGTGGTGGTGACAAAAAAGCGAGGAAGTAGTTACGTTTTGATTGTTATTTTCAGAAAGTTTAGTTATCGCGCTGCCTCTCGCAGTGTGTAGCGTGTATGCCATGATGATGATATGGATAACAAAAAAGCCACGTATTTTAATGTTTCCAGGTTCTAACAGCTGAGCACTATAAAAGCACTAGCTCTTGTGTAAACAAATTCCACTTCCATGCACTCAAATTATTTATTGATATTTCCCAAGTTTTTGCCTCTGCATAAACTACAGTACAAAGTACACAATTTGAAACGTACCTGAAGTAAAGCACAAGTACTCATAAATGTACTTAAAGTAGTACTTTTCCCACCACTGATATCCTGTTACCCAGAGGAATGAAGAAGAACAACTGTCGTCGTTACTGTCATTATTATTATTATTATTATTCGAAAACACTGGTACAGGTAATAGCTCTCCGAGAGGACAGCAGCGTCGTGCTTGCAAACTCAAGACTGTACAAGTGTTGCAAGTTCACATCACCGTTTGACTTGGCTGTTGCTTGCATCGGGTAATTGTCATCGTTGTGAGCTGGGAAGAAAAAAAAAAGTGTCGGCTCCCTAGACTTTGGGAAGCCGAAGCGCATCAGATGCCCAAGTGCAGATCATAATCACAAATTCAGATCACTCGATCGCTTCTCAGGAGCTCAATGTGTGGGAGATTTTCTTCGATGGATATATTTTGAGATATCGGGAGAAAGAACCCTAAATTGGAACACTTCCACATTGGGAAAAAAAGAAGGAACACTTTCCTTCCCTATATTTATTGTGACTCTGGGAATAACCACAGTTGATATAGTGGAGCTGTGTTTGCTCCAACCTTCAAGCATGACCAACAAGCTATCAGCAAGCCCATATACTGGTATTTGCGTAACCTGAGCACACCAGATTTGACCCTAGAAGGCTCCTTTCTGAGACGCCGCTAGTTTTCGAGGCGTTAAGGCAGGTTTAGAGTCCGACGGAGCGGTGCGTAACGACGCGCAGCGCAGCGCACCGCCACGCATCGCGAGCCGCCGCCGGTGAGTTCGTAGTTCGACGACACCCTGCAAAGCGTGGCGCGGCGGCAACGCGCGACTACGTCAGCCGCCGTCGGGGGAGTATAGAGCAATGCTCTACATCTGGCGGGTGGCCAGCGAGCTGTGCACGGCGTGGGCTCCGGTGGACCCCCCCCCCCCCCCATTCCCCAACATGGCGTCAACCATTGAGCTTTTGATCGAAACTGGAAAGGAACATCCGTGCCTATATAATCCCCCCAATAATAATTCCCCAATCCATTGCCACCATCTCTGATGTTTCTGCATTTCGCAGTCAGTTGTGTTCCTTTTTTGAATTATAAAGTGTGTCTCATTTACTTGTATTATTTTGTTTGTGTGTTACTGAACATATGTAACCTCGCGTACTAGTTATATTAATATATTCATTATGTGATAGTGCTTGTTGTTTTATTAGTTCACACACCCCTCATGTAACGCCCCTCGCCGGCATTTGAGGTATTCGCATAAATAAATAAAAAATAAATAATAAACGACGGATGGACTATTGAGAGAAGCAAAAGAACGAGAACAGCTGGGAAGACGTGCGACTTTCTTATTCAATTCAGTGTCCATATTTGGGGGTACCAACCATACTACAGTAGTACAAACATAACAGTGCCAACGATGAGAACACGGATTGTCTTTAGTCGGATTCCAGCACGCGCGAGTACAGATATGACTGCTTGCCCACTACGAAATGCGAAAATCTCCGGTGGTGTTTTCGTTGCGCTGCGCCGAATCGCGTCGGACTATGATTCCGGTAGGATGAGCGCGCAAGCGTGGCGTAACGAACGCTGGCTGTCGGCGTGCGGAACGCGGGCGGCAGATGGGCGAAGTCTTACGTCGGACTCTAAACCAGCCTTTACTACCTGGCGCACCTTATGAACGAGATTTGATATTGTTTGCTCATAATTATATTACAACGTTTTTTTTTTGAATATTGAAGGGTCAACTTTTGAGGAGGGACATGGGGAGTTATGTCTGTCACTTGAGCAAAGCAAAGGATGCCCCATTGGGAACGATTTCGTTGGTTGCCGAGCCCGGAGCTCGGCCTGAAAACGCGTCAAGAAAATATACTCAATTGTATATGCTCACTGGTACGTAGTCTACCGTCGCCCACGACTTATACGCCACACAACGCACAAAAAAATAATAAATAAAGGGGGGGGGGGGGGGCTCGTGGCTTCAGGACAGGCGCTCTCGTGGAATGTCAATTACGTGATTTCTCCAATGTGGCCATATACACCGTGGTTATGCGCTCCAAGTACCGGGAAAAGTTGCCTCGTATTCATTTCTTTTGACAATAATTATTTTTGTTGTCACTAAAATGACATGACAAAGACAAAATATGCTGTACGTGAATGTTTTTTTGTTATACGTATACTCTAAGAACAGAACTTGACTGCAGAACACGTTCCTAGAGCATCCCGAATGACATGGATTTGTTGAAAGCGGAAGGGCTTTTTGTGACAAAAAAAAAAGAAAGAAAAAGAAACAGTTTTGCGCAATGGCTGGCCGTCCATCAGGTTCTTAGCCGCCTTCCTTGACCAGCTATTTGTTGCAAGTCAAAAGGAATAGAATGGCAAGGAGTGGTCACGCTTATACGCACGAGCAAAATTATATTTTGAATGCGCGTAATACGCTTTCTGAAAACCTCGACAGGACGACACAGAGAATGGCAGTAACACAACTGCGTGGGGTGATATCGGGGAGCTGTAACAAACAGTAACAGATGATGAAACAGAGAAGCAGGGGATGGTCCAAGATAGGAGTAACACAAGACATCACAGAATTGAGCAGTAACATGACGTGTAACATGTAACGAAACGTGACACAGCGAAAAGCGACAGACGATGGCGCAGGAGTAGGTGACAATCTCGTTTTTCAAGTATAGTGAATCCTCGTTATTATGACCGTGGTCGTTCCCGAAAATTTTGGTCCTAATGCGGAATTGTCATATTAACGGGGGGGGGGGGTTGCAGAGGTGTTCCCCAGGAGTATGGTGCTAAAGCGCGTATGTCAGATTATCGAGGGTCATACTAACCAGGGCTCACTGTAAATGGAACACAAGGGAAAAGGTACGTCTCATAATACGAGCCTCAGTCAGCTAGGGGTAATGGAGCTTGCGAGACTTGTCCAGAACAACACTCGGTCGTCCACACTTTGAAATAAATGCGCTCACAGTCATCAGCATGCTCGTCGGTCATTGTATGCGAACATGTTCCACACTATGGAATATATGTAGTATTTACAAGGCCTATACATGGTGCAATGGGGTGTCTTGTATAGACAGTTGTTGGCTGTACAGAGACTGTTCCAAAGGAGCTTGCATACAGATGGAAGAGTGTAGCTTTGAATGATTCTTTTCAGAGTTTATACAGGGTGGTTCACCAACCATGATAGAAAACGTGGGCCCCGGAGGGACATGCGGTCAAGGGATTTTTTGTGACACTTATGACACTTACGCTGTTCATAATTGTCACAGCAAAGGCGTACGCCTCCTGTTTTCAACAAATCAGAGCAGATAACTATATCATTCGAGATGGTGGTTGGCTAGGAGCGTGCTATGCGGTGAAATTCATTTTTAAGAGTGTGGGATTATGCGCTATACTGAGTAAAATGACCACGGGGTACCCATTTCCGCAAAGAAAACGTTAGGTTGCCTCGGGAAATTTCGGAGTTCCATTCAAGATAATAAACTTTCCGTCAATTGAAATGAAATAAAAATTTTACCAATATGTGGCAAAAGTTATTGGCAGAAGAAAAAAAATCCCTTGACCGCATGTCTCTCCGGGGCCCACGTTTTTTACTATGAATTTCTATCATGGTTGGTGGACCACGCTTAAGAAGCATTTGATCGAGGGGTCTTTTCTTCAAAAACGTTATTATCAACGCAGCAGAGAGCTCCGTTGCAGTCATCAGAAAGATTAGTCTACCAAGGTTACGCTAACGAACAACAAAAGGAACAGTTTGTGTTATGGGCAGTTTATGGTCCAAAATACTCGTTCTACTTAAAGGGTACTCGAAATGAGTCATGGGCATCGACAGGTTTGAGACGTTGTGTCCCTACTTGTCCCTCGTCTTGGGGTTTTGCTATCATGAATATCTATACAGGGTCGTCCGTACAGCTTTGCTTGAACACAACCAAGTCTCTAGAGGAACATGCAAACTGAATTCTTGGTTGTGCTGGTTGTGTACATGGACTGAAGCGAACTTGGAGCGACGTTGAATGTCAACGCGTCCAGGACGTTGGAATAGGAACACTTTCTTCATGGAGCCCAAGAGGTGTGACTTCCTGTCCCTAACCCCATGAAAAAGACTATCAGTGATGCAAGAGGAACACCTGGGAAAAAGGCGTCTTAGCTCTTCATAATATCAATTGCACTGTATATAAGTTCTCGGAGTTTCAGGGGTTTATAGCTGGTAATATTTGCTAGCGGTTCTTTTTTTTCCTACAGAGAACTGACACATTCCAAGGGACACATCGAGCTAATTCAATAGTTGTAGGATGAACCTTCAAGCGTCAACGGTGGAAGCGGAGAAAATAATTTAAAGAACCCCGACTATAGGTCTGTGATTTCTCCAATACAAGCACTGGCCCTCATACAGCACTATGAACCAACCTGTGATTACTCCGTTACGATACAGGAAATGTGTAAACTCGCGTAAAAATCCGTTGTTTTTCACTACGAATTTAAATGTGAGAGTGCTCTATCGTGGCAAGATAGAAGTAGCTACGAGCGGTGTTGAGGCGCAGAGTTTACTCAAGTTCCACATGAACGCAAGGAATGACGCTGATATAAACCACTTAAAAATAAACCGTCGAGAAATAAATCTCTTAAAAATCCAACTTGCAAAATAAACTTGGGCTTCGGCGTCGGCGTCAAAATAAACTCGGAAAAGTAAACTTGGGGAAAATCAACGCTGCGAAATAAATCTCTCAAATCCACCTTTTCTGATTGGTGCTCAGCGGAAGCTATCTAGATCCGCATCAGAATATAGTACGCCCTTCAGTCTTGGAATGAACTTGGACGCCATGACTACGTTCTCAGAAAGTACTTCCGGTTTATAGGAATAGCCTCGTTGACAGCTCAATGCAGGAATGTGTGCGCTACGCCGGTATTCATACGGATCATCCCCTGGATATTTCGATTTCCTCAGCTATTATTGGAATAAACATGGTTATATGAATAAAAAAACGTTAATATTGCGGGTTTCGTTGAACAGAACATATTGTCGCCCATAAACTAAAGTATACGGCAGAGAACCAGGCCGAGCTATGATTTATTTTGACAGTGTGGATTTAAGGGCAGCGATTCTTAAATGGTTTATTTCAGCGGATGGATTATGACGGGTGGAATATTAAGCGTGCGTTTTTAATTAATTTTAATTTAATTTTGAGCGTTTATTTCAGCAAACACCCGAACGCAAGATGCCTTTGCCAGAGTGTCTGCTGTTCACTGGAAAACACACGATGGCATAACACGTTTATCAACGTGGTTGCGATAATACTTTCCAGAAAAAAACTAACGCTTAGAAAACGTAAAGAAACACATTTTTAAAGCAAAATATAATGCACTAATGCTTTGCTTTCAAAGGGAATATGAAATAGAGATATAGTTTTGTTTTAATTATCGCACATCTAATATTATATGCAATCCAATATTTACGTGTGTGCAGAATAAATAAATGGTGCACAACGCCTCATTCCGCTAAAAGAAAAGCGATGCTGGTTTTTCTTTCGTGTTGCAGTTGTTATGACTTCATAGTTGATCACCTCGTTGCAAAATCACCATCTGGTCACACGTCATAGGCAACAGAATTTTGACGTCGTGTCTATGTTACATTTTTGTTCTGGCTGTCGTTGTAAATTACTCTTACTGAAGATAAAAAAGTAGAAAAGCCAGCCAACCGATAAGGAAATGTTAAACGAGCAATGTTCCGAAAGGCCTAAGACGCCGATATTCGCCGATAACTCCGATATATATAAGGAGTAAACACAGGAGAGACGGCAAGGCAACTCTTGTGTTTGTCTTTCACGCGCTCCGCCTTTTCCAAGTCATGTACGAACTAACCCATTAATTTTCTTTTTGTTGCGGAATAGCAAGCCGACGTCCGGTTAAGAAAAATAAAGAAAGAAAAAGAGAAAAAAGAAAAAGAAAAAAAAAAGTTTCACACCGGTTGGAGGAGAACATACATAAACTGGAAACTGCGCCGTACACCATTTTTTGTGAAAATTTTGAATCTATCAGTCTCATATAGAGGCATGTAGAAACCTGTCCTTAAAAAGGAGGAAAAAAGTATCTCATTGGCCAACTATAAAAGTGGCCTCAGGGTGTACATTATGTGCAATCTTTCAAAAAGCATCCTTGAAATTGTCAACATCTTCCCTCGATGGATGCTCCATGTTAAACATGAAGTGTGATTTGGTATCACTCACGTGCTACGTGGGCTTGATGAGCACATTGAAACCGAAACTAGGGACAATATATTGTCGTAATTATATGGAAGCACAAGCCGGCAATCTTCAACGGGGCACCGTCGTTCTCGTTAGCCGTGTAAAAGTTGAAAGATTATGTGTTTAATACACCTTTTAAATACACAGCCAATGATGAGTACAGTGCCAGTAAGCTCTTGGAGGCTCACGACCTGAGACATTAACATTATATGTACCACAATACCTAATTCTATTAAAACAAAGCACCGATTTTGTAGTCATGATTCGTGGTTAATCTCTCGTTCCCTATTTGGCAACAGGGAGGAAGAAGAAGCAGAGATGCTTACAGTTCCAAAGCACATGCAAGTCACGTAGCAGGCATCTACCAGAGAGGGCTTTATGTGTATCTCAACTGCAAAGTCACAGCAAATCGGAAACTACCGCAATCGTTTTCTCTTTGCGCTCGCGCCGATGGACCAAGTATGGCCGCCATAGCACAGGACTGCTTGCGTGGATCCAGCGATCGCCGTAAAACAAGAACAACTTTATTTTATTTTACCCAGATAACTTGGTCTAACTTGATTTTGATTTCTAAACTAAATTACTTAACTAGAATACTAAACTCTCTGGAACTCGACCGCCGCAGCCATGCAAGCAATCCTGTAGCAGGCATACTTGGCCCACCGGCGCGGCGGCAAAGAGGAAACTCAGTTGTGGTGGTAAAAAATGCGAGGATATGCAGGTTTCGTTACAAATTTGAACATTTCGATAAAAAAAGACAATTTTCTATAACGTGCAAATGGTGAATCTGTCGTTAACGGTCTTGCTGACCACTTGATGCCCACTGTTTGTTCCCGAAGTCGCCTGAAGAACGGTGGATTCGAAACAGCTTTGATTCGGCATGACGTTTTTTTTTTTTGTCCCTATGATGTGTCTAAGACGTACTTAGGAGGCTAGCTCTCAGCGCAACACCGCTGCTGCTATACAGCGAGCATGCCATGTCGTTTCTTAACGGCAGCCGTACATCTTATCTTGACACTGTTGTGAAAGATTGCAGCATCTATGGATAACTTGCGATACCGAAACAGAAGCCGCGAATGTCAACATGGAGCATCAATCGCGGACCACTCACATACGTCGATGCGCACTATGGGGGTGGGGGTGGGGGTGGGGGGTGGATATGTGGAGGGTTCCGCGTTTTCGGTTACGTCCAATAATCACCGGTAATCATACCGCGGTTGAAAAGCGGTTCGACGTCGACATGTTACAATCAGATATGTATGTGAGTACCTATTGCCGCTGTTGGCTATAAGAACATAAAAAAAAATGCGGTCAATGCTACTCGTCTATCTCAAGCAGATGTGTAATACAGCGGAAACCTCCCTAGTACGGATTGAAGCTTGCCGGAAGAATCTCGCTGTCCGCAGTAGAGGAATGTCCGTTAGGAGAGGTTGCGTAACGGGAAGTTTCACTGTTCTTTGCTGGACAGTTGAGACCCTCCCGTCGTTGCATGCAAGTTCCTTTTAATGTTCTTCCTGTACAACGAACGCGGCACTTGAAACGGAATATGGAGTGACGTCAGGAAACTAACGCTTTATTCTTCACGGCTGGTTCACAGCAGCCGTAATGGAGGAACTGCAAACTTGAGACTGTAGGCGACGAGAAGCACTCGAGATTACGCGCAAAGTTTACCGAAAATCCACTTTGCCGTGACCGCTAAATGACGAATTGGTGCCGAAGATGCGAAACCCCGGATATGTGACACACACATTCAACCGTCAGCAGGTGGCAGTCCACAGACACCACAGAGCGCCACACTGACATTCATCAAGTGTCTAAGAATGTACAACAAAACGCAAGGTCTCTGATAATAGAGCTCCAGCACGCAAACCATTCTGCTATGCTGTTGCCGATTTGCGATGAAAGTTTGACGATTAGTCATGCGACAACTAGCTAGAACTAGTGATGCCACGAACCTGTCGATGTCTGACTTGGAAAAAGTTTGCGAAATTCCAACGTTCATTGAAAAGAATTGGTCCGAGGTTCAATTCTATGAAACTGTAAGTCTTGCTGCGTGTGTTTGAGCCTGTACAAGTCGGATGGGAAACCTGCAAAATAGGCTAAAACACTTGTTATGGGCGCCACATATAGCAAGCTCTGCCGGCGATATTGCAGAAACGCGTCCTCTTTGTTGTGCGTCGTAGCCATAGTATACTCCCCATCTCCGCGTGGGGATCATAGTGCATGCATTACAAGCAATGAGTAACGCTCGAAATCTCGGTAATGAGTCATGCCAAAATGCATTACATTTTGTGGGGAAGTAACATGCTGACCTGGTAATGCGTCATGAGACAATATGAAAATTCAAGCGTTGTCTAAAGCTAGCTGTTACGAATTGTGCCTGGTACAGAAAAGCAAAAACCCCGAGCTGATTTTCCCCAGTCACATTGTCACCGACCAGGTCACCAAAAGGGAGGACAGAGTCCAAGTGGAATTTTTCAACACGAGCTCCTTCTGCGCTGCAATTAATTTTGTCCATGGTTATTCATTTAGATTATGCCTATAGGGTTCCGAGTTTTCGGAGTTTATTTCTGGGCGTTACCGGAGGATGTTTTTCGGAGTTTATTGTTTTTTTTCTTCAAAAAACGGAGTTTTTCGGAGTGTATGATTTACAGCTCAGTTAATATCCGAAATTCGGAGAGAACTTGACGACTCACGCACGGTTGTGCAGTGAAAACGCAGTAGTCACATTTATTGCTTCAACACCGAAAAGACACGAGCTTAACAATACATTTCGTACGACACACTCTGAGGTGTTCCGCAATTCCAAATGCACCCTTTCGGTGCCTAGTGCTCACTGTTATGCGGCGGCACTTACATACGACAACCTCTGCGTCGCGATCGCGGGACGATGTGAACTCCTCGAAATCGGGGTATACTCCTCGACGTAGTCGGAGGGCAGCTTTCGCTCGCGTCCCATCTAGTCGTCAGCATTGCAATTAGTTGCCCTTTCAAAAAGAGCACTCCGTACGACCTCGGTTCGATGCTTTTTTTTCGTGCTTAGGTCTCGTGTAGGACAAGGAGATCAGGAAGCAGACGGGTGAGAAAAACCTGGGCGGTGAATCCTCACGTGGTCGAGACGACCGCCCTAGAAAACGCTAGGTCACGGATACCATTATTACGTTGCGGTATAGGGCCGATATCCGAGGTCAGAAGAGACCCAGGACACAAAAGGAGGCCAAGAACAATGACCCGGTTATCAGGGAAAACACATCTGCCGAGCGGGGTTTTTTTCGGATTAATTCGCATTGCTTAAGATTTTACCGGAGTACGTTTTTCGGATTTTTTTCTCGGATACATCCGAAAACCCGGAACCCTAATTTATGCCATACTGCTCTTGACCAAATCATTCATACGAAGCGATTTTGCAGAAACTCCTGTAATGTGTAATAAAGTAAAATGCGTCTCTCACGCGCTCCAAATACCACATGGGACCGTGCTAGGGACGTATGGGAAAATGTAATGTCATTACTTGATGAACATAATGACATTAGTAATGCATTACTAAACATGAAAATCGTGTGTTACTAAAAAGACTGCCTTTTTTTACAAAACCGTAATAAGTAATGGTAATGCATTAGACAATAAAAGTAATTTTCCCAACTCTAGTCGTAACGTTGGGGTTCGAACATGATGATGATGATGATGACAGATAGAAGAAAAAAATGGATAGATGAGTCGCGACTAAGTCGGACTGGCTACCCCAGTATACACCTACGTATAGCGCAAGAAAAAAAAAAGAAGGGAACGGAGGTATAAGAAGAAGAGTTCCGTCGGTGGAAGAAGACACCGTCTGGATTCATTGAATTTTGAGCTGGCTGTTTTAAATTCTAGTAGCTATATAAAAAGAACATTTTTAGCTTTTAATTACAATTGTCAAGTCTTGGAACCTTGGCGAATGTGACTAGATATAGGATAGTTAGGGCCTGACTTTTTCGGGTTTTATTTTTGGCCAAATTCGGGGGGGAAATATCGGGTGATATTTTTTATTTGAAAATTCGGGTGTATTCGGGTGATTTTTTTTGTTTAATAAAAATTTGTCTTAACATGGAACTAATGTTTAGCAATGTTATCAAACTTTATTTTAATGCACGCTTATGAGTGTGCCACTCGACCCGGATGTTTTCGGGTAGATTCGGGTTAAACCCGAATTTTACAGATTTCGTTCGGGGGGTAAATATCGGGTGGATACGGGTTTAACCCTAAAAAGTCAGGCCCTAAGGATAGTTTGTCGAACAGCGCGAAGTGGCGACTGCGGACGCCTCGTTCGCGAAAAGTTCGTGACATCACTAGTGACGAGGATATACCTCTCAGGTGATAACGGGGTAAAGCTGACAGAGGGAATAAGCGGTCTGCCAGGAATAATTTACTTACGAGTATCTGTCGCGTATTTAAAAATGAAATACTCTGTAATTGCTCGCATTTTTGATAAGTATTTTTTCTTTAACTAACGTGGATGAGTTTTCCCTTCAGGAGCACGCCTGCGCTTTAGCCTTCCTCCATGAACAACAAAGCCATTCGCCTATTGGCGAAATACCCATGACAAATCTCAAAGTGACTTTAAAGTGTCTAAAATACACGAGCTCCTCACGTAGGTGTTCCTTTGCCACCTGTCTTTTTTTTTTATCAACTTCACTACCACGTACATAACTGTAACGTGGTTACTTTTTAAAGTTATCTTGAACTGCGTACGTTCCATGAATTTCGTCCCCATTTGTAAAAAGGCTGTGACACTTGGCGGGCCCACAGATGGAGTTTTGTTTCTCGCGAGTGGATCTCCAACAGAAACAGTAGTAGTGACACGAAGGCACCAAAACCAAGCTTAACGGTGTCGCATCCCACAGGATGAGGTAGACCAACACTAAACAACAAGAAACCCAAAAAAAGAATGCACCTCTCAGTCTTGAGCTGCTAAAAGTACACTTGGCAGTATGTCTTCATAGTATATCCACAGAAGGGAGCAAATAAAAGCGAGGCGTGTCGTGACAATGTCCTGCAGCCCCGACACAGGCTGGATGGTGCAGTCACTGTGCTGCTGCTTGTCTCACTGGGCGAGACCTTATACTACGCTTATTTGCAGAGCAGTAAAGCTAGAAGAGCGGTCACAAGAAGAAGGGCTGCCCACCGCAGCGTCAAAGCGGTCCCGCCGTTTGTGTTGCAGCCGTCACCCTTGCAGCATTCGAAGCAGCTGTACGAAGACTTGGAACGGTCGCAGGTGTCTAAGCCAAGGCCCAGACTTTGTTTCTCGTCCCGAAGGTTGCAAGGGCCCAGAGCACATTTTTTCTCGATGTAGAAGCCCTGTTGAGCTGAAAGTGCAAAGGCTGCCTTGAGAATAGCACCATCTGTATAGCAAGCACGTCTATAACCGACGTTGTGGACACCGTATATAGTCACCATAAACTTTTCATGGATGTTTAACAACTCTTCCTGGACATTTACGATTCTTTCGCGGACTCCTATGAACTTTTAATTGTTTTTTTTCGCATTTCTTTGACGTTTAAGGACTCTTGGATACTTTTAGGAAGTTTTCTTGTAGCAGCAGTTATGCTTCACACAAGGTGGGACAAGATGAGACAGAAATTTCCAACTGAATATGAAATTTTTATTTTTCGTGTTTAAAAAAAAAGCTATAGGTAGAGCACGGCATTAGAGCCCTGCACCATCCGCGGATGGAAGTGGGTATCCGCGGATATCCGCAAGATACTTGCGGATTCGTATGAAAATTTATCACTTTCTGCGGTGTGCGGATCGGATGCGGATGGCTCAAGGTCGGATGCGGATCGGATGCGGCTATACGGCGTGCTGTAATTTTTCCACTAGCAATTTATTTGTATTGCGCGCCGACAGCGAGCGCATGCTCGGGTTCACCTATGACCATGCACGGCCAAGACGAGAGAGGAGGCATTCTGGCGTCCACGCGAGCACCGACGCGGTAGCGTTCCACGCGTCACAGAAGTCTCTCCATATCGCGTTTGTTGAAAGGTTTACCTTTGCTTGTCGTCGTGAGTCCTTCCGTGACAGCATGGAGGCATCCGAAATTATACCAACAGGCTTCCGGCAGTCTTTACGCGTCCTTCGGAACGTGCGGATTTTGCGGATCGGATGCGGATGGTGCGTTTTGCTCAGCGTATCGGATGTGGATGTTAACTGTTGTGTATGTTGCGGATGCGGATCAGATCACGTGTGCGCGGATGCGGGTCGGATGCGGATGCGGATGCCAAAAATCTCATCCGCGCAGGGCTCTAGCCATAGGCACATTCCCAGGGGCCTTAGAGCTTCTGAGCTGTAAATGCAGAGTGGACGTAGCCGGTCTAAAATAAACATAAAATAAGAAATTCAAAACTGCAGATTGTCTCATCTTGCCTCAACCAACGGCCGGAGCAAGACGAGACATCGGGTGGGGCAAGATAATGAACTATACAAATTAACTATGAAAGATGAACCTTTGCCAAAAACATCATAGGAAACAGGAAATCTTGCTGGAAAATCCTATAGGCAATATGCAAAAAAAAAAAAAAAAGTAATCTCTGAGGAACAAGCATAAAGCCACCGAATAGTTCACTTATCTGTTTCTAAATTACATTACATTTAAATCGCATTAAATTTAAATTACATTAAATTGTCGCGTCTTGCCCCGTGCAGATCATCGGATGCATTAATTTTTCTGTTCAACACCGGATAACCAAGAGTGCCCATATTTCGGTAATTCGGTATTTCATAATGATCGAAGTGTATTCAGGCCCTATGGTTGATGAAGACGTAACCGCTCTTTTTGTGGTCACTTTCTGTTTCCAGGGGAAGGCCGAGGTGAAATACTTGGGTCCATAGCGCGCGCTGATATTACTTTAGTGCTTCATCAGTGGTCCCAGCGGATGATGTGGTGATCAGGCTTTTGCATTGCAATTGCAATGTGCTCCCTAAAGTCAATAATTAAAAAAAGTTGATTAAAATATCTCCGTTAATTAGTCCCGCAACTGAGGAAAAAAAACTGGTTTCCTAGTATAGCAGCCCCGTCGAGTAATCGAATGCCAAAAGTAAAACTGCCCTAAGGCAACTCCCTTTTTTTATGAAAATTTGTTGCAGATAAAAGGAAACACCCTGTACAGAGAAATACAGAAAAAGAAAGCTCCTTCACTAACCGCTGCGCAGGCAATCATCCGGGAGGTATCAAAGAGTACAGCTTGGAGTCCAGGTTGGATTGGGCCACGGACCAAGCAATGTTGACATTGTGAGAGCGCGTATTGTATAGGCAAGCAGCGGCGACCTGGTGTTATCACGCGTTCAACAGAAGTACCTACCATTTTTCACAACGGTGGTGAGGCAGACGTCGTACGCCTGATCTGTGGGACAGGTCTTGAGATAGTCCTCGTTGCAATCCTCGTTTCGGGCGACTCGGCACTGATAGCACCGGAACGACGGCGTGCTTGTTGCTCGACACCCTGCAAGGAATACCGGCACCATTAGTGCGACAAGAATGACAAAGACTCCGGACTGAAAGAAGGCTCGCATTTGTCTCGTAAAGCAACATCGCTCAAAAGAGCCAGTACGCAAAGTATAAGTGCCGTCAGCGATCAACGCGCATTTCCACAAATGTTTGAAAGAACCAGCGAAGCTCGGTAGCTTGGGTTTCTGCCAAGGTATGTGACCTCATCATGCGTGTGTCTCGTGGCAACGGCGCGATCTCTCCGGCCGTTGAGGGACGGTCACCAGGTTCGGTGAAGGAGACTGAAGACGACACAGGGCGCCCTACCATATCTCTGTGCGTAGGCGAATGCGATACATTCTGGTCAGGTCCTGATCAGACGTCATTTCAAACGTTGACATTGCACGTCTTTAGGGTCACCATATAAAGATGGCCGTTTGTAAACAACGCGTTTGGTGTTTCTGCGCGTCAGTTTCTAACTTGGATATCGATAATTAGTTTTATCCGATATCCTCGCAGTAAAAACAGGATCCTCTCTTTTGAAGAAATCAGAAAAGGCAATGTCTGTTTCTTCTGCGCATGTAGTGCGGTCAACGGTTCTGTTTTTAGAGTGGAAAGCACATCATACAAGAGTGCGATTGTCTCTCCCAGCTTCTTCTGGCGTCTTGTGACGTCAGATCGTACCATCACTTTTACTGGCTGCCGATTATCGCCTCCTTCAGCGAAGGAGCAAGGCGGCCGGCCGGCTGCTCCGTGTCAGACGGCTTTACTACTGGACGACTGGCAGCCAAGGACTTTTCTGACCTACGCGATTCAAACTCTCTTCAGCACCAGAATTGCGCGCTGCACTTGTACTGTTTGTGCGAATAAATCGTGCTCCGTACAGTGGCAACTTTTTCAAGGGTTTTCAAGGACCTCTGCGGAACCTTTTAGGCGTAATGTCTCTGGGCTTATAGATGGTACTGTGCGCTCTACTGCTACCATAGCTCGACATTTTCAAGACTTTTCAAGGACCTCTGCGGCACCTTTTAGGCGTAATATCTCTGAGCCTAGAGCTGGTACTGTGCGCTCTACTGCTACCATAGCTCGGCATTTTCAAGACTTTTCAAGGACCTCTGCGGCACCTTTTAGGAGTAATATCTCTGAACTTAGAGCTGGTACTGTGCGCTCTACTGCTACCATAGCTCGGCATTTTCAAGGCTTTTCAAGGACCTCTGCTGCACCTTTTAGTCATATAATATCTCTGTGCATAGAGCTGGTACTGTGCGCTCTACTGCTACCACAGCTCGGCATTTTCAAGGCTTTTCAAGGAACTCTGCGGCACCTTTTAGGCGTAATATCTCTGAGCTTAGAGCTGGTACTGTGCGCTCTACTGCTACCATAGCTCGGCATTTTCAAGACTTTTCAAGGACCTCTGCGGCACCTTTTAGGCGTAATATCTCTGAGCTTAGAGCTGGTACTGTGCGCTCTACTGCTACCATAGCTCGGCAGTTTCAAGACTTTTCAAGGACCTCTGCGGCACCTTTTAGGAGTAATATCTCTGAACTTAGAGCTGGTACTGTGCGCTCTACTGCTACCATAGCTCGGCATTTTCAAGGCTTTTCAAGGACCTCTGCTGCACCTTTTAGTCATATAATATCTCTGTGCATAGAGCTGGTACTGTGCGCTCTACTGCTACCACAGCTCGGCATTTTCAAGGCTTTTCAAGGAACTCTGCGACACCTTTTAGGCGTAATATCTCTGATCTTAGAGCTGGTACTGTGCGCTCTACTGCTACCATAGCTCGGCATTTTCAAGACTTTTCAAGGACCTCTAGTGCACCTTTTAGTCATATAATATCTCTGTGCATAGAGCTGGTACTGTGCGCTCTACTGCTACCACAGCTCGGCATTTTCAAGGCTTTTCAAGGAACTCTGCGGCACCTTTTAGGCGTAATATCTCTGATCTTAGAGCTGGTACTGTGCGCTCTACTGCTACCATAGCTCGGCATTTTCAAGACTTTTCAAGGACCTCTAGTGCACCTTTTAGTCATATAATATCTCTGTGCATAGAGCTGGTACTGTGCGCTCTACTGCTACCACAGCTCGGCATTTTCAAGGCTTTTCAAGGAACTCTGCGGCACCTTTTAGGCGTAATATCTCTGATCTTAGAGCTGGTACTGTGCGCTCTACTGCTACCATAGCTCGGCATTTTCAAGGCTTTTCAAGGACCTCTAGTGCACCTTTTAGTCATATAATATCTCTGTGCATAGAGCTGGTACTGTGCGCTCTACTGCTACCATAGCTCAGCATTTTCAAGACTTTTCAAGGACCTCTGCGGCACCTTTTAGGCGTAATATCTCTGAACTTAGAGCTGGTACTGTGCGCTCTACTGCTACCATAGCTCGGCATTTTCAAGACTTTTCAAGGACCTCTGCGGCACCTTTTATGCGCAATATCTCTGAGCTTAGAGATGGTACTGTGCGCTCTACTGCTACAGCTGGTATTTTCAAGACTTTTCAAGGACCTCTGCTGCACCTTTTAGTCATATAATATCTCTGTGCATAGAGCTGGTACTGTGCGCTCTACTGCTACCACAGCTCGGCATTTTCAAGGCTTTTCAAGGAACTCTGCGGCACCTTTTAGGCGTAATATCTCTGAGCTTAGAGCTGGTACTGTGCGCTCTACTGCTACCATAGCTCGACATTTTCAAGACTTTTCAAGGACCTCTGCGGCACCTTTTAGGCGTAATATCTCTGAGCTTAGAGCTGGTACTGTGCGCTCTACTGCTACCATAGCTCGACATTTTCAAGACTTTTCAAGGACCTCTGCGGCACCTTTTAGGCGTAATATCTCTGAGCTTAGAGCTGGTACTGTGCGCTCTGCTGCTACCATAGCTCGACATTTTCAAGACTTTTCAAGGACCTCTGCGGCACCTTTTAGGCGTAATATATCTGAGCTTAGAGCTGGTACTGTGCGCTCTACTGCTACCATAGCTCGACATTTTCAAGACTTTTCAAGGACCTCTGCGGCACCTTTTAGGCGTAATATCTCTGAGCTTAGAGCTGGTACTGTGCGCTCTACTGCTACCATAGCTCGGCATTTTCAAGACTTTTCAAGGACCTCTGCGGCACCTTTTAGGAGTAATATCTCTGAACTTAGAGCTGGTACTGTGCGCTCTACTGCTACCATAGCTCGGCATTTTCAAGGCTTTTCAAGGACCTCTGCTGCACCTTTTAGTCATATAATATCTCTGTGCATAGAGCTGGTACTGTGCGCTCTACTGCTACCACAGCTCGGCATTTTCAAGGCTTTTCAAGGAACTCTGCGGCACCTTTTAGGCGTAATATCTCTGAGCTTAGAGCTGGTACTGTGCGCTCTACTGCTACCATAGCTCGGCATTTTCAAGACTTTTCAAGGACCTCTGCGGCACCTTTTAGGCGTAATAGCTCTGAACTTAGAGCTGGTACTGTGCGCTCTACTGCTACCATAGCTCGGCATTTTCAAGACTTTTCAAGGACCTCTGCGGCACCTTTTATGCGCAATATCTCTGAGCTTAGAGATGGTACTGTGCGCTCTACTGCTACAGCTGGTATTTTCAAGACTTTTCAAGGACCTCTGCTGCACCTTTTAGTCATATAATATCTCTGTGCATAGAGCTGGTACTGTGCGCTCTACTGCTACCACAGCTCGGCATTTTCAAGGCTTTTCAAGGAACTCTGCGGCACCTTTTAGGCGTAATATATCTGAGCTTAGAGCTGGTACTGTGCGCTCTACTGCTACCATAGCTCGACATTTTCAAGACTTTTCAAGGACCTCTGCTGCATCTTTTTGTCATATAATATATCTGTGCATAGAGCTGGTACTCTGCGCTCTACTGCTAAAATAGCTCGGCACTTTCAAAGCTTCTCAAGGACCTCTGCGGCACCGTTTAGGCGTAATATCTCTGAACTTAGAGCTGGTACTGTGCGCTCTACTGCTACCATAGCTCGGCATTTTCGAGGCTTTTAGGGACCTCTGCTGCATCTTTTTGTCATATAATATATCTGTGCATAGAGCTGGTACTGTGCGCTCTACTGCTAAAATAGCTCGGCACTTTCAAAGCTTTTCAAGGACCTCTGCGGCACCTTTTAGGCATAATATCTCTGAGCTTAGAGCTGGTACTGTGCGCTCTACTGCTACCATAGCTCGGCATTTTCAAGGCTTTTCAAGGACCTCTGCGGCACCGTTTAGGCGTAATATCTTTGAGCTTAGAGCTGGTACTGTGCGCTCTACTGCTACCATAGCTCGGCATTTTCGAGGCTTTTGAAGGACCTCTGCTGCATCTTTTTGTCATATAATATATCTGTGCATAGAGCTGGTACTGTGCGCTCTACTGCTAGAATAGCTCGGCACTTTCAAAGCTTTTCAAGGACCTCTGCGGCACCGTTTAGGCGTAATATCTCTGAGCTTAGAGCTGGTACTGTGCGCTCTACTGCTACCATAGCTCGGCATTTTCAAGGCTTTTCAAGGACCTCTGCGGCACCGTTTAGGCGTAATATCTTTGAGCTTAGAGCTGGTACTGTGCGCTCTACTGCTACCATAGCTCGGCATTTTCGAGGCTTTTGAAGGACCTCTGCTGCATCTTTTTGTCATATAATATATCTGTGCATAGAGCTGGTACTGTGCGCTCTACTGCTAAAATAGCTCGGCACTTTCAAAGCTTTTCAAGGACCTCTGCGGCACCGTTTAGGCGTAATATCTCTGAGCTTAGAGCTGGTACTGTGCGCTCTACTGCTACCATAGCTCGGCATTTTCGAGGCTTTTGAAGGACCTCTGCTGCATCCTTTTGTCATATAATATATCTGTGCATAGAGCTGGTACTCTGCGCTCTACTGCTAAAATAGCTCGGCACTCTCAAAGCTTTTCAAGGACCTCTGCGGCACCGTTTAGGCGTAATATCTCTGAACTTAGAGCTGGTACTGTGCGCTCTACTGCTACCATAGCTCGGCATTTTCGAGGCTTTTCAAGGACCTCTGCTGCATCTTTTTGTCATATAATATATCTGTGCATATAGCTGGTACTGTGCGCTCTACTGCTAAAATAGCTCGGCACTTTCAAAGCTTTTCAAGGACCTCTGCGGCACCTTTTAGGCGTAATATCTCTGAGCTTAGGGCTTGTAGTGTGCGCTCTACTGCTACCATAGCTCGGCATTTTCAAGGCTTTTCAAGGACATCTGCGGCACCGGTTAGGCGTAATATCTCTGAGCTTAGAGCTGGTACTGTGCGCTCTACTGCTACCATAGCTCGGCATTTTCAAGGCTTTTCAAGGACCTCTGCGGCACCTTTTAGTCATATAATATCTCTGTGCATAGAGCTGGTCCTGTGCGCTCTACTGCTGCCATAGCTCGGCATTTTCAAGACTTTTCAAGGACCTCTGCGGCACCTTTTAGGCGTAATATCTCTGTGCATAGAGCTGGTCCTGTGCGCTCTACTGCTGCCATAGCTCGGCATTTTCAAGACTTTTCAAGGACCTCTGCGGCACCTTTTAGGCGTAATATCTCTGAGCTTAGAGCTGGTACTGTGCGCTCTACTGCTACCATAGCTCGGCATTTTCAAGACTTTTCAAGGACCTCTGCGGCATCTTTTAGGCGTAATATCTCTGTGCATAGAGCTGGTAGTGTGCGCTCTACTGCTACCATAGCTCGGCATTTTCAAGGCTTTTCAAGGACCTCTGCGGCACCTTTTAGTCATATAATATCTCTGTGCATAGAGCTGGTCCTGTGCGCTCTACTGCTGCCATAGCTTGGCATTTTCGAGACTTTTCAAGGACCTCTGCGGCACCTTTTAGGCCTAATATCTCTGAGCTTAGAGCTGGTACTGTGCGCTCTACTGCTACCATAGCTCGGTATTTTCAAGACTTTTCAAGGACCTCTGCGGCACCTTTTAGTCATATAATATCTCTGTGCATAGAGCTGGTCCTGTGCGCTCTACTGCTGCCATAGCTTGGCATTTTCGAGACTTTTCAAGGACCTCTGCGGCACCTTTTAGGCCTAATATCTCTGAGCTTAGAGCTGGTACTGTGCGCTCTACTGCTACCATAGCTCGGCATTTTCAAGGCTTTTCAAGGACCTCTGCGGCACCTTTTAGTCATATAATATCTCTGTGCATAGAGCTGGTCCTGTGCGCTCTACTGCTGCCATAGCTTGGCATTTTCGAGACTTTTCAAGGACCTCTGCGGCACCTTTTAGGCCTAATATCTCTGAGCTTAGAGCTGGTACTGTGCGCTCTACTGCTACCATAGCTCGGTATTTTCAAGACTTTTCAAGGACCTCTGCGGCACCTTTTAGGCGTAATATCTCTGAGCTTGGAGCTGGTACTGTGCGCTCTACTGCTACCATAGCTCGGCATTTTCAAGACTTTTCAAGGACCTCTGCGGCACCTTTTAGACGTAATATCTCTGAGCTTAGAGCTGGTACTGTGTGCTCTACTGCTACCATAGCTCGGCATTTTCACGACTTTTCAAGGACCTCTGCGGCACCTTTTAGGCGTAATATCTCTGAGCTTAGAGCTGGTACTGTGCGCTCTACTGCTACCATAGCTCGGCATTTTCAAGACTTTTCAAGGACTTCTGCGGCACCTTTTAGGCGTAATATCTCTGAGCTTAGAGCTGGTACTGTGCGCTCTACTGCTACCATAGCTCGGCATTTTCAAGACTTTTCAAGGACCTCTGCGGCACCTTTTAGGCGTAATATCTCTGAGCTTAGAGCTGGTACTGTGCGCTCTACTGCTACCATAGCTCGGCGTTTTCAAGGCTTTTCAAGGACCTCTGCGGCACCTTTTAGTCATATAATATCTCTGTGCATAGAGCTGGTACTGGGCGCTCTACTGCTGCCATAGCTCGGCATTTTGAAGGGTTTTTAAGGACCTCTGCGGCACCTGTTATGCGTAATGTCTCTGGGCTTAGATCTAATACTGTGGGCTCTACTGCTACCATTGTCTGCAGCATCATTGCTACGATGATATATACACAAACGATAGCGTTCATATAGCTATCTAATATGAAATGCGAACTGCGTGTGCGAAGATCAACTACCATGGATCAACGAAAGAGAAAGGAAAATACGTCAGGTACCTGTAAAATAGAAACATTTAGCCATAGCGCAAATAGACACTTCGCATACCTACTTTTCCGAGTGTTGTTACCGATTAGCGTTACGCAAATTATTTAGGCAATGCTCCAGACAGTCGATATATTGTTGGAAGGCTGCATACATTACATTATCCATTTGATTTAGCATTTTTATTTTTGTTTACTAATCAGAAATACTTCTTGTGCTGTGCTTCTCGAGTTGGTCGCACTGCTGCTGAAAATGCGACTTATTAGCATTTTGCGGTGTGATGCCATAGTGACAGGCTAAAACACGTACATGCACGATAACTATCATCGTCTTAAATGAACCGCCAAATATGAAATAAACCAAAGTAAACCACCAAATGACTTGTAGTTGTAGTTGTGGGAAAAGTCCCAATTTGTCATCCACACCAATATGTCTGCCATCTTCTTCCTGCATACATCCTGCCATATAGATAAGGCGCTCCTCTGTAGCTCTGACGAACAACCCTCCACGCGTCCTTGGCGTACAGATGTGAAAATACAAATATAACGTAAAACCAGAGGTACGGTATCGGAAACGGAAACGCATATCACTTTCCTCCATTACCCGAAGCAGAAACGGAAACGAGAACGTTCGGCCCGTATTGAATTCCGGCAATGGCTATTAATGTTACGCAACGATAGGAGTGATCCTTGTTCTCCGTAGTGCATGCCGTGAATACCGCGCCCATAAAGACAACGTGGTATCTTCAGTATTCGTCCCTCATCGGGACCCTTCAGTTCAGCGAGAATCATTTAGTAGAGGCTTCATCTTTGCGAGCTTCGTTTCGGAGCTATGTTTCAGGGAAAGATGGTGACGTCTTACGTTTTAGAGAATGGGGACTTTTTGTGGCGTCACGTTGGTTATGGTTTCCGTTTGGCTGCTTTCGTGGGTGGGAATACACGCGAATTAACAGTGAGTGTTATAAAAACACTGGTATTGACTGTTTATACAAGCATATTTCTTGGTTTAAATGATCTTGGCACATACTGTGACGTGGGCAGGACTCAATGCTACCAACACATGGCGTCTGTGTTTACAGGGCTCCAACCCCCGAAATGTCGTCAACCTTGTAGAGATGACGCCATTTCCTCGTGGATGACTCTGCGGACTGTTTAATGAAGTATCGTATCGCCATTGGCTAACAATGCAGGTTGACAGCCAGAATTTCTGTCGTCGCCCCTCTGCTCATCACCTTATAAATTCCCTGTACCCCACTGAAAAAAAAAAAGTCGACTACTCCACTGCATCGACTCCATGACTGAGACTGTTAAAATGATATTGAAGGTAATAGCACATGAGCAAGCGCACAAAGGTAACGAAATGTTTCTCTTACGTATTGTTTGCTGTGCATCACTTCATTTTTTCCGTATGCCAACTATGTACCCTCATGTAATGCCCGCAAGGGCCCTTGAGGTATTATTAATAAATAAATAAGTATACAGTCAAACCTCGCTTTACGAACACCCTTCGTTTCTCAAAAAATCGTTCGTAAATCGAGGTATTCGTAAATCGAGGTCCGGTGAGTGCAGTGCACAAATACCTCACAAAAACACGGGAAATTAATTTGAATAAGTTTTATTTTTGAAAATACTGTGTAATTGTGCTTTGCACCATACTTTCTGCGGGGTCTATCCTGTTTAGAAGAGATGACAGAAGTCTGATACTTGACTCACCACCCGGTCCTCAAAGTACCGTATCGCGCGCGGATGAGACTGTTTCCAACGGCAAATATTACGCTTGTCACCGGCTGTCAGGACTGAACGCCTTCTCTTGGAACGGCAAGATGTTTCCATCTCGGAGACCTGGTCCAAACTCACAACCGTTCGGCTGTAAACTCCCGAATTATTCTTTCAGGAAATGGTGAATCATGTTTGTGGAACGTAGCGACGTTGGGACATTGTATGTTTGACCTTGGCAGCATGTACTGATGAACTTTCATTATTCTCCGGTCCATTGGCCTGGTCCTCTGTACGTTCATAACGCCCGTTCGTATATCGAGGTCAGAATGGCTTGGCTACTTTGGGTCCGTTCCCTAATAATCCGTTCATAGGTCGGATATCGAGGGTTCGTAAAACGAGGTCAAAATACACGGAAAAAGTTTGGTTCCCTGTGGAGCCGTTCGTAAGTTGAGGGAATTCGTATATCGAGGGTTCATAAAACGAGGTCCGACTGTATATGCTGCCATTCACAATGGCCTTGCAGACGTGCTGGACTCTGAAACTGTCTTCTGTGTCTTCCTCTATATGTGTGTCCCTGTCTTTTTGCTGCATAATATCTACAATGTCACGTAGCCAACTACCCGAACTATCAACAGTGCTACAGGGAATTCAAGATGGCTCGAAACAGAGACTGGAGGGCGTGAAGCCAGAGACTCGAGGAATCTCGTCCAACACGAGCACAAAACTGCGACGAGCTCATGGATGAGTTATTCGCACACTTTATTTTCAGAAAAGCCGCCAACAAGTGGTTCGGAGATGTACCTGGACAGCCCGATTGCGCCACCTCACCAGGATGACGTCCGGAGAAGCATTAATGTACAGCACCGCGATGCGATTACATCGACCAAGTTTCTCCTGGATGGCCTAGACGTCTTCCTGAAAGACTGCAGTACCATCAGAAGGTTTCAGAAGCCTGCTGGCTACTATAGGTCCAAGTTAGCATTTCGACAGGAGAAATCATTGCGACAGTTCCGTTCCATTTGGAAAACATTCCTCCAGAACAGGATGAACGGATATCGGCGAATAACGAGATGATTCTCAACAATTTCTACGAAGAAACGTCCACTTTAAAGGAGCATCTGGATTGTCTCGTCCCAGACTACTGTAGCAAGGCGGAACCGTGCGATCCTAACAGAAAAACGCGGACGATCTTCACCGACAGAGCCGTGCGCGCCGGTTTTCAAAGCCGCTGGCGTCTCTGTCGTCAAGCTCGAAAGACAAAACACAGATACTCTGGACCTCTGGACAATGCGTGTGGTGCGGGACACGTGAAGCTAGACGGTTCCGAAGCCTCCGATAGCCTACCGTGAGTTTGTTCGTGGCGGGGAGTGAGGTTGTCTCCTCTGCACCACATCGAACTGTCATCGGCATCACCGCTCGTTCATTGTAGTTCGCTACCTATAGAGGCGCTCGCGTCGTCTTCACGATGGCACAGGAAATGAAAACTGCCCACAGGGGTGGCTTCCAATGCATTGTTCCATAGGCAAAAGCGTGCTGGGTAAACGCAATGCATTCTGGACAGGTCCTGATCGCACGTCACAGCAAACGTCAACGCACACGTGACCTTCAAGATGGCCGCGCCCGTGATCGGCGGCCAAACCGATTGTAACCGATGTCAACCGATTATAAACCTATGTGGCCCGCGTACAGAGCCCGTCCTGATTCCAAAGGGTTTAGGCAACCCCTGAACCTGAACCTGTAAACAAAACGCATTTGTTGTTTTGGGCTCCGTTTTGGACGTCTTTCCACCACGGCAATTATTTTTATCCTATAATCTCGCAGTAAAACGCGCGGTTTTGCACATGAGGCCACTTCCGAAGATGTGCCGATGACTCCGCGTAAAGACGCACTGAGAGGATGTGGTGCACTTAAACGAAGGAGAAACGGGTTAACATGTCACGGAAGACGCACAGTATAGTTACGCTGGTAAAATACGTTGAACTCTTGGCTTCATGCTGACGGGAGTATGTCGGCAAGTGCTCAAATGACATGTAAACAAACTCACATGACCTCAAAATGACTTTTTTCTATGACGTGCGACCAGGACAAAAGCCAGGAGCAGGCGAAAAGCACGACAGATATCCCACATTGGACACACTCATCAGATTTAGCACTGGTAACGAGGCTTAGACGGAAGTGCAGCTGATGCAGCAGCAGCAACGGTTGTTTCGCCTGCCGCAAGGCTTCTGCCATGGCGCACCGACCTAACCAACGGCTTCGCCGTTTCGTCGTGAACTCACGCAGTATCAGATTGTGTCTGAGTTATCGCGAGGCGAAATGCCGAAGTATGACTGCCACAGACAACATTATAGGAGAAAGAATTAGCACTACTGTTACAACTTATTACGACGCATGCAACACCACGCATGGGCGCACAGCACAGAGGAGCATAATAATTACTTGAGTGCAGAATTTCAGTGTTCATGCTATTTTATGTAGGTGAACCAGCTATTCCATCTTGGCAGTTTTTTTAAAGGTACCGTAAAGATGTAGAGACAAAATCTCAGATGATTCATCTATCCAATAACCTGAGTACTCTTCCTTAGTCACTATTTTCGTCACAATAGAGCTTATAGTGTTTTAGAAAATCCAAATAGAAATTTACGGGCAACACTGTACTGTGTCGAACTGGTCACCGAATGCGCATTGGTCGTCAAGTACATTGCATGCGGACAACGCTGGGTCTAAAACGAAAGAAGTTGGCTACGTGTCGGTTAGCCATCAGTATGAACAAGTCAGCCGGGACCCGGGTATGGCCAGCACCCCGGAGTACCCGGGAGCATATAGATCTCTGTTGCTCGACGAATGGGTAAGTATTTGCCGCTACACGTCGCCCTGAGCCGTTTTGCCTGTGTGACATTTCTTACTTGTTCCGCTGAGTTTACAGACAACAAGCTGTTAAACTACGCTGTCGACAAGCCGATGACGTTTGTAGGGAGATTAGTCAGACGACGTTGAGCAGAAATGCCATCGGAGGTCGGTAGATACGCTTTCAGTGTTGCCAGGCAGAGGAGCACATATAGGTGAACACATTTGTGCGGAGTCCCTCGCTCGGTATTCGAGGGCCTCCAAATATCAACTTTTCGAGGCACTGTGCGAACGCTGGAATATGCATCCCAGAACTAATTTCACTCCTCCTGACTTAGGGTACTTTTTGTAAATGTAAGAGACGCATCCATGTGAACCTCTGTTATGAGTCTTACAAGAAGGAGGCTTATAGACGCACCGATACAGCTGTATAGCTCGGACGGCATGGCGGACAGAACCACTGGGCGGGAGAAATCATCAACGACGTTCATAAACCCCTATTAATATAATTAATTATTTAAAATAATTATTACATATATGAGGAACTGTGCGTTTTGGCTGTACATCGAATTCTTCTCGCACATTTGCCTCTCACAGCGACACTGGGAAACCAGATCTACACAGCGAAGCAGAGCAAAGCTACCGCGCTATTGATGATGTGATTGCATATACGCTACTTGATTCGTCGTCATTAGAGAACTACTTGAAACACCCCGGGATATTGCGCGAAATATTGTCAGTTTGATCTACCTATATGACAAGAAGTATCCAAACAGCGCTGCTGCACAGGTTGCGAGCCAATTAGCTGGGATGTGGTCAGCCTAAGACCATTCGGGGCTAGCTGGGACGTCTCATATAGCTTGGAAATGGATCATCTTCTTGCAGCTATAGTCCTTTGTGACACCGCCCACAACAACACCAGCTGCTCCATGCATTACGATGGGATGAGGTGTTTACCTCAGTGCATGTGCCCACAATTATGCGATGGCAAGCTGTTGACACAACGACCTCGTGGTGTTTCTTGTACTTTACTTTCTATTTATTTATTTTTTGACGATTTTTTGGCCTTCTGTCGGCCAAAATCATCCCGTAAAATTTTCTGTCCCGTGTTGCTCCAGATAAAGACCTATTCCACACGAAAACTGTTAATGATGTTTTCGTAACTCTCGAAAGAGTATTTTGGTTCCTATGGAGCAAAAGTGTGCCCGCCCCTGTCACTCCCATTTCCTCCGTGAAAACCGTTTTTTGAATAAACGTTTGCGCATGCGCATGTTTCATATCATAACCAGTGGGACTCGTCGACAACAGGTGTACACGTCATATACGTAATATTTATTCCAATAGAGTTTCTTTGGCTGAGGTTTGGACTTTGGAGTGTACCTCTTTCACTCGGGAAAAATAATCTCTTTCCGAATAGACGAGTTCAGAAGATCCCAGTGCTCTTTGCGCACGCATTGCATCCTGGGAGCTTGCTGAGCGGGGGAACGAAGAATAATCCTTCACATTTCACTTTCGCTGACCTTGACACATCGTGCACTCTTAAAAATGAACTTCACCGCATAGCACGCTCCTAGCCAACCATAATCTCGAGTGATATCGTTATCTGCCCTGATTTGTTGAAAACGGGAGGCGTACGCCTTTTTTGTGACACTTATGCTGTTCATAATTGTCACAAAAAAGGCGTACGCCTACCGTTTTCAACAAATCAGGGCAGATAACGATATCATTCGAGATTATGGTTGGCTAGGAGCGTGCTATGCGGTGAAGTTCATTTTTAAGAGTGTGGACAAGGGACCGGTACGGGAGAAATCGGAACAGTTTGGAGGCTACCCGTTTCTTTCGTATTAGTAAACTCCCACAATTCAAAGCGGCGCTAAGCACTCTGGGATCTTCTGAACTCCTTTATTTGGAATCGCATCGGGTCTACAGAGCTGATAGTTGACAGTCCACAACCACAATGAACGAGAATGTCATCCTCTTTGCTGTACTGAGCGGGGATCCCTTTGTGAACCGCCTTATAGCGAAGAGCTGTAAACGTCGTATGCTACGTGCGACGCAATTGGAGGACGACAAATTTCTTCCTTCTTTCCTTTCCTCGGACAGTCTTCTTGAGGAGAAAATGTCGGGATGAAGGCGGAGCTCTCCAAACGTTGACTTCCCTATACTCTCCTCTCATCCTCAACTGTCCCGGATAATCTGAGGCAGCAAGGTCCGGCTGGGCAAAGAAATGTGTTGAAACGTCTTGTTGTGTGTATAGAGCGTTGGAAGAGGGCTGAATCGATCGGCATGAGAAAAAAGAAGAGCCGTCTCGCTCGATGGAACGAGTGCGGCTTTATTTTTCCTGCCCTTTATTGTTCTTCAGTTACGCCCAGGTCCTGCTTTTAAACTCCCTCGTGTGCCTTCAGTCAGGTAGTGACTTGCAACTATATATAGTTACTTTGTTGAGTAACTGTAGTTACGGTAAAGATTGAATTTTCTGAGAAAGTAACTGGTTATCGCTTTCAAAGTAACTTATCCATGATTGCATCTACACTCTATAGAATCATAACTTGACCGCATAGCACGCTCTGCACAAAGCATTGCCACGAATCATAGGGTTATCGCCTCTGATGCGAAAAGAGAGGGGAGCGTACGCCCTTTTCTGTCAATTTGGATCTATGATAATTGATACAAAAAGGCGTACGCCTCCCTCTCTCTTGGAATCAGAAGCGATAACCCTATCATTCGTGGCGATGGTTGGCGCAGACGGTCACGTGGTCACGTATACGGTCAACTTGTGTTTTTAGAGTGTATGACGTCCCACCTATGTGAATCGAGACAAAAACTATAGGCTCGAAAAGCATGTTTTGGTTTTAATCCGAGGCTCCATTCTGCAGTGCACATGCATCGTTTAAAACAAAATGTTGCAATTTTTTTTTGAAATAAAAAGAAATAATAAATTTTGAGCCTCTTTATCCTCATTATCGGCCTAAAGCTGCCAAGAAAGTGAGACACAGTTTAACATATTTTAACGCTCAGCATTTATTTCAAATTGGTGGCTTTGCGTCGCGAGTTGTCTCGCGACGTAAAGCCACCAATTCACCACCACCTCATTTCTAAGAGTGTATGATCATGAGCGACGGTCTGTGGATGAATTTTGCCCACCGTGACCCGCGAGGCGCGTATACGAGCTCGCGTAGCTTAGTGGTTAGCGTGCTGGCCATGTCACGTCGAGACTGGGAGGTACCCGGGTTCGAAGGGTTTTTATCCTGGGTTTTCCTCAGACACTTCCAGACTTATGTCGGCACAGTTCTCTTAGAAATCGGCCGTCAGTCGTGACGTTGCCCATCACCACCACCGACAAGGCGCCGAAGCAGCTTGTGCCGCGCAATTAGGTTGTTGCCGCCTTCGGATAGCTTCATTCTACCTTTCGTGATGTTGATGATGATGATGTTGTTGTTGATGATGATGATGATGATGACGATGATTGAAAGAAAAAAATGGACGTTGCACTTGGACTGAATTGCTGCTGCAACTTGTTCGTCCTCGCTGGCTTCCCCATTATACGTGTTATTCCGGTTATGTTCGTCCACGATACCTCTGCTGTACACTTCTCGCTTTTCAAATACAAAGCGATTATTCACGTATACAGCTTGAGACAAAAGTTTACGAAACACCGGGGTGTCGCATTTCTCCATTGGAGCGACACCCCAACAGCAAACAGGAGCGGATATACGCATACTGGGAGAATAGCCGGTCATCCGTTTCTTATTCCATCTCTTCTTCATATAGCTATAGCAGAGGGAAGTTCCGATCAAGAAATACACTAGCGTCTTGTCCCCACCTATCATGTTTCCAACCAGATTTAAATAACTGGTATAGGGCAGGTGGCGAAGGAATTGACTGCCATCACACTTGATGATGAGATATGAAGGTAGTTGAACCAGGCACAGGAGTGCATGGTTCGCTGGTAAGACAACTGTGCTTTGATGTGGAAGCCTTCCCTACAAACAGACAGTGACCCCCTTGAGTTTGATTACTTGACAACAAGGACAAAATGGACAAAGAACAGGACGAAAAGATAACTTCATTGGCTTCACCAGTGTATATGCACAGTGTCATTCCCATACTGCACTCTACACTCTAAGAGAAAAAGGAGTAAAACGGGGAGTAATTGCAGCTTCTACTCCCCTAGTCTGCAATTACTCCCTATTTGAGTCCCCTAACCCAACATTTAGTCCCGACATTTACTCCCCAGGACTGCAAATTGTCACTAAACTTCGCGAATGGTCTCCCGAATGCAACAGTCTACGTAAATATGTGCCCTTAGTCAATTTGAACGACCTAAGGCCGTATAACTCAGACAACGTAGCAATTTTCCAGCCACACAGAGTAAGAAACAGTTAGCGCATCTTTCTTCGAAAATTGTGCCCTAGTATGGCGCAAGGTTTTATATCACTCGATATATCACGGTTGAAGTTTGCTTCAAAGTATTTTCATGCATGCGCACCAATTATGTACCTGGGACTCTTACAACAGCGCGTGAAATGCGGTCTTCACTCTGTGACATTCATTTACTGCCGTGCATTTACTCCCGAAAGGGACTATTTTTTGTGGCAATGCAATTACTCCCCAAAAGGAGTAAAAGTACTCCTTTTTTTTCTTAGAGTGTATAGGCGGCGCGCAGGGCCTGTAGGGGCGCTACTGCTTGTACCCCTGGCGGAGAAAACGCTCCAATTGTGTTGGGAGCAGCGAGACAGTAGCAGACGACGCTGCGCATTAGCATACATGTGTAGTATAAACGTTTCGGTAGGGTTGCTTTATATTAGATACGACGTGTCCAATTTCCAATCAGGAATTCTTGGGAAGGGAGAAAAATTATACGAGAGTGGGCATGTCCACGATGAGAGAACTGATGTTCTGAGGCTGGAACAACATAGAAAGGACAAATACATACTAAGCTTTGTATATATTTGTCCTTTCTATGTTGTTCCAGCCTCAGAACATCAGTTCTCTCATGTTCAACTGTTGCCGCTTGCGTCGATCCCGTTGTATGAATGTGTGTATGAGTGAGCAAAAATGTAAGAGTGAAAGGAGGATGAGCGAGAGAGAGAGTGGCTGGTTTGTCCCTTCAGATGACGCGCCCTTGGAAGTCGCTGGGGAGGTGTGTTAGCTTAGCTCAATTGATGGTGCCCTGGACCGGTAATCCAGAAGATGTGGGTTCGAGTCCTACAGCTGGCTAGCCTTTTCAATGACTTTCATCTTTCATCATGTCCACGATGTTTCGTGCCCCATGGAAGACAATGTGGTTGTGAGGGTAAGTCCATGCCTCAGACAAATTTCAGCATATACGCAGTTGAAATACTTGGAGGTGCCGCCATGCAACGCTTCTTCAATGCTGTCATAGACAAAGCAGTGTTGCATAACTTAGAGGAGGACGATGGGCACCCCCGCCCGCCCCCCTGGAACTATACTCCCCTCTCATACTCCTGGCCAATCGCCCTGTGTGGCTAAGGGCCATTTCCTGTGTGGCTGAAGAAGAAGAAGAAGAAGGTGCATGGGATGTGCATGGGATTGCGGTCCCTGGCTCGAGTTGGGACTCTGGGCACTTGTCGATTAAAGCTTGTTGGGGTTGGTCACCTGGAGCTTCGGTCTGTCTGACTCATTTACGTAACACATTTTGGTGCCGAAACCCGGTATTCGGACCGCTCTCCGATGTCAAGCGAAGCACTCGACGGCCTGCTGCGTACTCGGGCAGGAACCCGCGACGGGGTCACCCATACCACCGAACATCTCGCCGTACTTCTGTCTCGACCGGTAAAAGCCAAGGCAGCAATTCAAGCAGACCTCAGATGCCTGATTGCCGGGAAGGCAGCCTTAGCGGAGCTGGATGCCCAGGTCATGGGTTTGATAAGTGCTGAGAGATTCGATGACGAACTGCAAGATATACTGGAGCAAGAATGGGCAAGTGGAACTGGCAATTTCGAAAGCGAGAAGCGCACTCCGCCTGGCTCCCTTGCCTACGTTGCCTACTGGGACGTTCACTGTGTGGACACGCGGAACAGTTCATCTCACTACAGCTGGTCAGCTCGAAAGTCAAGTCTCGGTCAGCCAGCCTCCTGCTTCTCCAGTGGGCGCAATTGAAGGTCAATCAAATTCGACAGAGAGTGCCACAATACAAGAACGCTCGATGTCACGCCATCCGCACCGGTCGGACCTCACAGCAAACATTGAGGCATCTTTCGCGGAATGGCGATGCCAGCGTACAAACAGCACGAACGCAGAACACCAGGAAACCGCTGAGGGTCAGTGTGATGCAAAAGTATTGCCAGAGGACTGCAACCTCAGTAAGCGACCAGGGAAAGACTGCACTGACCGTAAGGATTCGCTAGTTCAAACCAGTTTGCCAGAAGGCCTACCCCCCGTCTATACACGAGCAACGTGGCACAAAAATCGTCAAACTCCGAATGTGATTCGCACGACGTTGTGCAAAGCCACCAACGGTATTCGCAGATCTTCGCTAAAAGAGACATAATCCCTAGCTCTAAGATGGGGAGAATGTCGTCGAACGTCGGCAGCAGAATCAACGCTCAACCGCAATCGGCGGAGGACCTTGGCAGCGCTTTAGAAGCCACACCTTTGCCCACAGTCGTGCACTCTAGTCAGCAGACACCAGCATCAGTCTCCTTTATGAAACTCAGCGACCCAGCGGCAGCAGCCACAGACCACAGACGGTTCGCGCCAAGGACTATACTTAAGGCCCTTCTTTTTCTGCTGTGGCAAATACTGAATTCCGCAGCAGCGAACTATTAATTCTGCATTTTGCTGTGGTAAAAGGCAAATTTCCCTAGTTCCGACAGAAAATACTCTCTGTTAGCTCTTAGTGTGGAGGAACACAGTTACAACTCCAAAAACTTTTGTGACTTAGTATAACAAGGTACATTGTACTTTCTTCTGAGAGGGAGTGACTTTTGTCACTGTCAAATTGTAGTTGCTAAGTGACCTCTCTGCATGTACATAATTTACAGTCACACAGAGGTACTTGACAGCTATAGACACCAAAGCAGGGGTCAGCATTTGCATTCCACTCCAGAATCCCAATATGTTACAGGGTCGTTCCAGCACACAGATGGGGCAATATCACGGCCTGGTGACCTTATCCGGTTGGCACATCTACGCTGTAACGCAAGCCGACCCGGTGCGAGCAAAGTCCATTAATCTCGCGCATAAACTGAGTTAAGCGCGCCATTTCTGCAAAATTCTGCGCAAAACCTCATATTCCGCGGCAGACCCACAATTCTGCGAATTTTTGCAGAATCGCGGAATCGCAGAAAAAGAAGGGCCTTAACTATACTGTACAGCACACCACACCCTGTGCCGCACCGCGAGGATGTTTCGGATGTTTTGGGGACTTCACGTCAGACGACGACGCGGACGATTGAAATATTGCAAATCTTCGTAAACCCCAGACCGTGAGGACACCTGCCTCGATCGGCCACGTCCCCACCTGACGTCACTTGGACACTGCACGGATATGATCGCCGCCAACGCGGCCACCCTGTCGGCGCGGGAGTGTGTTGCATAACTTAAAGGAGGACGGTGGGCGACCAAGTGCATGGGAATGCGATGAGCGCGCTGCGCCTGGCTCGAGTTGAGATTCTGGGCACTTGTTAATTAAAGCTTGTTGGGGTCGGTCACCTGGAGCCTCGGTCTGTCTGACTCATTAACGTAACAAGCAGCACTGTACAGCGCAGGTATTTTTATTGTGTATTTTCTCTGCATATTGCGAGCGTGCCCCACAGGGCTCTACTACTTCGTATAAAAGACGTGGTACTTTACACTATTTGGTTCTTTTTCGGAAAAATGGTTTCAACTGCGAGGTATATCTCTATACAATTTTTAGACGGTGAAAAATAATTACGGCTGCTTTCCTAATAATAAGGTATCCACTATCGACAGGGCTGTTGCAAATGTGAACTGTGTTCAGTTGTTTGTGTCAGACGTTTTTGTCGGTTGTGTTTATTCCAACTTTTCAATACTCAAAATGTACGAAAACCGTGCAAGTGTGGTGTAAGCAACGTCTGTCGCCGTGAGATATTAGTTGGCATTTTAGTAAGCAAAGCAGGATCTAATACACATTCGTGAATGATGAGCAATACAGTTCGAGCACCGCAAAAGAGCAAGCGTGGAAGAAGGCCCTCAGCGAAACAGCAGAGTCAGAGCCGACCGCCACGGCATAGAATGAGTTTCGATTTCAGGAGAGGCCTTTTTGGGGACCGTTACCACAAGGTGCTCGGAAAAGGCTCCGCTCGGGATTCGTGACCAGACCTATGCATATATGATCCAATCAAGACGACCGTTTCCCGTAGGAAAAGAAGACGCATCGAAGAAGGCGGCTGTTGGGGGCGCAAATCGATAGTCAAAGGTGGCACCCACAGTATGGCGGCCACCATGCAGGGTCACAGAGCCACTCTTGCTCCTACAACTATACTGTTGACAAAGGTGGGTGTAATCTGCTCTATGGAAGAGCCCCCCACCCCCCTTTCAAGTCAAACATACCTTGGTAGTATAATGTCACTACTGTAATGAAATTATAGTAATGAATTACTTTTTTCTGGTAATTTGTAATGTAATGCATTAGTTCTGACATTATGTAATTTGTAATGAAATTTAATTACATTTGGGCAGTAATTTGGATGACATTACTGATTACTTTTTTTACAAAGGAATCGAGTCTGTGTTTGCACTTGGCAGAAAGAGAGTTGGCGACCGGCGAGTTAAAAGAATTCCAACGCCCACAATGAATTTCCACATCCTCAATAGCGTTACGATTAAGTTCGCAGTAATGACTTTGTAATGTCATTACTTTTTCGTAGTGATTGTAACGTAATTTCATTACGTCTCAATTGCAGTAATGAGTAATGTAATTTAATTAAATTCTAGCTGGAGTAATGAGTAATGTAATTTAATTACAATTTAGAACTAATTTACCCAGGTATGACGCCAAACAAAAAAAGAAAAAAAACAACAACTCTTAGTATCATTTCAGTTACGACAGACGAATTATGAACAGCATAAGTGTCACAAAAAAGGCGTAGCCTACCGTTTTCAACAAATCAGGACAGATAAGAATATCATTCGAGATGATGGTTGGCTAAGAGCGTGTTATTTGTTGCCGACTGCCGCGGTTGGAAGGCCATCAGCATACGGGCTGCGTTTTGTCGGTATTTTACCACAGAGGGCGCTCCACGGAAGACCTTTCGCGCCAAATTCCGTGAGCTCATCGAAGGAATTTGGGACGGCCTCAACTTCGCTGTGGTAGTAGTTTCCATTGTTTCCAAGTCTTGTTTTCGATCTATATTAACACCAAGCGCACAAACGAAACAAACAGGTTGATTTTTTGTTCGCGCTGTTGAATCAATGCTTTCTCTCCGGATGCGCTTCTCTTTCATCCTCTCATATTCTCTCTCTCTCTCTGTCTGTCTCTCTCTCCTACGCATCACTCTCGCTTTCCCTCGCCTATTCCTATACTCTTCCTCCTTGGCTTCACTGACTCGGTCGGTATTTTTCATTGCCAAAGGTGGCAACCCTAGTTACGACTCGGTTTGAAGGCGACTAAACATTGATCCTGCCTGGTGATCTTTGGCGCTCGCTGAGCCTTATCGTCTGCCGTGTATCCTGCATCGTAACCACCACGGGCGCTGGCTGACTAAGTGAAACAAGCAGTCGTCATTGTCCTGCTTGCTGATTGGTTCACTCGGTATGAATCGTCACCAACGACCCCGCCTGCATACCTTCGCCCCAAAACACAACTTCACCACGCCAAGAGTCAAGCATAAGTTACAATGATGTCGTTGTATATCTCGTTCAAAATGTGAGGCCTTTTTGCGAGGCAGTTGTGTCCAGTGCTTCTCACCTCGTTCCAACTGCCACAGAACGATGACATTGTCACTTGTAGTTGGACGAGAGAGCGACATCTTCCCTCACATGTGTTGCAACTTGCAACAAATCAGGAAAGAGATAATTCTGAACGCGTTATGGGGGTGCTTAGAGAAAGAACTGATCCCTAAAATTGTCCGAAGCCCACTGGACAGCATTTACAGCATTTACAGTCGAACTCCTTTACAACGAAGCTCAGGGGACAGCAAAAAAAAAAATTCGCAGTAAAGGTATTTTCGTTAAAAAGGATGTCCATTATTGGACCTATAGGCTCCAGCGCGGGACCGCAAAAATTTTTTTCTGTAGTGGTATTTTCGTTAAAAAGGTGTTCGCTATAAAGGAGTTTGACTGTATAACACTTCCGCAGTCGATACTTTCCTTCACCGAATAACCTAGAAGTTTTACCAGCATTACTATTCGAGTACACATCGACTGACATGTTGCACGAACGACGCTGTTTTTTTTTCTTTTTTTTTTCCTACGAGGAATTACAAAATATGTTTGACGCGACCATAAATCTATTCTCGTCACAAAGGATAACACTGATACCGACACGCGGAATATCGTTACGTAAGACCTCATCTTTGCCTTCATTTGACGAAAGTCCTTGTGATGGAAACCTCGATTGATCAAAGGCTAATTACGTTGCGAGACAACCACGAGCATGGGCTACGACCTGTGCTCGCCCGTACTCAACGACCCTCGGCCAAGGTCCGTGTCTGCGGGCGGACCAACTAATCCACCCAGGAATTTTCTTTGCAAGTTTATTTATATTCATTCGGGGTCTTCTTACGACACTTTGACATCAATCGTTGCAAAAAGAGCCTCTCGTCTTCAGCGAATCGAGAGCGATATCATTGTGAATGCTAAGCAACCGTCACAGGTGCCACGTCAATTACTCAGGAAGCCCTCCAGTTGCATAAGTGAACGAAAGAGAAATGGAGTTATTAGATTAGATATACAACAATCTAAATTGAATTCGCTTCCAGGTCCCCAGTAAGCAGCCACTGCGGTTCTTGAGGCGAATAGCACATCTACCTTGAGCTCTGGTACACACAACGAAGCAATGCCTTTGGCGAAAAGGGGAAAAAAATGTGTGTGTGTGTGACACACGACCATAGGAAGGGAATGTACCAGAACATGAAATCAAATATTACACCATGCAATAGGTGCCACACATACAGGATATCATTGTTTTCCATGAACCCTGTTTTGCATCGGTAGACTTTGAGCCCTTATCTCAAAAACCTGGAACCAAGAAGTGCTATATTGATTGAGTGAACATTGTCATATACGACGAAGGCTCCAGAAAGTTAACGTCTGATTACAGGAATCAAGTTGTACACTCTTAGAAATGAACTTCACCGCATAGCACGCTCCTAGCCAACCATAATCTCTAATGATACCGTTATCTGCCCTAATTTGTTGAAAACGGGAGGCGTACGCCTTTTTTTGTCACAATTACGAACAACATAAGCGTCACATAAAAGGCGTACGCCTCCCGTTTTCAACAAATCAGGGCAGATAACGGCATCATTAGAGATTATGGTTGGCTAGGAACGTGCTATGCGGTGAAGTTCATTTTTAAGAGCGTAGGGGAGCAAATGCAATCTGTACTGGTACGACTATACGATTGGTCCGAAGGACCAATGCAGCAACCTTTGCGCCCATGCTTCGCAAAGAGACTTCCTTCGGGAACGGCGTACGAAAAGTCGGCAACCATGGTGAAGATGACGATGATAAGAAAGCGAGCGTCAAGACGTGGCGAAAACGCTTCTCAGCTCAACCTCACCTCACATTCACTAACTACGTCACATGACCCGTAGAACCGACCACACGGACCGGATATGTCTGCGAACCGTGAACATGGTCCCTAAAAAAAAGTCGACGAGACGTTCGTCGGCGGGTACCGTTCGTACGAAGGGAGACAGAAAATGATACGAGTTTGGGAAACTTACCTGCGATGAGTCCAGCCAGCAAGATCAACAACGGCAGCATGGCGTCGCTGTTAGACGCAGCAGCAGCATGCACCGTTCCCGTCGGAGGAAACAACTGCAAGACACGCCGCAGGGCGAGCAGCATCCGCCGCGCATGCGCACTCCCTACCCCGTCGTCAGGCGATGGCTCCTCGGGAAACACGCGCGGGGATTCTGCTTTCTTTTGCAAGTCGGCAAAACGCATCAGAAAGGAATGTCTGGGTCTGATCAAAGGGACCAAGGGGCATCTGCGGGTCCGTGGGGGGTTGAACGATCGCCTCCCAAATCATCAGGTTAAACATTACTTTTCCCCCTCTCCCCCGCTACGCACTTGGACAAAGAAACCGCTACCACACTCTTAAAAATGAACTTCACCGCATACCACGCTCCTAGCCAACCGTTATCCCGGATGATATCGTTATCTGCCCTGATTTGTTGAAAACGGGAGGCGTACGCCTTTTCTGTGACACTTATGCTGTTCATAATTGTCACAGAAAAGGCGTACGCCTCCAGTTTTCAACAAATCAGGGCAGATAACGATATCATTCGAGATAATGGTTGGCTAGGAGCGTGCTATGCGGTGAAGTTCATTTTTAAGAGTGTACCACACGACGTGAGTGTCTGGATCCGCCCCTGCTATCACTCTAAACACAGAAGTTGATCGCATAGCACGCTGTGCGCGCCAACCGTTGCCAGAATGATAAAGTTATCGCTTCTGATTCCAAGAGAGGAAGGGCGTACTCCTTTTTGTGTCAATTATGAAATGTCCAAAATGACACAAAGTGGTCCTTTTTTCTCTTCGAATTAGAAGCGATAACCCTATCGTTCGTGTCAATGGTTGGCGCACAGCGTGCTATGCGGTCAAGTTCTCTTTCTATAGAGTGTAAGGGGACGTCGACTAGCGGTGTGCGTCGTAGCTCCAAAGAGTGTCGTGATGTCAAAACCATAGGTGCTTCGCGGTGCTAACATGGAAGAAAGAAACAAGAAAAATGGCCACGTTTCCTCTACTACTGCAGCGCTATTCAACTAATAATGTTTTTAAATATAGTTTTTTTTTCCTCATACAGTTGATGAATGGAATCGGTTACCTGGTGCTATAAGGGAATTACACTCTTAAAAATGAACTTCACCGCATAGCAGGCTCCTAGCCAACCATCATCTCAAATGATATCGTTATCTGCCCTGATTTGTTGAAAACGGGAGGCGTACGCCTTTTTGTGACAATTATGAACAGCATAAGTGTCACAAAAAAGGCGTACGCCTCCCGTTTTTGACAAATCAGGGCAGATAACGATATCATTTGAGATGATGGTTGGCTAGGAGCCTGCTATGCGGTGAAGTTCATTTTTAAGAGTGTACCTGTGAATGACTTTTGTAACCAAGCATGCCTGCTCCTGCTATAGCCTCACAGAGGCTGCAGTATTTGAAATAAATAAATAAATAAATAATAACGTTTGTCCATACTTGAGAAAAGATGTTTAAAAGAATTACGTACAAGCACGGGAAACTCATGCGTTTTATATTCAGACGAGGGAAAGGTAACGGTAACAGAAACGGTATATTACCGAAATTGGAGATGGTAACGATAACGGAAACGGAAACGCATACGCATACCACGGTCCTCCATTACCGGAAACAGAAAACGAAAACGAACATCATCGTCCGGTATTGAATTCGGGTAACGGCTATTCCTGTTGTGCGATGACATTTGAGTGACTTTTCATTTTATTTTTGTATTTTGATAACTCCATTCCCTGTAATGATCTAAATACTACACGTGGGCATGGAAACAAAGCGCTATATTGGATCTCGTGGGTGCATCCGTAGTTTACCTCGTCCCAGTCCTCATAACTTCATGGCATCAACACATGACTGTACTCCATCATAGCACGAGGATGAGAGCATACGATTTTTATTTTATTTTTTTTACTTCTTTTTCATTTAACTGTGGCTAGGGCAGTATTATTTATTTATTTATTTACCTTTAGGGCCCGAAGGGGCATTACATAAGGGGGGGGGGTACAACTGATGCATCCAAAATGAACAGCAACAATAGAACAATTTTACATAGATAACACAAAGATATAATATAAGTGATTAAATAAAGAAATCAGACAAAGCAGCCTTAAAAAGTGCTGCATCTTTAATTGTGACTATGGAAGATGGTAATGTGTTCCATTCTGAGATGGCCAATGGGATGGGTGATTTAATAAATGTAGTGGTTCGAGCCCCTGGGCAGGTAATATAACATGGATGATGAATACGCGCAAGTCGATGAGGCGGAGGAAGCAAACTCAAGTCAATTTCGAAATATGGAGAATAATAAAGATTATGTAAGAGACACTATTTATTACACTATTTATTACACACTATTAATTACTACGGAGAGCATCCGCTTATGAATGCTTCATTGGATGAAGGTTACGCCCATCTTGAGTTGCTGGAATCAGAGTGACGGGTAACTAAAGACGTGTTCCTACATTTTTTTTTTAAATCTTGCAAGATGTGAGCATCCCATCGACGTAAAATTACTTGTGTAGTGTGTACGCGTGCCACTGAAGCAGCACTTGGGCAAAACAGGGTGCTGATACAGCCCCGGACGGGCTGTCCTCCCGCAGCTCTGTAACAGCCTTTCATTAGCCAGTTTTAGTACATCGGAAGGTACTCACGATAACGTTACCGAAAATATGATAAGCCAATCGCCTGATTTCTTCGACGGGGCTGACGTCACGTCTCTGGTCTTTGATTTGACAGCTTCCTTTATGGTATCGTTTTCGTAGAATGCTTCCGATTCACTAAAACTCCCTATTGCCGGAAATAGTAACGGAAACGAAATTGGAAGGCTGGTATCAGAAACTGCTAACGGAAACAAAAATATATAGCGGTAACGAAAATGGAAACGGTAACGAAAATACGTCCGTTACCCTTCGCTCAAACTCAAACTCAACTCCATTTTACTTTACTCTCCAGAACCTCTTTTTGTTTTCTGTGCATAGAAAAGTACGACCAGAAGCAGGACAAACAGAAAGATAAGATAAACGATACAAAACAAGGATGAATTTCTGTTGTAGATAGAACGGCAAGCAACCGACACCCACGATCCAAACCAATTGAGAACCATAACTTAAAAACCCGAGACTTGGGGACAAAAGAACGACAAACACAGACAAGGTCTCTATTCCCACCAGCTCGCTTGCTACCTCTCTATCCTCTCGTTATCAATTGAGAACTTCCTCATTCTCAGGGTGTGACATTTCTGAATTGTCCCCGACTCTGCGCCATGGGTGTTCTTTCCGCAGTTGATTCAACCTTTGCGAAACGTGCAACGGTCAAAGTTCCATGAGTGCCAAATTAACCGTTATCTGATAAAGTATTCCTGTAAAGTATATCTGGACCGTAGTCTAATTTCCGAGCTACATCTACGTGTAGCTAGTCCAGTTCCGAGCTAAATGTATATCTATGGCCAAAAACGTCAGGAACGATATCTTGGAGATAGGCTGGGCGAACAAACGCACAGGCAACACGAGATAGATACGATGGTATATGCGCAAGCCAGCTGGTGGACGAACTTGCCCAGACTCAGGCTTCAAGTATAATGGAACACGAGATAGCCACGAACCGCACCAGCTGCCCATGCGACGCCAGTTGTTTTCGAATGGCCATTTGGAATATATGCAGGTCCGACGTTGGGCCTGGTTAATTTATCGGATGTTCCTCCAGGACCACTGAAATTCAAGCAGAAAACAAGACGTGGCCCTTAATGGGTACGGAATTATTCCAGGTGGCACAAGTCTCGGAAGTCTTTTTATTTGTCCAAGAGGTCCACGACTGTCACGGTTATTGGTATTTCAAACAGTCAGGGGCTCTAATTATTGCCGTACTAAACAAGTATAGGAAACACGCGATGAAAGGGAAGTAAAGGAAGCTGTCCAATCCAAGAATGTCATCATAGTCACTTGAAACAGGACTGATTGTGTTTTCGGAACCGTTAGCATGCTCCCATATACTGGCTTCCTGGCAACAGCCTTTCGTAGACGACGGGAGGGTAGCGCTCAGGTTGGAAACAAGCGTGTAGCCGAAATTAGAGGGCACAGAGGAGGAAAGGAGAAGAGGCAAAAATTGAGGCCAGCTCGGTTGTCCCGTCTTGCTTTGCCGTTTCATGGTTCTGAAATGTTTGCTATGCTTTTACAGTCCTCTGCACAGCCATTTAAAGGGTAGTTTCGGAATTGGTGAATGCCCATAGATGAAGGAAGGACAAAAGACGAAAATTGAGGCCAGCTCGGTTCTCCCGTCTTGGTTTTACAGTTCTCTGCACAGCCATTTAAAGGTAGTTTCCCAATTGGTGAATGCCCATAGAGGAAGGAAGGACGAGAGGTGAAAACTGAGGCGAGCTCGGTTCTCTCCTCTTGGTTTTACAGTTCTCAGCACAGCCATTTAAAGGGTAGTTTCGGAATTGGTGAATGCCCACAGAGGAGGGAAGGACAAGAGGCAAAAATTGAGCCCAGCTGTGTTCTCCCGTCTTGGTTTTACAGTTCTCTGCACAGCCATTTAAAGGGTAGTTTCGGAATTGGTGAATGCCCATAGAGGAAGGAAGGACAAAAGGCGAAAATTGAGGCCAGCTCGGTTCTCCCGTCTTGGTTTTACAGTTCTCTGCACAGCCATTTAAAGGTAGTTTCCGAATTGGTGAATGCCCATAGAGGAAGGAAGGACGAGAGGTGAAAACTGAGGCGAGCTCGGTTCTCTCCTCTTGGTTTTACAGTTCTCAGCACAGCCATTTAAAGGGTAGTTTCGGAATTGGTGAATGCCCACAGAGGAGGGAAGGACAAGAGGCAAAAATTGAGCCCAGCTCTGTTCTCCCGTCTTGGTTTTACAGTTCTCTGCACAGCCATTTAAAGGGTAGTTTCGGAATTGGTGAATGCCCATAGAGGAAGGAAGGACAAAAGGCGAAAATTGAGGCCAGCTCGGTTCTCCCGTCTTGGTTTTACAGTTCTCTGCACAGCCATTTAAAGGTAGTTTCCGAATTGGTGAATGCCCATAGAGGAAGGAAGGACAAGAGGCGAAAATTGAGGCCAGCTCGGTTCTCCCGTCTTGGTTTTACAGTTCTCTACTGCACAGCCATTTAAAGGTAGTTTCGGAATTGGTGAATTCCCACAGAGGAGGGAAGGACAAGAGGCAAAAATTGAGGCCAGCTCGGTTCTCCCGTCTTGGTTTTGCAGTTCTCTGCACAGCCATTTAAAGGGTAGTTTTGGAATTTGTGAATGCCCATAGAGGAAGGAATGAGAGAAGGAGAAAATTCTACCCAGTTCAGTTTTCCCGTCTTGGTTTTACAGTTCTCTGCACAGCCATTTAAAATGGTAATTTCGATTTTGGTGAATGCCCATAGAGGAAGGAAGGAGAAGAAACGAAAATTGAAGCCCTCCCACAAGACTGGAAAGAACCCTAGCGCCATCGTCTGGTGGCTGAGCAGGTGTGCGCGCCCTGATGCCTGATGACCTTGGTCGTTGTGAAATTTGGGATGGTGAATGTCTACCGGACTGTGGTCTTCGATGTCCGGGTTACCAAATGTAGAGGAGATGTCGTTCCTCTACATGAGTCCTGATCGGCGATGATGGAATATCTCGGAGGAGCTTCTCAACCCGTTGCTCCACTCCAGGACGTTAGAGTCACTAAATGAGCTACGCTTCAGAGTATCGACACTGAGTTCCAAGAGCGAGCATGCGCATGCCTGATGACCTTGGTCGTTGTGAAATTTGGGATGGTGAATGTCTACCGGACTGTGGTGTTCGATGTCCGGGTCACCAAATGTAGAGGAGATGTTGTTCCTCTACATGAGTCCTGATCGGAGATGATGGAATATCCCGGAGGAGCTTCTCAACCCGTTGCTGCATTCCAGGACGTTAGAGTCACTAAATAAGCTACGCTTCAGAGTATCGACACTGAGTTCCAAGAGCGAGCATGCGCCATCTTGTTTCCGCACCACGCTATCCACGCGCAAGCGCACTGCGCACGATGCCATCTATCGTGCGCGGGTGAAGTGTTCCTTTCGTTTGCAAGCAGCAGTTGACGGCCTCGAGCTCACATTAACATCTTCGGGACGCTCTGGTGGACAATACATGGATCATCGCACAACTATCATTGCACGCTTCTCTATCCCACAGCGAGCATTACGTTAGCCGTCTTTGATCCTCAACTGGGGATGGTACCAGTGTGGTGCGGAAACAAGATGGCGCTCTTGCTTTCCCTTGGACCTCAGTGTCTATACTCTGAAGCGAAGCTTATTTAGTGACTCTAGCCGGTTCCACGAAAGGGGAGAAAGGGCCACTCCTTGAAGGTATACAATTGGACGGAGACACTCCATCAGTCAGTCAGTGCAGATTCTCCCATATGCCACTGGACATTGGTACACTGGACGACAAAAAAACTTCCAGTCAGTGTCCCCATTGCCTGGAACGAAGTTCCTCCGAATCGCCGTTGATGACGTTACGTCTCAACTGAAAAGTTTGTTAGGTTCCCTCAGCATCCTTTTTGTCAGTCGCTTCATGAACATGCGTTTGGACTTCCTCAATGGTCCTCAATGCATCGAGGCGTCTCAGCTGAGATCTGGACTACCGTCTCGTCCGCCGGAGACGTGGAAATCAGGAATAGTCAACGATCTCTACAAGTGTGGCAGGACATTTTCTTTTTTCTTTTTTTGCTGACCATTCTCAACCTCTGCAAAGCAAGCAAGCAGGCTCGCAGACACAGTGCTGCCAAAAAAGTGCCGTTATTCGCTACAATGGATCTACATGGAAAAAAGCATGCGTCAGATATTTCCCGCGCAAATCAAAAGAACCCCTGATGGGGTTGAAAGTATCCGCAGTCCTAGCCCGCGGCACGTGCAGCATGTACCCACGCAATTGTGCGCGGACTCACCTTACGTGTAAATCTACTACCAATTATTATTATTATTATTATACGCACATCACGTGTCCCAAAAGGATGCAGATTGTCAACGCAGAGGTAGACTCGGGGAAACCAGGAAAGCGACCGAAGACTGCACTGACCAACTTCCATATACGCTGATCACGCCACCCGTTTCCTGATGCGAGAGCCACAATCAGCCGAACAACGAATCTATTTTGAGCAGCAAATTATGAACAATCCAAATCATAATCCAAAGGCCGGCCACGTGCCTGAGTTCTGTTCCTTGACAACCTTACCAGCGGAGACACCGCGAAGACCGAACTCCCATATTTCTGCTAAGCATGCAGCATGCTCTATTGCGGTTCTGTACATAGCTCTTAACTTTACTCCACTTCAAATGGATGAAACGCTCTCCCGCTCGATGACAATACACGCTGGATGATATGCTCTGATGCAATGATAGATGATATATGCTCTGGTCTCCCTTCAACACCGCGTATTAATCTTTCGCGGTGGAGGGAGGCGAAAGTGAGCTGGCCCTTCATATTTGGAGAAGGGCCCCTTGATAGCGCGGTCCGCCCCTGAGTGGGCCGTGTCTTTGAAAGGTACGGCCGATAAAAAGGTCGACGGGCCAGTACCGCCTGCGGTGCTGTTCCGGGAAAGAATTTTTCTTTAAAAAAAATGGATGATTTGCACTCGTGCTCGGCCCTGTCGTGTGGTAGCCGTTTCTAACTACTCTGAGACCTTCTGAGAGATGTTCGCTCGTCTGATCATCCACTTGGTTCCCCACAACAGTCTAACGTAGTTCCTGCTGCAGCAACTGATGATGATGATGATGATGATCGTGTTGACCGTTCCCTTTATATCGTGCGGACAGCGTTCTGCGGGGGCAATGCAACTGAAGTTGCTGTCCATGCCGCAGCGCCTCAGGTTGATGTGCCTTGGAGGCCCTGTTGGCGAGTCTACAGTGCTGCTCCAGCGTTCTTCCGACGTCGCGCCACTGGCTGATCGCACTGAGGACTCCTCTGCGCCCGCTGTGGACCGGGCTGCGGTTCCGCGCGTGGCGTACGGTGCACCACTCGTCCCAGACTGTGGTGAGGTTCCTTGGTTCCCTATAGTGGCTCCTCGTTGGAGAGTATGAGCAGCGACGCCACAGAAGCGTACGAGGTATATGCCGTCAGGGTGTGAAACGACAAGCATTGGCTCCCCTGTTGTCCGAATACCCGGTCAGTGCGTTCCCTGTCTCCTCTCTCGGAAGCCTTAATGGGGTTGTTCTTCCTTCTTTTTCTGATGTCGCTGAGAATAGTGGCGCCAAATTGTAGGGAGTTTAGTGGTAACCCCAAGCAGTTTTCTGTGTTGCGATGGGCAAAAAGTTTTCGCCGCTGATGTTGTTCTTCTGCAGGAGACCCGCCTGTTGTCGGCTCGCGCGGTCAGGCTGTTAAAGGAGGTTGACGAGACCGCTATATCAACATTGTCTAAGTTAGATCTAGAACATTGCGATGAAATATATCCATCGCTCACTGACTACACCGTGAACAAAACGAAGGGGGGAATGCTTCGCGAAAAGGGGACCATATACAGTTCCGACCGTATGATTACGATGAGGTTGTTTCGCACGAAAGTTCATTCTGAACACATGCCTTGGCGAACGTGTATATGAAGATGTCCGAAATGAGATAGGGAGGTGATGGATATGGAAGCTTATCCTCTATCGCCTCAATAAACGTTCCGTGCAAGATAGAGTCCCCGCTCACTTATGCCATTACTTTCATAAAGTAATGTAAATACTCGGGCATTACATACTCCCAGAACTCTCCAACAACGCCCTGCATTATAGGTAACGGTCGCACGAATAAACTCCAAATCGGTATACTAGCGAATTTGTGCAGAAACGAGTGACATACCTTAACCATATTGTAAGCGTATATTACAGCGAGAGCTATAGGCCTCACTCCTGCACTCTTAAAAATGAACTTCACCCCATAGCACGCTCCTAGCCAACCATCATCCCGAAAGTCAACGTTCTCGCCCCCGATTTGTTGAAAACGGGAGGCGGAGCCTATTTTGTGTTCCTTATCCACGGCACAGAATAGGCTCCGCCTCCCATTTTCAAAAAATCAGGGGCGAGAACGTTGTCATTCGGGATTTTGGTTGGCTAGGAGGGTATATATGGTGAAATTCATTTCTAAGAGTGTGGGGGTATGTGGTGTATCTAGCCAGCAGCCGCGTGAGCATCGCTTGCAGACTGTCATCTTAGAATGCAAGCAAATGTTAAACACATGCACGCACGCGTGAGGGTACACACTCACACTCTTTCTCTCTCTGTCACACACACATACGCACACACACACGCACACAAACAAAAAAAAAGAAAATCGGGAAATCGAGCATATGAAAAAGCGTGATGACACGCGATTTTGACTGGTGTTGGCCTACTCCAGAATATCCTGCGCTTGGTCCTTCTTTGTGACCTCCTGGTCATCGTAAAAGTTGGCATTGAAAAAAAAAAAAAGAAGAATTTTTCTGTGGCTTCACTGTTGGCTTTAGACAGTGCCAGAACATTCGACCCAAGTAATGAGTAATGCTCAAAATGTAATGCGTTAAATGTAATGTTCCCAATAATACATTACCGTTACTCATTCATTACTCAATTGTAATGCATTACTCCCCAGTACATATGCTTAATATATGCTTCGTCTATAGCAAGACGTCCAGGTCATATTATTCCGTTTGTTCCACATCTTCATGTAAGCGAGCGGTGCGGGGGAGGTGGACCTGTTTCTAGTTCGTATATGCCGGGTCATGTCAAGGAGCTTTTGCGTCTTTGCTTCTGTTCTTTACACTGGGGAGTGGATGCTTCTGAACGAAGTGGAGTTGTTCACGAGGGTGAATGACGATGTTGTGTAAGTATCGGTGAAACGTATTCCCATCAGGGGTAAGGATTTTGCTGTCCACACGGTGATGTGTCTACGGCCGGCATCAGAAGCGATTTGTTGTAATACCTACAACACATACTGCGGATGAATGAATATGAATAGACCTGAAGGTTTTTTGCCGCAAGGGCTATACTTAAGCCAAAACATACTGTGGATGCACAAAAGCTCAATCACGGATGTCGATTTCCAGAGGCGAGTGCTATCAGCGTGCTGCGGCAGTCTACATTCTACACGTGCAATGAATTATGATAATAAAAGAAGATACAATGCAAGAGCTGGCAGTGTCGCCGGTTCTAGAGTCACTATTTATTTAGTGACTCTACAGGACGTTGCCGACAGAACTGACGAGTTAGCGCGTGGCATCGAAGCCACCTCGTCTTCGTTCACGGGCCGCCACAGAGTCATCCCTTTATACGTGCATCACCCTTTTCTCCCCTCTCAAAGTGCCTCCTTTTTTTCCTTTGTGCCGTGAAAATGGTTCCTCATGTGCTAAGATTTCCCATTGGCACAGCTAAAAAGCTAGAATTGTTTCTACGTCGCATCATCACTTATCACTTATCACTTATCATGCGTTTCTGTGTTCCAAACTTGTTAGTGGCAGCCATATTTGGATATGCTCTCAAAACTAGCAGTTGAATCTTTGGCCGCCAGCTCTTTGGTGGCACACTGGTACAACGTGCTTCGATACGCCGCCATTCCCGACGGGCAACTCCCGACGAACGGCTCAACTCTCACCAGTGTTGTTAGATTTGACTACTTCGCACCAAATGACTACTCTATACGACTGCGTAGAAATCGGTGCTATCTTCTGGGTACATTGAGTATGTGCTTCTTCGCGCAACCTTTGAGAAATCGGACGACACATCTACTGCCCAAGTACATTCACTTCTCATAGCCTAGTTTCAGTCGCCCCCCCCCCCCCCCGCTTTTTCTTTGTATGCTTAGGTTTCAGCACTCATTAGAGAACACTCGGGCTCACGGTTGACAGAGTATCGCCTCTAGCGATGATACTCCCCATTCATCATCTTAAAATGAAGTTGTTGTTGTTGTTGTTGTTGATGTTGTAATTCGGGTGGTTGAAATCATCCCGGCTGTGCTATATCGCTCATTATTGTAGTGGTCTCGTAAAGCCACTAATTATCATCAGCGTTTGCTGTGACTTGGTCGCTAGGTCAATAATGTTTTCGTTTTGTAATCTTGGGGTGGAGTGGTGGAAGTGCTTGCCGTAGTGGGGCAGGCTCAGGCGAGCAACGTCATGCAAACTTTCATGTTTCGTATGGAAACTAAAGCATATATAGGCATATCCACGCCCTTGGCCACGTCATCTGAGCAAGTCGTGTGCGTTCCAAGGTAACTACATTGGTCATATGTATCGCATATGCTCTAGTCCAAATGGCATGCAGCTCCGTTGGTGTATGGTAAAATTATCTTAGTGGAGCCCCTTTCGTATAGGACCTAATGCCGGCACGCCACTGGCTACAGATATGAATTTGCTAGGCACAAGGCAAATTACTTACTTTTTACTACTTTCTCAAGGTGATCTGGCGACCTCTCAAAATTTTCATCTGACTACTCTGCCCTCAAGCGGGTCAATGTATTCCACGAATTGTGGTGTCGTGAATTGCGCTTTTGCGCCTTCACTTACGTCGTATTCCAACCGCTTTATATGAGTTCGGGGCACATTCGTCAGTTCTGAGTCAAGTTACCGTTTGTGTTTCATTCCTGAGAAAAATCCAACGTAATATATATATATTTGTAATTTTTATTCTTCAACAGAATCATCCACGGAAGCAAATGTAAAGCAACAGTGTGGCACCTGGCAAAAATGAGCCACCTTGACGTCGCACACGCTCTTGTTTTGACAGACAACATCAAAAGGAACAGAGAACATTTGATCCTATAGAGGACGGCGGAGTTTTCATTTCAGTTCAGTGGTGCCTACCATCTTCACCTAACATTTTGATTAACTAGAACAAAAAAACAATGTCGTTCCAGTTCCACGTAGTTTTTCACGTGTCGTTTCCTGCCTCTAACAAGATGGTGCACCCTCAACCTGGTCTCCGGTTAGTCTGGTATCACTCTGGAACACGAACTTCGATCAGTCGCCACCAGCGCCACCCATCATCATGCCTGCAGGTCCTACACCGTAACCTCCAGCTCCAGGCCTCCTCTGAGGCCGTCCCGATTGTGCAGGATAACTTCCTCCTGGGTAGCTTCCTCCTTGACCTGAAGCTTGGGGATAGGATCCCGGTTGTTGAGACAGTGCACCATGAGAGGGAGCGGTGTGTGAAGGGGTCTGCTGCGAGTAGTCGCCACCACCTTGAAGGCTTGGGTATTCTACCCATGATGAGTCGCCACCAGTGGGTGTTTTGGGTCCGGCAGGCGCTACGTCATAGTCTGCGGGCCTGTGGTCACCTTGTGGTTTGCCGTATCCTCCAGCGCCGGGTCGCTTGACAGCAGTTCCTGGTTTGAAGATCATGCTTGGTACTGATGGACCAAGGGCGCCGCCTGGTCCAGAAGGCCCGTGAGGAGCTCCAGGGCCATGAGGACCAAGCGAACCAGAGGGCCCAACAGGACCATGGGGTCCTGCAGGTCCGGATGGTCCAGAGGGATATGGTCCTGAAGGTCCAGATGGTCCAGACGGTCCAGAGGGATATGGTCCTGAAGGTCCAGACGGTCCAGAGGGATACGGTCCTGAAGGTCCAGATGGTCCAGACGGTCCAGAGGGATATGGTCCTGAAGGTCCAGACGGTCCAGACGGTCCAGAGGGATATGGTCCTGAAGGTCCAGACGGTCCAGAGGGATACGGTCCTGAAGGTCCAGATGGTCCAGAGGGATATGGTCCTGAAGGTCCAGATGGTCGAGAGGGATGTGGTCCCGAAGGCCCAACCGGTCCAGAGGGATATGGTCCCGAAGGTCCAGACGGTCCAACCGGTCCGCTGGGTTTAGATGGGTAAGCGCTCAGAGGGGCATGTGGTCCGTGCGATTTTGGTCCAGAGGGGCCAGATGGCCCTGAAGGTCCTAGTGGCCCAGACGGATGCGGACCTCCAGATGGTGCAACGGGTCCACTGGGGCCAGATGGTCCGGATGGTCCGTAAGGTCCTTTAGGTCCTGATGGCCCATAAGGACCAGATGGTCCAGATGGGCCGTGAGGTCCTTTGGGCCCCGATGGCCCATAAGGACCAGATGGACCAGATGGGCCGTGAGGTCCTTTGGGCCCCGATGGCCCATAAGGACCAGATGGTCCAGATGGGCCGTGAGGTCCTTTGGGCCCCGATGGCCCATAAGGACCGGATGGACCAGATGGGCCGGAAGGTCCGTGAGGTCCTTTGGGCCCCGATGGCCCATAAGGACCGGATGGACCAGATGGGCCGGAAGGTCCGTGAGGTCCTTTGGGCCCCGATGGCCCATAAGGACCGGATGGCCCATAAGGACCGGATGGCCCATAAGGACCGGATGGACCAGATGGGCCGGAAGGTCCGTGAGGGCCTGAAGGTCCATATGAACCGGATGAGCCAGGTGATCCAGAAGGCCTATAAGGGCCACCAGGTCCAGAAGGTCCATGAGGTCCGGATGATCCGGCACCACCACCACCCCCACCACCTGGGTAACCTCCTCCGGATCCTGGATGTGCACCATGTCCAGGTTTGGGGTATCCACCGCCAGCAGCCGGCCGGTAGTCACTGGATCCTGGCTGTGGTCCGATGGGCTGCAAAGTGCCTTCCGCCACTTCGGCGTTCAGATAGAAGTAGTTTGGAGCTTCGTCGCATTCAAAGCTGTACCAGTAATCACAAGCTCGGATCTTCTGGTTGAAGATTGTCCCGGGATTACACAGGAAGCTTTCTTTCCTGCCATTATGACACACATGATAGACCTGTGCACGAAATGAAGACGTGTCAGCTCAGGAGTGCATACAGAGAAATGAGTGCTGGCTACAGTTTAACAATTTACACACCTGACATTGTGCTTCCAGGTCTGCGTACATGCCTTCGTAAGGCTGCTGGCTACACCGAAAATTTGTACGGGGAATTTCCTTGTAGTTCGGGTAGTCGACGCCGGCAGTCCCGCGAACCCAGCCTTCGTTTCCTTTGCCTTCTTCCCAGCGTTTTGTCTAAAAAAAACAGAAGAAATGAAAGAATAGCGGTAACGCACATGCGAACAATTAATGGCGACGGCGACCGCTGCTTATCCTCATAGCTGCTGTGCATGGGTATACAGCGTGAATTGTGAACAACCTGAGCACAACATTGGTACCTCATGCAAGATTGGCTCTGCAGATGATGCAAATAACAGACACTGTCAAGGAACTGAAACTATGTAGGACATCCGAGAGATTTGTGAAGACAACAGCCTGGGCAGCAAACACAGAAAAAAAAAAGGCGACTGTTGTCCGTGTCGCCTTTATACTGTGTCTGCTGCCCAACTTCAGGCTGTCGTTTTCATAAATCTCATCCACGAGCTTGTCTGCATCTATATACCATCCATGAGAGACAACGAGAGAGAGAGAGAGAGAGAGAGAGAGAGGCTCATTGCGCACTCTAAAAATGGCACGCCTGACTGACAACCTATATTTAGGGTTCCGCGTTTTCGGCTTTTATTTTCCGGCGGATTCGGCGCATGTTTTTCGACGTTTATTGATTTTTCGCAACCGGTGTTTTTCGATGTTTTTCCTGACGCGCCCATGGTTCACCCGGCAGTTATCGGCGAATAGAAATCACAATGTAGTTTCCGCACGGCACTCATTCAACATGGCGTTGTTCGCTGCGGTGGCGTTTTACGGTTAACGAAAAAGTAAACGGACATTTTTCACAACCATATGGTATGGTATGGTGTGGTATGGCATTCTGTATGGCTTTCTGATCTGCATCAACAACTTGCTGGGCATGTGCAGCAATTTACCTCTCTCATGTCCAGGAATGTCCGTCTGTATTCGGTGTTTTTCGATTAAAACCGAATGAGGGAAAATTTACCCGGCGTATGTTTTTCGGTGTTTTTCGATTAAAACCGAAAACGCGGAACCCTACCTATATTGCAAAGGCTCTTTCGCTCCTGGTCTAATGATCTTCCTCAAGGAAATTAGCTCATTGCTCAAATGCAAAGTGCGGAAAATCACGTCCATTCTCTTGGGAAGTATTTGTACTGTCCCGATCTTTTCCAAGGGACTCGAAAAAAGCAAGACGCGCCAGAATGATTTCTTTTCTAGATAAATTCTCATTGCTAAGTAAGTGCCTTTCAATTTTGAAAACACCGTTCAACAGGAGAGAGATGGACGCACCATTGGAAGTCACTGAGGAGGCGTGTTTTAGCTTAGCTCAATTGGTAGAGCCCTGGACCGGTAATCCAGAAGATGTGGGTTCGAGTCCTATACAGCTGGCTAACCTTTTCAGTGACTTTCATCTTTGACCGTCCAACATGTTTGCTGTCGATAGACGAATCGCGGACAATGTGCAACGACGTCTTACAGCCATAAAGTATTGGCTTTGAAGTGGGGCTTGAGGCTTACTTTGACCTCAGATGGTCAGATATGATCAAGTCGTTTGCTGTCTTCTTTAGAATCCGTTATCGATAATCAAATAGTTCATACTTTTTGCCCGATGTCGAAGCATTGGCATGCTTAGCCCTTCTGTTCTTCTTTCAAAGATGCACATCGCAAACTGTTTCTACCAGCAACGGATATCCTGGTGACGAGCCTGTAGTGGCATTAACCGACGCGCATGAAGAGGCGGCATATTTAACGAGGTGGTTGCGCGGCGTGTTCTTCTTCAAAATTCTGCGGGCGCACGCAAACAGTATTTCTGTTACAAGAGCTATTTGTTTTCATGATCTCGAATCAGGGTGCAAGAAAATCTTTGTTTCCTTTTTTTTTGTTGTTGTACAACTGGTGATGGTGACGTGATAAGAGAGAAAAAAAAGGGGGGGCATGGGGATGTACAGTGGTAGACAAAAGTTTCCAGAACACGCTCCGCGGCGCATTCCTTCCTCAGAGTGACCTGCATGCTAGCAGTGAATGGGACTGTACGGACTTAGAAACAGGTGACTGCACTCTTAGAAATGAACTTCACCGCATAGCACATTCCTAGCCAACCATCATCTCGATGACATCGTTATCTGCCCTGATTTGTTGAAAACTGGAGGCGTACGCCTTTTTTGTGACAATTATGAACAGCATAAGTGTCACAAAAAAGGCGTACGCCTCCCGTTTTCGACAAATCAGGGCAGATAACGATATCATTCGAGATGATAGTTGGCTCAGAGCGTGCTACGCGGTGAAGTTCATTTTTAAGAGTGTGGGTTACCTAAGCACCCATGTCTGTCCACACAAGCCGTACGGTCCCATTGGGAGGCGTACGCCTTTTTTGTGACACTTATGCTGTTCATAATTGTCACAAAAAAGGCGTCCGCCTCCCGTTTTCAACAAATCGGGCCAGATAACGATATCATTCCAGGTTATGGTCGGCTAAGAGCATGCTATGCGGATGGGTTTCATTTTTAAGCGTGTACAACTGGAATGCAGGATGGCAAAGAGGTTATGTGCATGGGCGTGCATAGACGTGCTAAGCATCAGTGGTCCGGGTCACAAATGTTATCGTACACCGTCGTCGGAAACAGTTTCTACAACAGCAGTAATAAAAACTAAGATATAACGGAATGATGGCTGCCTATCGCCGTGCAGGTGTATGACAGTAATACTGCCGTGGTCAATTCGGTTGAACATCCTAGTTCCTCGCACACCCGTAGGAGACTAACCTCGCACATAGAACCTGCCATTCATTTCACGTGCAGCGAAAGTTGTAATGACGAATAAATTTCGTGTCGGGCTATACTGAGCATACTTCATGGGCCTCCTGCACCATCATAAATTCCGTGTCGGGCTACTGAGCATACTTCCTGTACGACTATACTATAACAAATGTGAGCTTTGTGATCCTCCTCTCGAGTCTCCAATGGCGGGAAGTTATTTGCTCGAGCCTTCCAGACTGGAACAAGAAATAATTCTACACCCTTAGAAATGAACTTCACCACATAGCACGCTCCTAGCCAACCATCGTCCCGAATGACAACGTTCTCGCCCCTGATTTGTTGAAAACGGGAGGAGGAGCCTATTTTGTGTCATTATACACGGCACAAAATAGGCTCCTCCTCCCGTTTTCAACAAATCAGGGGCGAGAACGTTGTCATTCGGGATGGTGGTTGGCTAGGAGCGTGCTATGTGGTGAAGTTCATTTTTAAGAGTGTACGCTACCTACACTCTAAAAACAGAACTTCGCCGCATAGCACGCTGTAAGCCAACCATTGCCACGAATGATAGGGTTACCGCGTGGAGAGAGGTGGGCGTACGCCTTTTTGTGTCAATTTGGATATATGAAAATTGCCACAAAAAGGCGTACGCCCCCGCCTTTCTTCGAATCAGAAGCGATAACCCTATCACCCTTGGTAATGGTTGGCGCACAGCGTGCTATGCGATGAAGTTCTGTTTTTAGAGTGATATAAGTTGGTCCTACATGTAAGAGTAAAGGACAAGGTTAGCAAGCTTACCCGCTTAGAGAGCGATCCGGATATCACCCCTGAAAAGTAAGAAATATGTTAGCCGTATTTGACGTCAATGAAACACACATTTCCATTGAAGAATGGTAGTTCATGAAAACGCACTCAGTTACTGTGTCTCTCAGTACACTCTTAAAAATGAACTTCACCGCATAGCACGCTCCTAGCCAACCATCATCTCGAATGATGTCGTTATCTGCCCTGATTTGTTGAAAACGGGAGGCGTACGCCTTTTTTGTGACACTTATGCTGTTCATAATTGTCACAAAAAAGGCGTACGCCCCCCCGTTTTCAACAAATCAGGGCAGATAACGATATCATTCGAGATGATGGTTGGCTAGGAGCGTGCTATGCGGTGAAGTTCATTTCTAAGAGTGTATGAGTGCCAAACATGTATAGGATGTACATAGGATAGCATGATGTAATCTCATAGCGGAAATCGAATGCCATTTCTTTAATCACGGCGTCATGGAACTCATATGAAGTGATATTACGTACCCAACAGGACGATGATAGTTGCGCAGATGTGCATGGTGCTCTTTCACTGCAAGAAAAGAAAGCACCTCGCTATACACACATCATTCATGTGCGTTGCCATAAAGGAATCACTAACATGGTGTTTTTTTTTATCCGTTGCTGATTTAAGAAAAAAGCTGTGAGAGCAGCACTGATGCCATTTTGGCGGCCGGGTTACGAGGCTAGGTGGACGTCCTGTAGGAAAGAGCATGGAACTACTGAACGACCGATCGCGTAAAATTCGCGAATTAACTTTTTAATTAGATATGCTTAGGCGAAAATACGAGACAGCAGAATTGTAGGCGACCATTATTGGAGTCCACCCTCTTTCTAAAAAAAACCCCTGAAACCAGCACCTACTTTGAGATATAATCGCCAAACTTGCGTATGCAAATGAGGCAAAACTAGAACTATACGTACTTCTCGAGCGCAGAAACGAAATCGCTTCGCCTTGTCTTGGCTAGAAAGTTGTGTATCTGGCCAACAGAACAGCCAATCAGGTCGATCGCTCCGCGAACGCCATTTCCCTCTTTTTGCGCTCGATAACTGCGTATAGTGACAACACCACCTAGATACAGAAGGCCTGCATGCTTACTCGTCGACGTGACGTAACAACTAAGAGTCAGCCAATTAGGACCGTGTTTTCAACGGCCGTATAGTCAATCACGAAAGTGCTTTCAGCTGTCGGAGCCATGGAGATTATAGCCACCGTCAGCTTCATGGGCGACCACTGTCGTCTGCTAGTAGTGAATGCCCCCGCGTACTAAATGGGAAAACAAAATAAAGCGCAAAACGGTCGCATACGTATTTTTCTCAAGACGGATTTTTTCGAAAGCGTGTTGCACTTTTACTCTACACGCTTAGAAATGAACTTCCCCACATAGCACGCTCCTAGCCAACCATAATCCCGAATGACAACGTTCTCGCCCTGGATTTGCTGAAAACGGGAGGCGGAGCCTATTTTGTGCAATTATGCACGGCACAGAATAGGCTCCGCCTCCCGTTTTCAACAAATCAGGGGCGAGAACGTTGTCATTCGGGATGATGGTTGGCTATAGGAGCGTGCTATGTGGTGAAGTTCGTTTTTAAGAGTGTACACTTTAGTAGTGCCACGCTTCTGCACTCTTAAAAATGAACTTCACCGCATAGCACGCTCCTAGCCAACCATCATCTCGAATGATATCGTTATCTGCCCTGATTTGTTGGAAACGGGAGGCGTACGCCTTTTCTGTGACAATTATGAACAGCATAAGTGTCACAGAAAAGGCGTACGCCTCCCGTTTTCAACAAGTCAGGGCAGATAATGATATCATTAGAAATTATGGTTGGCTACGAACGTGCTATGCGGTGAAGTTCATTTTTAAGAGTGTGGGGCGCACGGTTTCGGGTTCGGCTCATTTACATAGGAAAATTCAGCTACGGATATTTCAACGTAGGTATATGCTGGTTTTATGATTAAAAAACAAAACGTGACGTTATACGAAGATTGTCTCCCAATCCTATCTCGCATATGCCCAAAAATTCCTAATTAAAGAGTTCATTAATTTTAGCCATTAGTCATACAGTAGTTACATACTCGCTTCGAGAGAATGTCCACCTGGCGGTATAATTCTACCGTCCGTGCGAGTGACAGGTCTCAGTGGGGGGCTGACGACAAGTCCCACGCGAGCGGCGGTTCTTGGCAAAGCAGTCTTCATCGCGATCCAATCCAAACCGCACGAAACCGACCTCTGGGGAGTGCCGAGATTCCAGGGGGGGGGGGATGTTTATGGGTACGTGCTTGTGGGTATGCACTGACAGCCGAGCTGCATTGGACAATCTCAGAATTTCAGAGGTGAGGGTGCAACTGCACTCTTAAAAATGAACTTCACCGCGTAGCACGCTCCTGGCCAACCATCATCTCGAATGATATCGTTATCTGCCCTGATATGTTGAAAATGGGGGGGCATACGCCTTTTTTGTGACACTTATGCTGTTCATAATTGTCACAAAAAAGGCGTACGCCCCTCGTTTTCAACAAATCGGGTCAGATAACGATATCATTCGAGGTGATGGTTGGCTAGGAGCCTGCTATGCGGTGAAGTTCATTTTTAAGAGTGTGGAATGGGGGCGTAGAGAAATCCGAGGGCCGTGTTTGTGCCTAAGTTCGTGCATGAGTGGTCAGGAAAGACCGCTTTCTGCTTTTATCTTATCTTGAATAGAAGGTGACAAAAGCACGGGGTGTCCCAGTAACCAAAACGCTATGTAGTTGCTCACCTTTGCCATCACCAATATGTCCCGCAAAGTGGTGAACGCAAAAGTCACAAAGAATTCCTTCGCCCTTGCACAACAAACCCCGCTATTGCCTCATGTTGTCAACATGGGAGGTAACCAGCGCTGCTACAAACTTCAAATTTCATATCAACGGCACTTTTGGCTGTTTGGGACAGGAAACGTAATATACGGCTTCTGCAATTGCACCATATATGTCAAACCCGTACATCGGACAAATCTGCACGCCACTTCGGACTCGCTTCAACAACCACAAAAGTCGCACGTCGAAACGAAACCGGAACTGGTTTAAGCACATGGCCCTTCCAAATCATGCAATCAAAAACCTCCCCCTTGCCATATTAGAATCCGGCTTCGAAAGCGACAAGGAGTAGGAAATGAAAGAATTCTATTTAATACATAAATTCAATCCTACACCCTGAACGAACACCCTGGATCATGAGCCATATCACTCTCAAAACAGAACTTGACCGCATAGCACCCTGAAGGCCAACCGTTCCACAGAATGATCATTCCTGATTTGTGGAAAGCGTACGCCTTTTTTTTTTGTGACAATTAACGTAACTTCATAAGTGTCATAAAAAGGTCTGCCGTTTTCAACAAATCAGGGAAGAGACAACGATGTCATTCGGGATGACGGTTGGCTAAGAGCGTGCTATATGCGTGGGTTCAAGTTCCCACACCATTTTCGCTTTAGAAAGCGAACCTCTCGTCAGAAAGACACACCAGATATAGGGTACCCAAGCGCTCTGCTGCCCCAATTACGTTGGGTACCCTATTGCTGCTTAATGTCTTTGCGAAGACTGTATAGCTTCGAGTTCCCCTGTTGGTTCTTTCTTAAGAGGTTGCAACGGGTGCTCTCGACAACAGGATTGAAAGTGTTACCTTTAAAATGACACGTCTTCCAGAGTTCCACCACAGATTGTGTTCGACGCGTCTATATTATACTGGAATCATCCACTGGAGAGAAAAAGCTCAACCCGTGTTCAATCCCTTCTTCTCCTTGGGTTGGAAGTGGCCGAGAGCAGAGCTGCATTTTATACAGGTCTCGCGAGGGACCGGTTGGGTTCCCTTCTCGCCCTCACGCCTGCTGAGGTTCAAGGCCGGGATGAGGATCGGAGATTATACTGCCGGCCGGAGGCTTTCCCAACACCCCTATGACGTGTTCACATAGCGCACGTCAAAATCGAAACAATACGCGAAAGAGTAAAGGAATCGACAGCTATACGTGTGTGTTACCTGTTGGACAGTTGACCTGTTGAACGTACTATGGTTCGAATTATTGCTCCGACTGGAGTGGTACTGGCGTGCGTCGTGCGATAAAAAGCTACTGGGATGCCGGGGGAAAGTTGCTAATTTAGATGAACAAAGTAGTACGAGGCGAGCTCGTGTGAAGTCTACGAAGCAGGGATCGGAACCGGAACTGAACCCGAACCGAAAACCGGAAAAACCGTTATTTTCTAACGAACCCGAACCGAACCGAACCCGAACAATTTTTTTGCTCGTCCTGAACCGAACCGGAACTGAACCGAAAAAAATTCATACGGTTACCGGTTCGGGAATCGGTTCAGAGATAATCGGTTCGGGAATCGGTTGAAATAATTGTACTACTGACCGGCCTTTTTTGACTCACCCGAAACGGTTATTTCACACCTTTCTCTTACAACCGTGTACGATGAGCGTAAGCTCGCTTTCATGTAGCAAAATTACTGCCCATTAACCGGTTAAACCGGGACCGGAAAAAGTAACTGTTCTAATCCCTGTAAATGTGCCGACCGCTGACCGATGTTTTTCTTTTTTTTTTTTTTTTGTCTGCGTGTGTGTCCTCCATGAGCCGAACCCGAACCGAACCGATATACCTGAACCGGTTCAAGCTGATAATTTCGGTTCAGCGGAGCTAAACCCGAACCGAACCAATATGCCTGAACCCGAACCCGAACCGGACCGAAAAAAATATCGGTTCCGATCCCTGCTACGAAGGCATTGAGTTTGAGGACAAAGGACGAAAGGACACGGGAGACACAAACGAAGCCACACAGGTTACTGAAAAAAGAAAGAGAGAAAAACAAAAGGCTAAGAATCGAGTTTATGCACGAGTGTTTGTAACGACTTTAGGGGGAGGGGGGATATATTTATTAGACGAAAAGGAAAAAAAAAAAAAACGGGGGAAAGGTTCAGCCAAACTGGACGTCGGCTTGCTATTCCGGAAGGAAAGAAATAAGAAAGAAACAAAATGAAAAGAATTAAAGAGGGAAATAAATAAATAAGAAGGAATAAGAAATAAATAAAGAAGGAAAATTAAGAAATACGAAATAAATAAAAAGAAAAGAAAAGGACTTGGGAAATATAGGATAAACTAGCAAAGGATGAAAGAAGGATAAGGTAGATTAAAGACAAAGATGACAAAAAAAAAAGATGACTAACAAACGGTGAAAGAATGATGAGATGGTGGATCACAGAAGATGACTTTAAAAGGAAAGTATGAGGTTAATGCGTTGAGGGTGAGAGTGGGGCGCTGAAGGGGGAGTCTGCCGGAAAACACCTAATTAGATCGAGTTTTTATTATGACCAAGGAGCTTGTTCATTTTCAAGTGGTCCATTGTACTACGAGCTCATTCTTTCTCTATACGTGTCCTAGTTGGCCGCGCATGCAAACCCTGCATTGCCCGTGGGATGCTCGCCCCCCCCCCCCCCTTTACCGTCCACGTGGATCCTTGGAAGCCCTTTTGCGGGGCTACAATGGCCCACCATAGCAGAATCAATCGGTGCAAGGAGTGAAAGACCACTCTCCGAGGCCTTACAAAAATCGATAACGGCCAGCCGGGTGGTCTTTGCCCATCAAGGCAATATAGTTGATGCTCCGAACTGCCCCATATATTCGATAGGATTGCTTTTTATGCAGAGCAAGAAAGGCTACGTTTATAGGGGTGGCCGTTCTTCTGCAGGAAAGGGCACCAAATATTCTGGAAAAACACCAAGGTGGAACTACCCGTATGTTCAGTGTCACAGTTGTTTTGTTTTGGTGGTTACTTTCTGTTTCTGTCTTCGGATGCACGATTGGGGAAAAAAAAAGGAACAAGGTGACAGTCTCCGGTATCTTTAGCCCGAAATCCCAAGAAATGATGAAAGGTGGAAGTCACTGAAAAGGTTAGGCAGCTGTAGGACTCGAACCCACATCTTCTGGATTACCGGTCCAGGGCTCTTACCAATTGAACTAAGCTAACACACCTCCCCAGCGACTTCCAAGGGCACGTCATCTGAAGGGACGAATCAACCACTCTCTCTCACTCATCCTCCTTTCACTCTTACATTTTTCTCGCTCATACACGCAATCATACGACGGGATCGACGCAAGCAGCAACTGTTGAACATGAGAGAACTGATGTTCTGAGGCTGGAACAACATAGAAAGTTGTTCCATGTTGTTCCAGCCTCAGAACATCAGTTCTCTCATCCCAAGAAAGGGTTGCTATATAGCCGACCTATTTATACGCTGTTCGATTCTGCACCAATCTGGATTGCACACAATCGTGATCGTGAAGCCGGGACACCGAGATCAACAACGTCGCGATCGGGATTATACGTATACTTGAGAAAGAGTTTGGAGCCTTCCTCTTCTGGCTGCAGTTTATAAAAGAAGTATTGAGGTGACGTTTAACGTTGCTCGAAATCCTGCCTCATCTGTCCACCAGGAGTCATCATGCAAAACATTTTCGCTCCGCGGTGCGTTATGGCTATACAATCCAATTCATAAAAAAAACAGTCGGAGAAAGCAGAAGGAGACGACCGACACGCTTCTCGCGTGACGGGGCTCTGTGCCTTCTTATTCTTTTTTTTTTTTCCTTCGCAGCGCACGCGATGTTTATACGTGCTTGAGCTGTGCCGTTACCTGTCACGCGAGGGGAGATTTTTCAAAGGTGTGTGTGGGGGGGGGGGGAATATATTTATTAGACGAAAAGGAAAACAAAAACGGGTCAGCCAAAGGTCAGCCAAACGAGACGTCGGCTTTTCTGTTCCAGAAATAAAGAAAGAAAAGAAAATTAAGAAATAAGAAATAAATAACGGAGCCCCCGAAGACCCCTTACTTGGGTCACTCTAGTCCTACCGTGCGACACGTGCAACGTGTTGCCATATACTATAGGCAGGTAACTCTTACGTGTAACATCGCGGTGCCCCATCTTCGACTGGCGCTCCGAGCTGGAGGAAGAAACTGCTGTTGTCAGAGCGCTCCGTTTTCACCAGTCCAAGACAGATCCCACTAGTACTATGCAGGGACTTTGTCCTAAATTTATGCAACACTTTTAGTGGACGATTAGATTAGATAGGAAAAGATGACCATGGAGATGGGGAAAACGGGACAGCAAAAACAATAAAAACGGGGCAAATAGACAAAGCCATAGGTCAATGTATCAAAAAGGAATAGAAAGTTTAAACGAGCACCAAATTCTAAAAGTAGATCCTGCTTTACCGTGCCTCTTCTTGAACATCGTTTTCAAATGTCTTCTCTCAGCCCCAATCATAGAAGGCACGGAGCGACGATTTTAAACTAAGTTCTCGCGTAAAAAGATGAAACAGATAGAGTGATACGTAAGAAGGTACACAAAAGCGGAGAGAACAAACAGACACGACAAACTGACACTAAGCTTTTAAAATAGCCATTTCTAAAGATCCCGTCTTGCTCGAGGAAAGTGCTAAAAGTAGCAGATGACACGCACAGATCGCATAATATTGCAGATGACATTAAGCATTACGGCATCCCTCGCGAGACGGTTGGGAGACGCAGGTGAGAGGAGATCGACAGGAGGCTGTATAGACGCGTCTATGCAGTCCCGGATGAAGCGAAGCAATCCTTTCGCGCTTTCTGGAAATAGCGGTCGTATAGTTTCGGCACGGCCGATAGCAGATATGCGCTCATGAGAGCCATCAGAACCTATTAGACGGCCCAACAGGATATGTAGCCGAGGCAGAAGGTTTCAAGGTTCCGCGGGAGAAGATGGACCTGCCGTGTGGCAAAATTACCTTGAGAGGACAACGGCCAGACGCACATCTGCGTCGTGATTCCTTTCTTGTTGCTATAGGTATATATGATATAAAAGTAATTGCACGTTTCTCCTCCATGAGCGAAATAGATGTAAAGCCCGTTCAAATTTCCTGATTTTCGAATGCAGAAGAAGCGCCACACGCACCATCGGGTTCGGGTTGAAAGCACCATTTTCGACGGGTCCGGACCTTTGCGACACCGCCTGTGTAAAGAGTGTATAGCGGAGGGCACCTTATCGTCAACTCAATATGCACTTGGCAGTGAAAATGCGCGAAATTTCCTGCGTCGTAATCCTACTATTTGTAAACCGTAATTCGTAATCCTATTTGAAACATGCCATTGAAAGCGAAAAGAAGATGTCTCGGACTATTAAATGTTAGATATCGCGTGATTAACACCACCTAGTAAAGTTAGCCTTCTTTTAGAAGGCCCCGCAAAGGAAGAGTTGTGCTTCTTCTCAGCTAAAATACGCGACGTACGAGAGCCTCTTTCTTTCTTTTTTTTTTTTTTTCTTATTGTTTTTGCGGGGCCTTTGTTGAAAGAGTAACCCAGATATCTACATAATTGCTGCCACGACGCTCATATAAATGTTGACTCTTATAATGCAGCTAACCTAAGCACCTTATTGAAAAGACTGGAGCGGCTCGACAAATACCGCTCGACCTTGTGAGCTTGGACATGGGCCCTTCAACGAGGGGCCAATGTAAAGATTGTTTTCTCGATCGCTATAAACAAAACGCAGAAGGAGGATGCGAAAGCTGCTTCGGGGTTTCCCCTTCTGAAGGCGCTTGTTTCAAGGATGGCACATGGGTGTGGGGCGTTGTTCACTGGGTATTGTAAAGTCGGTTCAGGCTGGAGGTTCGGACGGTCCACGAGTCCGGAAGCCAACCACAAGGCTTGGTGTTCTATTCTCGGTTAGTACCGCCACGGTACCACGAACCGGTGTACAGGTTGGGACAAAAGTTTAGGGAACACGCGAGCAACGTACTTTTTCTTCGGTGCGACACCCTAGCAGCCGGCGGAAGCGGGTGCGTTCACTGCTTCGGTGGGGTGGAAGCAGCGTGCGCTGTTAGACACACACTCTTAAAAATGAACTTCACCGCACAGCACGCTCCTAGCCAACCATCATCTTGAATGATATCGTTATCTGCCCTGATTTGTTGAAAACAGGAGGTGTACGCCTTTTTTGTGACACTTATGCTGTTCATAATTGTCACAAAAAAGGCGTACGCCTCCCGTTTTCAACAAATCAGGGCAGATAACGATATCATTCGAGATGATGGTTGGCTAGGAGCGTGCTATGCGGTGAAGTTCATTTTTAAGAGTGCAGTTTTGGGTAAGTTACTTAAAAAAAGTAACTGAGTTACAGTTACGGTTTATCAACCAAAAACGACAACTAAGTTACAGTTATATAGTTACTTTCTCGGTCGAGTAACTAGTTACAGTTACAGTTACTGAGAGAAAGTAACTTAGTTACACTACGGCTACTTTTTATAAGAATGACCATAAGAGGGTGATACAATCGTTAAAAACGAACATTTATCTGCATTTACTGAAGTGCGATAAAAATAGTCTTCCACTAACTACTACCACTAATTAACTAAGGGTCACAAACTTCACTAATTTCTGTTCGCAAAGCTGCACTCTTAAAAATGAACTTCACCGCATAGCACGCTCCTAGCCAACCACCATCCCGAATGACAACGTTCTCGCCCCTGATTTGTTGAAAACGGGAGGAGGAGCCTATTTTGTGCCGTGCATAATGGCACAAAATAGGCTCCTCCTCCCGTTTTCAACAAATCTTGGACGAGAACGTTGTCATTCGGGGTGATGGTTGGCTAGGAGCGTGCTATGCGGTGAAGTTCATTTTTAAGAGTGTGGAATACCCTGCTCGGTCGAGAGCCCAAGGCAAGGGGGAACATACCGATTACGGATAAAAGGAAGGAAGACACTGTTAGGAGGACGTATAGGGGAAGGTAGGATAAAGATTAAAAAAAAAACGGAACGACATTGATTCGAGAAACTAGTTACATTTTGCAGTTACATTCACAGAAAGGGTAACTAGTTACAGTTAAAAGCTACTTCTCTGGAAATTTAACTAGTTATACCCCCAAAAGTAACTAGTTACAGTTACAAGTTAAAAGTAACGGAGTTACTACCCAAGACTGGTTAGACACACAGTGCAGTGCTTTCAGTGCAGATACTTGTTTCGTACTGATGTTGTTGATGTTGCTCTTCCGCTGCGCTGAAAATGATGAGGGCACAAACACGCACGCACGGATAGCGCACTAACAACAACAGACTTTATTATTACTAACACGCACATTTATAGACCGCAAAGAAATTCTGTTTCCCTTCCCGATAAGTTTTACCGAGGCCGTCCTCACTCTGTGCTATCAAGAAAGCTTACCAGATTTCTCTGTCCCTGAACTCTTAAAAATGAACTTCACCGCATAGCACGCTCTTAGCCAACCATTATCTCGAATGATATCGCTATCTGCCCTGATTTGTTGAAAACGGGAGGCGTACGCCTTTTTTTTTTGTGACAATTATGAACAGCATAAGTGTCACAGCAAAGGCGTACGCCTCCCGTTCTCAACAAATCGGGGCAGATAACGATATCATTCGAGATAACGGTTGGCTAGGAGCGTGCTATGCGGTGAAGTTCATTTTTAAGAGTGTGGCTCCCCGAAACGTGCCTCTTAATCCAAGTGTGGTCATATACGAAGCATTGTGTACACTCTTAAAACTGAACTTCACTGCATAGCACGCTCTTAGCCAACCATCATCTCGAATGATATCGTTATCTGCCCTGATTTGTTCAAAACGGGAGGCGTACGCCTTTTTTGTGACACTTATGCTGTTCATAATTGTCACAGAAAAGGCGTACTCCTCCCATTTTCAACAAATCAGGGCAGATAACGATATCATTCGAGATGATGGTTGGCTAAGAGCGTGCTATGCAGTGAAGTTCGGTTTTAAGAGTGTAGGGACACTATGTTGCGACAACGTTCCCGATCTGGCTGAGATTGCGTAACGATACCCTCGTAATCTTACGTTCAAGCACCCGCCGGTCTGTCCTAAGATATGCTCGTCCACGTCTTTCGCATCTTCCTCGTCTTCCTATACAACCCCATTTCAGCCAGCGTTACTTAGATGTAAACCCAGACTGAGCCAGTCTTTGTTTCTTTTTCTTTTTTTTTTACAATGAAAAACTCAAGATTGAAGAAAAAAATGAATTATAGGAAAGAGAGAGAGAGGAAATAGTAAACCATCGCCCATCCCCCGTCTCACGCAAGGTATCTCGGCTGAAAGGGAGGGAAAAAAATATTTTTTTAAAAGATTAAGAATAAAAAAAAAACTCCACTGTCAGCAGGGCCACAGCCGACGACACATGCTCAAAAAAAAAAAAAAAAAAAGGCACCGTTCATTCTCCTCCTTCGCGTATTATGATAAGTTATTGTTTTTGTTTAAAATATAAAACAATAAAGATAGAGCCTCCTATAACTTCGAATACGTGACAATTAAAAATGACGTCACTATAGGCTGCGGAACTGCCCTGGAGGCACTGTTTATATAGTTGTCCTTCAGAGGAGTCGCGCATAAGGAAATTTCTCCCGCCAGTAGATCACTTTCTAGTTTCTCTCGATCAACGGTTAGCCGCGTATGAACTGTCGTTCAGTTTTGGTCTCTTCGGAGAAATCGGCATCCTCGGCACCGAAGACATCAGGAAGAAGGCAAGATGCCAGGCAGAAGTCAACGAAGACTTGGATGGAAGTTTTCCTGACGAAATAGTACACTCGCTATTGCGCAGGCATTTTTTCGAGACGAGATCGACAGCCAAGAACATTTGCGCATTTGCGCCACACGCTGATTATGGAGAAGGGAGTGAACGAAGTTTTCTCTGATGGAGAGATTAGTCTTCGTATATATATCTCACTATCGTGGTCAGCAGCAGTTCCTGTGCGCGCTCATTTTCGAAACTGAGACTAAAGAACAGTCATCTGGCAACCATGACGCACGGCAGACTTAATACCACGACCTACTACAGGGTTATTCTAGCAAACGTACATATTTTGATCGCACTCTAAAAATAGAAGACTAGGTTTGGCCCATCCCAAACTTTGCAGACTGATAGCCATTTACCTGAAGTTTCATTCGAATTTTTTGTAAGTGCTGTGGTGATGTAGAAAGAAAATTAAAAATCAAGCAAAATCTCGCCCCATGCATTTTCAATGGCCTATCCCACACAAACACCGCCATTTTTTCTTCTGTCTGCTTCACATTCACATCACTTCAGACAGGTAGCGCTGCCGACAGCGATGTGACATGCCGATTCTGACGTTATGCACCAATCCTCTTGTTCCACACTCTTAAAAATGAACTTCACCGCATAGCACGCTCCTAGCCAACCATTATCTCCAATGACATCGTTATCTGTCTTGATTTGTTGAAAACGGGAGGCGTACGCCTTTTCTGTGACACTTATGCTGTTCATAATTGTCACAGAAAAGGCGTACGCCTCCCGTTTTCAACAAATCAGAGCAGATAACGATATCATTCGAGATAATGGTTGGCTAGGAGCGTGCTATGCGGTGAAGTTCATTTTTAAGACTGCAGTCTTGCTCTGTATGCTGGTGCCACCTGTGTGTGGTGAAATGAAAATGGCGGCTTTCGAGCGAGATAGGCCATAGAAAATGCATAGAGTGAGAATTTTGCTTGATTTTTAATTTTTCTTCTGCAGGACCATAATGCTCACAAAAAAAATCCAACAAAACTTCAGATAAATAGCTACCAGTCTGCAACGTTTGGTGTTGGATAAACCCCGTCTTCTATTTATACGATGCGATCAAAATGTGTAACGTTTGCGAGACTAACGCTGTAGAATATAACGACCATGTCACAATCGACAACCCCTATGAGGAGCCCGTCCTCATGATCCGCTAGGGACGCTACTCATCGGCACGCGAGATCTGCACTGTAAAGTGGAAACTTCCTCTGCGACCGAATGGCTCATTATTTTTGTGTTTACTGCTCCCCGCACTTCGCGGAAAACGACCGGCCACCGTGAGGTTTTACCGTTGTTCCACCCACACACGTGGTCTGGAAGCAGTCACCAGATTCTGACTCCAAGACACTAAGGATCGGGTTTCTGTGAGCCGCGCCTCGCACATGTCCGTAGCCGACGAGAAGAGGTAATAAATTTTGAGTTCGAAGACGTTCGGTCAGTCGAGCTAACGATTGTGCGAGGGGTGTTGTTTTGTTATATTTTTGGCTGAGTGTTCGTTTGAATAGCGTGAAAGGAGGACATCTGGGGAACGAAAAACAACCCAGAGAGTGGGAGAGTTTGGGATATTAGGGGGACTTGGCCTGCGGACTCCGTAGCAAACGGACCTGCTCGGAGGCTCGGAGTGACTTTGCCATATCATGTAAATTTTGTCCACGTAAAATCTATTGCTGTAAATAAACTTGTTACCAACTATTGAAGATCGTCTGGTGTCGAGTACCTGCAACTCAACCGTCATCATCACCGACAACTGGCAAGCCACGGGGATTCAAGAGAGAGGAGAAAAGAAACCACCTTTACTTGCACCACGATTGGACGATGGAAATTTGAATTCTGAACGAGCAGAAGCGTACGTACGACTACCGTAGCAGACGACAGCGATAGCTCCTATGAAAACGCGTAGAATGATGATGATGATCAACCTCAGAATGAAACATCTGTGGAATATCCACCGCTTGTACAGAAATACTAAGGTAAGCTGAAGTACAAAGTATCGTAGAAGTTGAGGAAGCAATAACTGGGGACGATGAGTAGCGCCACCGCAACCTTCCAAAAATGCGGCGCTGGGAAGGGGTGTCTACGACATGGTCGTTATAATCTAGTAGGTCGTGCTTAATACATTGTCACTGTATTTTAAAAGCAATAAAAGCCCCGGGCCCCCACCACTGTAAATCCGGGCCGATCGCTGCCGGCACAACTTGGGCCCGAAGAAGGGCTCCTCCATGCCAGTGGCAAAATCCGACGCCCCAAAGTCCACCCCGCCTCTTTTCGATACTATCGAACACAAGTCGAGATGCTCGTCAGTATGCTGGTGCCGCGTCCTCCCAGCAACCAGCTTCCCGCTGCCGCCAATCCCTCATCTTTTACCTCACCGCTGTATGCGGACAAAAATCGTTAGACTTTGACTGTAATTTCTCTATAGCCGCCGTCATACTCAGCCTGTAATATTTTCCACTCGGCATGTCGCTTCATCAATTTTCGAATCCGGATTTACCAGCGTACAGCATTCGCACGCCCTTTTGGTCATACATCCATGCACGGTCATCCCGGAAGAGGCCGACTCAGGTTTTTCCAGAAAGTCGTCCGCATACAATCTCCTTCTGCATGTACACAGTCCCACACTCTTAAAAATGAACTTCACCACATAGCACGCTCCTAGCCAACCATCATCTCGAATGATATCGCTATCTGCCCTGATTTGTTGAAAACGGGAGGCGTACGCCTTTTCTGTGACAATTATGAACAGCATAAGTGTCACAAAAATGGCGTACGCCTCCCGTTTTCAACAAATCAGGGCAGATAAAGATATCATTCAAGATGATGGTTGGCTAGGAACGTGCGATGCGGTGAAGTTCATTTCTAAGAGTGCAGTTCCTTCGCTGTGATAACGTACAATTTCAAAATAGCTCCTCGGATCTGGTTAACACTACGACTTGATTCGAACCCAGTCTCGGTGCAGTTATCTTAGCCACTGAACCATATCTCCAACTTGTACTCTCTTCCCTTTACGCAATTTCCCATTTCTGCAGGTTTCCTCTCGGTCAAATATTGACAGGTCCGTCCATTTCTCAGGATCGAGAGCGTTTGTAGCAATATATGAATGGATGGTGAGGGCGCATCGATCGTCAGAGAGATTCATGGCCGAGCAAAGATATATAGCGTTCGACCAAGGGGCGAAACATAAATAAACCTCCACCTGCAGCAATGCAGCTAACTGTGCGCGCCTTGGAAATATGCCTGCTGGCGAGATGCAAGGGGCAGTCCGAGATGTCCAGGGTCTGACTTTCTTCCTTTTCTTTTTTCTGGTTAAATTGCTTCCGCGAATTATTCAGTATTCGTAATGGCGTCACGCTAAAGTCGGTTGACCACGCGGCCATATAACTGAGGGGATTTGGAAGACTCATCTTTCCTGATTTGTGGGGTCGCGAAACGATCTCTCCTCCGTTCTGTGGTTGGCCTATATACAGGGTGTCCCAGAAACGTATCATTGAATTATAATTTAAAAAAAAACTACACCACCTAGAATCATGCGGTCAACGGCATAGGTTTTTGCCAATAGGTTTTTTTGTCAATAGGTTTTTGCCACCTCCTGATGTGAATGTCGTGTAACCTAAGTTTAATTATGTATTTGGGAACTGAAGTCGGAAATTTGCCAAGTAAAGGTCACTTTTTTACCTCACCAATGTGAAGAGCCTGTCTAATTTATTCAAATTAATGATAATTGACAGGAATATTCAGGAGCTATCCCATCAGAAAAAATAGCCGAACATCATGCTCTGCGCGCATCAGGTAGCGCGCGACAAATTTTTCAGCGCAATTCTTGTCAGTCCGACGAAAGGAGGTAGGGAACCCAGCCCACACCTGCATGGAACGTAGAAAAAGATAACACAGGTATGGCTTATCCCGTTCGACTTTCGCTGGGATTGCACTTTCCCTCTCCCAATTTCAGGAACTGTCACGTTTTCTACTATCACTCTGTGGGCTGGGTTTCGAACCTCCTTTCTTCGGACTGAGAGCGATTGGGCTCAAAAAGTCGCCCCGCGTTATGGTTCGGTGCTATAGGTACACTCTTAAAAATGAACTTCACCACATAGCACGCTCCTAGCCAACCATCACCTCAAATGATATCGTTATCTGCCCTGATTTGTTGAAAACGGGGGGCGTACGCCTTTTCTGTGACACTTATGCTGTTCATAATTGTCACGAAAAAGGCGTACGCCCCCCGTTTTCAACAAATCAGGGCAGATAACGATATCATTTGAGATGATGGTTGGCTATGAGCGTGCTATGCAGTGAACTTCATTTCTGAGAGTGTACGAAAAGCATGGTGTTCGGCTATAGACCTGTTTCTCTGGGCTAGGTGGCGCGAGTGAGCAGCAACGTCAGCGCCCCAAATTATGCAACACGCGGTAGTTTAGCAGACGACGCGGCACTTTCAAATACACGGTCTCGAGTTGTTCGCACTTTTGAAGAAGCACCCCTTTTTCTGTGTATTTCTTACATGTTTTGTAGCTTTCACTGGCACCATACCGTTCGAAACACCATGCAAAACCCGCTAATGAAACGACCGACTGTTGGGATCCGTGGCCGTTTGGGTCCGAAATGGCGCTGTGCAAACTTCACTGCAACAGCCCTACTTTTTCCAATGGGATAGCTCATGAATATCACTGTCAATTATCATGAACTTAAGTGAATTCGGCACGCTCTTCGTATTGGTGGGGTAAGAAAATGACCTTTACTTGGCGAATTTTCGAGTTCAGATCGCAAATATTTACATAATTAAACTTACGATACATGACATTCACATCAGGAGTTGGCAAAAATCTAGTAAGAACAAATACCGTTGACCGCATGATTCTAGGTGGCGTAGTTTTTTTTTTATTATAATTCAATGACACGTCTTCTGGGACACCCTGTATGTATACAGGGTGGTTCACGTAAGACTGAGCAGAATTTTTATTTAAAAAAAATATGAGAGCAGCATAGATGTTGTTTTTGTACTACGACCAGGCGGACATCCTCTGGAAGAGAATATATGTAACTACCAGATGACTAATTACCTGAAATTTAAAAAAAATTTAACACGGAATTTAAAAAAATAATTACCTGAAATTTACTACTTCAATTTTTAATTAAGGAATTTCGGGCAAAAGCGAGATAGCAGATTGAGAGACTATCCTCGTTGAACACCTTTCCACGTTTAAAAAATTCCTGAAACACGCACGTGCGCTGAAATATCCATCCCCGAGTTCTGAATAGAATATTTATTTCACTTGTCTACGAGTTCTTGTATGCAAATGAGCCGAAACCGAAAAAGGCGCGCCTGAGAAGCGCGTCACCCTCGCCAGCTGAGTGGCACCTACTCCAATTATCTTCACCGCTCCAAATCACGTGGCCCTCTGACGTGAAGTGAGCGCTGTACTCCCCGCGTTGCCGGACACCGCAGTTTCGGTTTCGGCTCATTTGCATATCAAAATTCGGGGATGGATATTTCAACGCACGTGCGGGTTTCAGGATTTGTTAAACTGAAATGGCTCGCAAGCAGGATAGCTCCTCGATCTGCCATCTCGCTTTTGCCCGAAATCCCCTAATTAAAAAGTTAATTAATTAATTTTAGTTAATTAGTCATCTCGTACACTCTTAAAAATGAACTTCACCACATAGCACGCTCCTAGCCAACCATCACTCCGAATGACAACGTTCTCGCCCTAGATTTGTTGAAAACGGGAGGAGGAGCCTATTTTGTGCCGTGCATAATGTAACAAAATAGGCTCCTCCTCTCGTTTTCAGCAAATCAGGGGCGAGAACGTTGTCATTCGGGATGATGGTTGGCTAGGAACGTGCTATGTGGTGAAGTTCATTTTTAAGAGTGTAGTTGCACAGTTTCTTCCAGAGGATGTCCGCCTGGCCGTAGAACTCAACTACAAAAACACCATCGATGCTGCTCTCGTAGGTTTTTTTTTTTTTTTAAATAAAAATTCTGGTCAGTCTTATACATGAAGCAACCTGCATATATATATGTGGTGTATATGTGGTTCCTGTAAAAGGCAATCCTCGAGTTGTTTCAAATTATCGACCCATCTCAATTACCAGCTGCAGCTGTAAATTATTGGAGCGCATAATTGCGTACATTATTCGATATTTTTTCGAGGTCTACATTCTCGAGCGCAACAAGGTTTTCGAAAGGGGCTTTCCAGGGAACTTGGGACTATCAGTACGTGACTTCGCGTATCAGACGACGGAGGCTATATCTATATATATACATATATTTTTGTAAGCTTTCGAAAAGGTAGTTGGTTCCAAATTGTTGCGAAACGTAGCAAAATCCAATCCGTCGATCCAGTCCGATCCGTCGTGGATCCAACGAACAGAAAACGGTTTGTTTTAGTTTGACCAGGACTGGTTTTCACTAGAGCCCTGCGCGGATTAGATTTTTGGCATCCGCATCCGACCCGCATCCGCAGCATACACAACCGTTTACATCCGCATCCGATCCGCTGAGCAAAACGCAACATCCGCATCCGATCCGCAAAATCCGCACGTTTCGAAGGACGCATGAAGACCGCCGTGAGATGTTGGTATAATTTAGGATGCCTCCATGCTGTCACGGAAGCAGTGTTGTACGTAGCGCCGTTACTAGTAGCGGCGCTACCGTATCCGTTACTTTTTTCGGTAGCGGAGTAGAGATCGCGCTACTTTTTTAAACTGGTAACGAAACAAGTACTTCCGCTACAAATTTGCGGTAGCGCAATCTTTGAGCGCTACCGCTACTTTCCGAGCTGGGGTTCGCGACAACACGACTTCGACCGATCATCAAACCTCCACTCTGCCTGCCTTCGATCAAGCTGCCCGATATCACAACTCATTCTGGGGAGAGCGGGCAAATAGCCGAAAGGAGGGCACAGAGGCCGTTATCTTACAAAGAGGATGTGTCATCCACGTGTTCCCTATTTGGGATGAACCTTCTTGATTGGTGCATTGTCGGAGTTGTCTGCAAACTGACGTCACTCCATTCTGGAGCCGTCCTCGCTAGCTATGAGTCATGACATTCCACGTGACATTGCACCACGTGCGCTTAGGTGCTTGACAGTTGCCATTTCTTGTCCGCTGCAATGGAGGGACCATGGCCTGCTACAGTACAAAACAGTAGCGTGGTGTTCAGATGTCTACTATGCGCCTCGGTGGGAAAGCTTTATCTGTGCGTCAAGAAAGTCAACGTTCAATTTGAAAAGGCACACCATGGTATGTTTACCAACTTCTCGTTCCGGGCAATCCGAGTTCTTTTTGTGACAAAGCTGTTGAGCCTTTTATCGGTAGACTTGCTTTGTGCTTTATTTGCTTTAGAGGAAGAGAAAAAGATATGCAGGATACCGAGTAGGCTTTAGTAAATCTGTAAAAAAACGGTTTTCAAAATTTTAGCCTTCAGGCAACCTACGTGTAACCTCCATTGGGCGTCGATTTATTATTTTGAGATATTGTTTCATTTTATTATTTATTATTTTAAGACGTTTGAGGTACGTCATCAACGATACTGTTTCTTTCTTTCCTAAAAAGTAGCGCATGAAGTATCGCGTTACTATTTACGGGTAACGGAAGCGGTATTCCGCTACTTTTAGGTACGTGTAACGCTATCGGGATTTCGTTACTTTTTGCTCAGGTAGCGCGTGTCGGTATTGCGCTACCTTTTTCGGGTAGCGGGTACAACACTGCACGGAAGGACTCAGTCATGACGTCAAGCAAAGGTAAACCTTTCAACAAACGCGATACGGAGAGACTTCTGGAACGCGTGGAACGCTACCTCGCCGGTGCTCGCGTGGTCCGAAACGCCAGAATGCCTCCTCTCCCGTCTTGACCGTCCATGGTCACAGGTGAACCGGAGCATGTGCTCGCTGTCACGCGAGCGCGTAATACAAATAAATTGCTGAGGAAAAAAATATGCAGTACGCGGTATATCCGCATCCGATCCGCTACCGACCCGCCGCCTTCGCATCCGCAGCCGATCCGCACACCGCAGAAAGTGCTACATTTTCATCCGAATCCGCAAGTACGTTGCGGATATCCGCTTCCATCCCCGGATGGTGCAGGGCTCTAGTTTTGACTTTCCCCTTACCGCCCAGCCTTACGCTGAGTGCATTGCGCTAATTAAGCCGGAGGTGTTTTATGTCTCACGCACACCTCGAGTCACAAGGACCTTGATAGAGCGTTTGCCGAGTATGACTACAAACCGCTTCCATTCTCCGAGAGAGGAGAAAAGCTATGCGGATATGTTACGCCCGGGAATCCCCGCCGAAGAACAATGGGCATTTCTTTGCTCACCTCCCCAACCCCCGGACAGGAATCACATTCTTTCCTAAGGTGTTTCCTAAGACAGTTTATGGCGGAAGTGGTGGCCAAACAACCGTGTTCATCACCAAGGTCACCCTTAGCAACTTGTGCCATTCGTCCACAGCGTAGGGAACGTTTTAGGATAACCAATTTCCGAGAAATCCTTCATAAATCCAAGTTTTGAAAGAGCTTTACGGAAATTGTGGAACAGACAACATTTCCTTGGGCCTGAGGAAGGTAAAAAATAAGGACGGATGGCACGAACGAAGTTGACTCGCAGACTCACAAACCAGCATATACCTCGTCATATATTCGTCATACCGTTGTCTCCGTGTCAACTTCGTTCTTGTACAATGAGAGAACTGATGTTCTGAGGCTGGAACAACACAGAAAGGACAAATACATACAGAGCCTCAAAAGCATCATTTCGTCCTTGTCTCCGTCCTTTCCTCAGACGCAAGGAAATTTTGTCCTTTCCACGAAATCACCAGCTCGCTTTCCTCCTTCTGCTGTGTTCGCTATGGACCTTGGCGAAAAACTACACTCTTAAAGGAGCTATGAACTGTACGAAGCGAGCCCGCCGACTGTGTCGGCTCCAAACGGCGATTTCAACGTGTTGTCTGTGTGACACCTTTTGTATAGGTGAATTTGATAGGTGCGTATCTTCAGCACATAGCATGCTCCTAGCCAACCATCTTCCTGAATGACAACGTTTTCGCCCATGATTTGTTGATAACGAGAGGCGGAGCCTATTATGTCTCTATTATGCGCGGCTACAAAATGGGCTACGCCTCCCGTTGTCAACAAATCAGAGACGAAAACGTTGTCATTCGGGATAATGGTTGGCTAGGAGCGTGCTACGTAGTGAAGTTCACCTTGATGAGCGTAAAGCAGAACGTTCTGTGTACCTCCGCGTTGGCGTCTGATTGGGTGCTACAATTCTTCGGATGACGTAACGATGGATAGAGGTATCTGGACGGCGGTGCGTGTACTCGCCCGAATACGAAAAAGAGTGCGTTTTTCGATTAAAGCTGCACAAGTTATGAAGGAGAAGAATTGAACAATAGATTGTATAGAATTATGAAGCGTAGAAGAATAATATTACATCTATTAAACCCGTAACTAAATACGTGCAGATAGGAGTTCTTACCTCCTTTAAAAACAAGGGTGCTTAAAAACGCAAGACACACCTCTCGATTGCCGGCATCAGCTTTCCGACGACATTCAACTATTGGAACACACGTGCACTCTCTTGACATTCTCTCCTGTATTTTTTTCCTCATAGATACAACTCACGCGTGCACTCTTAAAAAAAGGGTGTACTTTAACTCCTTTTTCTTGCCACATAATGTATCACTCCCTTTTGGAGAGTACCATTACCCTCCGGCAGGGAGTAAAGGAGTAATGTTACTCCCTTGTTGGAGCGAGGAGACTCCTTTTTGAGAGTAATTGTACTCTCCAAAAGGGAATCATATATGTGGCAAGAAAAAAGGAATTAAAGTACACCCTTTTATTTTAAGAGTGCATGACTAGCGGCGACGAGTCCAAACGAGCGTAGACTTGGGGGATTGACAGGTACTATCCTTTTTGCTCCTCCCAATATGTTTATCAATCAATCAATCATTCACTTTATTTTCCATCATGTGATGAAAGGAGGACCGAGAAAAAGCTGTAATATTATTTATATATAATATATATTTATGTAAATATAATATTATTTATTAATACATTATTATGTTACAATCATTATAGTTACGGGAGCAGGTACGTTGTCAACTCACGTGAAGTGACTTTTTTGTGTTTACTTCTAATCACTTCTGCGATGAAATAAATATTATTACAAACATTTTTACAATCGTCAGCACCATCGTCAACGTCATCCTCATCCAACGCACGAGACTCGGTCCGAAGGGACAAAATCACGAGGCCCGCGTAATCGATTCCTTCCGGAGACGTACGTCTCCCAGTGACATTGGGCTTTTGTTCGGCATTAAAGTCCACAACTACTTTACCCCGGGGCGAATCGCTACAATTTGTACGGACCTAAATACTGGGCCGCCTCCAAAACAGCCGTTGAGAGCGACCCGTCTCTCTGCTCCGTTACTCTGTCTATGTATCGTCGAGACTTGATGAACTGTTGAGAGGCCCTCCAGCCACGAATGTCTCGTAGTCAGAGTTGTACGTAACCCGCTACTGGTAATCAATCACTTTTTTCAGTAATTTTTTAACGTAATCAATTAATTTTGTGAGCAAGTAAATCTGATTACAATTTTCGGTAATCAATTACTGAGTAATCGATGACTGTTTTAGCCTTCTGTCAGCAATGGCAACCCTTTTCAGCAAACAAATCTGTTCTTCCGTTCCACCACGAGTTCGATTGAAGCAATGACGCAGAGGTCGTTGTGACGGCCGTCTCGTCCACACGTGTTCCATGCACACCACAGTAATATGATAATCTCTTGCAACCGCGACCTACTGGAGCGACAGTAAAATAGGTGACTGTATTTATAAATTGTGCGGGCTGAACGTAACAATGGTAACCGAAAACGAAGCGGATGTTTCTATGTTGTTTTAAATGTGTATATAAATCTGTAATAAACGCGTATATGTGTTTTGTAAGTTTGCTTTCAAATGTATTTGTGAATTCCACTTATCATGTATATGTTGGTGTCTCCTATTAGAATTTGCAACAAGAGCTGCGTGGTTGCATTCACTGCAGGCATGTTGGCTTTGCTATGGCCCACAATTTAAAAGTAACGGGCAAAGTAACGCGTTACATTTTTAATCGGTAACGTATTCCATTTTTGATGAAGTAATTTGTAACGGTAAAAAATTACTTTTTGCGCAGTAGTAACAGTAATTGTAATCAATTACTTTTTTTTCGAGTAACGTGTACAACTCTGCCTTGGGTACCACGGCAGCCAACTCTGCATGCCGATCTTGTCTCTTTTATTCTATGCTTTCTTTTGTGCTATGTTTTCTTGTCTCTGTTAGCAACACTGTGGTGGTGCAGAAAGGACTGAGAGTTGAAAGATGGCCGTGTTGGTATATGGGTCCATGTTCCAGAGAGGGAAGAGAATAAAAAACAGCAGACGACAAGAGCAAGCTGTCGTCTGCTGTTTTTTTAATGCACTTCTTTGTTTCGCTCGTTTTTTTTAATGCTTTTTGGGATATGGAGCAGGAAGGACTAAAGTCCGCGTGGAGGGAGGAAAGCCTGACACACCCGAACTCGAGCGCACATATACCTCTTTAGCACGAAACGTGGGGCAAATCCACTCGGTTCCATCTTGTTCGTTACGTAACGAACATCTCACTTGAATGGAGCACAAATTGCAGGCGGGTTTTCCCCCCAAGTTACCCAAGATCTCACGAGTGAGAAGACGGATGCTGCCACTCGCCGTCCATAAGCGTGCGTTGCAAAATGATATGCATCCTACCTGCACTTTGAAAGGGGCAAGAAGTAATGAGAGGCGAATGCAATGTCAAGGTCGGCTTCTCGTCTTCTCAATGTGGAAAGATGGCGCTGTCAGGGTAACTCATGGTCTGTAATGTTGTATGGAACTGTATTGGAAATGTTTTGGCATCGACCATAGAAAATGTACAACGTCGATTTATCAGAATTTTAGTTTGATAGATACCTCGGAAGACGATCTCTTTATGAGTGTAAAAGAATACTGAGTCAGTGCAATTTAGAAACGTTGGTTGCGAGACGCAAAAGTCGAGGCATTATATTTTCGTGCAAATGCGTTCATGCCATTTTCGATAGCCAGTGTTTGATCGAATCAATTAGTTTTCATGCACCACTGAGAACTCTCCGCCAGTGTCGTGTTTCTAATGTTCCGAGATTTAGCTCACTGAGTCCACTAGGCCCGTGCGCAGCGTCTGCATAATAATGAAATTTGTGACATCCACGTTTTCGATTGTACAATGTTTTTGCTAATTCATGTTCCACTGTTTTGTACTAACCATTGTACCATATTAGAAGGCCATCGCGCCGTTTATGGACAAGCTAATAAAACTATAATAATAATAATAGTAATAGCGTAGAAAGACGGGGTAGATAGGAGGGTTTATCCTAGAAATGGGACGAATCCAGAATTTTGCGAATCCAAATCCAAATCCAGGGAAGGTTCTGCGAATCCACGAATCTTGCGAATCTTTCGAATCCTTTCTCGAAAAAGAGTTAAAAAAGGCCAAGAAAAAAAAACTTCTACTGGAGAGTGTTTTGAAGCAGAATACGATATACATTTGTTTAATGAATAATAGTTGAGTTTCGGAAGAAAGTGTACCCATACAGTACTGTTCATAGACTACAAGAAATAGATGAAAGAGTGATATTAAACGGCAGGAGCAACATATTTATTTACACATGGTAACGAGACTTTCGTGCACGAGACTGCACTTCTTCAGGTTACCGGTACGGACGTGTCTTCCCCCTCGCATAGTGACCAACGCTTTGCACCAACATGGCGTCGGCGACAGGTTGACGACTGGACAACAACACAGCGCGGAGAGGGAGGTCGTTCAGCCGTGACGTCGCATGACGCGGTTCAACTTAGGCTCCTCCTAATGGCCAAACTCTCTCTCTATAAACGGCTCTGGAGATTTTTAAGGAGCCTCCATGTGCAGCAACCCATGGAGGGTCCCTAGAGATTTTAGACAAACGTGGTCCCCAACAGTACCATACCTGACCGCGGTAATCAGGAAGGTCCAGGTTCACCCCTTCCCATTTCGGCCAATGCTATTTTTAGGATTAAGGGGCGAGGGGGTACCTGCCATTAGACGCAATGGGACTGTCGTGCGATGCCGTCTCGTTAGACGAAATGGGACTGCCAGCAGGTGGCGTTACTATTACTGATTGACGTCAGCAGGGGATGGCTCCGCCACGAACCAAGTGGATGATCAGAAGCGCGAACCTCGGTCTCCGAGTCGTTAGAGACGGCCGCCACACGACAGGGCCGAGCACAAATCATCCATTTGTATTGTCATCAAGCAGGAGAGCTACCTATGGAGTGCAAATCATCCATTTTTTTAAAGAAAAATTCTTTCCTGGAACAGCACCGCAAGCGGTACTGCCCCGTCGACCGTTTTATCGGCCGTACCATTCAAAGACACGGCCCACTCAGGGGCGGACCGTGTTATCAAGGGGCCCTTCTCCAAATATGAAGGACCAGCTCATTTTCGCCTCCCTCCACCGCGAAAGATTAATACGCGGAGTTGAAGGGAGACCAGAGCATACCATCATTGCAGAGCATATATCATCTATCATTGCATCGAACATATCATCCAGCGTGTATTGTCATCGAACAGGAGAGCATATCGCCCATGCAAACCGCAGTTAAGGTTAGCGTTATGTACAGAACCGCAATAGAGCATGCTGCATGCCTTGCAGAAATATGGGAGTTCGGTCTTCGCGGTGTCTCCGCTGGTAAGGTTGCCAAGGAACAGAACTCAGGCTCGTGGCCGGCCTTTGGATTATGATTTGGATTGTTCATAATTTGCTGCTCAAAATAGATTCGTTGTTCGGCTGATTGTGGCTCTTGCATCAGGAAACGGGTGGCGTGATCAGAGTATATGGAAGTTGGTCAGTGCAGTCTTCGGTCGCTTTCCTGGTTTCTCCGAGTCTATCTCTGCGTTGGCTACCTTTTGGGACACGTGATTGTTGGAGAGTTCTGGGAGAATGTAATGCCCGAGTATTTACATTACTTTATGAAAGTAATGGCATAAGTGAGCGGGGACTCTGTCTTGCACGGAACGCTTATTGAGGCGATATATGATGAGCTTCCATATCCATCACCTCCCTATCTCATTTCGGACATCTTCATATACACGTTCGCCAAGGAATGTGTTCAGAATGGATTCTCGTGCGAAACAACCTCATCGTAATAATACCGTCGGGACTGTATGGTCACTCTTTTCGCGAAGCATTCCTCCCTTCGTTTTGTTCACGGTGTACACTCTTAAAAATGAACTTCACAGCATAGCACGCTCCTAGCCAACCATCATCTTGAATGATATCGTTATCTGCCCTGATTTGTTGAAAACAGGAGGTGTACGCCTTTTTGTGACACTTATGCTGTTCATAATTGTCACAAAAAAGGCGTACGCCTCCCGTTTTCAACAAATCAGGGCAGATAACGATATCATTCGAGATGATGGTTGGCTAGGAGCGTGCTATGCGGTGAAGTTCATTTTTAAGAGTGTAGTCACTGAGCAATGGATATATTTCACCGCGATGTCCTAGATCCAACTTAGACAATGTTGATATAGCCGTCTTGTCAACCTCCAATTACATTCTTTAGAAGTTCCTGTCCCGGACCTTAATGGAAGAACTCCAAGCCCAAATCCAATCGCATTTATTTCTGCGAAGCGAACTACCGCACGACCTGTTCCTTCGAAATCTGGAACCCGAATGTCCAACAACACAAAAAAAAAACAAAAAAAAAAAACGTGCAACCTGCTTCTTCTTCGTCCTCGTCCTTCAGTCCGTGGTACCAACTTCAATGTCCCAAAGTTCAACACACTCCCCCCCGAAGAAAAGGTACTTTTCTTCTGTTAAGTGTCCACTTCACACTTCCACCTTGTAGAGCAGTTCTCCCGGACGTATTACCACTGCTTGATTTGGGATGCGAACCTCGAAAGCTCATGCTTTGCCGTCTTTACCGGGAAAACTTCTGACTATTCTTCCCATCGACCATCTTTGCCTTGGTTTTCCGTCTTCGCGGATGATGACCAAGTCATCCACTCGAAGTATGCCTCCTTTGCGCTTGCTACAGAGGTTGCGCAGTTCTGTGAGGTACTCCGAGTACCATCTCTTCCAGAACAGTTCCAAAGATTCCACCCGTTTCTGCCACAACCTTTGTATCGTGGTGGCATTGCTTCCATACACATTGCCAGAGGGGATACCTGGCAGGGTCGTCAGTCGTTTTCCAGTCAGAAATGCTGATGGAGATAATGGCCGCTCCTTTTCATCTTCGTACACATAGGTTATTGGTCGCGAATTCAACACGGCTTCGACCTCGGTGATTGTCGTGCTGAGCTCAGCTTCTTTGAGACACCTTGCTCCGATCGTCTTTTTCAGAGCAACCTTTACTGACCTTATTAAACGCTCGTAAAAGCCGCCCCACCAAGGAGCATGAGGAGCATTGTATCGCCATTCTACTCTCCAGTCAGCAACCTTTCCCTTTACTGTTTTGCTGTTGACTACGTCCCATAACTCTCGCAGCTCCTTGTTGCTCCTTCGAAAAGTCTTGGCATTGTCACTGTAGACTATGTTGGGCATTCCCCGTCGCGCCACGAACCTCCGGAAAGCTAATAGAAATGTGGATGTTGACATGTCTTGTACTATATCTCAAGGTGCAAGGCTCTAGTGACTGCGCACACGAATATCACGAAGTGCCCCTTCTTTGCAGATTGTCGAGTTCTTATCCACAGCGGTCCGGCGAAATCAAGTCCAATCACTGTAAACGGTTCTGCCTGGGTCACCCTTGCTGCTGGTAGCGGAGCCGGTTCTTGTCCTGAAGCTCTTGCGTTATATCGCTGACATACGACGCATTTCCTCAAAATCTTCTTGATCGCCTGACGTGCTCGCAAAATCCAGTATCTCTCCCGCAATTGCACAAGTGTATCCCTTACTCCGGAGTGGAGCAAGTCCCAGTGGCATTGTCTGATCAACAACTCCGAATAATGATCTCCCTTTGGCAATACCATGGGATGCTTCTGGTCGTAGGGCAAGTCGCTCTGCTGCAATCGGCCTGTTGACCTGAGAAGGCCTTTTCCGTCCACGAACAGCATGCTGCCTTGTAACTTTGACCTCATCGGGAGCGGTTTTTTGCTTCGCACAGCTGCTATTTCCTCTGGGAACGCGTTTGCTTGCACAGTTTTCACGCACTGTTCCTCAGCTCTTCTTAAAGTAGCACAGAAGTCATTTTTAACACCCAGTTTTCTTCTTATAAAACTGCTAAGTTTGCCAGTAAGATGCACCATGCGAAGTAATTTACACCACAGAGTCATAATTATCGCAGAAACTGAATTTAAAATATGCCGCAAAAAGCGAGCGTGCGCAACGGTGGTGAAGAGCAGTACCAGCCTGTGATCTGCCTGGAACCTCGCGCTGACGCTATAAGGACTCGCTCGCTGATTGGCCTAGAAAAATGTCTGCTACTCCGCTGTCGTCTGCTACTCGGCTGTTCGGGGTTCTGATAAAGCCTTTCTCCTTGCTCGGTAAAGCTTCGGGCGCTCCTTGTATCCCCAATTCTCCGGGAAAACTGGCAAAACAGGTTTACGGTGGCAAAGGAACAATGCGCTGACCCCCACTGATCAGCAAACCAGAACGAGTCTCCTTATGCCGTCATCGGTGACGTGCCATCATACCTCCTCATCCTCGTTATAGCTGGAGTGGCGAGTTAAGGGTGAAGGCGCGGAGCTACGTTTATGTGAGTTTTTTTCTGGGAAACAAATTGCACACATCAAAACCTTTCGCGCTATTCGGTATAATGACACACACACTTTCATCAGATGTCTTAATCTGAAATTTTTTTGGATGGCCCTCTGTACTCCTTTAATTCCTGCGCTGTCAACGGTCCGCTTTGCCGACTTCTTTTGCGCGCTTTTTCGGTGAATCTGAAAACCCAGGCCATGACTTTGTGCAGTTTCTTCAGGGTACTGAACCTTCGCATGTCGATGACTTCGTCTGTCACCGTCGTTACTGTCTGCAATACGTGTCTTGATTCCTTCTCCTCTAGTTCGTCTTTTGCGAAGTCACCATCTGAGCTGCCACCAGGCCATTCGCTTTCATCCTCAGACAACCAGCTTGGTCCTGACCACCACGTTTTGCTTTCGATCAACTTTCGTGCGGAGATTCCTCTTGTTAACAAATCTGCTGGGTTTTCTTTACTGTTACAGTATCCCCATTCTGTTGTCCTCGTGCGCTCATGAATTTCTTTTACTCGATTGTGGACGAATTGTTTCCATCGTTGTGGATCTCCACGTATCCAGCAAGGCGCGATTTTGGAATCTGATTGATTGATTGATTGATTGATTGATTGATTGATTGATTGATTGGTTGATTGATTGATTTTGGAATCTGTCCACAGGTGTCGTCGAACTGGAGTGACTTGAATCTTTTCTGTGATGTAGGACGCTAGTCTTGCTCCTACCAGGCATGCCATCAACTCGAGCCGTGGAACCGTCAGTTCTTTTATCGGCGCGAGCCTAGACTTCGCCATTAGCATTGTTGGGCTCTTTGTACCACTGGAATCCTCCATAACTGTATATGATACCGCTCCATAAGCTGCGGGGCTTGCATCACAGAATATATGTATCTCCGTGAACACGACATCTGCATCCTTGTCCTGGCCGCTGTACCTTGATACTTTCAGGTCTTGCAGGTGCAACAACTCTGCACACCACTGATTCCATGTTGGTTGAAGTTCTATGGGCAGTATGTCATCCCAACCAACCTTTCGTTTCCACAACAACTGGAAGAATATTCTTGCGCATACGGTGAAAGGTGCCAGCATTCCCAAAGGATCGTAAACTCGTGCGGTGATCTGCAGGACCCGTCGCTTGGTGTCTCCTCGTTCCTGATGCATGTCCCATACGTCGCTCATTGAAATCGTTAAAACGTCTTCGTCCGGTAGCCACGCTAATCCTAAGACCTTTTGCATGTCCTTCGTGTCTCCTAATGTCCTTTCACCAGACTCCGCTTGCAAGAATTGACGCACGTCATTGTCGCTTGACGCCCACTTGTGTAACTTCATGTGCGCCCGCTCCAGAATCTCTGTTGCCTCTTTAGCGATCTTCTTTGCCTCTTGCACATCAGTGGCTCCGATGACCAGGTCGTCGACGTACATGTGTTTCCCTAGGCGGCTCGCCGTCTCTGGGTACTCTTCTTCCATCGCCTTGAAGTGATTCCGTAACGTAGCAGCAAGCAAAAACGGACTTGCCGTCGTACCAAATGGGACTCTCGTCATCCGCCAGCTTTCTATCTTTGGTAGTGGCGCTCCTCCTTTTGGCGTTGTTTCATACCACAGGTAACGTAGGGCATCTCTGTCCTCCTTTCGTACTTCTATTTGTAAAAAGGCTTTTTGTACGTCGGCCACCAGGGCCATTTTCTTTATCCGGAAATTCATTAACAATTCCACAACATCCGGATTTAGATTCGGTCCTGCTTCTAAACACTGATTGAGCGATTTGGCAGTGACGCAGCTTGACGAACAGTCGAATACCACCCGAAGTTTTGTTGTGGTGCTCGAGTCTGAGAACCGCCTGATGTGGCATGTAGTACACGACGTCTTCCTCGTCACTGTATACTCTCTCGGCCATGCCCTCATCACTGTACATTCGTATAGTTTCGTCGTACCTCTTCAAGAGCTCCTGATTACGAGTGAGTCTTCTAGTCAACTGATTAAGCCTCTTCAGAGCTACTTCTTTGTTACTTCCCAAGTCCACTGTAGACTTGAACGGGAGCGCTACTTCGTAACGCCCTTCCTTCAGTTTCACAGTTTCTGAGAACTGACGTAGCACTGTATTGTCCCTTTCATCGTCGGCGTCAGGTGTCACTCCAATGGATTCCAGCTGCCAAAACTTCTTCAACGTCGTATCTGTTTCTAATTCATTGACTGCTATACGTAACACCCGAGCTTGATTACAGTGCTTGATTATTCCACTTTCTGGGCACACTCCATGAACTGTCCATCCGAGTCTTGTTTCCACTGCCCGTAAACTGCTTCCCAGTCTCAAAACTCTTCCTGTTACGAGATCCCAGTATTGATCCGTGTCTACGAGGACCTGAATATGCTCTCGACTTTCAGGGCAGACCAAGTGCTGTACTGAAAGGTTCCTTCCTTTCATTTCGTTGATTATGCTGGAACATGGTGCTACGGTGTTTTGGGTGCTGATGACGTCCGTGACAAGTACCTCCACGTAGTACTCCCTACCGCCGTACATACTCTGAAGCTTGAGGGATACTCGCCGAAACGTCCTCTCTTCTTGTCGTCCTCCGAACACGCCAACTTTCAATGCTTCGTGACCAACCGTCTTGCATGTCAACCTCTGAGCAGTTTGTAGTGTCACAAACGACCTCTGGCTTCCTGTGTCAAACGTAACTTTGCACTTGTCCGCTCCCACTTCTCCTTTGCACCAGGCGACGACCGTCTGCAGCACGGTTGTTGGCCGCCTTGACTCTTCCACCAACTCCAAGCTTAGCTGCGCCGTCCCGCCGGTCAACTTGCCCTTGCTGGGAGAATCCTGACTTCCAACCTTGCACACTGACGAAACGTGTCTCTTCTGACATTTCCCGCATTTGACCTTCCGCCAACACCTTCTTGACAGGTGATTTGGCAAAGTGCATCTGAAGCATCGTCCTGCTTCTTGCAGTTGACGCAGCTTCTCTTCATTTGGAATCGTCGCGTTGCATTCTGCAGTCACATGCTCCCGCGCTTTACAGAAGAAGCATTCTGGACTATCATCTGACGTATGAAGTAGCGCTGAGGCCGATGACGGTCTTCTGAATTTCCTTGTGTGCTGGGTCTTAGCTTCGTTGTCCTTCTGCTTATACCCCGACGAAGGCTTTTCTTCATGGGCATTCAATCTCTCCCTGCTCTCTACCTCCACTCGGAGGAACTTCATGAATTCAGTCACCTTCGTCACGTGTTGCTTGTCGGGACCTACTGAAGTGTCTTCGGCACTAACTGCCTGATTGTTACTGTTTGTAGATGTCTCCTCTTGAGCTTCCAACGTCTTTCGATTGAAGTTGATGACTATTCCTTGTGGTACAAGCCGTATCATGAGTGAATACAGCATCGACGCAAAAGACTCCTCGGCTACGCCCAGTGCTTTCAGCGCTCTCATGTGCGATGATATATCGTCATAAAGTTTCCGTAGTCCTTTCGTATCCTGGGCTGTCTTCACGGGCTGGAGACTCATGAGCCTGCCCATGTGGTCCTCTATCTGAAGCGACTCATCGCCGAAACGTCCCTTGAGGATGTCCACAGCATCATTATAGCATCGTTCCGTTGGCGGTAGCCCAGCAATGGCTGACGCCGCTTCACCGGTCAGTGCTGCTCGTAAATAATTGAACTTGTCGCACGTACTGAGCTTCTGGTTGTCGTGGACAACTTGTTGGAACTGTTCCCAGAACATCATCCAATTCTTGCGCTGGCCGTTGAACTTTATAATCTCCAGCTTGGGCAACCTGACTCGAACGTTCGCATTTCCAACGTCATCAGCCTGTCTCGCTTCTGGAATAGGTCCTTGTGAGCTTCTTGTCGAACTCCTTGTCGGGCTAATTCGTTCTAGCCTGAACTGTAGCCGTGCCAGCAAAGCTGTCGCTCGGTCAATATATTCGAAGCTTTCTTTTTGTCGTTCCTCAACTTCCTCTTCTGACCACAAAGGTTCCAACTCCGCATCCACTCGCTCCAAATTGTCCATCTGCTTCTTTACTCGAGCAACGAGCACTTCTATGTCCTCTTCCGCTAGATCGACACCAGTGAGCTTCTCTGTGGCTTCATTGACTGTGCGAGACAATGCGCTTCTTAGCCCTCGGCGACGACGTAGCAGGTCTTCCATGTGTTCCATCTCCTGTTGTAGGCCTAGTAGTTCGCAGAATGCCTCATCTAAAGTGGACGGAGATCCTTCGTCTCTTCCTTGTCTCCCGGGTTTCGGCACCAATCTTCTTTAGAAGTTCCTGTCCCGGACCTTAATGGAAGAACTCCAAGCCCAAATCCAATCGCATTTATTTCTGCGAAGCGAACTACCACACGACCCGTTCCTTCGAAATCTGGAACCCGAATGTCCAACAACACACACACACAAAAAAACCCGTGCAACCTGCTTCTTCTTCGTCCTCGTCCTTCAGTCCGTGGTACCAACTTCAATGTCCCAAAGTTCAACACATTCTAAGCCCATGCCGCACACTATTGCTCTCGCTGTGCAGTTACCTATAGGAAAAAGCAGTCGAGGCTGCGAAAAAACTGCGCACGCTCTACGCCGCGCGGGGGCGTACAGATTATTAAGCAGCACGAAGCACCCCGGCATGTCCGCCTCCACCACAACCACCCGGCCGTCGCTGTTCACGGTCGTACCAACGGACGTTACCAACGAAAGAGGGGAACAATGTAATTGTTACTCCTGCCCGATGCGGTGACCCGTGACTGAAGAAAACCCTGACAGTATGATCCGCCTTTAACAGCCTGACCGCGAGAGCCGACAACAGGCGGGTCTCCTGCAGAACAACAACATCAGCGGCGAAAACTTTTTGCCCATCGCAACACAGAAAACTGCTTGGGGTTACCACTAAACCCCCTACAATTTAGCGCCACTATTCTCAGCGACATCAGAAAAAGAAGGAAGAACAACCCCATTAAGGCTTCCGAGAGAGGAGACAGGGAACGCACTGACCAGGGCTTCGGACAACAGGGGATCCGATGCTTGTCGAAGTTTCATACCCTGACGGCATATAGCTCGTACGCTTCTGTGGCGTCGCTGCTCATACTCTCCAACGAGGAGCCACTAGGGAACCAAGGAACCTCACCACAGTCTGGGACGACTGTGGTGCACCGTACACGCCACGCCCGGAACCGCAGCCCGGTCCACAGCGGGCGCAGAGGAGTCCTCAGCGCGATCAGCCAGTGGCGTGACGTCGGAAGAACGCTGGAGCAGCACTGTAGGCTCGCCAACAGGGCCCGAAGCAGACTTGCACGTATTTGGAGTATTGTATTTGACATACAATTTGCGGTATCTTGGTACTCTACTCAATAGTTTTTGTTTTGTGTATTTGTACCCTATTTAAAATACATTTTATAGTATTTTCTACTCAATACTCTAATTACATATTTTGGGTCTCCCTCTCAAACCTTCTGTGTTTCGTCTTTCCATTATCTTGCTTGTTCAGTGGAAATTTCCTGGGTCCCTCGGACTTGACCCGGACATTGGCCCTTCTTGGAAGTCTCCATTTAGAGATCTTGCCCAGTGTGGACTAATCCTTGGTCAGTCAGGATTCTATTATGTGTGCCCTGACATGGTGATGCCGAATTGCGACCCCGCCGAGCAGGGACATGCTAGAAGTTTGCTTTGTTCTGGGTCACATATACTTAGTGGAGTTACGTGGTATCTCTGTCATCTTTTTGGGACGTGTGTTTAGATGACTCCTATCACACAACGGCGGTTAGCGTAGTGCGCGGGGTTTAAGTGATTCATGTCACGTAGCGGCGACTTGCAGCATTGACCAGTGATCGGTGACTTTTTGCGTTCAAGGATAAATAGTATCTTAATTGTATTTCAAAGACTTTTTGAAGTATTTTGTACTCTATCTGAATTACATTAATTTTCACGTATTTATACTGTACCTTAATTACATCCTAACATTAGTATTTATTATGTTATCTCAAATACATTTTTGAGTATCTTGTGCATGTCTGCCACTTCAACTTCAGTTGCACTGCCCCCGCAGAACGCTCTCCGCCCGATATAAAGGGAACGGTCAACACGATCATCATCATCATCATCATCATCATCAGTTGCCGCAGCAGGAACCACGTTAGACTGTTGTGAGGAACCAAGTGGATGACCATACGCGCGAACATCGGTCTCAGAGTCGTTAGAAACGGCTGCCACACGACAGGGCCGAGCACAGTGCAAATCAGCCATTTGTATTGTCATCAAGCAAGATAACTACCTATGGAGGTAGCCTCTTTTACACAAACTCTATCTTACATACCAGATAACAACGCTCCAGAGGGAGATTGCTTTTTGTACGTGCCATACCCTGCGAACAATCCTGAAACTCCGGAAGAGTCGCTACGGGGGAGCAGTACAGTCCTAGTGGGATACTAGAACTTGATATGCCACTCACCTTGATCATGATCAAAGAGCCGAGTCGCTGTAAGCCAGCGGCGACAGCACTCCACAGACCCAAACAATGACTGCTCACGGATGATATGTGAACGCAGCCCGGCTCTCACTGCCTGAAAAATAGCCATGCTCCGAACATCTGGGCCACCAAAGGACAGCCGGCACCGGCGAATCCAAATTTGGAAGTTAATTTCCGAAATCAGCAATGCTAGGAGAGCTACCTATGGAGGCTACAGGAGAGTTGAAACGGTGCCAAGGTTAGAGCTATGTACAGAATCGCAATAGAGCATACTGCATGCTTCACAGAAATATGGGAGTTCGGTCTTCGCGGTGTCTCCGCTGGTAAGGTTGTCAAGGAACAGAACACAGGCACGTGGCCGGCCTTTGGATTATGATTTGGATTGTTCATAATTTGCTGCTCAAAATAGAATCGTTGTTCGGCTGATTGTGGCTCTCGCATCAGGAAACGGGACGTGTGATCAGAGTATATGGAAGTTGGTCAGTGCAGTCTTCGGTCGCTTTCCTGGTTTCCCCGAGTCTACCTCTGCGTTGACAACCTGCATCCTTTTGGGGCACGTGATGTGCGTATAATAATAATAATAATAATTGGTAGTAGATTTACACGTAAGGTGAGTCCGCGCACAATTGCGTGGGTACATGCTGCACGTGCCGCGGGCTAGGACTGCGGATACTTTCGACCCCATCGGGAGTTCTTTTGATTTGCGCGGGAAATCTCTGACGCATGCTTTTTTCCATGTAGATCCATTGTAGCGAATAACGGCACTCATTTGTGAGCACTGTGTCTGCCAGCCTGCTTGCTTGCTTTTCAGAGTTTGAGAATGGTCAGCAAAAAAAGAAAAAAGAAAATGCCCTTCGACACGTGTCGAGATCGTTGACTATTCCTGATTTCCACGTCTCCGGCGGACGAGACGGTAGTCCAGATTTCAGCTGAGACGCCTCGATGCATTGAGGACCATTGAGGAAGTCCAAACGCATGTTCATGAAGCGACTGACAAAAAGGATGATGAGGGAACCTAACAAACGTTTAAGATGAAACGTAACGTCATCAATGGCGATTCGGAGGAACTTCGTTCCAGGCAATGGGGACACTGACTGGAAGTTTTTTTGTCGTCCAGTGTACCAATGTCCCGTGGCATATGGGAGAATCTGCACTGTCTGACCTGATGGAACGTCTCCCTCCAATAGTATACCTTCAAGGGGTGGCCCTTTCTCCGCTTTCGTGGAACCGGCTAGAGTCACTAAATAAGCTTCGCTTCAGAGTATAGACACTGAGGTCCAAGGGAAAGCAGGAGCGCCATCTTGTTTCCGCACCACACTGGTACCATCCCCAGTTGAGGATCAAAGACGGCTAACGTAATGCTCGCTGTGGGATAGAGAAGCGTGCAATGATTGTTGTGCGATAATCCATGTATTGTCCACCAGAGCTCGAGGCAGTCAACTGCTGCTTGCAAACGAAAGGATCATTTCACTCGCGCACGATAGATGGCATTGTGCGCAGTGCGCTTGCGCGTGGGTAGCGTGGCGCGGTAACAAGATGGCGCATGCTCGCTCTTGGAACTCAGTGTCGATACTCTGAAGCGAAGCTTATTTAGCGACTCTAGAACCGGCGACACTGCCCACTCTTACATTGTATCTTCTTTTATTATTATACTTCATTGCGCGTGTAGACTGTAGACTGCCGCAGCACGCTGATAGCACTCGCCTCTGGAAAACAACATCCGTGATCGAGCTTCTGTGCATCCACAGTATGTTTTGGCCTAAGTATAGCCCTTGCGGCAAAAAACCTTCAGGTCTATTCATACGCATTCATCCGCAGTATGTGTTGTCGGTATTACAACAAATCGCTTCTGATGCCGGCCGTAGACACATCACCTTGTGGACAGCAAAATCCTTACCCGTGATGGGAATACGTTTCAGCGATACTTACACAACGTCGTCATTGACCATCGTGAACAACTCGACTTCGTTCAAAGACATCCACTCCGCAGTGTAAAGAACAGACGCAAAGACGCAAAAGCTCCTTGACATGACCCGGCATATACGAACTAGAAACAGATCCACCTCCCCCGCACCGCTCGCTTACATGAAGGTGTGGAACAAACGGAATAATATGACCTGGGCCTTTTCAAGGATCCCCGGGTATGCCGCGTTATCGCCGCGTTCAGACAGTTCAGCACTGCGCGCTCGACCACTCGATAGCCTCAAACGCACACCGCGCACGATAAAGAGGTATCTGCACAGTGGCGTCTGGCCCCCGCGAATGGCTGTATACCCGAAGAAAACTTCGATAGCCTTTGACGTAATCGTCTCTGTCTGGAACAATCGGTTAGGCGGCGTACCCACATGGCGGAGAATCTGCGCAGTAAACTCTTGCCGCTGGGCGGGAAAAGCCACCTCCGCTTTTTTGGGGATCGCGCAGTGCACGATTTTTAGCGGCATCCGCACATGCTCGACCAATCAGGAAGCAAACGGAAGTTGCGTGCGTTCTTGTCTTGTTCCGGCCTCCCGCACGGAGAGCGTTGACGGCGTCGTTGACTGGAGTGTATGTCGCAGTGATGGTGCTCACGTTTTTCAACCGGCGAATTTATGAAGGAAATAAAATGTCATTGCTGATTATCGAGCGTCGCATTAATGAAGGAAATAAAACGTTGCACGTTTCGCAGCCTGCTAGACTGATGATTTAGCACGAAAAATGGAACGACTTCCTGGTTGACGGAGAAATACGGCGACGCGTCGTCTGCTCCGATATTTGTGCTCGTTCCGGCGGCGAGCCGTAAAACGCGCGCTGATCTGTCCCATAAAAGTGGTTTGTTTCCAAACTTCCGCATTGTGTAATTTCCCTTTGCTTCGAAAAGCCAGTCGCACAGCGATGACCGCCAGTTGCACTACCGGAGACGGCTTTTTTCGCGAAGGATTTGAGTTTTTCTCAGAGTGCTGGATTGTACGTATAGTAGTGATATATATATATATTTTTTTTTTCTGTGTGTGATAATTGTTTGTGCTTTCAATTCCTACATTTCACGGACTAAAAAGAAAAAAAATTGTCAGAATACATATTTTATTGCAAGGACAATAAAAACTCCACCTGCTCTAAAACTCATATCTAATAAACAGCACGGAAAATAATTCGCAAAAATCCTAGAATAAATAAGCTATCAAATTTTAGAAACATTTCAGCGCAGAAAAACTTACAAAAATGCGTCTAGACCAATATTGCAGCAGAAAAAGGAAAACTTTCGCAGTTTTCTGACACAGACTTGCAGATGTTGTAAATGTACATTTCACACAACAGTAAGCTCTCCAAACAAAGCAGGCACACTCAGGACATTTACAACAAATGGTTGCCTTTGGCACTCACTAAACGTTTTCTGTCGTTGAAACTTGTTGAAGGGTCCCAACAAAGCTTTCACTAGGGTACGTTAGGGCATGGGTGACACTGCATGTCATTAGGGTCTGACTTTTTCAGGTTAAACCTGATTCTTTCCTCCTGAATCAGTTTAGGAACAATCCAGGTTAATTAAAGTAGCACAGAAGTCATTTTTAACACCCCGTTTTCTTCCTATAAAACTGTTAAGCAGGCCAGTAAGATGCACCATAAGAATTAATTCACCCCATAGGGTCATAATTGTCGCAGAAATTGAATTTAAAGTACGCCGCAAAAAAGCGACCGTGCGCAATGGTGGTGGAGAGCAGTACCAGCCTGTGATCTGACTGCGACCTCGCGCTGACGCTACAGAGTCCGCGCTCGCTGATTGGTCGAGAGAAATGTCTGCTACTCGGCTGTTCAAGGTTCTGAAAAAGCATTGCTCCTGGCTCGTTCACGATTCGGCCGCTCCTTCTATATCCCCAATTCTCCAGGGCAACTGGCAAAACTGGTTTACGGCGGCAAAGGACGCTGACCCTCATTGACCAGCGAACCAGAACGACTTGCCCCTGTAACGTCATCAGTGACGTGGCATCATACTTCTCCTCGTTACAGCCGGAGTGGCGAGATAAGGGTGAACGCGCGGAGCCATGTTTATGTGAGTTTTTTTCAGTGAAACAAACTGCACACTTCAAAACCTTTCGCGCTATTCCGCAAAATGGGTAACACTTTCATCAGACGTCATACTCTGAAATTTTTTTGGATGGCCCTCTGTACTCCCTTAAGCCTGATTTCTCCCAGAATTCCAGTCACATGCAATATTTAGTAGCAATTTGTACGTTTGATATAAATATTATTTGAGTACAACGGTAAACTGTGCAAATCACATTTAATGTTACACCATGTTGCCCTTCTCACTATAAATTGCGAGGTACGCATTGTTGCAAGAATATGTGCACTCTAACTGCCGGTCACCTGCTCGACAGCAAAGAGAAAAATAACTTGATAACACCTGAATGGTATCAATAGCACCTGATTTCACCCGGCATCATGGAAAGGTATTTAACCCGAAAAAGTCAGTTCCTGCATATACTAGTCTGTCGCTGCATATGGCTGCACCACTGGCACCACCCACGAAGATTGACGAGCTGCCCGAAGTGATTGCTATCACCAGGAATACCACCAATCAGCAAAACAGCTGTAGTACTACTTGGCAAGTCACTGACAGCTGAGCATTAAATGCAGTCGTTTGCCGTTGTTGAAATGACAAACTGTTAAAGCAGACGACAACAAAAAGCAAGCATATTATGTCTTAAGTTTAGAATTACAGTGCTATGTGCTTGTCGTCTACAACCTGTTGACACACAGCAAATGACTGAATTGCAGACGACAGTAGGACTCTTGGGACAGCTTTATGAAGGAGAGAGTGGAGACTGAGCATTCTCAACAGTGGCTATGGCTATGGCTCAACAGTGGCTAGTGGAGCTATGGTGAGCGGACCTCCCTTTTCAGATACATTATTGTTATTGCCTGCTACAGTTTGTCTTGGCAGACAACGACATTTACTGTGAAAAGGTTAGTCTCTTACCAAATCGTACAATAAGTTCGCAGAGTTGCGATTGGTGGGACCTGCTGTGATTCGTCTGCAGACGACAAGTGTTTTGACGGAACTACCTGGCAATGTGCAGTGACCTTTTTTTTTTAATATAAATTCTTAAAAAAAAAAAAAAAACAGGACATCAGGCATTGTTGGAACCTTTCACATGAAACAAGAGCACAGACATACCTTGTATGTGGTCACGTACAATACACAATTACAGATGCACTATGGACCACACCAGAGAGAAAAGCAAAAAACCACAGACTTTATATCACAGTTCTTCGAGCACCATGCAAGAAAAAAAACTTTGCAAAACAGGCGACAAACAAAATTCTTAACAGATGTTTTCGCTTTATGGGAGCACTGCTGAGCACCAAAGTGAAACAAAGTATTTTTCGTATCACTTTTATCTTACAGTATGATTAAGTTGGATAGTTTGGAACATGTCTACAACGTTCAAAGTACTGTAGAGGACACGGTTGTCTAAAATCAGAACTGCGTGGTTTATCGCATCTCAAATATCAAGGTGTTGCCAGACTATTTCTTTTGAGTGTAAGAAACACGTGCTACACATAGTCTACCTTCAAATACAATATTGGCACAAAACTTTGAAGCGCAACCAAGGTGACATGGGACGGCGGAGTACTGACAGGCGATTTTACCTAACCGTGTCCCCAACAGTACCTTTTGAGACATCACTTGAATTTCGTTGTCAAACTGTGTGCTAAAAATGCCATCAGCAGTGTATTTCTGCCACACTACACGAAACACATTAAAAGAAAAAAAAATCACAATCTGTCATTTTAAAAGCATAATGCAATGACTGCTGTACTACACATAAAGCAGAGAAGCCACATCACACAGCTAATCTCTAGTGCTCAGTATAGCAAAGATTTGAAAAGAAAAAGTTTCCATACTTTGCAAATATGTCTTGGTTAGTCAACTTAATCATACAGAAAAATAAATACTGACACAAAACAATTAAAAAAGTGTCGCTGGGAACCCTGTATCGATGAGGGAAATGAGTATATAAAGACCTAATCTTTAAAAAGAGGCACACACAGTCATTTCGAGAATCATAAAAATGAGATTGCATGCATGCTCAGACTAAGGGAATACAACTTAAATCAGTCAATAAATTGTGCACTGAAAGTCTGACATGAAATGTTAGTACAAAGCAGGAAGTATCCTTTAAAACTCAATTCCAGCAGTGGAAGAACCATTAAAAAAGTTACAAGAAACAACAAAGTAGCCACCCCAGTGCACTTTTAAACAATCTTACTTCCATCTGTGACAGACTGGCTTTTGTGAACTTGAACAACACATCTTGTGAACAATCCATAGACCTTCCTGAACACACAAAAGATATGCAGACACATTGCCATTCTACAAATGACCATTTCAATCTAAGGTAAAAATTGCATTATATTTTTGTGATATAGCATTCAGCTCATTTACAGTTTTTTATGTTGTTATTTAATTTTTGTTCGATAATATGGTAGAAACAGGCTGCTTCATTCACGCAAACTCTGATTATCTCCAAATGCATCATATGCACTCATGCCCCCAAATTCCTCTATGTATATGGTTATCACAACTCATTATTGTAGGAATATCAGGTCACCTTTTTCTTCCCTGTTCAATTCATCTATCTAGAATTAATTAGTCAGCCAAATACCTCTGGCAGAGCGTAGTTGTTTGGAACGAAACTCTACATTGGCATGCTAGGGAACAGTACAACCTAATGTGTCAGTGATGACGAGTAGCAAAGTGACAAAGTTGAAAAAGTCAAATTTAGAAGGGATTTTGTTTTTGCAGACATTTGAATGTCACTGATAAGTGCTGTCTCGATAAAATGTTAGCTAGAGACATGCTTTCCTTTTCAATACATGGAAGGTATCTTGCATTTCACTGTAAATATTTTCTTGAGTGTGCATAGCTTTGCCGCATTTTAGCATGCTTTTTTCCATAGCATAAGTGCATATTTGTGCCCCATCTGAACATGTCACATACTTCTATGAACACGGGCGTATTTTTTCCACGTTTAGGCACGTTCTAGTAAACGTATTTTTATTTGCACGTTGGCATTAGCAACAGGAGTGCATATTTCGTGTGCACATCAAAGCATAAGTGCGGGTCTTTCCCTATTTATAGCATGTCACAAGAATGACCATTCTTGCAGATATCTTGCAATTCCTGTCAACTCTCACACGCTTTCACAACAAGTTATTTTGCTTTCACAAGAAACAAATGTGACTCCCTCCCAAGAAAGAAAGAAAAAAAAGGACTCTACTTTATTACACTGGGCACTTCTTTGTCTCTCCGCCATACGCAAACTGTCCTTTGAGATCACTCAATAGTCCTTTGCATTCCTACACCAGGAATGCACAAAAAGAGACTGTCATAACATTCACAGACGGCATAAGCAACAACAACCTTTCTCTCAGCTGCCATCAAAGCATGTTTCCGTTCCGTCCAATATCACTCGATCCCGTGCGCAAAGATCATGACGAGGCCGGGTTCCAACACCATGTCTTCGTTCATGTGCTGGTTTTCGCAAGCCACGACGACGACAGCTTGCTTGCCTGGGATGCGCTTGCAGACGTAGCTTTCGTAGTGGCGACGGTTCATCTGGCGCGTTTCTAGCGTACTAAGTCCCGGAGGCCAGCGTCTTTCATGAGCATTGTCGATGAGGGACTGCAGAATGGGTGCACATTAATGTGTGATTCTCCAATTAATGTCTGGGTCCATTTATTGTCCATTTAACGAAGATTTACGGTGAGGCCTCCCCATCTCGGACACCCGCGGTGCAGCCGAAATGCGTCCTACTTAGGGAGGTGTCCGAGTTACAGGATACGGGGGAAACAAAAAATGAAAAAAACACCACAGCCGCATGGCTAGAAACGCCCCCCCTTCTTCAATTCACGGTCATTAGCGGTACCTGGTGCCTCTCTACGCACTCTTCAGTGCTAATTGTTGTTGATTTTGGTAGATTCAATGCCATGCAGATTCCACTCAATGGCATTACCTTTTGCAGCTTTTCGGGCAGCTGGCTGTTTGCTTGCGTGTTTAAACCCATTTTGAATTAAGCTCAAGCACTTGTCTCTGAAGCATCAGTCCACTTTTGATTACATTGTTGCTGTGCACGTTCAAAGGCTCTAGACAAACTGAAAACAAGGGCTCACACTAGAGAATAGTTACAATATACATTGAGAGCACCCCTTTTGGACTCCAAAAACTAAAACACAATACTGAGATCAGCATAGGAAAAAAAAAAAAAAAGTATGGTGAAAGTCAAGGGCACTGGCTCCTTTCTGGTCTTTTCGGTGCAAAGATGGACTGAGATTTAGGTAATTTGGCCAGAGTTTTTCCGACTTAGCAGGGAAAACCCTGTCCTACTTCTGGGATAGGGAGGTGTCCGACATAGAGAATTTCCTCCCCACATAGTTTCAAAGGGCGCCTGCCGGTGGAATGAAACCTTGTCCAACATAGGGAATTGTTCGACTTCTGAGGTTTTACTGTATGTCATTCTTCAAAAACTGTTTTTTTTTTCTTGTTCTAACAGGAGACCCAACAAAGGCTGTCTGGCCTATTTACTTGCACAACTCAGAAGATAATGCTAGGTGCAAATCTCCAAGTGCCTAGGTTAGTAATCCTTAAGCAAGCACTAAGTAACCCCATTAAATCAATAAGCAACTGCATCCCTAGGTAATCCATAAATACACCATTTATGAAAAATTGATTAAAAAAAAAAAGCCAGTGTTCAATGCCAGTCTGGTTGTAGAACTGAGAAAAGTATCCTAGCTACAAATCCCTCATCCCTAAGTAATCCTTAACTGAATAACCAGTCCACACGTCCTTAAGTGTGTCAAATACTCGTGTTACGATACAAGATTCAATTACGTTCACACGACAGCCGATGTAAGACGTGTGATCACATCGCCAAAGTTTCACCACACCTCGTATTACAATCGCCGACCAATTGTTCGGACTAGAGCCCTGAACGGGCCGACTTTTCCGGGCCCAACCCGGCCCGGGCGCATCGAAAAATGGCCCGACATTTAATATTTTTATGTGGCCCGACCCAGCCGGTGACCCAGTGACTAGGGCCCGGCCCGGCCTGGCCCGGTGACCCGGCGAGTAGATCCCGGCATAGTATTTCCAGCCACGACGTACGCGTTTCTGGCGATTATCAAACAAATTGATCAGTAAATTTATAAGGAGAGAAGACAAACATACAAGTGATGGCGGTTTCACACCATAACCGCACCAGACCAAATTAAATCCAGAACGTACGCGGGCATCGGCGTTATCGTTACACTGTCGAGATATTGCGGAGGTAGAGGATGCTGTCGACAAACTCCTTCTCCCAGTCCATACCCCTCTCACCAAGCTTTGCCAAGTGATTGTGAAATACGTGAGGAGTGACGAGCAATGTAAAGTGGCTTTCAGAATGTTCTAGAGGGTCGAATCATATGCCTAATGCAGTATCCCTTGCTTGTCTTTGCAAAATATGCACAGGAATGATGCAAACGCATGATGATATGAACTAATGCATCACCATTGTGTGGAATTAGCTGCGTGGCCCGGCCGGGCCTGACTCTCGGAAACATATTTGTCGGCCCGGGCCCGGCCCGGCCCGCGGTGCTGGCGTATTTTGTCAGTCCGGCCCAGAGCACACAGCCAATAACAAGCCCGGCTCGGCCCGCGGGCCGGGTCAGGGGCCCAGGCCCGTGCAGGGCTCTAGTGCGGACACCATCACGGGATGGTCAGTTACCCCCGTACAACCCACTGCTTCCATCGAAGGTTCGACTCGACTGGCAGGAAACACGGCACGGGTTGTTTTTTGCACATTGAGATCTCACCTGTAATATTTGCTGGGGGCAGCCACTGTCTGTGAGCGCTCGTTTGACCATAGCTTGTAGCACGGCGTCTGGTGTCGAGATCATACCGCCCCAACGTGTGACACGAGCTCGTTGAAGCTTTCCTGCCCACCTGGCGGGACAGCGATAATTCGTTTTTACAACCCACAGGCAGGATTCGTTACGGAGACAGAAGCAAATCCTAGAACTAGAGCCGTCCCGAGGCAAACTCCTGCCTGGGGCTGGATGACCGTGAAGCTCTACAGGGTCTTTCACCTCACGGCGTGGTTCTCAAACTGAGTTTCGTGGTAGCTGATCATCTGGCGCAGAATGTTAACTGTATGACGCGACCACGGCCGCTACCGGCCAGTCACGTCCGACTGCACACTCTAAAAACAGAACTTGCCTACATAGCACATAGAAGGCCAACCATTGCAGAGGATGATCACTCCTGATTTGTGGAAAGCATGGGGCCTTTTTGTGACACTTACGCAGTTACAATAATTGTCGCAAAAAGGTTCCTCGTTTTCAACAAATCAGGGAAGAGATTTATGTCGCTTGGGTCATTAGTCTGACTTGGCCAATTTCCAAACATGTTATATCCGGATTGACACCTTCACCCAGACACCGAATGCCGGCCTTGAATTTCCAAACTGTTTGGGTGAAATCCAGAAAGGTGGCAACCCTAAGCACAATCCGAGCCAAAAGTAATCCCGCACACCGAATGCAAGCGTTGAATTTCCAAACTATTTGGGTGAAATCCGGTAAGGTGGCAACCCTAAGCACAACCCAAGCCAATTGTCATCCCGCACACTGAATGCAAGCCTTGTATTTCCAAACTGTTTGGGTGAAATCCAGAAAGGTGGCAACCCTAAGCACAATCAGAGCCAAAAGTAATCCCGCACACCGAATGCAAGCCTTGAATTTCCAAACTGTTTGGGTGAAATCCGAAAAGGTGGCAACCCTAAGCACAATTTGAGACCACCGTCATCCCGCACACCGAATGCAAGCCTTGAATTTCCAAACTGTTTGGGTGAAATCCAGAAAGGTGGCAACCCTAAGCACAGTCCGAGCCAAAATTCATCACGCACACCGAATGCAAGCCTTGAATTTCCAAACTGTTTGGGTGAAATCCGAAAAGGTGGCAACCCTAAGCACAATCAGAGCCAAAAGTAATCCCACACACCAAATGCAAGCCTTGAATTTCCGAACTGTTTGGGTGAAATCCAGAAAGGTGGCAGCCCTAAGCACAATCCGAGCCAACCATCATCCTGCACACCGAATGCAAGCCTTGAATTTTGCAAACTGTTTGGGTGAAATCCAGAAAGGTGGCAACCCTAAGACAATACGAGCCAACCGTCATCCCGCACACCGAATGCAAGCTTTGAATTTCCAAACTGTTTGGGTAAAATCCGAAAAGGTGGCAACCCTAAGCACAATTCGAGACCACCGTCATCCCGCACACCGAATGCAAGCCTTGAATTTCCAAACTGTTTGGGCAAAATCCGAAAAGGTGGCAACCCTAAGCACAATTCGAGACCACCGTCATCCCGCACACCGAATGCAAGCCTTGAATTTCCAAACTGTTCGGGTGAAATCCAGAAAGGTGGCAACCCTAAGCACAATCTGAGCCAAAAGTAATCCCGCACACCGAATGCAAGCCTTGAATTTCCAAACTGTTAGGGTGAAATCCAGAAAGGTGGCAACCCTAAGCACAATCCGAGCCAAAAGTAATCCCGCACACCGAATGCAAGCCTTGAATTTCCAAACTGTTCGGGTGAAATCCAGAAAGGTGGCAACCCTAAGCACAATCCGAGCCAAAAGTCATCCCGCACACCGAATGCAAGCCTTGAATTTCCAAACTGTTTGGGTGAAATCCGAAAAGGTGGCAACCCTAAGCACAATTTGAGACCACCGTCATCCCGCACACCGAATGCAAGCCTTGAACTTCCAAACTGTTTGGGTGAAATCCAGAAAGGTGGCAACCCTAAGCACAGTCCGAGCCAAAATTCATCACGCACACCGAATGCAAGCCTTGAATTTCCAAACTGTTTGGGTGAAATCCAGAAAGGTGGCAACCCTAAGCACAATCCGAGCCAAAAGTCATCCCACACACCAAATGCAAGCCTTGAATTTCCGAACTGTTTGGGTGAAATCCAGAAAGGTGGCAGCCCTAAGCACAATCCGAGCCAACCATCATCCTGCACACCGAATGCAAGCCTTGAATTTTGCAAACTGTTTGGGTGAAATCCAGAAAGGTGGCAACCCTAAGACAATACGAGCCAACCGTCATCCCGCACACCGAATGCAAGCCTTGAATTTCCAAACTGTTCGGGTGAAATCCAGAAAGGTGGCAACCCTAAGCACAATCCGAGCCAAAAGTCATCCCGCACACCAAATGCAAGCCTTGAATTTCCAAACTGTTTGGGTGAAATCCGAAAAGGTGGCAACCCTAAGCACAATTTGAGACCACCGTCATCCCGCACACCGAATGCAAGCCTTGAATTTCCAAACTGTTTGGGTGAAATCCAGAAAGGTGGCAACCCTAAGCACAGTCCGAGCCAAAATTCATCACGCACACCGAATGCAAGCCTTGAATTTCCGAACTGTTTGGGTGAAATCCAGAAAGGTGGCAGCCCTAAGCACAATCCGAGCCAACCATCATCCTGCACACCGAATGCAAGCCTTGAATTTTGCAAACTGTTTGGGTGAAATCCAGAAAGGTGGCAACCCTAAGACAATACGAGCCAACCGTCATCCCGCACACCGAATGCAAGCCTTGAATTTCCAAACTGTTCGGGTGAAATCCAGAAAGGTGGCAACCCTAAGCACAATCCGAGCCAAAAGTCATCCCGCACACCGAATGCAAGCCTTGAATTTCCAAACTGTTTGGGTGAAATCCGAAAAGGTGGCAACCCTAAGCACAATTTGAGACCACCGTCATCCCGCACACCGAATGCAAGCCTTGAATTTCCAAACTGTTTGGGTGAAATCCAGAAAGGTGGCAACCCTAAGCACAGTCTGAGCCAAAATTCATCACGCACACCGAATGCAAGCCTTGAATTTCCAAACTGTTTGGGTGAAATCCAGAAAGGTGGCAACCCTAAGCACAATCCGAGCCAAAAGTCATCCCACACACCAAATGCAAGCCTTGAATTTCCGAACTGTTTGGGTGAAATCCAGAAAGGTGGCAGCCCTAAGCACAATCCGAGCCAACCATCATCCTGCACACCGAATGCAAGCCTTGAATTTTGCAAACTGTTTGGGGGAAATCCAGAAAGGTGGCAACCCTAAGACAACACGAGCCAACCGTCATCCCGCACACCGAATGCAAGCCTTGAATTTCCAAACTGTTTGGGTAAAATCCGAAAAGGTGGCAACCCTAAGCACAATTCGAGACCACCGTCATCCCGCACACCGAATGCAAGCCTTGAATTTCCAAACTGTTTGGGTGAAATCCGGAAAGGTGGCAACCCTAAGCACAATCCAACCCAAAAGTCATCCCGCACACAGAATGCAAGCCTTGAATTTCCAAACTGTTAGGGTGAAATTAAGTCCATGAAACCAGTGTGGAAACAGCTGCTGATCTTTAGAAAAATGCACACTTGAGTAAGGCTGAGAACGAATGTATTAATGCAACTGTTCTCAACCAGAGTCCTGCGAACCTCCAGTAAGTGAAACTTGGTATCAGACAGAGGCCACCATCTCATTGTTGGCATTGTTGGTCACCTGACTGATGTTTGTCGTAGAGAGTAGAGTCAGCAACTATCGTCATCACCGGATGGCTCAACCAGTGTCAAAATAAACGATGAAATAACATGATAATAACTCGCTTCTACACAGCTGTGTCTACCACTGTGTAGTACAGGGCCCATTGAAGCCTTGCTGACACAAATAACATAAGTTGAGAACCACTGTATTAATGCATTGGCTTGACACAAAACTTATATGCTTATTTGCACATGCACAGGCCAATGATTTTTTATACTGAAACATGTTGCTGTCGTGAAGCAAACTGAAAATCGTAAAAGCAACTTGCACTTCCAAAGTCCTTCATGCATTTCATTTCACATTCTGTACACTGAGCAACTGCAGTGGTACTGCATGCGTTGGTGAAACAAACAAACAAACACATAAACAGACAGGCAGGCAGCAGGCAGATAGATAGATAGATAGATAGACAGACAGACAGACAGAATGGAACTAAAGAAAAATCTGGGATGGTTTACTGATGAGCACGTCTCAACTCATAGGTTATCAAGCTTGAATATCAAATCAAATATTTCCAATATTGAATTCGTATTTGAAATTTCAAGTATTTCCACACTTCTAAATTTCGCAAACTTTTTTTTCCAGCTTTTACCGTTGCACTAGGAACCATATTTCGCGGTGGATTTGGGTAAATCACTTCCTGATTATGGCACGAAACGATTAGTTTAATTTGGAAAATTGCGGAGTTGAATTCACAAATTAAAGTTAGTTTAATTAACATAAAATAAAGCTATTTCTTAATTAAGACATAGCTTTTCAAACGATACAGGATTGCTACAATTACAAACAGAGTATGTTACACTTGTTGAAAAAAGAGAATCATACCCAATCACTTCGTCCTGTTCTGCTGAGGCTGGTATGAGAGATGAGAGCGGGGGAACGGGAGAACTTGCTGCTCGCATGGAACGAATGTATTCCTGTAAGTAAAGTGGTGTGTAAAGTGAAACATGCTTTTGAGTAGTGATGGCCAGTAGTTAAACTACCTGATTGTAGTTAAAAAGTAGTTATCAACTACTTGCAGAAATGTAGTGTGCAACTACTAGTTAAACTACTACAGTGAAACCTTCCTATGTTGGACACCTGCGGTGCAGCCGAAGCGTGTCCTACTTATAGAGGTGTCAGAGTTACAGAATGTGAGGGAAACAAAAAATGGAAAAGATCACAGCTGTGTTGCCAGAAATGTCCCCCTTCTTCAATTTATGGTCCTTAGTGGTACCTGGCCTTGGTGCCTGGTAGTGGTACCTCTACCGCATGAAGGTCGCGATTCGTGACCTTCAATTCAATACAACGAAATAAACTGCGGTCCCCGTAAATTTCGTTGTTGTACGTCATTCCCAGACGTGGATTCTTAATACCTTTAAGATGTTGATCTCTCTCCACTGCTCTCGAATCTCAGCCTGGAACTCGCTGAGACGTTGCTGCTGTGACTGGACCAGTCCCCGGAGCTCCTTCACGCAGTTATGGTCCTGCAAGTGGACGTTAATGAGTTCACGAGTTTCAAGGCATTTTGAAAGTACTATTTCTGTGTGCTGGGTGTACAGGCGGATAGACGTTGTGTTTTGTAAGATCTGCGCTTGACCATGTACCGGTGATGGAAGTGCCTCGAAGCATTCTGGCGCAAGAAAAAAAAAAAAAAATCGAGTTTTGGCGCAGCTTCGAAATCTGCCGACGAACGGGCTCTGGCGTGTATGGTTACTCATTTATGATGCGGAATGAACACTTTCCACCAGCGTTGCGGAGTTGCCGATGTTGGGTGGCTTTTCTTTGCATATATAACAGGAGCACACTTCACCCCAGCAGGCTCATCGGGCACAAGTTTTGCAGCAACAGACTTTGCCCTCTCCAAGAAACTATCTGGGTGTCGAGCTGTGGCAAGGCTATGACACTTTCTCAAAAGAACGTGAGGACACAAAACTGTGTCTCTGTTTTCTTTGCGAGGTCGAGGTTCTCTTTGCGAGGTACGCAAGGTCGAAACAGCTATAGTGCAAAGGCACCTTTGTTGCCCGAAAACACGGAGGAAATGCCCGGAAACTAGAAGTGCTAGAACTAGAACCATGACCAGAACCCCTGAACTCCGTAACACAGAGGAAGCGGCAGCGATGCCGATGGCAATTGGGCTGGTATTGGATTGACGTTTTCGTCTATGTGCCCAGAGAAAAAGCTGGCGTTTGAGACATAGAGAGGGAAACTGCATTTTCCGGGAGATTTGCTTCTCGGCCGTACAATCGTACAAACGGGTCCGAATCCGGGAGTCTCCCGGATGAATCGGGAGAGTTGGCAGGTATGATCTGGGGACCTACTTGATGTAACGTATTCTGTTCGTAAATCCAAGACGCTTCGAACTAGCTAGTACGTAAATCGAGGGTTCATTGGGTTTAATGTTGGACTAACCTTGAGCTGGTCTTTTGGAATGACGAGCCCACAGCCCTGGTCGCACGGAACGGGCCGCCGAGGGTTGTGTTCACAGGACTCTCTATGGGTTGCCAGATTGTCCAGTTTGACGACCACATTACAGCCGAACTGCGCATTGTCGCAGGACAGCTGCAGCCGGGACAGCAGGTTGCGCAGGATTCGAGGCACAGGTTTCAGCTGCGCCGAGGTGATGGGTTGCCGGTCCACAGGACATGTCGCCTGGCGAGAGAGCCACTGCCCGATGCACCCTTTGCAGAAGGCATGTTCACACTGCGGAGCCTGTGGTTGCGAAGAAAATGTTTTAATAAACGTGCGTTTCGAGTAGTTAACTACGGTAGTTAGGTTACTGCAGGCGCCAACTACTTCCGATTTTGCCGCAAGCTTAACGGCACAATTGTGCTTCCGACTTTTACCTTGAGCTACTCGTTTGATGAGAACGGAGGTGCAGAGCAATTGTGCCGTGCATGCATACTAAATCTTCACTTTTATCGCTGCTTGTGATTCATATTTAAGTGTCCAAGACACTATAGAATGGGATTGGTGTTGATGGACAACGTTAAGTAGTTAGAGATGTATAGTTAAAATATGTTGCAGTAGTTAAAGAAGTAGTTTTAACTACCTCCACTGAAAAGTAGTTGAACTACTAGTTAAACTACTCCATCGCGAAGTAGTTAGTAGTTATAGTTAAACTACTGTAGAAGTAGTTAGTGGCCATCACTGGCATTCTATGCATTTTGTTAAAGATACCCGCAAATATTTATCGGATTTTAAAGATTTCCTTTCAATCCTCACAAAATTAAAAAGAACTCATTTAGAATTTCCGGACGAATGCGAGGGTCATTCGAGGTTTATCCTTTCCAGGACTCCTTGGTCATTCAGCAGCTCTTTCCAGGACGGTTTCCCTAGATCTTTCGAGCGTAGTTCAAGGATTCTCCGGATACTTGAAACAGTTTAAAAGCCGGGGCCTACGTGCCCAGCAACGCTATTTTTTCCGTCTTTCTTTGGGGACAAGCGAGAAAACCTACAATGTAATTCATTTACCTGTAAAGGCTCCTCTAAGACTCCAGAACACACAGGGCAAATTAGCTCTTCATCAACTTCACCTTGGAAGCGACACAGGTCATAGCCCATGACTGACTGGAAAAAGATAATTTTTTTTTGTGGTCAGTTGAAAGTGGTTAACGTTTAAAGGATGCTTTCATATATTATGTGCATCACCAGTGTATCAAGGACAAAATAATTGTTTTTTTCTATGTGTCATAACCGGAGCGATATGAGAAACTTGGATGTCAAGCTCCGGCATGAGAAGAACCATTCCTATTGGCGAACATGCTTGCCGTTATAGCCGGATGAGTGTCAGCATTAACGGTGGAGCATCTATTACCCCCATGAGATGACACAGATGCAGGCAGGCAGCTGGTGGACAAACTATATCATAGAAAAATCCTGAGGCTTTTGTCCATTATGAAGCTTATTCATCCCCTCTGCTGTAACGCTTGGATACAAATAACTGTCTTTTATATTTATCCGTTTGCATAACTACCCCTTTAAAAAATACGCTCGACCAGCTTGCCAGGAATGCTTGATAAGCACCTGAATCGCCTTTAGCTATTTTCGTTATCCTCAACCTCCGTTGCCTTCTGACACAGGTCCGCATAAAAAACCCAGAAACACACGCCAACAGCTCTCACTGGTGACTGTAGTGCAGCATCTATCTAAGAACAAAGGTAAAAAAAAAGAAAAGAAATTCGATTTAAGGAGCCTTTGCCATCAACACATGACGTCAAGTCACACACATATGCGAGTTATACAACGTAGGTTCACTAACACGAGGCGGCCCTGAAACACAGGTAAGGCAGAGTAAACGCGGAACGAGTGACATCAGTGCAATGGCACAGGAAAGATCACCGACCACAGCTGTAACTCACACACGGATGCCGTTCAAGTGTTTCCAGTACGAGGAGGATACCTGTCACCAAATTTACAGTATTCACGAATCTGCAGTTGCGCAAGAACCACACACTAGGGATCACAGTCACGAACAACAGTGCAAAAACTCAGTCATTTTCATCCGATTTCCAGATACACAGAACAATGAAACCCTTGACCTGTTGTTTGTGCTACCCTCTCACGGAGCTCTTGCCAGACGCTAATTCATGCGAAGAGCTGCAAAACCTAAGAATAACAATGGAGGTTTGCGACAAAATATTACAATTTATCTTTATATTTATCAAAATTATCTTTATGGGATTTAAAGTTTTAGCACAAAACAAATAATAATTAGCTGTCGAAGTTTATCAACACTCAGTGTCGCTGGTGTCGCTTCGCTCCTGAAATTTTCTAAAAATAGGGCTAGTTTGTGAAGTGAAGTTGCGTGCGCCAACTTATGTTTGGTAAGCATATGCAGAATGTTTCGATACATTTAACTCTTTTGAGTCTTGGTGGTGAGATGTTAGACTGTAAAACGTTCAGAGTCCCCAATTGCTTCTGGGAGATATATCTGAACCTCTGTAATCATAGCGTCGTGTTGCTATGTGCCTGACATCGATCCAAACAACATGTTCATATTTGACAAGGTTGATCAGATAATTAGAGCCGTACTGTCACTGGCCGATTATGCGAGGTGAGCCTCAGTAACATAAAAATGCCTTCGGTTGCTGTTCGCAGAGATTGGTGTGAGAAATGTTGCCGACAAGTGACGGTCGCTATCGATTTTCTTTTTCTACCTGTACTCGTCGAGATTTTATTCTGGTTATGTAAGGTTATAAAGTACCAGGTTAGTTAGGTGAAAGACAAATAGCTACTTTTCAGCGGGTCCTTGCTATTTCGAGCACTTTTGATAGGGAATGTCCAACAGTTGTGTGTTTTCTTTTTTTTTTTTTTGCATCTTGCTGCAATTTTTATCTTATTGTCGTCCAACTAATCGTAGAATGTGTAACATAAATTCATATTTGGGCCATAAAATCGCAGATAACTAATTACAAAGATGTTTAAATACAAAGTATGTCATTTCCACTGTTTAGTGCATTTGCTGCATAGGCAGTTTCTCATTGATCTTTGTTCTGTTACCATTTACACAAATTCAATTTATAATGTTTCAAACGTAAAGCGAATAGTAAACATATAGACACTGTAGTACATGTTCTTTTGGAAAGTTTTTAATGTGGATGCTTCAGATAATAGCTCTGCGGTACATTGTGCAGTTTTAGCAATCCAATTTGAAAGATTGCTTCTCCAAGTAAAAATTGCGTACTCATCGAGAATACACGCAGTGAAAGAGAGCAGCTGTTCCCGCAGGTTACAGCTATTCTAAGCGGGTCGGCATTCTTCAAAAAAGTTTTATAGCATAATTAGTAATGTGCCCCGAATACGTCACTTTGTACCCGTCTCCTTTAGCATCTCTTGGGATTAAGAGAGTGATGAAGTGAAGTGATGAGTGATGACAGCTTAAATTTTCCTGCAGGTAAATGAACTGTGATGTCATCAAATATCGTTCTTAGCGGTGGCGTTAGTGATAACTCCGAAGACGTGAGCGAAGTCTCCCAAGCACCTGGTAAGTGAACAAAAAACGTGTTGACTTGATTTCAAAGGCATGTCAAACCTCAAAACCTGTGTCAGGGGTGCGTACTGGAAAAGTGTTGAATATCCATGGGTTTCAGTTCTGCTGATGAGGAAAAATAGAAAAATATCTCCCACACGTTTCCTATGGCTTGTACATTGTTTGAGCTTCATCTGCAGTTCTAATGACAATAAATCTTTGTGCCAATAAAACAAAGTGACTTAGCATTAGCATGGATGGTATTGATCAACCATGTGCCAACAACTAGGTACGTTCTAGGGAAGGTCATGTCCAGTTAATCTTTCCTGCCAAGAATGTTGGCCTAATCTCTGCAAAAATGGTCCTTCCTTTGTAGGTTGATATTTTCTCCTATTCTATTGCATTTCGACAGTTTACTACCGTGTATCTTGTTTTTGGGCACGAGTATTTTTAGCGCAACTAAAGCATTACTCATTAATGTGTAAGTGTGTTATTTTGCGGTCTTCATAATTTGCGCGTTTGGACGGAAGCATGCTTTAAAGAATATTTTGCGGGGCCTTAATTTTACGTGTGTGTTCTGTATGGTTGCACCAAGGAGATAGTTCTGATGAGAGCGTTGGGATCTTTTTCTCAACGCCCTCTTCCCCCTAACACCCACCAGAATATTTTACAACATCCCCGTCTGATATAAGTTACGTGAATGTACATGGTGTAGTAGCCAGCTGTTAGGGGGTCTCACCTCACCACCACGTACCACACCACCACCAAGATGAAAATCCCTGATGGAGCACAACTCTTCCGGGCAATTTTTTGCAACATCGAAGCCAAGATGAAAGTCTCGAAAGTGATGTAATCTAAAAAAAAGAAAAATATGACTACGTACTTTTGTACTACAAAAATTTCTCCTCCCCAAATTTAAGGAACAATTCCGAGAAACATTGTGGAGGGTTCACTGACATGTGATGTAATCTAAAAAAATTAATCTAAATCTAATAATTAATCGAAAAATATAAAAAAAATAAGTGATGTAATCTAAAAAAATTACTGCTTTTGTGCTACAAAAATTTCTTCTACCCAAATTTAAGTAACAATTCCGAGAAACATTGAGAAGTGCTCACTGGCATGTGATGTAATTTAAAAAAATTAATCTAAATTGACCTAAATCTAATAATTAATCTAAAAATCTAAAAATAAGCGATACAATCTAAAAAAATTACTACTTTTGTACTACAAAAATGTCTCCTCCCCAAATTTAAATAATTTCAAGAAACAATGCGGGGAGCTCACTGGCACGTGCCTTACCTGATGGCGCGCTTCTACGGTAGGCACGAGAATGATCTATTGCAAGCCTGGTAGTTTACGTCAATGTCCTGTTTATTTTGATGAGGGCAGCAGGGGCTGGGCTGACTCCAGATGGGAACCCTTAGGTGCGATATATTTATACCCACTCAACAGAGCCTGGCCTACTGTGATGGACCTCTGATTTGGGGCCTTTTTTTTTTCCTTTTCTTTCTGTATTTGTGTGTCGACAGGTTGCCTCATAATTTTTCCCACAACGTTCTTCCGAGGCTCGGTTGTTTGTCGTGCTTCTTGTTTGCCAAGTGTAGCTGTAAGGAGTTTGAAACAGCTTTGGCTCGCCATAATGTTCAGGAAGTACGGTATTGCCGTGATGCCTTCCCCAGAAGGGACGGCAGGTCCCAGAAACTGATAACTTTGGGCATCTAAGGCGTGAAATGAGAGAGTTGCCACTGCACAATTTAGCAGTGATGGCCAGTAGTTAACTACATGTAGTTAAACTACCTGATTGTAGTTAAAAAGTAGTTATCAACTATTTTCAGAAATGTAGTGGCAACTACTAGTTAAACTACTATTTTGAGTAGTTAACTACAGTAGTTAGGTTACTGCAGGCGCCAACTACTTCCGATTTTGCTGCAAGCTTTACGGCACGATTGTGCTTCCGACTGTTACCTTGAGCTACTCGTTTGATGAGAACGGAGGTGCAGAGCAATTGTGCCGTGCATGTGTACTATATCTTCACTTCTATATCCCTGCTTGTGATTAATATTTAGGTGTCCAAGAACACTATAGAATGGGATTGGTGTTGATGGGCAACGTTAAGTAGTTAGAGCTGTAGTTAAAATACAGTGCAGTAGTTAAAGAAGTAGTTTTAACTACCTCCCCTGAAAAGTGGTTGAACTAATAGTTAAACTACTCCATCGCGAAGTAGTTAGTAGTTATAGTTAAACTACTGTAGAAGTAGTTCGTGGCCATCACTGCAATTTAGAATATATTTTGTCTATTTTATAGTTTTTATCACGAGTCTTTCTGTGTAGAGCTTTGGAGTACAGAACGTAAGAAATTATTTGTTAGGTGTGCACAGCGAAATATGAAGAGCACATATATGAATTCTACGCCCAAGACTTTTTCCTGGCTATTGTTGCGAAATATTTTTTGGACAGCGCATATGGACCGAGGAAAGGGTGCGCATGCGCGTTCTCCTACCCCAGGAGGAAGTTGGCCTCGGGGCAGCTTCGGGTATGGCTTCTATTTGCGCGTGCCACCACATTCTAAGAACGCACCTCATGCATAGAGTTCTTCATTTTCGGGTAAAACCCGAGTTTTCACGATAGTTCCCCCCCGAACAAGTTTTCAAGAATTCGGGTAAAACCCGATATCTACCCGAAGTCCTTACGGTCCTTCAGCTTGTCGTTCTAGGTAAACTGTCGTAAAAGTGAATCATAATATCAGCCAAGTGAGCTATTTGTGACACCTTATTTGAACAAGAAATAAACTGATGTTCTGAGGCTGGAACAACATACAAGGGACAGATACAAACAAAGCCTCAAATTGCCTAAGAAATCAACGATGAAAGATGAAAGTCACTGAAAAGGTTAGCCAGCTGTAGGGATCGAACCCACATCTTCTGGATTGCCGGTCCAGGGCTCTACCAATTGAGCTAAGCTAACACGCCTCTCCAGTGACTTTCGGGGTGCGTCATGTGAAGGGACGACAAACCAGCCACTCACTCTCACTCACCCTCCTTTCACTCTTACATTTTTGCTCACTCATACACACATTCATACGACGCAAGCGGCACCTGTTGAACAAGAGATAAACTGATGTTCTGAGGCTGGAACAACATACAAGGGGCAGATACAAACAACATCCAGAAGATGTGGGTTCGATCCCTACAGCTGGCTAACCTTTTCAGTGACTTTCATCTTTCATCATCTTTCACCTTATTTGTCCTCCTTTTATAAATCCCCTCCTGCAGGAGAGAAAGATGAGCTTTTGTGGAGCTCTGGCAAGTATTTGAATAGCGCGGTCATTCACTATCCCGCAGTTCCGAGCGAAAAATATAAAGATTCTTGTTTCTCATCCCAGTGTCACAGCAGTGGCTCGTTTCATGTGCCTTTCGTTTCACCCGAAAATTCCCCGACGACATATCAAACAGAGATCGTAACGCCTGATTTCTCCCCGAATTCTGGTGCGTAAATAGCACCCGATATTTGCCCCCCGAATTTGAAAAAATCGTAAAACCCGAAAATGAAGAACCCTACTCCTGCAAGTTGTCCAACAGACAAGAGTTCATTTGGAGAGGTGTCAAATACCCAAAACGTAAAATCCATTTAACATCAACTGTGAGAGAGGCGATTTAATCAACTTTGTTGTGTTCCCGAGGAAGGAACGCAAAAGGTGCCCCTTAAAGTAGCACAGAAGTCATTTTTAACACCCTGTTTTCTTTCTGTAAAAGTGTTAAGCGGGCCAGTAAAATGCACGATGAGAAGTAATTCACCCCACGGAGCCATAATTATCGCGGAAATTGAATTTAAAGTACGCCGCAAAAAGCGACCGTGTGTGACAGTGGTGGAGAATTTTAATAATATAATAATATATATAATAATATAATATAATAATTTAATATTTAAAAAAATGCAGGAGGCACATCACATGGCAGTTCTGTCCAAGTGCATTGCGACACCAGTAGTCTTTATCTGCCTGCCCTGTAGAAGCTTCTTAGTTGAATGTGTGCAGTCGCATTTCAAGATGGAGACGGTACGGCAGCGTGTGTGCCTCGTACTCCATGGATGGCTTTGCGAAAACTGCTGCTGAGACATGAAACCAATTAGGTGAAACTGTTGCAACTTTCAATTTCTCCTCTCTCTGCCAAAATTCCACGAGGCGCCGCAGTCAGTTCTCTCTTTTTGCCGTTACAATACGAGTCCAGAATGCGCGGGATTTCGTGAAACAGTCTATTGGTGCATCTGGTTTGTAACGTCTTTCTTCCCCATTCCCTAATTAGTTTTATCCAATATTCACAGAGTCGTAATTCTTTTATTGGTGGAATTAAAGGAATGGAATGGGGTTGCCCAGCCATTCCAGGAGTGGGGAATTGACCATACCTTTTCATTCCGAAGAATTGAAAGGAATGGGATTACCGCAAATCTTCATTCCTCGAAGTGGAATTGGAATGGAATGGGTGGTCCCATTCCGCAACCCTGATGCATGCTAACCCTCCCCCTGTCCCCCGCTCCTTCCTGCTGCCCTCTCTCCATCTATCCACGTCTGTGTGCCACTCACAGCCGCGCTTTCTCCGCGGCGCTAACGCGGAATTAAAATATCCAAAGGGTCGCATGACCTGGAAATGATGTCCGTGACGTGTGTCTCATGTGACTACTTGAGGGTGGTTCCAAAAATGGCACTGCAAGCGATAATTTACGATGGCTGACTTCTGAGTATCACAAATGTAGGAAGTGTAGTCATACAAATGACGGCTATTCCAAAAAGTGACCACCAGCTCGATTAAGTGCGTACATTCGCGGGGGTGTTGCTTTGAAAGGGACAAGACATACCATCTGGTAAGTTTCCTTGAGGTATCTTCGATGTGGCTGCATTCTCTGCACTCATTCTGGAAAATTCTGTAATGGGACCTCGAGTGTGCAGCGCCAGTTGAGACAGTTCAGAAGTGCGGCTTCAACACATGGCCCGAATGAAGAGGCATTCTGTGTTGTCAGCACGGTACTGCTTCTTGTGTTTGTGCTGTTGGTTTTCGTTTATTAAGTGCTCACCTTTAATACGTATTTGCGCAAAAATATTGCAAAGAACCATGACGTCTTTTTCTACACTGCCGACGTGGATCGTCTGCTCGACGTTGCTGCACTCTTGCTGCACCTCCTATCCAGCAAGGGAAGGCTAGCCTTCAACTCATCCAGTGAATGCATTAACCTACCCACTTTTACAAAACAAATAAGAAAGTGTTGCTGCACTGTCGATCTTTATTCACCCATAAAAAAATGAGCCCTGGAATTAAATGGTCAGTCCTCGCACTGTGCAAACAACGCAGGTGTGGCTTCTCTCTTTGTTTGCCACCAAGTGTGCATTGCAGTGAGGCAGAAAATACGGGAGATTGTGTGTCTAGAATGATGCCAAATGTGGAGGCACACTCTTTCTGTTTTTGTTCTGGAGCTCACGTCAGCTGGTACTTCTTTTCTGTTTCTGTACTTTGACGCGCCGCAACAGGTAAATGCGTGTCTTTCGCAAGAAGATAGCATTGTTGTTTTCTTTTCTTTGGTAACGTTTTGGGCCTTAATTTGTGTCCGTCTTTTTGTGTAACACGAATGGCAGTGATGGGCGGGTGGGTGCGTTCGGGATCTAATTTTCGACGTGATTTTTGTACAGCTAGACGCAGCATACTGTTGTGATAGTGACACGTGCTCTTGATGAACATACGTGGCTTAATATGTACATCGTCATTAGCTATGACATCTGCTTCGTTAACGAGCCTGTCAGCATTGTCGGCTGTGAACCTGTACACTTGTAGCAGACAACCAAGTTTCAACTGGGAGAACATCATGAGAATAAGCAAAACGGAAGTGAAGTGCAGAGGGTTCCTTCATGTCATGGCTGTAGATGTTTAGTCGGGCACAAAGTAGGTTATATTTAATAATAATGATTGCAAATACTGAGACGTTCGATTCACCGTACATCGAGCAACTTAATGCACTGTTATGCATATATACTTTGTGAGCTGTATAATGGCAGAGCAATATGCTTTGTTGTTTGCTCTAGTATTTCGATAATGTTCATACCTTAAACGGCAATCACAAAATGCCGGCGTAGTCCAGATTTTTGACCAAGTCTGGCAGAAATTTACGCTTGAAATTTGTTGAAAAGTCTCACGAGACAACAACCCTTAAAAAGCTTGACCGAACAAAGAAAATGTCACAACGGTGCAGGGAGTTCTGAAAGAGAGCAGGAGCTCTTAAAGGAGCTCTGCAAAGGTCTTTCAGAGACGAGCACCAAAAAAAGTGAATCAAGTGAAAGCTGTACCACTCGGTGCTCACATAATAAAATTTTCCGAACTTTACTATTCATGTCTCAGCAGAAGTTTAATAAACTAAGGAAAGAGTCAAAATGGCACACAGAGCGCTCTCCTTAGTGCATGCCTCTCGTAGACGATGATGAAACATATTATGCAGGACATGGGCGTTGATAAATTTGAGCATCTTTTGTTGCGTTTCTAGGAAATATTTTCAGGGCACCTTTCACTGCACTATCACCATGTACATATATTATTTAATAATGCGTTAAAGGTAGAGGGCGTTACATAACAGAGAGAGGGACAACAACATATATACCCACATAATAAAAGAGTATAGTAAGGACGACTTCATAAATTGGGACAAATAAAGATGGAGATGGCCTATCACTGCAACAAACGTAAATAAAAAAAAGGAACATAATGCTTAATGCACGTGTATAATACCCCTGTCACACGGGTAGTCTTCAATGATCATTGAAACCAATCGTCATTGAAAATGCGTGTAGCGCCACCTTGTGTGTAACGTGTCAACCTGTCTGGGAACATTGAATCCAATACTCTTTGGGAAGTTGACACGTCACACGCTTGGTGTCACTACACGCATTTTCAATGGTCATTGGTTTCAATGATCATTGAAGACTGGCCGTGTGACAGTGGTATAACTCCCGGTGTGACATGCCGAAATGTGGAGCAGTACAACCCCTTTAAATTCTTGCATATTGTTAGTGGGGGAGAGCACTCCGGTACTTTGAAAGGAAAAAAAAAAAAAAACATCAGATGAGCAGACGGCTCCCAATCAGCCTTGCTACCTGGCTTTCCTTTGATCTACCTTTCATCCGACTCAAAATATAAAACAAGACGGTTGCGAGCATCCCTTTAGTATACAAAAAAAACGAGACTTTCGTGCATGAGACTGCACTTCTTCAGGTTTGAAGCAGTGGTCCAAACAACAAGAAAATATGTCGCAGACACGTTACGTGGCAGAAAGAGAAAAAAACAAATGGAAACCGGTTGGGGCAAGTCACGACAGACAGACACATAGAAGTTAGGGAAGACTAAAGGAAACTAAACGAACGGACATCTGCGGTACTAGGGTACTAGAGTTAAAAGGTACGGGCGCCACAAGAATGAGGGCACAGCACACACGTGGTGGGCAGTGAGCTCACAGGCCATGGGAACTGGTACGGAGTACATGTTACTTACTTGAGAAGGGATACTAAGAAATGGGAAGAAAATTGGAACAGTGGAAGAATGAAAATAAATAAATAAATAAAAGAACATAAAAATGTGGCAGACTTATAACGACGGATGTATACAGGGTGCTTCACGTATAAGACTGAGCAGAATTTTTATTTAAAAAAAACCTACGAGAGCAGCATAGATGGTGCTTTTGCAGTTGAGTTCTACGGCCAGGCGGACATCCTCTCGAAGAAGGTGTGCAACTACGAGGCGACTAATTAACTAAAATTCATTAATTAACTTTTTAATTAGGGGATTTCGGGCACAAGCGAGTGGGCAGATTGAGGGACTATCCCGGTTGCGAGCCATTTCACCTTTAACAAATCCTGAAACCCGCATGTGCGTTAAAATATCCATTCCCGAATTTTGATACGCAAACGAGCCGAAACCGCGGCGACCGGCAACGCGGGGAGTACAGCCCTCGTTTCACGTCAGAGAGCCACGTGATTTGTAGCGGTGAAGATAATCGGAGTAGGTGCCGCTCAGCTGGCCAGATAAACCGTTTTCCGGCCCAGATAAACCTCCGTCGGCGTGGGTGATGCGCTTCTCAGGCGCGCTTTTTTTCGGTTTCGGCTCATTTGCATACAAGAACTCTGGGACGGATATTTTAGCGCACGTACGTGTTTCAGGATTCTTTTAACATGGAATGGTGTTCAACGAGGATAATCTCTCAATCTCCCATCTCGCTTTTGCCAGAAATTCCTTAACTAAAAATTTAATTAACGAATTTCGGGTAATTAGTCATCCGGTAGTTACATACTCTTCCAGAGGATGTCCTCCTGGCTGTAAAACTCAACTGCAAAAACAACATCTATGCTGCTCCCGTAGATTTTTGTAATAAAAATTCTGGTCAGTCTTACGTGACGCACCCTGTATATATCGCTTTCGCCGACCACTCCACATTACTCTCAATACGTTTTGTGTTTTCGTCCGATTTCTGGATTTTCCACTTTTGACAATGAATCGAGTTACTTAATGTCTGAAATTAGAGCGAGTGCTAGCGAGAGCTCCAGGATGCTACTTAAATGTGTCTTTCTGGCATCAACACTTTCTCCTGTCTTTTCTCTCACCTCTCCACCACACAGGGCCAGACTTTGTGGCTCTGCGGCCCACGTTACAAGAAACCAGCTGCATGGCCCCGCAGCAGAGCCCACCGGGTGCCTCGGGATCCCGTCGGAGGCGACTCGAGGAACTCCAGGAGCTGGTGCTCGAACGCGAGCTCCGCCGCATCGAGATCGAGGAAAAAAAACTCCTTGTCGAGACGCAGAAACTTCAGCTCGAAAAGGAGAACCTGGAGCTGGAGAAGCAGAAGCTGCAGCTGGAGATAGGCGAACTGCAGTCGCACCTGCGGCACTCGCGCTTCTCGTCGGGATATTGACAAAAGGGGAAGCCTCCGAGGCGCTACTTTCTGTGAAAGGGACACTGGTCGCAAGGGAAAGGGAACTCGGTCGTTCTCGAACGCTGATGGGTGCTGCGTGCGACACCTGTTGAACAGACGCCGATGTAGTATATATATACAGGGTGTTTGCTCCAACGTGTCCAGAAATTTTGTTTAAAGCGAGCGATAAAAGAGAAACAAGCGCTACTTTTCAGTTACATGGATTAAGAAACAGGTGCTACTAGTGAAGCAGTGTACCTGTTTCTTACTCAAGTAGCAGAAAAGTACCACTTGCTTTTCTTTGATCGTTCGCTTTAAGTATAATTTCCGGACACGTTAGAGCGAACACCCTGTATATAAGTGTACAGTTTTGCGAATGTCATTGTTGGCGCTGCACCAGTCTGGTTGTGGATCTTGAATTGGATGTCCTTAGGAGATTTGCTAAGAAGTGGTTCGCTGTGGTGGTCTCTGGTTGTCAGTGAGACTGAACTAGAAGTGTTTTGTCGTATCCCTATGTATTAATATTGCGGCAATGCCACACCTTGGCTTTCGACTTCTCTACATTCTGATGATGTGTGTAGATTGCAGATTTTATGGGCGTTAGACACTTTTAACTGCTTCTATGGAAGGTGCCATAGTAGGGGTGCGTTAATGATGCGAGGAAAATCGCCATGGGGACCTGCTGGCTATGCTGCCAGGTTGTGTAAAGTGAAGCCTGAAAAAAAGGGGCCGGCTTAATTATGGGAGTGAATGCTTCGGACAGGATTAGAGACACCTTTTTGACCCTTGTCGAATAGGTTGCTGGACTACCAGCTGTTACGAGGCACATGCCAGTGTCGAATCGGGAAGCAGAGGGAGGGGCCCCCCACACGCAAATCGTGGGTACTACGAGGGTACCGGGTGTGACGCGGGCTTTCTAAGAACTCTAAATGTAGACTATTTAAAATTGTACGTTAAGCGAACGCAGAAGGATGTCGTTTGTTTGTCATTAAAAGTCACCGAGGGTTATTTTATACTGCGACAGAAAAGTTCCACAGGAAAAAGTGTTCCAGAAAAGTTCTAACGGACATGAGCATGAATACCATAGCCCACAGATAGCTGTACAGTCCCTTTTTATGTTAGTTTCTGAATGATGCAGTCCAGCTTACCTATGTTAGTGTCAAGGTGAGCATAGAGGAAATATAGGAAACACACTTGTGCCAGCATTGTGGTGCTCAGCAGTTGCTCAATGCAGGTGGAGTGTCATGTTATCTACACATGTTACAGGCAACAGGCAAAATCGGGCATTTCGTTAAATTACTGAACTATTCTAGGCATTTTATGAAATGCCAGGTTTGACCAGGCATTTAAAGTGCCACTCCAGACTCGGGAAAACAGAGTTTATTTTATTTACAGATAAAATGGTTAAAAAGCAAGCGAGCTGGTGGCTAAGATCCATGACGAAAACCCGAGGCTGGGAAAAAGACGAAAAACAGACGACACAACACAAAGAGACTTTGAGTTGAGACTTTGTGTTGTGTCGTCTGTTTTTCGTCTTTTTCCCAGTCTCGGGTTTTCGTCATGTATTTTATTTAGTCCACGAAAAGACAGTGCCTCGAGGATTCTATTCAATCCTGTTTACGAACGCTGTGCATTTCTGTCAATTTCTGAAGATCTGCTGAACCTCCACAAGTTTTGATGATGCAAGGAACGGTTAACGTAAACGTTTTGTCGAAGGTCGGAGCGGTCGGAGGATATGTCACGTCAGTTTGTGCATTCTGCATTACAACTTCCCACAACGATGCTCAATCACTTTGCAATTAACCAGGATTGAATTGCCTTCAGAGCTTTATGTGAAGGCAGCACGATGCTCCATCTGCACTGAGTAATTATTGAGTACAGTTTGTCAGTCGCTACCCCGTAATGGTCCCAGTGCCCGGTAATTTTTCTGTAAGATGTTTGACGAGAAGGCAGCGACCAGATTGCGACCAGTGCCTTTCATTAAAGGTCATCATTGCCCACAGGAAGCTGTAATATTGCTGATAGCTCATATGTGGAAATTGTGGTTTTTCAGATATAAAATTGCGCTTCTCTATTTCTGATAATCCAAGCTTACGAGAGGTCATAGTTGTATCAGCTTTTACATCATCCCAGGTCGAAATACCACTAAGAATGCTTGAGCATCAGCATAATTCCAATTTTGTACGTTCCACACAAAATATGTTTATTTATTTATTTATTTAGAATTCTGACATTAAAAAAATGTCGTAGAAGGAGTGGCATGCAAAGTAGCAGGTAATACACTGAAACAACTGAACATTTAGACTCCATAGTTGCAGTCACAATTTGGTTAGGAAAGTTATACAAATTTGCGCATACCTAACAAAATTCAACAGATTATTTTCTCCAAAACACAAATTTTGAATTAGATGTGCGATCGTAAAACTTTCACCACACCCGCGTGTGGGACTCTTGGGCACCAATAACCTTGCTCTCAATGTGTGACGACTTAGGCCAGGATGTCTGTAAAAACAGGCAAGCATGCGTGTTAGTGAAACGTGGAAGAAAAGAAAATTGTTTTTAGGCTCTTGCACTGCCCCTTGTTGATGTGCATGACAAGTGTAAGCATTTTCTTTAGGGAAGGATTTTAGGAAATCTCCTGGTACTAGTTGCAGACCTAGGGAAAGATAACCATGTTTCTGCTGCTGTATCATGCAACAAGCCGTAACCATCTTCATGAATCCGTAATGAGATGCGTTGAACTGTCTAGCCGTGTGACATTGAATCCGGAGGGAGCAACATGTATGTGATGTGAAGGGAGATCATGTAAGCATACTCCACAGAACTCAGGGTTTTGTCTTTTAAGAGAATACAAGCTGAGCTCGTTTTTTTTTTTTTCTGAGAAAGTTGGTGACATGACCTTACGGGTTCCCCCCTCCAGCTTGTGTCCGAAATCGGATCACCATCGACCAAACTATTTCATTCTGCACGGGGTTTTTCCTTACTTTTGAGACACCCTGCGTATTATCAATAATAAATTTAGCATTTCATATATCATTTTAGAATTATTATTCTCATTGCACCGTTTCTGGGCACTTCTAGAAAATTAAAGAAAAGCATATCTCGGGCATAACTGGACCCAAATCAACATTTCGAGTACCGAATTTTATCACGAGTGGAAACATCAATTAAAATGACAGTAATTCCAATCAATCAATTCCAAGCAAGTTACATGGCCTGTCCAGCAGTTTGCCGTTGAAACGTAATATCTCTTCGTAACGCCGTGAAATGTTAGACTCTAAATTCCTCTGGCTCCTCCCGAAAATTCGCTTGGCCTCTTGCGCATCAGAACTGACGAGAAAGAGTCAAACGAAAACCCTCGAGGAGAAAAGCATTATAAGTGCGCAATCAAATTTACAAAAACAGTCTGAAAAAGCAGTCGCTGATGGCCGACACGATCTTCGTTTCTTTCTTCTCAACCCCACGCGCCACTTATACCTGCTTGAGCTGTGCCACCACGTGCCTGGGGACCATGTTACGTTCCAACGTTCTCCAATACGCTTCTTTTTTTTTTTTTTTTCGTGAATGGAGGATTTTTAAAGGTGTGCGGAACAGAGGACCTCCGCCGCTAGTCGCCTGCGCCCGTCGTTCTTCCGTAGAGGCTCATTTTACTCGTTGCGGAACGTGCTGCAGCGGAAAACAAAAAAAAAAGCATTTTGGGGGTGCTCCTTCGAAAATTGAAAACCCCTAACTCAGCTGTCCCGTAAGTTGGCAACAGTGGTAGTACTCAAGGTTTGAAAAATGCCCCGTAAGCGGTACCGTGAGGCGGAAATGGAGCATTATGGGGCGCAGCAGTAATGGAAAGATGGGACTGTACAGCAAGGATTAATTCTTGGTTCTTGGTTGATCGCTGAACAGGTGAAAGCCACGCTTCCGCTGTTGTGTTTTTACGATGGATTGGACCGCAGCAGTGGTCTCTGGTGTCACTGTTCAGGGTTCAGGCTACAGGACTAACACTGTTTACATACACGCTTATAGACACACGTTACTGCACTGAACTTGCATTTATTGATGAATTCTGTGGGACAGAAAAAAGGGACTGACAGAATGCTGTTGCCATGTGGAGCATGTTGAAAGCGAGACCGCCACTCCTGCTGTGCCATCGTGTTGAGTTTGGGCTTGAGAGGGCTTGTATAATGTGTGCGTAATGGCTTTGTAATGTGCAGCGTGTAATGGGGCTGCTGTGCGCTTTGTGCTGACCAATGACTGACATTCCAACCACATGCTGTTTAATGGTGGTAAATTGGTGACGTTCACTGTCTTAGAACAGTACTGGTGCCTGTATTGTCTGTCCACTTAAATCTTTCCAAGCCTCGAGTGCTAAAGACCTAACTCTGCCTCGGCACATTTGAGACCATCATTTTCTCCGTAGCGTCGCTAGTAGTCATGATCATAATGATACTGTGATATTGTTTGACTGTAGAAAGTCGTCTTTTGCGTGTAACGTTTTATGTTATGGAAGATCCCACTGGACATCGCATGTCCTTGTTTTCCCCAAAAGTGTGTGTGAATTGTTCTAGTTGTTCTGTCATGTTGGAATTTTTTTTTTTTTTTTCGTATACGTACATGCGAAGACAAAAACTACGCACAAGTCTGCAGCAAGATCCAAGATATCACGGTTCCCACTGCTCCTTAAAGCCCTTGAATGCCCTCGAATGCCCTTGAATTCGAAAATATTGTTTTCAAGGTCTGGAAAACTCTGGAAGCTTTCACGTTCCTTGAAAACACTCGATTTTGCATCTTTTTCTTATTCTCATGGAGCTGCAAGTGCAAATTCTACCTTTCCGTAGTCAGAACTATAGTTCTGAAGCCATAAATGTTAGCACTCATTGCAATGGGTATCAGTAGTGGAAACCAGGAAGCGTGAGAAATGAACGCGCCCTTCATTGTATTCATCGATTTTTCTATCATTTTTTACTATTTTTACTATTTACTATTTTTACTATCGATTTTTCTATCATTCATGGGATATTTCTATCCCATGATCTCTAACATTCAGGAGTCGGCAATCATATTGGTGAACGAATCACTATTGTCCCCCATGTATTATCTCATGCGATACCTGTAGGTTATAAATATTTGCGCAAAATATTGAAGGACACGGTCATAAACTGTTTGTCATGCCAGGCAGAATGATGGCTGAGCCTTAAAGGGTCCTTGAAAGACCCTTTATTTTTATTTTTTCAAATTTCAGTGGGAACCGTGGATATATTAAAAATGGTTCACTGCCAACATTTAGTAGAATCCAGTTCTGTGTGACATGTTTTAGACCTACAGTGTGTGTACATACGTACTTTGATGAATTTGAGAAAAATTAGTTGCGAGCTTTAAAGGAGCAGCGAAAGCCACCTCCGCCGCGGATGGGCTGTGCGACAACCAACATGTAAAAACAACGATCGCAGCTGACCGTGAGATATGTTCGAGAGAGAGAGAGAGAACACTAGATCCCTCTAGAAACCCCTGCTTCAGAGAGCCTGGAAGTGATGCGTAATGTAAAACCCCGAGACTAGGGAACACGAAAGGACAGACACAAGACGAAGACTTTGTGTTGTGTCTGTCCCTTCGTGTTCCCTAGTCTCGGGGGGGGGGTACCCATGTACCCGTCGTACCCGTCATACCCGTCGTACCCATGCCGCAAGTAGCACGCTGGTAATATCGCATCATGCCGGGAGATGGAGCCTCCGGGCAGGCGAGGGTTAACTGGCTTAATTTATTTATTTATTTATTTATTTTATTTATTAAACGTACGTCGAAGGCCCAATGCGCGCGATGGCCCGTTGGGTATTGCGTGTCGTACAGTAGCTGAAATAGAGTATTTAAGTTACATATCTTGAATACTTTTGCGAGTGGCCTGGTATCTTGCAAATACTTCCAAAGGTCGGTATTTAGTAATCAAACTTACCGTAATTTCACGCGTATAAGCCGCGCCGCAGATAAGCCGCAGGACGCGTTTTTTGGGACGTTTTGAAAATTTTCTGGCAGATAAGCCGCACCCGCAGATAAGCCGCGGGCAATACGAGACGACTGATTTGTGCGACAAAGGAGAGCATAGAGAAGGCCATAAACCCTGTGGTCCATACTCCGGGATCGGCACAGTGTACAACAGAGGAGGTCAGTTCTGGAGTTCTACCAAGATCGGGTGTTTTTCGTGGACTGATGGGTCAGTGATCTTCCAGAAGACGTGAATCAGTGTGACCACTTTCCTTAAAGCTGCTTGGGGGAATGCACCAGGAAGATCAATCTACTCGAATGTGGACCCGTTCCTGTTACGCACTGTTCGTGCGTAACAGTCCCTTTCGTTAAAATCGGCGTATGGGGAAAATACCAGGAAAAAATAGTCATCAGATAAGCCGCACCGGTGGATAAGCCGCAGGGCGCCCATGAGAAAAAAAAAATCGCGCATAAGCCGCGGTTAATACGCGTGAAAATACGGTAAATACTTTTTTCAATAACCTCTACTAATTTTCCAAGTTACTTTGAAGATACTTATCTGTGCGTGACACGAAGGTCGAGCAAAGGATTCTCTTGTTGCTCCTGTGCTGTACATGTGCATTAGCACCTCGGGTTTGGGAGCGTGCATGAGGCAAACAATTGAGACCCCCTATCAGGTAGGATAGAAGACACCGTGCAGAAAGCTGTAGCAAGAGAGGGCACGTAAAATATTAACTCTTTATGAGGTTAAAGCAACGATAAGGAGAAAACTGCAGGAAATTCTGTTGTTTCTGTAGAGCATTCGTTCTCATCTGTAGAGTGCCTGTTCAGTATTTGGGGTAATGTGTTTAAAAAAACTGGGGCAGGCTTCTGGGACAGTAATTTTGAAAAGCAGTTGTTCCTGCGAGCTAATAAAACCTTTCGGTAATGCCACTTTCAACGTATGCTCTTCATATTTCTTTGATAGCGAATTCCAACTGTGACGTCAAAGTATCTTGAAAGTAACGAGTTACTTTTAAGCGTATTTATTACTCTATCTTGAACAACAAGAACATGCAACAATGGGCATGCAAGAAATGGATAACTAGTTACATGCACTAGTTGCATACAGATACAGATTTATGATAATGATGGAGTCTGGTGAATATACTCAGGCCATGTTTAAATAGTGTACATACCACATGAGTAATTTAGCTTTAGTGAGATCTGCACATCTCCCGGGACTTAAAAAAAAAAATGTTTTGAAGAAACAGGTCTTCTTGTAGAGTGCCCTAGCTGAAATTCTGAGTCCAGGGACTCTAGATGGGTGTAATCAGGACAAGTGTCTTTTCATTGCTCTTTTGAGCAGCATTCCTCATGCTCTTAATATGTGTGGATTATTCCAGTAAAAAACGTGACATTTTTTGGATAGTGACTGCACCACAAAGGGTTGAGAGCCCAAGTATGCGACACATTTAATCAGCTGTTCCTGAAATTTCATTTAGCAAATAGCGGTACTCATGCTTTGCCGTGTTTGTGTTTGAATTTCTGGAAAATTTTGACTTTTTCGGAGGCCGTCCTAAAAACTTCAATTTTTCCAAAAATTGAGGGCTCCGGTTGGGGCGGTCCAACGGCTTTTGCCAAGTGAAAACGCCGAAACGCTACTTATGTGTTACCGTACACATTGCAGCACGTTTCTCTGCACGTTTTTCTCTCTCTCTCTTTCATCTCGGCATGCCGGAAAAAACTGTATTTCCTGGCATGCCGAGATAGACGTCCAGAGGTGCGACTTTGAAAATCCGGCTCACCTCGCAAAATCCGGCACGCCGGGAAATGTGCAGTAATCTGGTACGTACAGAGTGTGAGTTATCTATAATGTGTGTTAATTTATCGGTACGAGCATTATTTGCTCGCTGTGTACATGTAATTCTGGACGCACCCCCAAGAATAAAACTTTCCTGTCGACATCCCGGTTGTCTTTTTAATGAACTGTGTAGTACCAAGGCTGTCACACGGGGCTTCAACGATCATTGTTGAACGTGTGCCACCTAAAGATGCGAAGCCCCGGAAAACCCCCCGGAAATTTTGAAACAGATTTTACGGGAAAAAAACAGATTTTTACGGGGTTTTTTTTCCTCGTCTCCGGAAAAATTGCCCAAAATTTCCAGGAGAAAAAATTCAAAAATAAAAAGTCTCGTGCCTTCGATGCGTTGCAACCTGCCAATAACCACCAACTCAGAGCTCCGTCTGGCCGCTCCAAGAGGTCGCCATCACGTTCACATAATGTCTGAGTTCTGGTCGGAGTGGACGGGATGTTCCAATTACCTATCGCCAAGTAGACAGCGGTGTCATGGGATGCTGTGCTCCGCATTTACGCCTAGAGGATGGACACTACTAAAGCTTCTAGCTCATTATATGCTGTTGTTTGGCGGGCAGTGCTACGACTCCACTTTAAATGGGAAAGAGACGCTGTAACCACGTTTGTTTCAATTTTTTCAAATTTTTTGGAAAAAAAACCCGAAGAAAACCGTTGTCCTTTCTTTCTTTTTTTTCCGAGCGATTCAAAATTTCCGGAAATTTTCCATCTCTAGCTGCCACCAAGCGTGTAGCTTCTCAAAGAGCACTCTTTGAGACGCTAGGTGGCACTGAGTACTGGCCGTGTGACGGGTGGAAATGAGTCTTGTCCAATTGTGCTCTTTGCAGAGTCGCCGCCCAGCATCTCGCATCTGAAGGGTGCCTTCACGAATGTTGAAGGCGAAACTTTAGTCGGATCCGTGTCTCCCCTGCCGCATGGGAGTTTGAAGGTGGACAATTACTTGGTGAGTGTAACAAAACTATTAGGGAGAAGCTAATGAAAACAGCAAAGAATCAAAGAAATTTCACCTCTCTAGGTTCGTCAACGAATACTATCACGAGCGACTGCGCAAAATACCTTCGCCGAAGCTCGCCAGATCGCGGCACGATTAAACTTACCAAAGCGTACCGGAAGGTCAGTGGCGAATAAAGCGACCGTTATCCTCCGACCGCAAGGCAGGACATCGGGGGGGCCAACTGTCAGTCGACAGATCACGCGTCTTCATTTTGCCTGCGCTGTTTTTCTTTTTCTCTTTTCTGTTCCGTTTTATTATTATTTTATTTATTTAACAATACCGTCGAGCCCCTAGCGTGATACTACTACGGAAGATGGCTCAGGAAAACAAATTAACGAAGAAGCAAATTAAAATCAAGCACTTAACTATCCCCTAAAGCACTAAGCATGATATACTCATCAGCTTACTGTTACGCTATACCGGGTGTTTCACGAAGGTCCCCCGGCTGAATAATTCGTAAACAGGTAGCATTGTCGAAATGCTTTCTCTTCAGTGGTCGTCCCTGAGATATCTGCAAAGGACTGAGCAGTGAGCAGCTCATTTGCATATGCTCATTAATTAAAGCTCCTAACTTTTAAATTTTACTTAAGAAAAAGAAAAGAAGAAAAAATAACATGTCAACACTTAGTAATCTTGCACGGAGCAGTACGGACAGCGGTGTGGACAGTTGTGCTCTTTTGCTGAGCTGTCCAGTTGCCAATTACGTGTTCATCTGCCTGGTTCACACACACGGGGGTGACGGAAGATGAGGAACAGACGGAAGAGACGCTTCGGTATGCCTTCTCCACCCTTACCTGGTACGCAGTGCCAGAACTGGTGGTTTTTGCGTGGCTTCTTTTGCTATGCCACCACCATTGTGGACCTGCATTGTCATCTGCTCGACGTAGTAGCACTCTCGCTGTGGCTCCTATCCAGCAGGTGCATACAGGCCGGGAACTCATCCAGAATTAGGCGCGCACTATTACGGAACGAATATGCACGAAAGTGGTGCATTGCTTGCACTGGTGCAGCGATGATGTAAACCATGATGGAAGAGGCACTTGACGGGTCACCTACGATATTTGGGACTCTGTAAGAACACACGGGTATTTGCCTGTAACAACTAAAGATGGAAAATTTGTAGTCCAGTGTGTTGAAACATGAAACATCTGTCCTTTAGTTGGCATCAGTCATGTTGATTGATTAATTGATTGATTGATTTTATTTAATGTGCCCACAAACAGCCGTGGCCTTTAGTGTGGTTCACGAAACACAATACATATTCTCTATACAATAGGGAACTACACATGCATAATGCTGGCTAATTATTAATTAATTAATTATTAATTAATTATATTCAAGGTTTTGAGACATGGCAGTGGTCTAAGGACGGCGTACCATTCCTGCATAGTGCTCACATCTTTTCCAACCACATGCGTTCCAACCATGAGTTATCACTTTGCCAACTTAAGGACAATCGAGTTCTTCAAACTTCGGGCGGCAAAACTTTTGCCCGGTGACAACTTTCTTCCTTTTTTTTTTTTTTTTTTCTCGTTTTCTTCCGCTAGAATGTTCCGTGGGGATGATAAGAAACGTGCTCTGCATTGCAATTTGCGATAGGGTTGACGGGCAGGTGGACACAGTTCTGTACGGCATCCTGGGGATAGTTGCGAAAGAGATCCCGATCCCATCCTGGGGTTCACATTTAGAAATCCATAAAAACCACGAATTTTAAAAATGGCTCGGGACTCTGAACGCTAAGCGTCACGAAGGTACTGCAGTCCGAAGGTCGAGCGCTGGGCGAACTCTTCCGCCGCTCTCCACTCTTCATCTTCTCGCCCATTTTTGGAGTGATGTTTCATAGTGAATAAAGGAAGTGCATACTCTTCCGTTTTCGTGACGACGTAGGCCGTTGAAAAGTGGACTGGCCTCTGGAGAACGTCCTTCGTTATGGTGCGACCTGTGTGATCTCTATGTATAAAGGCTGGATCGCGCGTGGGAGAGGGGCTCGTGGGAGAGGGGCTCGTGGGAGAGGGGCTCGTGGGAGAGGGGCTCGTGGGAGAGGGGCTCGTGGGAGAGGGGCTCGTGGGAGAGGGGCTCGTGGGAGAGGGGCCCGTGGGAGAGGGGCCCGTGGGAGAGGGGCGTGCATTCGGGCCGCCATATTGGACGGCCCACTGGCGCTGGCTGCTCCCATAGGAAACAATAGGAAGCGATTTGATTTGGAGTATTTATTGCGGTTTAAACTGGCATGACATGCCCTTTAGTTTAAAGGAAATTTTAAAAAATACGGGCAGCCCCGCTTGAACTAAATGCAGACGACAGAATGCGTTGGGCCCACCAATATGGCGGCCGGTGACCACGCTGTGGGGCACCCTATGCGCGATCCAGCCTATACTATAGAGATCAGTGGGTGTGACCTTCAGGTACTTCGGGCAAGCGTGCGCAGATAAAACGTCACTTCCTGTTTGTCTGCTGATGCCTCTCAGCACTGTTCGGTGCCACCGGCAACGGTGGCTCGAAAAAACCTCGGTTTTCAAAACCCAACAGTTAAAAAGCCGTTTGAATGTGCGACTTTGCATGTCTAATCCATGGACTGCAACGTAAGAAACGGAGCCATACGTTTGGTGGGCTGCATATGGTTTCTCAACCCCTTTAATAAAAAGAATACCACTCGATGAAAAGACTGCAAAGTGTAATATCAGTATCAAACCTCAGGTCTGCTCACGATTGATACAAAGATATCGAGATAGGAAAAGAACGAGAAGATTTTGGACTTCCCGGCCACACGTTTCCGAGAGGTTTTAAGATATTGCGAACATTGCTACGCTGCATTGCACGAGGCAAAAAATTAGTCACGCGCCAATAAATACTTTTGCTTCCGGTGTAGTCGGAGCAGCTGCAGAAACGGCGCAGTTCTTCGCGGTCCATCAAGCGCAAGAAGTTCGACGACGAACTTGTGGAGAGCAGTCTCATCAAGACTCCGCGGCAGAGGCCGCTACCGGGACAGCCTGGGGCATCTTTACCCACATCACCCCCGGTGGGCTTAGCAGCTGCCAATGTCACCACGTCTACGGTGGCAGCATTCTCCGAGGGGGGAGGCAGCAGTGGTCAGGTGGGTTGACAGCGCTCCAGCAGGCAAACAGGCTATCCCCTTGCATTTTGGACTGCAAAACAGAACCTAAATTCTGTGTGAATGCCTGCCGGGTGTTGCCTTGTGTTGCTTTGAGATTCCCTGGTTCCCTAGAAGGTGTCCTCAGTGTACTTCTCATGTGCAACGAGCCAACTCATCACATGTTTTTGTACATATTCTTCGTTATGCTGACTATATTTCCGAAGCTAAAAGCTACGGTATGTTGAAAAGTTGAGCCGAAAGGCTTGAGCCGCATAAAGGAGAAGCGTTTCTTTGAAAAACTATAAGTACTATAGTACATGGTGTTGTTTCATGTACCAACAGACCCAAAGGACAGTTTTAACTAAAGAGTTTTGTTTCTTTAGTGTTCCTTCCCCCGCCTTACATCTTGAATTTTCCGCACAGCCTCGATGCAGCTGCGATTCATTGAACTCGCGTTTGCAAACAGCTTTGCTAGCCAGCAAATCGTTTGAACTCGAATTTTGAGGTCTGAAAAGTTCTGTTGCACTAAATTCTTTATCCTTTGCCCTCTCTCAGTCATCGAAGTCAACACCAAAACGCGTGAAAAAATCTTGCAAGGTATGCCTAATTTCCATTCTTGGTTGGTATTAAGTTTGGCGTTGGTCCTTGTGTGATACCCTGTATGAAACCTTCTCATAGAACGCCCAGACCCTCGTCACGAAAGACCTTGGTCGCTGGCGGCCGATTGATGACTATGCCTTGGTTCTTGCTGTGCAGCAGGTGAGCAGGTTTTCGTTTAGAAGCCAGTGACATGCATAGTCTTGCAATTCATTCTGCGCGAATAAATAATGGCTCCAAGAGGAAAAGAGGACACCATGTTTGCATGGGCACTGTAACTTGCACTGTACTGAAGAAAAGTAGGAACTTAGCTATTACTAAAGTGAGCGATGTTATAAACGCTCATGGGAAGAGACGGCTGGGATTAAACAGGTGTATGCAGACATGTAGGCGATTAAGCCCTCTGGCTAGATGAGTACCCTTCAGGCTTTAGGTCTGCCCAGGATGATCAGTGCATTGGGTGGGAATCCGTTAGGGTTGCGCAGTGCTCCATGCAATAATTTAACTGTTCTTCTGGTGCTCCACGCTAAACAAGCTGACCTGTATCAGATATGTTCACTTACTCGCAAAAGAACACCTAACTGTGGTCGGATTGCTTTCAAATTGCTTAACACGTTTAGTTGATGGATTAATGACACTCTGTGTCTTTAATATAACTGTCCCACGGACATCTCGAGGGCCATCGAACACACTGTCAATTAACCCTGCTGCCATTGGAAGTTGTCACATGGGCACACTTGGAACACAGTCGGATCAACTGTCTATCAAGTTGATGGAGAACTCTGTTTTAGACTCCTGAAGGCGTTTGAGATGCGAAACTGTATATTCATGCATGCGGTGTTCCACACTATTCTTCTGTAAAGAAACATTCACCACATTATGTTTCTTTCATCACAATTAGCTGTACAGTAACATTGCATTATTTACTTTTTTGCGCAATATAATGCCATTGTGAACATTGAGCTCTCAATGGCCATCCTGCTTTGCTGTGTAGCTGCACCACAGCTTCTTTGAGTCTAATTGGTTTCGAGAACATCAAAGCCGATTGAGTCGACTGCCATTTCAAACTGCCCATGTGACATGGCTGTAACTCACCCTCGGGATTATGCGAGTTTGCACGTGCTTTAGTAAGAGGTACCATGTCATAGAGCGCACTTTGTTTCAAATTTGGTCATGTTTAGTGCCCAACATAAAGACATGTGAACAAACATGAGGTGGCTGTCATGCGTGCGAGAGGCTTTTGTTTAATTCATTTCATTGGCAACAGTGGTGTTTCGACAGTGGTGTTGTGAAATTAATGCAAAAAAGTCAGTTTGGGCCTGATTACTGAATTTACAGAAAGAGCGTATAATATAAGTCAGTACATATTAGAAAGCAGTTGTAATTTTGTTTGTTTTAAAACTTTTATAGCACACATTGACAGTAGGTATCTTTTGGTCCAACGTCCCTTCATAAGTTTGCGAGTAGTAGAGCAGCCTGTATGGAAGTGTCCTTTCGTTTTTGATATTTTGCCAGACCACAGACCTCGAGACAGTTTTCCGTGGCGTCAAGTTCTCCTGCAACTTTACGCTGCAGGAGATCAAGGAGAGGTGGTATGCATTACTATATGACCCAGCCATTTCGAAGTAAGTATGTGGTCATGTACATACTGTACACATTGTACAACTTACTTCCATGTATTTACCAAAGAACATTCAAGACGTCTAGCCTGGATTTGATGTCTTTTACCGTATAATAATATACAGGGCATTTTTTTTAATCGACACAAATTTTTAATAAAAATTATATTTTCTATTTCGTTTTTGCAGGTGGTTGTATTGCCAGGTGGACATCCTGTAGGGCAGTGATGCAACTACTGGATGACTAATCAGCTAAAATTATTTAATTAACGTATTAATTAGATGTTTTATGGGAAATGTGAGATAGCAGAATTGGAGATGGTCATTATGAAAATCCATTGTCCTTATTAAACACCTTGAGAAGCGAACATACCTTGAGATATAAATTCGCAAATTTTGCTGCGCAAGTGAGTCGAAACCAGAGCTGCACACTACTCTAGGGCAGAAAGAGCGACAGGCATTCCATGCGAGAGGGCCAGTGATGGAGCTGATTGAGTAGGCGCTAATCTATTAGCCAGATAGACGGCTCTCCGGCCCAGATAAGGCCATGGTCATGTCATTTCTGCACTAGAAAAGTGTGTGGTTCTGTTTTTGGCTCATTTGCAGAGAAATTTGGCAATTTATGTCTCAACGTGCGTTAGCATCTCAGGACGTTTAATAAAAACGATAGATTTGAATAATAACTGGTTCCAATTCTGCAGTCTCGCGTTTCCCATAAAACGTCTAATTAACGAGTTAATTAGAGAATTTTAGCTAATTTGTCGTCCAGTAGTTGCATAGCCTGTCCTACAGGATGTCCGCCTGGCCGTAAAACCTGCCTGCGAAAAACAAAATTTATGCAGCTCTGATAGTTTTTTAATAAAAAATTTGCGTTTAAAAAGACACACACACCCTTATAAACCATTTAGAGGCACTCAATTATGACAGTTACATCCACAATCGTATGGGTGGAATTCTCGTAGCAAAGACTAGTTTTGGTGTGTTTTTATTATTGCAGTTTCGGTGCATAAGTCTTAATTTCATTTTTGCTTACTCTCTGCCCATAAACGGCTTACGGCCATTTTCAGTTTTAGATGATAAGACAGTAGCAGTGCCGTTCCAAACATTCTTTTGGTCGCCGTACGATGGCACTGATACAGGTTGTGGTCCGGCACGAATTTGTACGTATTAAATGAGATTTTTGAAAACCATGGGTAGGATGGCAGTGGCTGCCATGAAGCAGCTGCATCCTGATGTGCTAGCCAGCATACAGGCCAAGGCCCTCTTCAGTCAGGAAGAAGAGCGCCTTCTCGGCACGATAGTATCGGTGAGTCCTTTTATAACGTTCTTTTGGAGCTTGTTGGAAAACTCGGTCACCAGACTGATTTTTCCCCCCCGACTCCAAAAATAGCTTTTGCTACGGTTGGAAGACTACCGAGAGTAATATGTGCAGGTATCGATACCGTAATTTCGTGCGTATAAGTCGCAGGATGCGTTTTTTTAGGGAAGCTTCGAAAATTTTCTGGCAGATAAGTAGAGCCTGAAGTTTTAGGGTTTTACCCGATTCTTCCCCGAATTTGCACCCCGAATTGAAGGTTGCCTCTTTAGGGTGAAACCCGATTTTTACCCGGCAAATTGCCCTCTCTGGGATGTCTGTAGGAATGCACCAACTTACTTGTTTGGCAGCAAAATGCAGTTGCATCACCCTTTGTACCAAACCGCTGCAGTTAGTTTGAATAACTGAGCCCGATTTCTCCCCGATTTTAGCGTAATAGAAGTTTTTTCAGCCGAATTCGCATGAATTTAGTGCAGACGTTTATTTACCCGATTTTTACCCCCCGAATTTAGAAAAAAATATTTCCCGAAAACTTCAGGCTCTACAGATAAGCCGCGGGCAATACGGGACGAGCGATTTGTGTGACAAAGGAGACCATAAGGGAAGGCCATAAACCCTGTGGTCCATACTCCGGGGTCGGCTCTAGAGTTCTACCGAGATCGGATTGTGCCCTCGTTGGGCATTTTTTCGTGGATTGATGGGTCAGTGGTCTTCCAGAAGACATGAATCACTGTCACCACTTTCGTTAAAGCTACTTTGGGGAATGTACCAGGAAGATTAATCTACTCGAATGTGGACTGACCCGCCCCTGTTACGGACTGTTCGTGCATAGGCAGGGCGGTGCTGTTCCACAGACACTGTGGGCCCTTTCGTTAAAATCGGCGTATGGGGGAAGATACCAGGAAAAAAATAGTCATCAGATAAGCCGCACCGGTGGATAAGCTGCAGAGCGCCGTGAGAAAAAAAAAAATATTGCATAACCCGCGGCTAATACGCGTGAAATTATGGTAGTATAACTTACATAAAACTACTAGTAGCATAAATACAGTAGACCAATTTTTCAGACTCTCTGATTTTTCGGATAACGCCATCGGAACTCTCCATAGAACCAACGTAATTTTCACATCCGTCACGGGTTTCCTACTTTGCTGTTGTCTTTCAGACATCACAGCCAACACTGGAGACCTTCCAGGAGCTCTACGAGAAGAATATAGAGATATTCCTGTCCTCGAGAACTCCCAAGTCATTGATGTGTCACTGGACACTCATGAAGCAGTACTACCTGTTGCCAGACCAAGCAGGTGCGTCACCAATGTTGCCACTTAATTGGAAACTTATTGGACGATTTCTCATCGCTGTATCTTGCGCTTTCAAACCAGTTCCTTCCAGGTCAAAGGGAGATTACGTACTCAATTTTTCCGACGCCGAGGAGGCACTGAATGATGTGGAACTGAAGTAAGTTGCTGTTTTGCTGAAACAGTTGTGTTGTGCATCATGGAACGGGGCAATGCTTTCAGGCAGAAAACTGTTACAACTATTGATCGATTTATCCGAGTCTATTGGCAGTGCTGTGCAATTCTCCTAAAACAACTGTATGTCGTACACCGCCGGCGACTTATCCGGACCACCCCTACACCCTTGCAGATGTGCAGATACGATACAGATGCAGATACGCGAATTTGAGGCTGCCTCGGTCTCGTGCGCAAAGCGATAAAGACCGGACTCTTTGGCGGTGTATTTTAAAAGCGATAAAAGCGACTCGTCCACAATGCCGACGTGAAATTGCGCTAACAAAAGTTCACCTTCACCTTGCGTCACCTCGTCTCGGCAAGATTAGAAAAATATTCGAAAACTGCGAACACTCAAAATCGCACGCGAATACTGTCCGAATAGCATTGCCTATTCGATTCAAACTGGATGTTTTTCGAATATTTGCACAGATCTAGTTTTGTCCCTAACATGTGACCAACATGGCCTATAACTAGGGCCTGACTTTTTTGGGTTTTATTTTTGGCCAAATTCGGGGGGTAAATATCGGGTGATATTTTTCATTTGAAAATTCGGGTGTATTCGGGTTAAATCTCGTTACGGCATATTCTGTCGTCAGGAATTCGGGTGCATTCGGGTGATTTTTTTGTTTAATAAAAATTTGTCTTAACATGGAACTAATGTTTAGCAATGTTATCAAACTTTATTTTAACGCACGCTTATGAGTGTGCCACGCGACCCGGATGTTTTCGGGTAGATTCGGGTTAAACCCAAATTTTACAGATTTCGTTCGGGGGGTAAATATCGGGCGGATACGGGTTTAACCCTAAAAAGTCAGGCCCTACCTATAACCTATACCATACCTATACCAACCATGACCTATAACCTGATGACTTGTCACCTTTCAGCTCCCCCAAAGATGAAACGTTGGAACAAGGTAGGCACATGACAGGAAATGTCAATTACTCGTACTTCCCTGCAATGTGATGATAAGCTGGCTTTCCTGCTTTACGTTCAGAACTTTTCTTGGCCGACCGGAACGTGAAACGAGAAATTCGCCAACTGGAAAATGAATTGCCCAAGTGGCAGGTCCTCGTTGATAGCGTCACTGGTGAGACGATTGAAATATTTAAAAAAAAATTGCGTGACCATTTCTTCGTTTCCTTTTTCTTTTTTTTCTTTTTTTTGGTAGGTGTTACTCCTGCAGATTTTGATAACCAGACCTTGGCTGTGCTGCGTGGTCGCCTTGTCAGGTACCTGATGAGGTCAAAGGAGGTAATTTTGCCCCTCCCAGTATTATTAGAATTGTTTTTATATTGGCACAAAAATACACATGCACGGCAATTTATTTATTTAGCGAATTTTTACAATAAATCTACGAGAGCTACTGCGGTTCTCGCAGGTGGGTTATGCGGCCGGGCAGGCATCCTGTCGGAAAGCGCACGTAACCAGTGGACGACGAATTACCTAAAATTGATTAATTAATTTATTAATTAGATGTCTTACTGGAAATTGGAGCCGGACACTATTTAAATCCACCCTCTTTTTTTAAATATCCTGAAACGAGCATGTGCTTTGAGGTATAAGTCACTAAATTTTTATATGCAAATGAGCGGAAACTGAAACCATGCACTTCTCCTCACAGCGCAAAAAGAGGGAAAGGGCATTCATGTCGGAGGGCCACGTGTTTTGCAGTGACCGAATTGATTGGAATAAACACTGACCTGTTGGGCCCGATATACAGTGAAACCCGTGTATAACGATATTGACGGTAATCGCGAATTCCATCGTTATACGGGATACATCGTTAAAAGAGGGATGACGTAAATAGCGCATCTCCAAAAAGTCGCGCGTCACCCCGCGTGTAGCAGAAGAAAAAGAAACAGATGCTAAAAAAAACGCGAAGCTGTGTGACATCGCACTGGCTTGGGAAAGCAGCGATCAGAACTCGTGGAGGGAACCAGGGAACATAGCAGGACAACTTCTGGCAACACTACACCGTCACCATTCCGCAAGTCGGCTTCACCTAACGCCTGTGTGCTTTAGGAGAAGCTCGCTTTAGAACACTGTCGCGCAACTCGCGGGTGGAAAGCATGTGCTAGGCCTTTTGAATCATCGCGCGAATTTGAGCAGCATTGGCCAAATACGGAGACAAAAAAGCGTTACAACCTACCTCTTTCACTGCCAGTATTTGAAAATGAACAGTCGCCGTCTATTTTCTTGCCTCAATTTTTATTTTGGTTTAATTCTTTTGATGTGAATTTCGGATTATACGAATTTTTTCCGCTACTCCGTGAGATTCGTATCATCGAGATTCTACTGCATCTTATCGCGGCGATTTTCGCCGCGAGGTTACGCGCATGGGACAGTGCCCAACATCGTTATACGAGTACTCGGAACCGCGGTCTCCATCGCTATACGCGGGTTGTTTCCCCGTAGAAACAATGTATATTTTGAAGGTAAAATCATGAACAATCGTTTTACGAAGGATATCGTTATACGCGATATCGCTATCCGCGGGTTTTACTGTACCGCTTTCCGGCCCAGATAAGCTAAAAGTCATGTCGTTTCTTCCCTTTGAGAAGTGCATTGTTCTGGTTTCAGCTCATTTGCATACCAAAATTTGGCGATTTATATCTCAAAGTACGTGCTCCTTTGAGGATAAAAGGGGATGGATTCACATAACGATTGCTTCCAATTTTCCTGTCCCACATTTTCTCGAAAACATTTTAATTGAAAAGTTAATTAATGAATTTTAGTATGGTAATGGTATAAATATAAACTATAGGCCAACCAGTAGTTGCATGCACTTTCCCACAGGGTATCCGCGAGACCACATAACTCGCCTGCAAAAATTGCATCAATGCTGCTCTCACAGTTTCCTTTTTTTTAAGTCTGTAAAGGATAAAAAAAAAAAACCTGTCTAGGCTTTGAAATTTGTTGCTATGGCAGCGTAAGCTGTCACCACTCCTCTCTCTAGTGCTTTCACGGTGCTATTCGCTCCGAGATCGAACAGAGTCGGCGTGCTGCGGAGAAACTATGAACTACCATTGTGTGGACGCGTCGTCTGCTTTTACACGTTTATTCAGCGCTTACCGCTGTAGGTGGAGCATTGGGGAACCGAACAGGTATCGCACCAGTCATCTTCCGGTGAATATATACTAGAATTACGGAAAAGATCCATCAACTCTGAACATTGGCCCACGTGTTATCCGCGCTAGAAAGGTGACAGTTTCGCCCCCTATAGGTCGATCTCGCAGCGAATAATATTTCTTTGTTGATGCTTTTAGCCCTTAGGGCCGACAGTATCAACAAATAAAGAAACGGTAACTTCGGGTAGTACAGTATACTGATCACAATGCAATGAGCAAACCACTTGCTTTGCGTCTTGGACGTCAGATCACATTGGGACGAGTCACCAAAGACAGCACGATAGACGTGGACCTGTCGCTCGAGGGCCCGGCGTGGAAGGTGTCGAGGCGTCAGGGCGTCATAAAGCTGCGCAATACGGGCGAGTTCATCCTGGCCAATGAAGGCAAGCGTCCCATCTACGTGGACAGCAAACCGGTCCTGGCTGGAAACAAACACAGATTGAATAACAACTCTGTGGTCGAAGTAAGTAGTATAGTTAGGGCCTGACTTTTTCGGGTTTTATTTTTGGCCAAATTCGGGGGGTAAATATCGGGTGATATTTTTCGTTTGAAAATTCGGGTGTATTCGGGTTAAATCCCGTTACGGCATATTCTGTCGTCAGAAATTTGGGTGTATTCGGGTGATTTTTTTTTTGTTTAATACAAATTTGTCTTATCATGGAACTAATGTTTAGCAATGTTATCAAACTTTATTTTAATGCACGCTTACGAGTGTGCCACGCGACCCGGATGTTTTCGGGTAGATTCGGGTTTAACCCTAAAAAGTCAGGCCCTAAGTATAGTAAGTAAGTAGTAAGTAAGTTGTTAGAGAAGCAGCAACACGATTTGCCGTACACCACCACCAGTCACCTTGCTTTCTCACGCATTTGATTCAGGCGGGCTTTGAGTACAGTGGAGACCACGTTATAACGTAACCGCTTACAATGCGGGACCGTTTATTGGGCGTCGTATTCCCCCCCCCCCCCCTCCTCCCCAATATTCTTCCTGTAGAGCATGATTAGGGAGTAACTTTTTCGGGTTAAATGCCATTCTCAGGTTCGGAGGGTAAAAATCGGGCCCTATTTTTAAATCTGTAATTCGGGGAGAAATCGGGCAATAATTGCGCCTTCGGGTGTTATCGGGTGTTTTTGTTTCTCATTGTGAGTGGCCAGCAGTACGTGGCAGCATTCGCTAATCAATCAATCAATCAAAAGCTTTATTTCACTGAAATACAGTGTGGTACTTGATATTGAAAGACGTCACAGAATGATGCACAAAAACAGCAATCGCGTTTTGTACCCATGGCTTAGCCATGGACCATGGGTGCAGCCCTCTTTACGGTCATGGGCATGTTGACGTTCACAGGGATGTGCGGTCAGGAGTAATATGGCCTCCAGCTGGAATTGCGTCACTCTCATGGCTTTACGTCTGTGCACCCCTCAGCTGCTGTTTTGGGATTACCAGTGTGTTTTCTTGGTGTTTTAATACCAATTTATTGTCTTGCAGATTGCAGGGTTAAGGTTCATCTTCCTCATAAACCAGGAGCTTATCAGTGCCATTCGCTCAGAGGCGACGTCATGTACATAAACAAACCAGCCATCCCTCTTTCATTGGACGAGACAGTCTTTCACTGGTAACCTTAATGGTCACCTCATTAAAGCCTGGCAACCATGGGTCATTTTGTAGAAATGTCATCATCACAGTTCAACAATTAGGAAGACCAAGCAACAGTGTGGCTGTTGTGCTTGAGCATGTTAATGTTTTGTGAATCATGGGAGAAAAAAGTAATAAATGGGTTTGAGATGAGAAAGCTACATTGTTGGTCATGAGTAAAGCTCCTAACTTTCTGCAGTTAAAAATTAACAGGTCCGCGAAGTGGGATTTATAAATAAGTCCTGTTTCGTGCTCCTGGAGCAGCTTTTAAACGACACTTGAAGCGCTTGAACACTCTCGCTTTGCTGCTCTTACTCCCTTTCTCTTTTTTTCTACTCTCTGCTCTGCTGCTGCTCCACGTCCTGCGTTCTCTTTCTTCGCTTTCGTGGGGAGGAGTGAAGAGGTCACGTGACGGAGCATGATACCTCTTTTTCGTGCACCCTCCAAAGGCTGGGGCGTGAAGAGCTGTTGGAAGAGAGCGCTCGCGTGCGAAACTCGGAGCGCAGAAGTAATTTTTAACGCCCTGTTTTCTTTCTGTAAAACTGTTAAGTAGGCCAGTAAAATCCACCATGGGAAGTAATTCACCCCACAGAGTTATAGTTATCGCGAAAAATTGAATTTGCGCCGCAAAAAAGCGACCGTGCGCGACGGTGGTGGAGAGCAGAACTAGCCTGTGACCTTGCGCTGACGCTACACCGTCCGCGCTCCCTGATTGGTTCAGAGCATCGACTGTTAGTTAGCTGTTCAGTGCTCTGAAGCAGACGCGGACAAAGAAGGGAGACAGGACGACTGCTAACTCTCAACTGACAGTTTTTACTACACAAAACATGTTTATATACACAAAAGAAGGGGGTGGAGCCTGTTCCTAGCAACGTGTTCCCGAGATAACTTATCTCCGCCGGGGAGAGGCTCAGTGACGGAGCGCTTACGCATTGATTATCGTCGTGTTTAGTAATGAAAAAGGCCTCTACTATTTCCCTCGTTAGCTGCTCATTGTGTACTGATAGCACAGTATACACAGCACAGTGGTATCAGTACACAATGAGCAGCTAACCAGGGAAATAGTAGAGGCCTTTTTCATTACTAAACACGACGATAATCAATGCGTAAGCGCTCCGTCACTGAGCCTCTTCCCCCGGGGAGATAAGTTATCTCGGGAACACGTTGCAGTTTAATCGCATGGTGTCACGTTGCTAGGAACAGGCTCCACCTCCTCCTTTTGTGTATATAAACATGTTTTGTTTAGTAAAAACTGTCAGTTGAGAGTTAGCAGTCGTCCTGTCTTCCTTCTTTGTCCGCGTCCTTGCGCTGCTTCGTCACGATGAATGTACACCAACTACCCCGCCTCCGCACACTGCACACAGGAACACTCTGGGGGGACAATGAAATCCTCCATGCGCCTGGTCACCCTTTCCATTCCTAATCTCCCCCTAGGGAACCAGGTTTGTCGACTACAAAAGGAGAAAGCCCTGACACACCAAAAAGAAAAAGACAGGCGCTGACCGCGCAGACGGTACGACGTCATGGTCGTCCTTGTCATCCTCGTTACACCCTGGGGGCGGGGTCGAGAGTGAACGAGGACGCCTGTGTTTGTGTACGTTCTTTTCTGAACAAAAAAAAAAAAAAAGAGCTGCATGCATCAAAATTCTTTGTGCTGTTCGGCAAATTAACACATATACTTTCATCAGATGTCTTAAACTGAAAATATTTTGGATGTCCCTCTGTACCCCTTTAACGGTAGGAGTGCCAAACACTCGCGCTCCGGAGCAGCCACTTAACGCGCCCATTGTCGTCGTCGTAACTAATGCAAGCACCATGCTTGTCCTCCTCCTCGTCACTAATACCGTGTTCGCTTTTCCTTCTGCGGACGACGCCGACGCCGCAGTCTCGGGGAAACGAGGCACTAACGTACAGCTGTCTCTGTACAAATCCACGGGAGCAGCATAGGTGCCGTTTTTGCAGGCGGGTTATACAGCCAGGCGGACATTCCATCGAAGACAGTATGTACGAGGGGCGTTCAAGTCAAACCGGGACTTTTCATTTTTCGCAAAAGTAAAATGAACTTACAGGCGAGAAATTAGTTTTATTTTTCAACGTAATGTCCAGCTGGGCACTTATGCACTTGTCCCAGCGTTTCACGAGGGCTTGGATGCCAGCAGCGTAGAAATCCTTACCGGTGCGTAGCAGCCATGATCGGACCGTATTCTTGACCTCGTCGTCGAAGCTGAAGTGGCAGCCCCCAAGGAACGCCTTCAGTGGACCGAAGATATGGGAATGGCTGGGGGCGAGGTCTGGACTGTAAGGGGGATGTGGCAGCAACTCCCAGCAAAGTTCCTGTAAGGTGCCTGTCGTGAGATGTGCGGTATGCAGGTGTGGATTGTCCTGTAGGAGGAGGACTCCTTTGGTGATGAGGCCCGGCTTTCAGAAACTGGAGGTGTTCATGAAAGATAGTGTTCAACGTTCCCACAGAAAGGTCCGTCTTTCGAGCCAGTTCGAGACACGTTATCCGTCGGTTCTTGAGGATCAGGCGCTCCACAAGTTGGATGTTCTGAGGAACTCTGACACGGGCCGTCCCGGCCGGGATCGCCCTACACTGATGTACGGCCGTCTCGGAACCGTTTGCACCACTCAAACGCTTTGCTGCGGCTAAGTGTATCGTGGCCATACTGAGCCTGAAGTCTTCTGTGAATTTCAGATGACTTTACGCCTTCATTCACGAGAAACTTCATGACAATTCTCTGTTCGATGTGCACGCTCACCTCGTTGTCGGCCATCTTGTCCAGCACGTGTCTTCTGTTTTGCACAAACTTTGGACCACCACGTGGTGAACGCGGACGCCTGTCGCGTGTGAAAATGACGAAAAAGAAGTAGCGCGAGCCATTTGTACACTCAGGAGACAGAAAGTCCCGGTTTGAACACCCCTCGTAACTGCTATGTGACTAATTACCTGAAATTCATTAACTCTTTAATTGGGGTTTTCGGGCAAAAGTGAGGTAGCAGAGTGGGAGAATCCTCGTTGAAAGCGTTTGTATTTTCAAAAAATCCGGAAACAAGCACGTGCGTTGAGATACCGATGGCCGAATGTTGCTGTGCAAATGAGAAGAAACCGAAACTGAGCGCATCAGAAGTGCAGGAAGGACTGCTCTCATTCCACGTCAGTGGTTCACGCGCCTTGGAGCGATGGAGATGATTGGGGTAGACGCTGATCTGCTGAGCTGACGACCATGAAGGTTATACACGACCTACTACTATACTAGTGTTACTAGTATAGTAGTAACTCGTGGGTCATACGCTCCTGAGGCTCATTTCGACTCGGTTCCGTGACAGTGTAGGTAGCGTCATAGCTGGGCGAACTCACTCATGAGGGCCCTCATGAGTGCCCCTCACCCTCACCTCACGCCTTTGAGGTGAGGGTGAGTGAGGGCAAGCCCGCGATCAGGCCATCCGTGAGTGCACTCATGAGGTTCTTACCCTCATGAGGTCTCCTGTGAGTGCACTCATGAGGTTTTGCCCCTCATGATACCTCCTGTGAGTGCACTCATGAGGTCTGAGGGGCGCCAGGTCTGTATGAGTGAAGTCACTGGTGAGGCCTGAGGGGTGTGAGGTCAGTACGAGTGCATTCAGAAATGAGGTTAAATGACGCTTACGAGACATGGGCAAATTATGAAGGCACTAGTGATATGGTTCCAGCGATCCAGCTACCGACAGAGTGCACTTTAAAGGGCTGGTGTTCCCGTTTTTAGCAATTTCGTCTACGTCGCGCTGGGAACACAGCCAAGCGCCCTGAACTGACGGATTAATTACTGATATGGTTCCAGCGACCTAACTACACGCAGTGTGCACTTTAAAGGGCTGATGTGCCCGTTTTTAGCAATTTCGTCTACGTCGCGCTGGCAACACAGCAAAGCGTCCTGAGCTGACGGATTAGTTGGTGATATGGTTCCATCGACCCACCTACACGCAGTGTGCACCTTAAAGGGCTGGTGTGCCCGTTTTTAGCAGTTTCGTATACGTCGCGCTGGGAAAGAGCAAAGCGTCTTGGCTGACTGCTTACTTGGTGACATGGTTCCAGCGATCCAACTACCTGCAGGGTGCACTTTATAGGGCTGATGTACACGTTTTTAGCAATTTCGTCTACGTCGCGCTGGGAACACAGCCAAGTGTACTGGGCTTTGTTGTGTTCCCAGCGCGACATAGACGAAATTGCTAAAAACCGGCGCACCTGCCCTTTAAAGCGCACGCTCTCGGTAGTTGGGTCGCTGGAACCATATCACGAAGTAATCAGTCAGCTCAGGAGGCTTTGCTGTGTTCCCAGCGCGACGTAGACGAAATTGCTCAAAACGGGCACACCAGCCCTTTAAAGTGCACCCTGCCTGTATATGGGTCGCTGGAACCATATCACGAAGTAATCAATCAGCTCAGGAGGCTTTGCTGTGTTCCCAGCGCGACGTAGACGAAATTGCTCAAAACGGGCACACCAGCCCTTTAAAGTGCACCCTGCCTGTATATGGGTCGATGGAACCATATCGCCAACTAATCAATCAGCTCAGGACGATTTGCTGTGTTCCCAGCGCGACGTAGACGAAATTGCTAAAAACGGGCACACCAGCCCTTTAAAGTGCACCCTGCCGGTAGTTCGGTCACTGGAACCATATCACCAAGTAATCAGTCAGCTCAGGACGCTTTGCTGTGTTCCCAGCGCAACATAGATGAAATTGGTAAAAACGTGCACACCAGCCCTTTAAAATGCACTCTGCCTGTAGTTGGGTCGCTGGAACCATATCGCCAAGTAATCAGTCAGCTCAGGACGCTTTGCTGTGTTCCCAGCGCAACATAGACTAAATTTGTAAAAACGTGCACACCAGCCCTTTAAAGTGCACCCTGCCTGTAGTTAGGTCGCTGGAACCATATCGCAAAGTAATCAGTCGGCTCAGGACGCTTTGCTGTGTTCCCAGCGCAACATAGACTAAATTTGTAAAAACGTGCACACCAGCCCTTTAAAGTGCACCCTGCCTGTAGTTAGGTCGCTGGAACCATATCGCAAAGTAATCAGTCGGCTCAGGACACTTTGCTGTGTTCCCAGCGCGACGTAGACGAAATTGCTAAATACGTGCACACCAGCCCTAAGTGTACACAGCCAGTGGTTGTGTCGCTGGAACCACATCATGCGTCATTTGACCTCATTTCTGAATGCCCTCATACTGACCTCACATACCTCAGGCCTCACCAGTGACTTCACTCAGAGACCTGGCGCCCCTCAGACCTCATGACTCTGACTGAGGAGGGGCACTCAGTCAGAGTGCCCCTCCTGCACTCTGCACTCACTCAGTGCAGAGTGCACTGAGAGAGTGACAGAGTGCACTCACAGGAGGTCTCATGAGGGACACAACCTCATGAGTGCACTCACAGGAGACATTATGAGGGGTAAGACCCTCAGGGCTTGCGTTTGTGAGTGCCGTGAGGGTGAGGGCCTGTGCTCGTGAGGGCGGTGAGGGTGAGGGCGATTGAGGGCATGTGTCTGTGAGGGCCGTGAGGGTGAGGGCGAGTGAGGGCCTGTGCTCGTGAGGGCGGTGAGGGTGAGGGCGAGTGAGGGCATGTGCCCGTGAGGGCCGTGAGGGTGAGGGCGAGTGAGGTTTCACCAAAATGCCCACCTATGGGTAGCGTATTCCAGGAAAGAGATTGGGTTCAGAATAATCCACGGGAACAACTGGCCGAGTGGCCCGTGCGCCGTGCATTTATTAGCGCGACCGAGCAAACGAGCGCTGATGGCGTTGCAGATGATGCGGCCCGCTACAGGGCTCCTCCCCTCCCCTTCGGCTGTCTGAGGCGGAAGTTGAAGACAGGCTGAGGGGGCTGGCCCAGGAGACAGTACGACGGAGCTTGGGCTGCGGGGGCAGAGGTCGTACAGTGGAGCAAGGAAGCGGTGCAGGAGAGTCGGACTCCATGTAAGCGGGCTTCACACGGTCTAACGACACCACCTATTTGTATCCCGCAATGTCGAGGGTAATGGTCTTGTCAGACCGGCACAGCACACGGAAGGGGCCGTCGTAGTGAGGGGATGGCGAACGGCGTCACGACGCAAGAAGGCATGCGTGCAGGACTTGACGTCTCGGGGAACAAAGACCGGGACGGTGGTGGGCTGGCGCGGAGGAGTCGGAGCAAGCTGACGGAAGAAGCGTCGGAGGCCGTGGACATAGTCGGCCGGGGGAACATGCTGTTCAGGTTGTCCGGGGCACCAGAAGTCAGCGGGCAAACGTAGGGTCGTGCCGAAAGCCAACTCTGCAGCAGAGCAGACAAGGTCATGCTTCAGGGCTGAGCGAATGCCCAGTAAGACAAGTGGCAGGTGGCAATGAATCCCGGCCCAGCGAGCGATGAGAGCGGTCTTCAGCTGACGCTGAAAACGCTCAACCAGACCGTTTGCAGCAGGGTGGTCGGCTGTGGTCCGCAGATGGTGAAACTCCGATGAGTACCATGAGTCGCTTGAAGAGTGCACTCTGGAACTGCCGGCCCTGGTCGGTGGTAATGCGAGCGGGGCAGTCGTACCGTGCGATCCAGGCATAGAGGAGGGCGTGCGCCACGGTATCGGCTGTCGCTTCGGGAAGGGGAACCGGCCATCGTGTGTAGCGGTCCACGATACTAAGAAGGTAGCGATGGCCGTGGCACGGGGGTAATGGACCGACGAGGTCGACATGAAGGTGCTGAAACCGTGCGTCAGGCATGGTAAAGGGCTGAACGGGTGTCTCTGTGTGACGCGTGATCTTTGCCGTTTGGCAAGCGATGCAAGCCCTTGTCCAACGCCGAACGTCCGTGTTCATTCCCAGCCACACAAAGCGAGATGACAACAGTCGCTGCGTGGCACGGATCCCCAGGATGGCTGATGTTATGAAGGTCTTGAAAGGCAGTGAAGCGTAGGGAAGGCGGTAAGTAGGGACGGGGCCAGAGACGTCGCACATCATGTCAAACGACGAAAAGGGTAGAGGGGTCTTCTGAAGCTGTAGGGAATGCTTGGTCGTGTCAGAGATAAGGTGACTGAGCGGGTCATCTCCTGCTTGTGCGGCGGCCAGAGTGTCGAAGGTCATGACGGCCGAACACGTAGCACCTTCGAGGCGTGACAGTGCGTCGGCCCAGCGTTCTGACCACCACGGGCGAAGCGGATGTCGGTGGTGTACCCCGAGATGAGCGAGAGACGACGGAGATCAGTCGGGGAGTAGGTGTCACGGTTGGACGTGAAGACAAACGTCAGAGGTTTGTGGTCTGCGAGAACGTAGAAATGCCGGCCTTCGGGGTAATGCTGGAAGTGGTGCATGACGTAGTGCTTGGGCGTAGCCAGGTGCTGATCTGCTGGCCAGATAGGCCTCCGCCGGTGAAGGTGATGCGCTCCTGACGCGCGCTGTTTTCGTTTCGGCTCATTTGCAGAGCGAAATTCACCGATGGATATATTTCATGGCGCGCGCTCTTTTCAGTATTTTAAAAAGATAGAATGACTTTCAACGAGGATTGTTTCGGAAACGGAAAAGTTTCGCTTAGCTTCAGCGACTGCAGTGGAACAGGCGTGAGCGGCTTAGTGATACAACGACCAGGAGCACGAATTACTACTTCCACTTGGCCTTGCACGACGGTAGAGAGGTTTCTTTCTGTTGGCGAGTCGCTGCAGAGAACGACTGTACCAGGGTGACCGCTTATCTGTCTATCACACTGCAAATTTTCTCTTTAAAGGGACGATCGCATCAGGGAACCCATGCATCTATGAAACAAATACCACTATGTTCGGGATCGGCCGACAATCTTCTTGGCTATTGTTTTCGTCAGGAAAGTGCATAGGTATTAAATAAACGAATTTTAAAGATACTCGTTGCTCCTGCAGCTGGCTCCGGCGGCGTGACGTCACTCCGGAGGAATGAGAGGGCGGCGCTCAGAGGATGAAAGCCGTCGAGACCTAGATACAGAAGGCCCGCTTATTGCCTCCTCTCCCCCTTTCGCTGCGTGGACATATAAAGTCAGAATTCGTCTGCTACTGCGGTTCACCGTTCTCTGAATACAAGAACTCGCAAATGATTGCAGCTATAACTTGGAGCCCGTAGACCTGAATCTATATAGACAAAAAGTGCGACGCACGCTTTCCAGAAAATCAGTCTTGAGAAAGATATGGGACTGTCTTGCGCTTTATTTTAAACATTTCTCATTTAGTACGCGGGGACATTCAATCACTACTCGCACACGACGGTGGTTCGTCTCCATGGCTACGACCGCTGAAAGCACGTTCGTGATTGGCTACAGCCGTTGAAAACACGATCCTCATTGGCTGACTCTTAGTTGTTGTATTGCCAACTGTAGGATGGCCCACACCAAGCTTCAAAAATAGTACTGCCGTCGCCATAAAAACGAACACCAGGCATACACTAGACGGCCGTTTCGAGCTTGTTGGCTCTCATCGGCGCAGCGTCACGTCGACGAGTAAGTAAGCTTTCTCTGTCTAGGTGGTGTGGGTACGGCCAAGGCATTCCTCTTCTCAAGGCCGTGCTGTGGTTGGTGGTGTAGGGAGTGACGTTTTCTCGTTTTCCCAGAGAGGGAATTCCGGCACACACTCAACATCCGGCGTCTGCTCTTGTTATCTATTCCGTCGAATAACAGCCAAACTACGCCACTATTTCGCGTGGGGTTTTCGATAACGTGGTCATTGGTACACGAGGAATAAAATGACATATAGTTTCGAAATCGACTGGAAGGATGTGTCCGTCCCTATAAATAGATTTCAATTACAATCAACAACAGATCCTTCATCAAAGTTAATATGATACCTTCCGTAAAAACCGGATGATTCATTATTTGGCGGAGAGCGATCAGCAACAGCGTGGTTCCTGGTCAGAATGCCTGTATTGTTGAATTCCAATGGTAGATTCGGAGCGCCTCGCCGGAGCAAGTTTTGTTGCTCCGCCGAGAGCAAGTCTGTTCGAATGGCAGATTGAGAACAGTTCTGGAGTCTTCCAATGGGAGCTTCGGAGCGGCATTCGAGCCAAGGACGCTCCAGGGAGCAACCCAGACTGCTCCGCCAAAATAGGCAGATTCAACCGGAACTCTACGTGACGTGCCACTTGTTGCTCGTGCTTCCTATTTCCTGTCTCTATTTCGCCAACATGGCTGCTTTGCAACGCGTCTTCGCCGTGACTAGTATTTCGCGTCGTACGTTGGCGATTTTGTTTCATGAAGGAAGCGAGAATCAGACATTACCAGGGCAACGTTAGGAGATTAGGAGGACCTTGATGTTGCAAAACATGGCGTTATAATGGAACATGAGCATCTTCTTCTTCTTCTTCCTCCGTCTCTGGCCGCCATCCACCAAGGGAGGTTACCCAGCGCTAACTCCAAGTTGTGCGGAAGTGTTCCAGTCGCAGATTCGGATCACTTGCTCTAGGCCAGATCGAGACGCTCCACTGCGGAGCCTGCCACTTGCTCCGACTCTGCCATTGGAATTCAACATAAGAATCATAAAGGAAGCCACTCGATCACGTGCGGCTACCATGGCACGCACGCGCAGCGCGCACTTTTCCTGCATTCTCGCCCATTGCCTTTCGTGCGGTGGAAGTGCTGCCAAATCATGAGCACAAAGAAACTGTAAGTAACACGATCTTTACGTATAGCTTAGCGTAGCTGTGCAGGTTCTGGCTCTTGCAGACCTCATGTTCTCTGCAGACCTCGATGTCATGTTGACATCGGGGCGTTTTGCACTGTGAAACATAGAAGCGTGTAACATCCGCAAAGGCGTTCCTGCCGATGCTGACGTCATTTTTCTTGTTTACCTCCGAAACCACGCGATGACATTTTGCATACGCCATCTGCACGCATAGCAGCAGCAGCAGCTTTAGTCGCAACTGGCACCAGAAAGATACTGAGGACCTAGGACAAAAAGGGGAGGAGCGACTGGGCGAGGGAAGCAACATTGCTAGTCCGTGGTGTAAGGTGGTGTAATTGTATACAGGTAACGAATGAAAAAAAAAAAAAAAGAAACAACTCCACAAAGAAACAACGTCCCAGTGTGTACGGGATCGATTTTGAAATGGCCGTTGAAGCATATGGTTTCATAATAGAGAACGTGTTCAACCAGCGTACGTGCCCACGCATCAAGCTGCCTCAGCTGTCTTCTACTTCCATGAGATGACCGCGTAGCCTCCACGGGAGCATCCGAGACTGGGTTCAGGCTACAGGGGTGCCCTACCACGTATCGTAATGCATTCTCGACGCGTTATTGTAAATGTCAACGTGCACGTGACCATAAAAGGGTCACGTGTCGTTCTGTAGTTTATCCCATACCCACTACCTGACATTGTACTGTGGATAATCACACCGGCGACTCACTCAGCCGATGAGATACACTCATACCTAGGAGGCCGTATAAGCTACCATATCGCGCAATAAGCACAGGATGATTTACACCGCAGGCAAAATGCGTTCATTTTATGCTGATGGTGTGGAAGACAGGCAAGTTGGTTGGACTCGAGCAACACAGTTCGTGTTCCCTATCGATCCTTTTTATTGTGTCCGCTCTTTTATTAAAGGATGCTAGTGTAATAACAATATAGGTAAAATAGAGTACAGTCAACCCTCGATTTATGAACCTTCGATTTATGAATTCCCTCGTTTTATGAACACTAGCACGAGGAACCACACTTTTTACATGCATTTTTCCCTCGTTTTATGAACCCCGATATTCGAATAATGAATGGAATTTCTGGAAACCAACTAGGAGGTGCCCAGCGTTTTTGCCCTCAATTTATGAACGGATCGTTCCGAGGCCAACGAAAACCTTCAAAGGGATTATTCGTGGTCTTATGAATGACGCCTGAACAGACAAAACGTTTTCGAGCTATTACACCCTCGGTTCTTAACCACTCGAAATCCGAACAACAAACGGGTTTTTGGAGAAGTGTTCCTGACCTCAATTGACACAGCGGAAGGCATGGTCCAAAGCAAAATTAAACTATTTAGTATTGCATAATAAACAGAGTGTGAATGCGCTAACATCTGTGTTTTGTGAGACTGATACAGCAGAAGGCATGGTCCAAAGCAAAATTACACAATATATTGCATTATAAACACAATATCAACTCGGAAATACTGTTCCATTTGCTCGATAGTACTCACTTAACGGAATTTTCGATTTATGAATCCCTCGATTTATGAACGATTTTTCGGGGAACCGAGGGTGTTCATAAATCGAGGGTTGACTGTATAAACAAATTCACCGAAATGAGTTCGAGGTAACTCGTTATTGTAAGTTCCTTTTTTTTTTTTTTTGTTACTTGCAACTTGGTGCTTTTACGCCGTGGTGACTCTAAGAGGAACTCGTTTCTTTTTCAGGTAACTTTGTCAAAGTAACTTCAACTAAGTTCCAAGTTGCTTTTAATTCGCTTTTCACTCAGGTCCACATATTTTCTTGCGTTCTCTCCGGTGCTTTCATGGAATTTTATGCCATAAGACGTGATATTCAATCAATGACACTATTCTATTCAGGAAGTAAGAACCGCTGTCATTGAAATGAAGCTGAACCATTGTGCGCCCACAAGGAGTAAGATGCAAAGCGTTGGAATTGTTGGACATAAAAGAAAACGATCTAAGCGTGTTGCACTCCTCCGCAGGCAACTCAAGTTCTAATTCAATTGCTCACATGCGCTGCACCTGTGTAATGCTATTTGGTGTCCCAAGTAACTTGGGAGTAACTCGTTCTTTTTATATATATATATATACCACTCCGTAACTGCGAGTTACATTTCAGGCTAGTTACATTTTTCACACGGTAACCTATCTCGTAACGAAGATGGGTAGAAATCCAGCGAACCGGTAGAATGTAGGAAGGGAGTTGCCTCAGGACAGAAGCCGCCGATATTTCGAACAGAGACTGTTCTTCTTCTGGAAGAAGAACAGTCTTCAGAAGAAGAACAGTCTCTGTTCGAAATATCGGCGGCTTCTGTCCTGAGGCAACTCCCTTCCTATCTCGTAACGAGTTATTTTTGACGGGTAACTTCTCAATCTATGGTGCTATGCTTCAATCTATGGTTCTCAATCTATCTAGCTATGGCGAGGGCCGCCACAAGCGCAAGGGCGATACAAAAATGACGGCCATAGGACATCCCTATGCTTGAGACAGGTCATGGTCGGTTATCGCACCTACAATCAATCTCTGCTTCGCTACCACGCTGCGACCTAGTCACAAAGTCGCTCCAATTGGCGCAGGCCACACGCTCGCGCGGTTAAGTCTGACGGTAGCTGTACACACACGAAACACTTACGACAGAATGGGTAGGTGCCCTCACGAATGTGATCGGTAGCGAATCAGACCGGATATTTGAGAGGTTCTGGTTGCCGCGCACTCCTTTGTCAACCACCACGATTTAGTGTGCATGTTGGAATGGTGGTTTTAATGAAATTCCTTTCAGCCATACAAAGTCCTCTTCGTACACGGACCTTTTGGATGATGACAACGAGCTGGTCTCGTCAGTTTTCACAGATGACGACGACGGAGTTGCAAACGTGTAAGCGTTCCACATCTTCCACTCTTTTTCTGTTGCTCGGGAAGTTTTACGCGGATTTCCAAGTACGACCGAAGCGGTCTGCCGGAGGCCGTTTGAAAAAGAAAAGTGCATTGTTACAAGAGTACGGTAGCAAGAATAGCAAGAAGAATTATTGGTCCACAGCGAATTAGTAGCAGATAATTAGGGTTCCATTTAAATGCATATCTGTGAGGTCGTGCCATAGGGGAATTTTTAGTCAAGAATAGGGCAAATGGAAGCGAAGGACATGTTTTCGACCAGCGGCGGCGGTTTGTCACTCTACAGACTGGGAAACTCACCCTTCCTATGTGTGCTGTCTGAGATCTTCCTGTTATACTGTTACATCTTTGAAAGCCACAGCATATAGTCACAATGCATTCCTACCAACTCGGTGGCACAAACCTTGAATTTAAAGGAAGAATCGCACCCGGAAACGTGTGTTTCAGACCGATACGGTAACCTTCGGCACCGCTTCACAGTCTACTTGGCCTTAGAGTCACTAAATAAGCTACGCTTCAGAGTATCGACACTGAGTTCCAAGAGCGAGCATGCGCCATCTTGTTTCTGCGTCGCGCTACCGACGCGCACGCGCACTGCGCACGTTAGCGCACGACGCCATCTATCGTGCGCGGATGAAATGTTCCTTTCGTTTGCAAGCAGCAGTTGAGGGCCTTGAGCTCACCGTGACATCTTTTAGGGACGCTCTGCTTGACAATACACGGATTATCGCGCAACAATCATACACGCTTCTCTATCCCACAGGGAGCATTTAGAGCGATTAAATAATTATTATTTGTTATTATTTAATTATTATTTAGTGACTCTAGGAGCATTATGTTAGCCGTCTTTGATCCTCAACTGGGGATGATACCGGTGTGGTGCGGAAACAAGATGGCGCTCCTGCTCTTCCTTGGCCCTCAGTGTCGGTACTCTGAAACGAAGCTTATTTAGTGACTCTACTAGGCCTCGTTTCTCGCACTCCCTCTCCAGCTGCGGAAGCTCCGGCGATAGTTGCATCATGATGGCGTAAGCCAGGTACACGAATGGGAGCGCAGCGCAGGCGATTGTCTCCGAGCTCGTCTGCGTCAGAGCCGTTTATTAGGAAGAGTTTGGCCATTGGGAGGAGCCTGTCCCAAAGCGCGTCATTTTACGTCACACTATGGGCGGCGCCAAGGCCAGTTTGGGTCAGAACTACCAGCTTGAAATCTACCATTCCGCCATTTTGGAGCAGAGGCACAGTCTTGAAATCACCTCGTGCCGCCGCGGCTCGCTTTTCATCTCGTTCAAGTGGGCGGAGCGATGAGCGCTCTCTGACGTCACAGCGGCTCCCCATCACCGTGCGGCAAAAGATCAAAAAATGACCAAACTCTCCTCAAAAGTGGCTCTGGTCTGCTTCGCTTTATGCAAGTGAAAAGTCCTCGGCAAATACGCTGACACTGTGTGTGAGGGTCCTGACTGTATGAACACGTCCGAAGCTAACCGATTGCAGACCCTCCGCGGCCCTGTGTTTGCAGACGCCCTATACGTGTATACCACCCGGTCGCTTCCTGATTGCACTTGTCTGAGTGACGTTTTCTCCGGTTTCCAAAGGGGGAATTCCGGGAGACGCTCGCCATCCGCCTTCTGGTCCTGCCATGCATTGCATCAAATTGCAAAGAAACCATCCCACTAATTCGTGTCGGGTTTTTGGCGTTGTTGTCGGCGATGAACGAGGAGTAAAGCGGCACTGTTTTTTCGACACCCACACACCCAATACACAGCAATGATCTCTCGGCGTAGCACATTTAAAGCGTCCTACAACCACACACATTCTCTTGAACCACGAGGGGGACAGCCCCATTGATTTTCGGCGCTGCTTCATCCTCCGAGTGATGTATCGCCCTATTTGTCGTCCACGCACGTTGCCACTAGCGACCTACCCAGCGCAAGCAATTTTGGAGGCTATAGCGGTGGCGCTGGCCACCGGCCCGTCTTCCGTTGTTATATTTTCTATTCAAGCTTACGTTGAGATTTTTGTACAAGCGGAGCGTGTCTCATGGCATATGAAGGTGCCGATGCATATCGCCCCCTGGCGAATCATTGGGACGTGAGCGTGCATAGGAGTTTCTGCTTATGACGTGGTCAGTATAATCTAGCAGTGATGGCCAGCAGTTAACTACATGTAGTTAAACTACTAGTTAAACTACTTGATTGTAGTTAAAAAGTAGTTATCAACTACTTGGAGACATGTAGTCTGAAACTACTAGTTAAACTACTATTTCGAGTAGTTAACTACAGTAGTTTAGTTACTGCAGGCGCCAACTACGTCCGATTTTGCCGCAAGCTTTACGGCACGATTGTGCTTCCGATTTTTACCTCGAGCTACTTGTTTGATGAGAACGGAGGTGCAGAGCAATTGTGTCGTGCATGCGTACTAAATCTTCACTTTTATCGCTGCTTGTGATTCATATTTAGGTGCCCAAGAACACTATAGTATGGGATTGGTGTTGATGGACAACGTTAAGTAGTTATAGATGTAGTTAAAATACATTGCAGTAGTTAAAGAAGTAGTTTTAACTACCTCCACTGAAAAGTAGTTGAACTACTAGTTAAACTACTCCATTGCAAAGTAGTTAGTAGTTATAGTTAAACTACTGTAAAAGTAGTTAGTGGCCATCACTGTAATCTAGTAGGTCGTGGTTGCCAACGTAGGATACCGAACTTATATCTACACCAGTGGTACAGTACCAGAATGTAGTCTAGGCCAATCGCTAGTTTTGAGCAATGCCATCGAATAACTTACAGACGACCCAAACTGACTGGTTCCAAGGAGTTTCCTCGTGCCATGCTCATCGGTGGCGTGACCATCATGCTTCTGGTGTTCTCTTTGATGGCTATTGTCTGGAAAGCCAAGGAAGGACCGCCCGCGGTTGCTGGTAATGGTTCATATACTGGAATAATAGCCACACTCATTGACGTTTGGTGTGCTGCATTTCCACAGACAATGTTCTTCTGCCGGACACCAAAGCCAACCAGAACATGAAAAGTGAGTTTGCATCCACATCCAGTCAGATTTGACGTTGTATTCTTATGCTGGGAATTGATCAGCCTGGTCGTGTAATTGAGTGTGGATCGAAATTGAACTGGAGCACTACCTGGAAAAATAGTAAATAACGTAGCAGCAGCTTATGCCAATGAAGTCGCATATTTCGGTTAAAGAACGGCAGTCGATAAGGAATGAGTATAGTCCATATACATATATGCACTCTTAAAAATTATCTTCACTGCATACCACGCTCCTAGCCAGCCATCATCTCGAATGATAACGTTATCTGCCCTGATTTGTTGAAAACGGGAGGCGTACGCCTTTTTGTGACTATTATGAACAACGTAAGTGTCACAAAAAAGGCGTACGCCTCCACTTTTTCAACAAATCAGGGCAGATAACGTTATCATTCGAGATGACGGTTGGCTAGGAGCGAGCTATGCGGTGAAGTTCATTTTTGTAGGAGAGTCCAGTTCATATAGCTGGGACAGGCATAGCCCTCCGCTGTGATTTTGCTGGGTTTCGCATATACCGAGTGTTCTTACCAATGCAGTTTGCATCCCTTAGGTAGCAAGGACAGTGGGAAACAGGTCAAGGGCACGGCATTGACGCGCACCAAACAGCTTCTACTGCCGGGCAAGCGAGCTTTCGCTGGTGAACCCACGACAGAGTTCTCCATGATGGAAATCGCGGATGTCAACTTGGAGGCGATGCGTTCCAAGGCCGTTACACTTCGATATGAAACACTGGCGGATGTACAGCCTAAAGTTTTGCTGTACACGGGACGGTGGCGCTCTGCTATTGGACGCAAAGATGTCGGACCAGACGCCTCTGGTTCTTCCTCGAGGAAGTCGGACGACAACAACTCCACATTGAATCTTGTGCGACGTTTTATCGGACGAAGACGGATGCCACCCGATATTATTCCTACCACTTCGTCGGCCACTACGTCGACCACTCCATCCACCACGACTACACCATCATCTACGTCGACTTATTCTAGTACGCCAACTACTCCATCGACTACTCCATCGACCACCGCATCGACTACTCCAACAACCCCATCAACTACACCAACCACGTCTACTTCGTCATCAACTTCAGAAACTACCGTCCCGCACACAACGCCCACGACACTAAGGACTACACAATCCACAACCACGGAAGCGTCCACTGAGGCTGTCCAAGACTACAAGGAGCATACTTACCGCCAAGTGCTTAAGAACGACGAGATCATGCCGACTGCCAATTCGACTATAAAGGCGGGAACAACGAAGGGTCTGATCCCCTTCGCACCTCTCACCCACGATGTAAACCTACCAATATGGTCGTCGTCTCAAGCGACGTCATCTGCCAAATTGAAGGTTGATACTTCTACGACTAAAACAACGCAGTCCAAATTTGAGCTGAGGGAAGAAAGAACGGAGACAGTTCTGACGTCTTCTGTTACCACTACAGTACCACAGACTACCACAGAAGACAAGCCGCTTGAGTTTCGAAACGACGGCATCGGCCGAGTCATACCGGTGTTGGAGTGGGAGAATGATGATACGACGGCATCCCTTATGCCCTGGAGCTCGCCGCCCTCAGCCGGAGCCAACTTCCCAGAAATCATATCAGAAAACGGAGCATCTGTGTCACCAGGCTCGAGCCAGTCAGGGGAGTTCATACCACGTGATAACCCAATTCAGAGTCAAATGCCCGTCTTTTCAGAACACACCGACCTGAGTAACACGACGACAACTCTCAGTCGTAAAACGAGCAGTGCACCTTCTACAGAAACAAGGCCGACTGAGACGTTTACACCATCTGTTTCGCGCACTTCAGCAAGTGGTCCGATCATCTCGACTGGAAACCTCCAGGAGTCTTCTTCCACTGAGACTAGACACACACCTCCTCCAGTGTTCGGCGTGGAGGTATCGCCAGAACATGATCATATCGGACCTGGTAAAAACGCTACAGGGCAATTGAGAGACAATGACGGAATTGTAGAGGGTGTAGTTACGTATGTAGACGGCCAACACACAATTCCACGTCGAGGCATTTCTACTACTCTTTCTGGAGACAGATCAACCGATATAACGTCTGCCGGTACTGTGTCGTCCGCGAGGAACGACACTTCCGTGTTATTGGATGAAACTACTCGTCAAATGAAAACCACACAAGAGCCCGTCTCCATCCTGAATAGCACTGTCAGCGAATCGACGCTCTCATCTACGTCTTTGCCTGCTTCCAAACAGGCAAGTTTGTCTAGAATACCAAAGGCTAGCAGTGATACCAGTACTGGCACAGCTCACGAAAGCTCCGTACAAATCACAAATAACGACATTTCAGCCGGCGTGATGTCTTCTGAGCAGCTTGGGAGCAGCACAACCTCCTACAGCGAGAAAGCACCCATGTCAATTACGTTATCACATGTGAGTGGTCCTGAAAGCACCGCTGTGTTCACATCACTTGCCGCAGCATTCCCAAACGAACCTGCAGGCAAAGCAAGGAGTGGACACCCAGGCGAAATCGAGAACACCTCGTCAACGAAAAATGTTGTTCCCCGAAGAGGTGTGGAATTGAACGGAACCGTAGCGAGTTCCAGCAGCACGCCCACCGAGCATGAGGGGCACAGTTTATACACACAAACCGACACACCTGCCGTACGCCCAAGTTCTGGACCTGTCGGCATGTTTGGCGCTGCAGAACCCTCTTCAAAAATTACGTCGCAAATCACCCCGGTAAGTACTGCAGCAAGTACCAGAGGAAGTCCCCAAGAAAGCACTGTTACGAGCGTCTCAAAGAGCACAGCAGGGAGTACCACCCTGAGCAACATGCCAAGTACAACTGAAACGACAATAGGAAGCACCACAGCGACCACTACCGAAATGACTACAGGAGGTACGGAGCGTGTTACTCAACCTAGCAGTGAGTCTACCGTGAGAGGTACCTTAGAAACTACCGAAGAAGGCACGACGGAAGGCATACCACCATCTGCCTCTGAAGTGACTGCACCACGGGGCACTGAAACGTGGACCAGTATTCCAACAGGCACGCATAACCGAACGCTGCCAACAAACACCACGGGAACTCGTCGCCGCCGCGTTGTCAAACACGGCCATTTCCACCGCAGCCCTCGGAAACACGGCGTGTCTCCGAGAGCTTCGAAGAACATGACAGCTCACCGTCGTGATTCCTTGGGCCGTGAACGCGACAGCGCAGGACGACTCATCGAAGTTGGACGGCGATGGAGAACGCCTTCCTCAAGACCTTGGAAAAAGCAAAGAACGTCCGCAACACCTCAAGCATCACGCTCAAGCCCCAGCGCGCCGCCCGAATCTAGTTCCCTTCCTCCTTCATCCAGTAGCTTGCTGTCTATGACGCGAAAAACCAGCGCTGGGTACGAGCCTAAAGTGAAGGCGATTAAAATCACTCATGTCCACAGCTTGGACCAGGACCCTACAACTGTTGTGATAGCCGATGAGAAGTCCGAACACGTCTTGACGAAGAACGATACTTTGGACGAGGCCATGACTGATTCTGATTGGCCTGTCCCGAGCGTTGGTAATGATACTGAGTACATTAACAGGAAGTACCAACATGCAGGTGTGTGGCCAAATCTTAAGGACCCATCGAAGTTACAGAAGGAGCATCCAGGTCATCATCACAAACAGCGAGTTCGCAAGTTGACCCGTTGGAGACCTCCCACGACAACACCGGTGACGGTGACGACTTCACCATCTACTTGGCCTTCCTCCGAGATTACTTATACGACCGTCCCCGCGACATCTTCGACTTGGTCAACGGAGACATCTACTGCATCGACTGAAGAGAGGACAGAAGGAACCTCGCGACCGACGTCGACTTCCGTAACGACAACCATGGCGCCAGCAACATCGGAGATGAATGTATCATCGTGGTCTCTGAATGCATCAAGTGTCACTCTCAGTCCCGCAGAAAGAGTATTCACGAATGAAACGTCTGTGAATGACACGGCTGCAAGTTCGCTTACATTCAACCAAAGTACATCGGTGAGCAACGAAACCTCGAGCACAACGAAGGTGACTTCCTCGATGTTTCCTTCCCAGCCATCAGCAGCCACATCAACAGCCACATCAACAGCCACATCAACATCTACATCAACATCTACATCTACATCAACATCTACATCTACATCTACATCAACATCCACAGTGATCGTGCCTACAAAGTCCAAATTGCGACATTTAAAGCATAAGAAGACGACCTACTCTATCGCGAAGAAGACTACGGTTCCACAACCGCCTACACGGGTTACTTTAGTTTATGCCAACGAAACGGCTTCTCGTTGCACAACCTCTGACTGCACAGAAGAAGGTAAGTGGATTCCACCATTCCTGTAACATGGTGTTTTAAATGTGAAACCTTTTCCATGCAACATATCATGACATTACTCGAAAATGGCCTTTGGGACCACGTGCGTACCCTCGCTAGCAGTAAAAACAGGAACGTCAAATAATAAAAATTAAAAGTTATCAGCCGATATGTTTTCGGAGTTTATGTACAGGGTGTATTTTTTTTACACATTCTTTTATGAAACTCGATGAGAGTGGCGCACTTGCCGTTTTTTCAGTTGAGTTTTACGGCTAGGCGGACATCATCGCGAAGATTAGTACGTAACTACAACATGGCTAGACCTCTCTACCCGAGAAACGTCATCGTGACGTTGGTAGACAGACTGAAACCGAAACAACTCTAAAGGGGAGGGCTGGGTTCCACGAATGGGCACTTTGTTCTCTGCCTCCTACTGAAAGAAAAGTAGGACCGAACGTCTCTTCCCTTTCAGGGATCACCGTCATCCCCTCAAGACTGTGACTTTCGGGCGCGACCTTGTTCGCCCCCCGAGCTTCTAACGTAGCTCAACTCTACCAAATTGGTGGCGCTGTCGAACACTATGACGTCATTTGTTTACAAACAGGAAGAGGTCTATTACCTAAAATTTATTAAACTCTCGCAGTTTCGTCGCATTTCGTGGAGGCAAACATATTTTAACACCATTCCCAATGATGTAAAAACTCGCTGGCTCTCCGCTGTAGGCAACCTGTTCTGTGACGCAATGGCTCATTTCCGAACGAACAGAAACTCCAGTCTTCGCATTCGGCCCCATTCGGCTGAGGAGGAGGAGGAGGAGGAGTGTCGTTGGGAGGAACCCGAGAGGTCTGCCTGCCTGATTAGGCGGCATGTTTCTCGGGAAGGGAAAGGTGGTGGAGAGGAGGAGAGGTAAGGGTGAAGTGGAAGACCGAGCGGAATCCGCTCGGGGGGAGGATAGCTGCGTCCATGGGCCGACTTCAGGGGAACTGTGCCGGCATACGCCTATTACACATCTGAGGGAAACCCAGGAAAAACCCCAGACGGCACAGCCGGCCCGCGGATTCGAACCGCGGACCTCCCAGTCTCCAAGCGCACGCGTTACCGCTGCGCCACCGGAGCAGCATTCTCGTGCGAAATGGTCTACAGTCCGGCTGACCTTGACAACCGGCAACCCCCCCCCCTCCCCCAAGCAGCACATTGTCCTGAAAGTCGAGTGCAATAGGGGTGGACGGGTAGGTGGAAGACCATGAACAGACTCGTGAAACTAAAAACGGCGATAAGACATATACCGTCCACCCCTATTGCACTCGACTTTCAGTACATTGTGCTGCTTGGGCCAGTTCCGAAGGGCGCACGCCGGGCGACTGGCCTTGAGGGATAACGTCATGATACACACGGAAATGGTGTTTCTTTTGCATGGGCGAAACCGAAACCGAACGGTTAAACGCAGTTAATGGACCACCCGCCGCAGCACATCACATCAAGATACCATGTGATTGGGAAAGAGTGGATCGTTGGCAAAACAAGCGCACGATGGTGTTGCCATCCTGTAACTTGGTCGTTTTCGCGTTTAGTGAGGTATCTCCTTCGCGTAATGGCATCCATCATCGGAAGCGAATGCGACGGCTACTGCCAACCCACGTTGGCACTCTTTTGCCAACGACGGGTCGCGACACCTGGCGTTGTGACGTAGATTGTTTGCCAGTCGTCTACTGCCAGTGTTCTGTAACAACCACAGAAACCAATAGTGGCAAACATAGACCCAACATTAGGAAAGTTTCGGTCTCTCTCCGAGCAGAACAATGAGCGGTCTTGGTAACCCGCAGTGGTGCCTAGAGGGGTAGACGATAATAGACGAGTTCAGTAATATCCCAGAATGCTTAGCGTCGCTTTGAACTGTGGGAGTTTACTGATACGAAAGAAACGGAAACTGTTCCGATTTCTTCCCTACCGGTCCATTGTCCACGATGTGTCAAGGTCAGCGAAAGCGAAATGTGTAGGATTATTCTTCGTTCCCCCGCTCAGCAAACGCCCAGGATGCAATGCGTGCGCAAAGAGCACTGGGAATTTACTGAACTCGTTTGTTAGTTCTCATCATTGACAGACTACAAAAAATATACGGGTATTTTGAAAATACACTCAAGTCTATGGTGTAAGCTGTTGAAGAATGTTGATTACTATAAATATATTGGGTGTCATGGTTAGAAACGATCTAATATTGGATAGCAATATTAAACATATATGTTCTAAAGTGGACCTCCCCACTCTCCAAAGCCAAAATAAAGTTGTTGTTGTGTTCTAAAGCTTCTCAGCTAGAGCATGTTGGTTAGTTTATTATGAAGTTGTCCAACTTCGGTGTTTCTATTTTTTTGTCAGGTTAGTCTAACTTCGCTGTTGGCATTTTCCCGCGCGCCACTATACATTTTAGAAAGCTTATTTTCAATCGGGGGGGGGGGGGGGGATTATGCGCGAAACATTTATTTCCAGCTGTTGATTCGCTAAAACGACTTTCACAGACATCGAGAACTCGTGAAGCTGAGCGGTTAATTAGTGATATCGGATTTTTAAACACGGCCTATCATCCTGCGAAGCAATGGAGCATTTTCTTTGTTTCGAGACCGTGAATTTCGAGATAGGGCCCTCGTTATTTCTCTATTCACACGCGCGTCGTGTTCTGCACTTTTAAGCCGGATATTTGAATTCTTTTCGGCTCTTTATTAGAAGACACATCATCAATGATGGTAGCAATATTCATAAAAAGCGTTCGAATTGCGCGTTGTATTCGAAACGACGTTTTGTCGCCCTTAAATTAACACCACATTCCCTCCCTAAGCCTATAAATGATTTATTGGGGTAGCGTTTATTTTGAGGCTCGTGGATTCGGCGATTTACTTCGGAAGGTGGATTTTCGCGGGTGTATTGCTAAGCGTGGATTTTTTAAATGTTTTATCGTTAAGAATTAATTTCGGCGTACACCCGTTGAGAACTCCTGCTCTAGTATATAATGCGATCCGCTAATGCTTTACGGATGGTGATTGCCACCATTTGACATTTTGTTTCGCTGTGTAGGTCCGCGCAGCACGAACGCATTGTATTCAGGGATGCAATCAGGTGTCCTACCCCTGAATTTCAGTCGTCACATTTCTCTGAAACACTGTTACCGGCCCCTATGTCTACGTTCCGCGGCATTGCTCAAAGTTGCCGCTTAGTTTTGCCGTCAGTCGAGATTTTGTCTAGCTCAAAACATTCATCACCCCGGAAGCCTCCTGCGCTCTATATATGCGTTATGTATTTGACGGCTGTATATGCAGGTGAGCGTCTGCGCATCTACGTTGATTGGAGCCGAAGTCCATGCGACAACTTTTACGATTACTCGTGCGGTGGTTGGATTCGTCATCATCCATTTCCCGCAAGTCGAAAGAAACTCTCTGTCGACGACCTCATTGTCGAGCTGGTCGAACAGAAAATTACCGAACACATCTACGGTAAGCTTGCCAAGACAGGATGTTATCAGTGCCAGCTATAACAAGACGGAGCGACTGAATGTTGTATCGTATACCTACTTAATTAGATCCAACTTAAAATATTGGTGTCACTTGGAAGGTTGTAGTGCTATAGCCACTTCGTCTTATCTAATCGATTCGTTGGGCGCAGTGAAAAAATACTGGCGACTACGATACGCAACTAGTTATTCTGGTAGAGCGCTCGTTGGGGTCGGAGGTGGACCCTCACGACCCTTGCCTCTACAGAGCTATATACGCTTCTCCTTGCCTCACCTCGTATCCGTTTTTCTTTTCGCGTCCCGTGACGTGGGGCCAGGACAAGATGGCGATTTTGCCTCAAGCGACTTGCTTGAGGGTGCTTATAAATAGACCCTGAAGTTTTCGGGTTTTATATTTTTCCAAATTCGGGGGGTAGAAATCGGGTCAATAAATTGATGTCGAAAATTCGTGCAAATTCGGGCAGAAGAATTACCATCAGACTGAGTTCGGGGAGAAATCGGGCATTATTGTAGAATAAACGTTCACAGTACCGTTTATCCAGAGTGCCAGAAGTAAGGGGCAGTCGCATATTTTGTGAGAAACTAGTACGTCGATGCCTTGAGGTGCCTAGACTTGGTGTAGTTTTGCAGGTAGAAATCGGGTTTAACCCCAAAGAGGTGAACCTCAATTCGGGGTGCAAATTCGGGGAAAAATCGGGTTTAACCCTAAAACATCAGGGTCTACTTATAAATAGAGCTGAGCGCGGGTGCGGGTATACCCGCAGTTACCCGCACATCGTCACGATTTGCGGGTAGAAATTCGCGATCGCTGCGGGTAGCGGGTAAAATGCGGGTGTACCCGCAATGCGACCGCGGGTAATGCGGGTATACCCGCATTACCCTCACTCCATGGCTAACTAAGCGATCCCTCTGTCACACGCGAGCTCAGCAGCGAGCCCTATGTCGTTGGCCGTATAAATCCATGTGCCACACTGCAGCAGGCAAAGTGCTGGCGGGCGAGTTCCATTATTAATGCAGATATGTATGGCTCTCTGTTGAATTGCAGTTCTATTGGCATACGACTGAAGCCGTCCGAGACACGTAGTCAACACTAAGAATTTCTATTGGTTTAAAACAGAAACAGCGGTAAAGTCAGCGAGGCACATTTCCCCCTGCGGGTCCCAATGCGGGTATACGACAGCACTGCGGGTACGGGTGCGGGTCCAAGTTTGCTTACCCGCACTCACCTCTAGTTATAGAATCTTAACCTTGCGACACCCCTTTGTTGCGGACGCCGTATCCATCCCCTTCATTCAGTATCAGCAGATCGTCCGTCTCCACCATCTCTTCCGTATGTGACGGAATGCTTTTGCTGCGTAGAAAACCTGGGAGAGCACACGACGTACAAAGATCCCTTGCTGCACAACACAATCAAGTTTTTCCAAGGCTGCAGCGACAAGAGTAAGTGATAGAATGCTCATTAAACTGCGCGTATACTCTGGACCGTTTGGTGTAAGAAGGTTATCGTCCTCGTTAGGTTCTCTCATGAAAAGCCCCACCATGGCCATCCAGGGGGCCCTGGACGAGATTCGCTTGACGGACTGGCCCTACGACGAGGAACCCTTGGACATCGAAATTCCGGAAGTGTTGGCTCTCTCTTCTCGGAAGCTCGGTGTCCATCCTCTCTTCCGCGTCACTCTCGAGACGGACGTAACGACACCTACTTCCATGATATTTGTTGTACGTACGCTCGATCCACGGCGACTTCTAACCATCTAACGATGTCTCGACACCATTTGTAGTTCCGCAGACCGTCGCCTGTGGCGCCACCTGACGCGTATCTCGCCAGCGAATTCATGGCCACTTACCAGAAGTTGGTTACGAAGGCCATGTCTTTCGTCAACAGCGACAAGAACATACAAGCTCTGGCAGAGCCAGTACTCCAAGTTGATCGCGAGGTGGCCAGGGTGAGTATTCCGACCCGCTCTGTGCTCACTGTAGTACTACGTCCCGTACGCCATCGGCATCACTTTCTGCCTTTTGCAAGTCATTCTGCATCAGAGTACAAGGAATTTTCTGCATCTTGCGCCTAACCTGCGGGTTGTCTAGAAATGAAAGCAAATATCTGGTCACGTCCGTGCCGTAGCGGACGACTCTCGGCAGCCAATGAAAATGCTCGGATGAGCTGACGTCACAGCACGCTAGAAGGAGCTGGGAGAATTCGCCGGCGCATTCTTGTGAACTAATTTTCTCCGGAAAATGCGCGCTTCCCAAAATGGCATATTTTGCGCGAGAGTTCCTGAATGTCCATATGACGTGGTAAAATAAATATTATGTATAAATAAATAAGTAAATCGAAATATGTTTGAGGCGCCCTCCAAGGGCTATCAATTCGTCATATCAAGTTTATTTGTCGGCTGCGGGATATTGAAGCAGTGCAGACTTTCCCAGTTGACACCGGGGACCCATCTGGCGACGCTGGGGAGGAATGAGATTGAGAAGTGACTATATTAGCTGGAATTGTATCAGTCCAGCCCACTTACAACGAACACTCGCGTATTACGAACGAAGACTGTGCCAGTTAGAGCGCTGGCACTGTGATAACACGAAAGTCTGCGGGCTCGCCACTCGGTTATAGGACGAACACAGAGGTGACACGAGCTCATCTGTGGAATCGCGCTAAGTGGCTTACTGGGGTTAGCGAAGGGCAGCGAGGTTTAGTGTGCCGTTGGTAACGTCACCGTTAAGTTACCGTACCGACCAATGACAGCGTGCGTGACGCCGTAGCCGGTATACTAAAACTCTCTCCAGCTGTCGCTGTGCAACCACTCAGTTCGCGCCTAATATCATCGTCGTCGCAGCAGGGCTCTGCATGGGTGGCGCCCACCAAGCTAGCAAGCGCCTGTAGCAAGCACAGACCCCCCTTTTTCTTCCAAAATACTACGTGATCGAGTTTCCTCTCTAGCTTGGCTATGGAACGTTCAATTTAGGCACAGGCTGTTTATTTTTATCCGCTACAGATTTTTTTTTTATGATCAAGCTATAAGAGCAGCTCTGATGCCGTTTTTACAGGGGAGTTATACGGCCAGGCGGACATTGTGTCCAAGAGAGTATGCAACTACTAGGTCACTAATTACCTGTAACTCATTAAGTAACTTTTAATTCGGAGGTTTTCGTGGAAATATGAGATATGAGAATTGGAGCCGGTCATCATTTAAAGCCAGCCTGTTTTTGAAAAATTCTTAAACGAGCAACTATATACGTTGAAATATCCACGTTTTTATATGCAAGTGAGCCGAAACCACGCGCATCAGGTGGTCAGGAAGAGCTTATCTGGCCAGCTGATCAGCCCCTACTCCAATCGGTTTCAACGCTCCGAGCACGTGACCATCCGGGGTCCAATGGGAGTCATTCTCCCCGCGTTCGAGACACGCTTGTTTCGGCTCTTTGCATAGCAAAATTTGGCGATGGACATTTGAACGTATCGCAGGCTTTATATAATGACTGGCTCCAATTTTGGTACCTTACGTTTCCCCGAAAACCTCCGAATAAAAATAGTAACTTTAATAGTAATAGTAACTAGTAATAGTAAGAATTTTAGGTAAGTGATCTAGTAGTTCCATACTCTCTTGGACAGAATGTCCGTCTTGCCGTATAACTCACCTGCAAAAACGGCATTTGTCATGCGCTCGTGACTGTCCTTAAAAAAGAAAAAAAAAACGGAAAAGAAAACTGTAACGGATAAGAATAAACACTCTGTACAACGAACAAATGTCGCGTGACGATTAGGTTCGTTACGCGTTGACATGGTTGTGTACAACGTTTACATTTAGCCGAAGCAGGCTACAAACATGGACGACACAAACACATAAGCCTCCTCATAATAACTGATGGTGGTGGTGACAGGGCTTGCCGTTGTCGGCCTCACGTATGTGGGCAACGTCACGACTCACGCCCTGGGGGAATGTGCGTCTTGGGCCGACTTCTAAGGGAACTGTGCCGACATATGTCTGAAAGCGTCTGAGGAAAACAAGAGGAAAAACCCCAGACAGCACAGCCGGCACCGGGATTCGAACCCGGGTACCTCCCAGTCTCAACGTGACATGGCCAGCACGCTAACCACTGAGCCACGGGAGCTGGTCTTATAATAACTGAGGAGAGAAGGTGCCGTGAGGCCAGGGGACCAATCTTCAACTTGTCGTTATCCCATAACGGCCCGTGATTCGCCACGAGCACTTGGGCGAGCCAACCAATGCGGCTTTGAAGCGCGCGAACCCTAACGACCGCCGTGTGAAAGTTAAAGATCGGGGTCCCGGACTCGAACCTATACCTTCCTGATTTCCGGTCAGGGATGCTCTATGAAGCGAATGTGCAGCGAAAAAGCTGCGAACTTCGCTCAGCGTCGGACGCCCTGCGCGAGACGTATAGAAAATGTGAGCGGCCGCCGGCGATCTGACCATGCCAGATATTTTCGCGCAGCGTCCGCGATTCCGGAAGCGTCAATTGCAGATGAACCAATCAAAGCGCTCTTCCGTTACGAATGCCAGAGAACGTTTGTACGTGGTGGTCTGCTCTCGTGAGTCATCGTCCTCTTCTTGCTACTGAAACATGTTCTTCTTCTGCCAGGAAACATGTTTCCTTTCGCAGTAGTGAATATGCCTTTCGGTACATTGCTGAGCACACGTTTTCAGACAGTTGTTAGATTTAGTTGCAAAATTTGTGACATTAAATACATTTTTTCGAGCAACTGATTTCACTGAGCTTTCACCTTGTACTCTGGCAACAGTGACATCACATCAAGGCCTACTTTCCGACGCCGTCGGCTGGTTTTTCGTCCCATGGAGCTGGTGCCGGCGAACACCTGGCGGCGGAACGCGCGAACTTCGTTACAAAAAATTCGCTCCATGGATGTTGCCCTTCGCCCTGCCTCGTTTCTGAACGAGTGAGCGAGAAAGATAGTATGAGATAGCGAGAAAGATTGGCTGCCCGTCTTTAGGCACTCTTTTAGAAAAGATATATATATAGACCTTTTAGAACAGCAAACGCCACCTGTGGTACGCAAGGGCTCATGGGAACTTAGAGCGCCTTCAAGCGTAACGATACGGCCAGAGGCGGAGGTAGAAGAAGAACAACAACATTCCCGGTGTGCGCAGCATCAGCGTCAGCCGATATAAACCACATCCGAAGCAGACGACGGAGCAGTGTCCCTCAAAGTTCCCATGCTGCCTTGCGCCACGCGCCTGATGGCGCGCGCATCTTTTTAAAATCGTCTATTCAGGAGGGAGAGGGCGGGCACACGGGCTCGGACAGTGCGTTGAGTATGCTGGTCCATTTTCTACCCGTTTACAAATTTCGATATGACGCGGAGTAGAAACTCTGTTGTCTGAAAAGGTACGGAGTTAAAGACGAGTTTGTTCCGTGAAAACCGCTGAGAATGGGGCGTGGGGGAAATTTGGCGTCGCGAACACGCCACTCGCGAGGAAATACTGCGTGACCTACATGAACCCGAGTGGAGTCTGTGAAAAGTCTCCAACACGGTGAGCACACGGATGATCGCGGAGGAAAAAAGCGGTCCAAAAGACGCGGAACGCATTTCACGGACGCACAAAACGTCACGTTGGTGTGAAACTGGGAGTGTTGGTGGTAACGTGTCTTCCGAAATACAGGGTGCACCGCACCCCATCAACTGGTAAGATTCCGAGTCGTGCACACTGCCATTGGTAGCTTCACGGTGACGTCATCAGCGGTCTACTAACACTCTATTAACTCGGGTATAAAAAATGAACTCGGAAACACACCCTCTAAATCACGACCTACTATAGATTATAACGACCATGTCATAATCAGCAACCCCTATGAGGAGCGCGTCCGCACGATCCGCTAGGGGCGCTACTCATCGGGACGCTAGATCTGCACCACGATTGGACGATGGAAATTTGAATTCTGGACGCGCAGAAGCGTATGTACGACTACCGTAGCAGACGACAGCAATAGCCCCTGTATGATGATAATCAACCTCAGAATGAAACATCTGTGGAATATTCACTGCTTGTACAGAAATACTAAGGTAAGCTGAAGTATAAAGTATATTGTAGAAGTTAAGGAAGCAATAACTGGGACGATGAGTAGCGCCACCGCTACCTTCCAAAAATTAGGCGCTGGGAAGGGGTGCCTTCGACATGGTCGTTATAATCTAGTAGGTCGTGCTCCAAACATGGAAACTACGAAAAACCCGGCACCCTATGCGTAGAGCTTTTATAACGAGACCTTCCTTTAAGGTTATTGACAAAAGCCATAGGACCACGGACTACACCCTGGAGTACCATCGCAAGAGCCTCGTCGATGCGGACAAACGCAAAGAGGTACACCGTTCATTTTATACACTTCCCCTTACTTACGTGTTCTTTTTTGTTCCTGCAGTTCGACGTAGTGTCTTTCCTGAACGCGCTCATGGATGGCATTGCTGTGCTTGACTTGGATACCGAATTTGTCACAACGTCTCCCAAATTTTTGCAAGAAGTACTCAATTTGACCCAGTCCTTTGATAAGTACGTCCGCCGCTAAATTCTTCCAAGTGGACTTGTTAGTTGATGTCTGGCACTGATGTCAACCGTCTAGAGTACACGAGATTCAAAAGGCGAGTCTGAATGTCGCCGCGGTGTAGGTCTGGCAAAGTTTGCGTTCGTGTTTCGTTCCCTGGCATGTGCTATTTAGAGACGAGGGTGCTCTACCATACAACAGTCCATAGATGATGGCGTGCCTATAGAGATGCGAAGCCCCGGAAAAAAACGGAAATTTTTGGGGAAAAAAAGTTTCTTTCGGTTTTTTCCTCGTCTCCGGAAAAATAGCCCAAAATTTCCAGCCGACAAAATTCAAAAATGGTAATTTTAGTGCCTTTGATGCGTTCCAACCCGCCAACAGTGCCTTAGGTGCCTCTAATCCGCCAACCACCACCAACTTAGAGCTCCGTCTGGCTACTCCGAGCCATCGCCATCGCATTCACGTAATGTCGGCGTCCTGGTCGGAGTGGACGGGTTTGTTCTGGGTTGTTCTAATTACCGATCGCTGAGTAGACAGCAGTCTCATGGGATGCTCTGCTCTGCATTTATGCCTAGAGGATGAACACTACTAAAGCTTCTAGCTCATTGTATGCTGTGGTTTGGCCGGCAATGCTTCGACTCAGCAGTAACCACGTTTGTTTTCATTTTGTCCAATTTTTCGGGGGGAAACGTTTTTTTTTTTTCGAGCGATTCAAAATTTCCGGAAATTTTGCATCTCTAGGCGTGCCTGACCACGGAGGAAAGAATGCGACCAAGTGACGTGAGGCTGAGGTAGAGCCCTGCACCATCCGCGGTTGGAAGCGGATATCCGCAAGATACTTGCGGATTCGGATGAAAATTTAGCACTTTCTGCGCTGTGTGCCTCCCCCCCCCCCCACCTAATTCAGCTGCTGCCCTAATCCCTGCTTTGCTCGAGCTCTAGTATTGTCGGCATTGGTGCACAGAAAGACGCAAATAATAGGTGAGGACGACGCTGACACGTCACGGAAGGGTCTTGCGAGCCGAGTTGCTGCTCCCCGTGGTCCAACTGTTACGAGCTAAAGGGCTCCCGGGAGAGTTTGCATGTTTATTTTAACGATGTCCCTTTAAAAGTACCGTAACGCGGCAGTCTATGTTGACGGCGTAGTTTAACAGCTTGTTGGTTGTAAACCCAGTGCTACAAGTTACAAACGTGACAGAGAACGTTTACTGTTTTCAACTTGCTAGCAAAATTGAAGTAAAACGGGCGACGTCTGGTGCAGTTCGTCGAGCAACAGTGATCTATGTTCCCGCCTGGATTGCTGCTCCTGATGGCTAAGTAGCCGACACGTAACCAGCTTCTTTTGTGTTAGACCCAGTGTTGTCCGCATGCAGTGTAGTTTTGCCTCCGTTCTTGGCGAGCAATACGCGGCTGGTGACCACTTCGGCACAGTGTTGGCCGTAATTTTCAGTTTTAATTTCTAGAAATCTATGAGTGCAATTGGGACGTAAGAGTACTGAGGGTTCAGGCTGTCGAATATATAAATCTTGGATAAATGGATTACGTGCGTGCCGGGACCGTCTCAAGCACACCGCGGCGGGCCACGCGAAGTCATGTGCTACCCTTGATGAACTCGTGGCTGTCGTTCCAGGAGTGTCCTGCTCAACTACGTCGGGTTTCGGGCTGTGCTCTCGCTGTCTCCTTTGCTGCCTCATAACGATGGCCGTGAATTGGCTCATCTCTTGTACCTGCGAGAGATACCGACCAGGACTCCCCCCAAGAGATGGAAGTTCTGCATTCGAATGCTGGAGAACGTCTATAAGCTCCCTGTTATGCAGCTGCAACTGGACGCCCTGGAACCCAAGGGCGCACCGGAACACGTACGTGGTCACTGTGGGAGACTTGCAGTCATATGCGATGAAACTAGACGTCCTATACACCCGCAGTGCGTTCAGCGCCACCTACTCTATACACATAGCGATGGCAGCATAGATATAAATGCTATCGCTGAACACGCAGCAGTTTTTGAGCCTGATAGTTTCGGTTTCTCCAAGAGTAGGTCTCCCACGAGAAGACGGAACTTGAAGGAACAATGTTGCTAGACGTGAGCTTTTTAATAATATTTTGAGAGAAAGAACGTCATTGCAATGTGCGTGTCACGCATTGTATACTCCCAAGATACTCTATGTGACGGGGAAGTAATTTATAGTTTTCGTAAGTGTGACGTCACCCGTCTGGCAACATTGCTCCTCTCCCCACAGCTGCTGGTAGTCTACCAACGGGGGGTGTATGAAGTCGTCAAATACGCTTGGGACCTTGTCGGTTGTCTTTGAGCGATCTTGATTTATAATACGAAACGAAATTTTAGACTGGAGTGGCATTTTAAGAGAAAGCAGAGCCCAACACACACAAATAACGAGGTAATCAATTAGCGGGCACGGTGTAATAGTTGACGCGCAATTAGCAAGAATGGGTTCGTGTCCGACATTGGTTTCTTGACAACTGCTCAGTGATTTAACCCCCCCCCCCCCCAATCCCCAACCCCAAATCTGGAGGAGATCGCCCTACAATCTTGCGAAATTGCGCAATATTGAGTGAAAAGCACGTAAATACACCCCCTTCCAGAACCCGGACCCCCCCCCCCCCCCCAAAGTACGAAATTTTGGGTAAACCACTGCAACTGCTTCGTTTCGAAACCAAAGGTACTCGATTAACACGAGGTTCTTCGTGTAGCTCAACAGGACAGTGGAACTTCTCAAGAAACACTTCTTCAGGGCAATCCGGAACTCGACCCGCTTTGGACTGGCCACTAAGGAGATGGCCATCAGCAAGGTGTGTCACGTTTATTGTTACTTGGAAGACATGTGGCGGAAAAATTACGCTCTGCTTTCTGCAAAGCAATCCGAGAGCTTCTTTCTGTGTGTTCTTGTTCTAGAATGTACTGAAACGCTGTGGTACTGAAACGCTACAGTCACTTCTCGTCAATCACGTATTGTATGTATGTGGACTGAGGGAGAGAACGACGGCGCCACACTATATGTAATAACTCTGGCGCCCCGCACTTTCATTGGCACATCCCACGCAGTAAATCCCCACCATTTACAACGTAATTCGCCCGCAAAAGGGGAGTCACTAACGAAAACAAGCAATGTGTACTGTCATCGGGATTCGAACCTTTGCTTGTCTGGCAACTGGCTGTCTAGTGACGTCAAGACAAGACGATGCCACGAAGCTGGAGCGGACCACGAAAGTGAGACGACCAGAGGACAGACGGAGCAAATTGAAATTGAACGATCTAACCTTTAATTCTTAGTTATAACGCACGTCCGCCCATTTAGAGGATGGATCCTCGTTACGAAGAGGCCCGCTAGGGGTGCCCCCAACCATCCATCCATCCACCCATCCATCCACCAGAGAACTGTGATTACGTGTGACTCCCTGCACCTCATGTTAACTATCGTCCCTGAGACACCCCTGAAAAGATCTTAGTTCACCGGTTGCCGATCAACTCCAGTCCGATCAGACCAATCAGGGGAACGGATAAAAAGCTTGCTCTGAAAGAAACAATGTCCTATGTTCTAAAACTGACTGGACGTCGCTAGGAATTGCTTATATCGGTTAAACCACGGCGCATGCTGCAATGGACGATTTTAAAAAGATGCGCGCGCCATCAAGCGCGTGGCGCAAGGCAGCTTGGGAACTTTGAGGGACACTGCTCCGTCGTCTGCTTCGGATATGGTTCATATCGGCTGACGCTGTGGCTGAGCACACCGGGAATGTTGTTGTTCTTCTTCTGCCTCCGCCTCTGGCCGTATCGTAATGCTTGAAGGCGCTCTAAGTTCCCATGAGCCCTTGCATACCACAGGTGGCGCTTGCTTTTCTAAAATGGTCTATTCCCAGGTGACCTTTCTTTGTCTTGTTTTTCACTACTAACTACCGTAACTACTGTAGTTGCGCTTACAGCTCCATTTCCATTGAGCATATCATGGTAGTTTGGTTTAATCATATACGTGCTCTGCATGCAGCTGAGAAATTTGAAACTGGAAAGCTTCAACAGTCCGCACATCCGGGATCCTGAAGTTCGTGAGCAGCACTACCACGGGGTAAGACGAAAGGATGATAAACGCACATAACGTACGTTCGTACCGAACCGCACCGCGCCGTGACCGTAATGACATCACAGGTGACGACGTTCTTCGTCCTCCTCGTTTCACCCTGCAGAGCGGGTTGAGCGGGAACTAAATTTCTTTTCAAAGAAAAATATTGCATATACCGATATATTTTCTGTGTGGGCTGTCAAGTGACATCCTTTCATAATGCGTCAGAAACAAAGTCTTTGAGATGGCTTTCCGGGCCGCTTTAAAGGAGCACTGAAGCGACACCCAAAATTTTGTTTTTGGCTGCGGCGTATCCTGCGACGAATAAAATAAGCTCTGCTGTACGTTGAGCATCTTTTAGCGATGGAATTTCAAAGGTAACTGCGCCAAGCAGAATTTGCGGACTCCAAGACGTGGCAGTCTTGGGGCGACTCGCGTGCCATTTATCGAGGACGCAAGCAACTACGTATAATCTAGTCAGCTGGAATGTGCGCTTCGTCGTCGAAGGTGTGCGGTTGGTGCACCCCAGAACACTACAACGTAAATAAGGCGTCCGTAGAAATGGCCTGGGTGCGAGGTTCTGCTTGCACGCAACAGCGATACCAAGCGACTTTCACAGCTTTCATCTTCTGCTCACTCTACTCACCCCGGGACCGTGGGTAACACAGGGGTGACATCCAATGTATTGCTCCGTAGACGAAAGCGTGCTGGGCGAACGCAATGCATCCTGGACAGGTCCTGGTCGCACGTCACAGCAAACGTCAAGGCACACGTGACCTTAAAGATGGCGGCGCCCGTGATCGGTGGCCAAACCGTTTGTAAACAATGCGGTTGTTGTTTCTGGACGACGTTTTGGATGTTTTTCGATCACGGTAATTATTTTTATCCGATAATCTCGCAATAAAACGCACAGTTTTACACATAAAGCCTCGTATTGTTGACAACTTCCAAAGATGTGATGACGACCGCGCGTTAAGACTTACCGAGCCGATGCGATGTACTTAAACTAAGCTGAAACGGGCTACCATGTTGCGGAAGAAGCACCGCATAGTTTACGCTGGCAAAATACGTTCATCTTTTGGTGTTATGACGGCGAAAATATGTCGGTAAGCGGCAAAACGACATGTAAACAAAGTCACATGACCTCAAAATGACGTTTTCTATGACGTGCGACCAGGACAAGATGGCAGTTTTACCAAAAGCACCCGCTTGACGGTAGTTACAACAATGGCGGGTTTGTGTCACCCCTGTGGTGGGTAATGACAGAAGAGCAGACGACGCGGAGAGAGAGAAAGACGTAGCAGATGGCACACATCGCGCAGATATTATAGGTTACAACAGTTTAAACCGAACTGCTCAAGAGTTGCTGTTGTGCTTCACAACAGGTCTAATAGTAATCAGTAGCCTGTCTCCAATGCGTTACGTAGCGCTCCAATATCACGTGATATCTGTCCACCAATCCGGGACGCCCTCCATTGTTTCCCGTGGCGGACGTCTGTGGACGCTGCGATTGCGTAAGGATTGAGACGCTTGTGTGTGTCATCACAAAGCCGAATTTTACCTGATGGTACACAAAAGCATGGTGGTTGCATTTCTCTTTACAGTTGCTTTAAAAAATCCTTCATTCTTGCAAAGAGGGAATCGGAGCAGGGCTGTGACGACATTTTGGTATTGATGGTTAATCAGTAATCGCACTATGCCAGAGTATGATCTATTTGAGCGATTTTGCGGATACACGCAAGAAGGAGGATATGAGAAGGCCTCTAGCGAAAAAGAGGTCTTCTATACCTCCTTGAGAGGGCCCCGTAAGGAGTGATGTTTTCGTCATTCTGTGACAAAAACATGGCTGTTTCTTTTCTTTCTTTCTTTCTTTCTTTCTTTCTTTCTTTCTTTGTTGTAAATGGCGAGACACTGTTCGGCGAAAATACTTTGCATGGTGGTTGAAGAATCGAGCTAAGCATCATTTGATTCAAGCGTCCATTTGTCTGTAGCGATTATGCAACACAGTGCTGCGTTCGCTTTGCCACATTATGTCCTGACAGGCACTACTACGATCCTGTTTGAACGCTTCCGATCAATGAATGCAGGTTCCAGATGTGGATCCCACGAACGTCCTGGCCGACTACACCGCTACGCTAGCTGTTGTGCTGGAGAACTACTGGAATGCGTATGGCGGCACAGGAAGACGATACTCGTAAGTAGGTGCCACTCTGCAACATGACACTGCGTTACCTGTGCACCAATCCCGTACAACTGATAACACCTGGTGCCTTTCGAGAAATCACCTTCTCAAGTGTTGCTCCATAGAAGTGACGTCACCAGCCTTCTGTCGAGGTGCGAATCCCAACTCTCAGAAAAGCTCACCGAGGTTTTCACTTTATTGTGCTTGCGCGTTTATCTCCTTCCTTGCAGGTTTTATTGACTGGATATTGGGGAATAAGACCTGCGCTGACGTTCCCCTTGCCACCGCCGACCCTGCGCGCCGATGTTCAGTGCAACAATGTACTATGCGCGTTTCATATCTCAGACACGACCAGTGATATCCCCAGAAATTCACTTCTGGGGGGGTGCCGAGCTTTCAAGGGGGGGGGGAGGGTCATGCTTGGTGAAGGTTCCACTTACGGAATTTTTCTTAGACACGGAAAAAATCGTGGCACAACGGTGACATATCTGCACAGCTTTCCCGGTTTATTTGTACATGTCATTACTTTAGAACATTAGAATAGAGATTCATTGTGAACGGCATTTCAACATTAAGATGCATAATCACACGACCGACAAAGTTAAGAGACTACCATCTTGTCAACGAACACCTGGCAATCAACGGTGAAAACGTTAGAATACCTCGCTTGGTTGAGTTGGGCGCAAATGGCTCTTGATGATCCACATTGAGTTTGCGTGCCCGCACGCATTTTTGCTCGTATATGCGCGGAATATATGCATTGCACAGTCACTTTTAAATGATTTTGGACAAATGCATCGTACGATCATCTGCATGACTGTGGTCCTACAGCCCAAGTTTGACACCACAGGATGTAATTCGCTGCGCCGGACTCACTACCAGAACGTGTTGGTGGCCGAGCTGGGTGGGGTCACCTGAGAAATTTCAGGGGGGGTGTTGCAAAAATGCAGGGAGGGCGTACACCCCCCCTGAGGGGGGTGTAGGGAAATCCCTGGACACGACCTACTAGATTATAACGACCATGTCATAGGCACCCCTTCCCAGCGCCGCATTTTTGGAAGGTAACGGTGGCGCTACTCATCGGCCCGGCTATTGCTTCCTCAATTTCTACAATACTCTGTACTTCAGCTTACCTTAGTATTTTTGTACAAGCGGTGGATGTCCCACGGGAGATGCTTCTTTCTAATGCTGGTTATCATGATCATTCTACGCATTTTCATAGGAGCTGTTGCTGTCGTCTGCTACGGTAGTCGTAGGTCCGCTTCTGCGCGTTCAAAACTCTTTCCATTGTCGAATCATGATGTAGATCTCGCGGGCCGATGTGTAGCGCTCCTAGCGGATCGTGCGGACGTGCTTCTCATAGGGGTTGTCGGTTATGACATGGTCGGTATAATCTAGTAATTCGCGGTCAGCGCATGTTGTGTGTGTGTGCAGAGGTGCAGAGACCGTCCTAGGCAGTGTAGGTACGGAAGAACCACAATGAACTGGGCGAACCATGCACATTAGAACACTGCAAAGGGTTGAAATTGAGCTTCAAAGTCGTTTTGACTGCGGGCAGGCTCGGGTCCTCCGTATTATCGAGTATGGGCCGGGCCGGGCCGATTTTTCGGAAGCCGGGTCGGGGTAGGGTCGGGTACGGGCCGGGTCGGGACGAGAAATTCGGGCCCGTGCAGTGCTCTAATGCGCATAGCGACAGGCGCATGTCGCTGTCGTTGATTTGATGCCACTGTAACTTGCATCATATCTGTCACTTTGTTTCATAGAATTTCGAACGTTTTGCGCGTGTCGTTCACACGTGCAGTGGGGTCACGTGAAGGGGACCACACAGTGGGACAAGTATAGGGTCACACTGAGAATTGCAACTGGAGGAATAAAAAGTAGTTTGTTAGGAGATGTCGCTATGTTCCGTATGATAATGACGATGATGTAAACGGCTGCGAAAACGCGTGTGTTTTCAGATGGCATGGGTCCATCTTCGACACCGTCAGCACTTACGACCCATTCGACAATACGCTGTGTAAGTGTGACAAGCGGCTAGAGGAAGGACCTTCATGCTGTTTGTGTCGTTACAGATGTGCCTCTCTCCATCTACATGGAGAACGTCAAGTACAACACGTTCCAGTCGTAAGGCTCAGTATGTTGCTTGGACATTCCGCATGAACATTCCAAAATGCCTATACTGTTGAAATGCACGATGCTCACCCACAGTCCATAGAACAAAAATTGGGTTGGTTGCAGGTATACGAGCGCATTTGCTGCAACGTTGTCACCACCCGTAGAAGTTAGCGGAATCTGTTATCTAATCCAATCCGAGTCGTGTTTTCCAAGCGGGACTTCTTCATTTTTTTTTTCTTTGCCGAAGTGTACTACCTAATCATGGCAGCTTTGTTGGCCACCTGGTTCCTATGTATCAGGAGAGTTCACATTCAGTGCTTTCTAAAGTAGATAGCGTTTCATTGTGCCAAGATTTCGGACATCTATGGACCTTTTTTTTTTTTCACAACGGCTTATGCGCATGACCTTGAGGCGCCAGAAAGGGTTACCTGATTCTTCACTAGATGGCGCAGTATGGCGACGACAGAAGTTTGGGACCAGTGGGGGGACCGCACGAACGGCGCGAGCACGTCGGTCCCACTCCAGACGGGTTTTTGCCCTTTGTGCTACTCACGTGGATTTGTTTTGCCTTGCGCCGAGGGAGAGCGGCTAGGATACGACACGTATGTGAAAACGAGGGATAATGAGGTGGAAAGGAGGCCACGAGGGCGGAGTAAAGGGACCGGAAATTCGTTGGGGAAGCGCGACTGCTTATTGTTCCACTTCCTCCCTGTTGCTGGGGGAAACACGTGTTGGTCCGCGTAGAAATGGCGCCGTCCATGCTTTCGCGCGCCGCGTCTGCGTCCACGAAGCGGCACAGCGGCACGAGTGACTCGCAGTTACCGAGTACAACACAGAAGAAGAAGAAGAAAAAAGAAGTGAACGCGTTTAGCCACGCAAGGTTGCAAGTGTGGACGATACAAAGAAGAGACAAAAGTATAGATCAAATTAACAAATCCAAGCACCTCAATTTTTGCGTATGTCTACCTAATATAGTTGTCTACCTATTTTGCCGTGAAACCAGTACCGTGAACTTGCGAAAATATCTATGTACAAATAGAACATCGAAAAATATACGAGAAAAATTATAGACAAATACAGTATCAAAAATGGTTCGCAAGTTAGTTTGCTGCCCAGGAATGATACAATATTTTTGGGCCTATCATTCCTGAAATCAACGGTATGTGATGTAATCTAAAATAGCAATATTCAGATTGTAGGAGTTACAAACAGATTATTTTGTAGTACCGCTCCCACTAAAATGTGTTGGGTTGTTAGCGTCGCATGACGGTGGTCCATTCCGCTTGTGCCCCGCACATTAGCATCCAAAGAACGCTATAAAAAAGTCTCGGAACTTGTAATCGAACTAACAATCGAAACAAATTGGACATATATGAAGATGACGCCCCATGAGACACACATGTTTGATTGCACAGTGGTATTTTGCGTGGTGGCCCCTGATGGACAGCTTGACGAATGAAACAGGGTTATGTCACCCCATTGTTCTTTGAATTGTATAGTGACTGTTCGCAGGGCTCTGTATTTTCCCCGGAGTGGAGCACGCGTCATGGCTGCCATGTACGATATGCTGGAACGCGAAGCGTCCTTCTTTGGACGCCAGAATGAGGTGGTCAAGAACTCGGTCTGGGACTACATCTCCACCGATGGCTTCCTGTCCATTAGGCGGTGCCTCAAGGAACAGTTTCGAAAAGCTGTCGTGCCGCATCCAACGGCAAACTTACTCTATGTAAGGACAGGCTATGCTTTTTTTTCTTTTTTTTTGTACCGGATAGTTGTCGGCAGCGATGGCCAGTAGTTAACTACATGTAGTTAAGCTACTAGTTAAACTACCTGATTGTAGTTAAAAAGTAGTTATCAACTACTTGCAGAAATGTAGTGCGCAACTGCTAGTTAAACTACTGTTTCGAGGAGTTAACTACCGTAGTTAGGTTACTGCAGGCGCCAACCACTTCCGATTTTGCCGCGAGCTTTACAGCACGATTGTGCTTCCGACTTTTCCCTTGAGCTACTTGTTTGATGAGAACGGAGGTGCAGAGCAATTGTGCCGTGCATGTGTACTAAATCTTCACTTCTATATCACTGCTTGTGATTAATATTTACGTGTCCAAGAACACTATAGAATGGGATTGGTGTTGATGGACAACGTTAAGTAGTTATAGATATAGTTAAAATACGTTGCAGTAGTTAAAGTAGTAGTTTTAACTACCTCCCTTGAAAAGTAGTTGAACTACTAGTTAAATCACTCCATGGTGGAGTAGTTAGTAGTTATAGTTAAACTACTGTAGAGGTAGTTAGTGAGCCATCACTGGTTGTCAGTGTATGCTATGGGTTTTGACTGAATATGCTTTCAAGGCAAGCGTATAACTCGGAAACACATACCAAGTATCCGTTTGTTTCTTTTGTTGCATCACAGACCCCGAGTTCATCGCAAACACTGAGGCAGGACGTCAAGGACAACACCGTGACTTATGTCGTGCACGAGGTAGAGGGCGCTCAGTTCGCATGATTCAATCAATCAGTTATTTCGATGAAAGTACGGTAGTGACAAGTGGGGCGTATATGCCCACACCTGGTTCTTTCCTATCAACTATAGCATTTCCTCTTGCAGGCATTTAAGGAAATGATGCTGGACTACGGCTTCCGGAGCGGCGTCTTTTCTTTACCGGGCTTCACGGAGACTTCCGTGGATCAGCTCTTCTTTCTACTTTACAGCACGGTACGCGCAATCGTGCACTCACTAGTTCGCGATCAGCTATGGACCTTTTTCACACTCGCGTCGTATCCTAGCGGCTGTCCAGCGAAACACGACTAAAGCATAGGCGGCGCCATCTATTGAATATGTAGGGAACCCTCTTCGGCGCCGTCAGGGACACAGAGCATGCGCGGAAGTGTTGTGAAAAAGGTCCATTGTACTTCTGCGACACGGTGTTAAAAGCTGAACCGAGTGGAGCATTACCAACTATTAGGTGTATAGGTGAAACTACTTGGGGCATTATAACGTAGCTTTTTACAGTCGTAGATAAGTTACTTATAGTCTTTCAAAAAGAGCTATTTATAGGTACGGTTATGAAGTCAAGGTAACTTAGCTGTCTCCTAGTTGCCGCTTAAGAAACGTAACCAAAAAGTAAATGGAACCCTTTTGCACTCCGAAAGCGCAATTACATCGCATGTTCGTTACACTTGGGCAGTATATGAGTGTTGTTATGAGTAAGCCAAGCCCCGAATAAGCTTCAATCGAAACACAGAAAAGGTCGTCCATGCGGGAGCGCTCATGATGCTGTACAGCGAAAGATTCGTGAAAAAATACGGCGCTGTCTGTAGGTACTTTCGCGCTACTAGTTAGCAATAGTCATATTAAAACATTGAGTTTTAGTTGTACTTATGCTAGCACTTTAGGTTGCCTCTCATATTAAAGGAAACGGAACTAGATGCTATAGCGCACTTACTATAGTTATATTAACGCAAATATCCAAACAGAAACAACGTTCTTTTCGCAGAGCCATTGCGAAGTAACGACTCAAGAATCTCTTCTCGCAGACCAGGTAGCTGGAGTAACGCACCCTCAAAAATACAGGTGCGTATCTTGCGTCTCTGGAAAAGCGTTTCATATGCATCGGAAGGAAAAAACGCGTTCGCGCAACACTGATTTCTCCAGTGGTAGTATGTGAGTAGTCTTAAAGGGACAATGGAGTGCAGAAAAGTAATGCAAAAGAAACTACATTCATCGGTTCAGAAACAGGACTCGTTTACATTTGAGATTGGTCTCACACGCGAGCTGGATCTCGAGCTCGTGCTCATCGTCTGAGCCAGTTGCATGAACAAACTTGAGAGGAAAGTTGATATCGCGCGTAGCGATCAACTTGAGAACGGGGACGGATCCAGGATTTTTCTGAGGAGGGGGTCCAGCCATGGACAGCATGCTAGATACGCGATCTAGGGTCAGTTGAACACCATGTGAAGACCGAAATTGAGGAGGGGGTCAGGACATCTGGACCTCCCCCCCTCTAGATCAGCCCCTGCTTGAGAATGACTGCTCAGCTTAAAGTGCCACTACCTACTAAATCTCGTGTCTTCAGAATCCTACCAAAGTTATTTTACTGAAACCTCCTTGTCTGACTTTACATTCTTGCAAAATATTTTGACTCTACATGACGCGCAAGCTAGAGAAAATTTATTTTTATTTTTGAGAACTGTGACGTCATGTTACGCTCCGACGGAGCGCCCGGCTGTCATCTGGCAACGTTGTTGCTTTTCGCGTCTTCCGGGGGGGCTCACTTTTTACACTCCGTTAGCGGGGCTCCACGTGGCGTACCATCCGACCGCTCCGACCTTGAAGAAAACACAAAGGAGGGGGAATACATAGCTCCAATTTTTCTCCCTTTCGGATCAGCCTCACGTGACTTCTCGACCACGTGACCCTCCCCGGACGCCGGCATCGTTGCTAGCAGACGAGTGCCCTCTCCAGCACATGACATCACCGCAATTTGTGGGCTTACGATTACGTCACTCGCTCGCTGCGTCATCGAAACTTGCGGAGGATCAGGGGATCTTCAAAAATTGACAGAAATGCACAGTGTTCGTAAACGGGATTGAAATTTCGCGCATAGAATCCTTGAGTCACCTTCTTTTCATTGATTAAATAAAATAAACGCTGTTTTCTGAGTCTGGAGTGGCACTTTAAAGAACGACAGGCGGTTGGTACGTGACGTAGCATCACCGTAGCTGTTTCCCTGGTCTACCGCGAACACGACACTTGCTGTCTCTCTCGTGATGAGGTCACAGCCATACGTGTTGGCGCCAAATCTGACTAATTCGCTTTTCCCTTAACGCAGAGTCAACTTGGCCCTCCAAAACAACCGCAACTTCGCCCGGTCTTTCCGCTGCTCCAACGACAGCGAAATGAATCCGACCCGCAAATGTCGTTCCTGGTGATATAACAGATTCTGAATCGTCGATTGTTGTTCGTCCTTTACGTTTCATTAAATATCGTTCACGTTCTTCTTCCTGTGTCCTCAGCTAACGAAAGACGGGCTTTCCTCGCTGGATTTTCTAAGCTTTCTTTCCGTGCGCTTGGTCCCTAAAAGCTCCCTCGAAACGCACCTAGTCGACTATGCAGAGTAGCGTAAAACGGAAACTATAGGCAGTCGACGAAAAGCCACATTGCGGGTATTTTTTCAGCAACGACCTTACTTCGATCGAACTTTGTCGCTGTTCAGTGTTGTGTTGTGTCTGTTGTTCTTTCGTGTGTCAAACACTGGAGGTTCTGTGTGATGTGTGCTTTTTTTGTCCTTTTTAATGACGTATGCCCAACCAGCCCAACTCTCTTCAGATGCTTAACTCTGTTTCATTGGCCACCATGTCATCAGTGACGTCCCATATATCCAGGTCCTGCCCATATCACTAGCCCACCATAATTTTCTGCCTGCTGCTTATTCTCTCTCCATTTCCACCACTTCCCAATGCAGTATCGTTCATATCGTCAGGCAATGAACTTCTCTTTTCCCAGTGAATATTTTATTCGAAACTACGAGTAGGTATATTAGTATATAAAATGATCAGGTAGGCAAGACCGATGTGAATGTTCAGAATTTTATTTGACCAGAATTATTTTCGTACGCAAGATTGGGCGACAGTGAAAGCCATGTCGTAGTGGACACACTCGATTTCTTCACATACGCGAAAAAGAAAAATGTTTTTCGCTTGGCAGGATCGATAGGTTTGAAAGGCTGTTTGGCTACTTTGAGGAGATAACGTTATATGTGGACGGTCAGGAAAGGGAAAATAGGCTGGATCAGTTGTACAAAAGGTGGCAGTGTTTCATCGAAAAGGATTAAAAACTGGGCAGTTCGGTAGTACAGTACCTGTCGTCAAATCGCTAAAATCCCCTAGTGCCGGGGAGCTACACAGCGTGTGTGGCGTAGGTCCTTTTTAGCTCCTAGACACTGGGGGGATTTTAGCGATCTGAAGAGAAGTGCTTCATCCTCCTGCAAAAGGGCGTGAGGATGCTGTTGAGGGTAGAGTATACAAGAGGCGTGAAAGGAAGATGAGGCGCCTGTAAGTCAACATCCTTATTCCTATACCGAACTCTCGAACATCCGGTTTCGCGTCTGTTGATTCACAGGATCAGTGTCTCACAAATACATTTGCTTTGAAAAGTCACGCGGTGTGACAACATAAGCAAAAACCTTCCACCTCCCTGGTACACTGTAAACTGAAAAACACCCTTATGGGTGTAAATGGCTTGTCCTATAACTGACACCTTTTTTTACACCATATGGTCTTAGAACACCCTTTTCAGAGGGTGTATTCTGTGTAAGACACCCTTTGAAAGGGTGCTTTTCCTTGAAAATGCCTTCTTTTGCACCCTTTAAACACCCTTTAAGGAGGGTGTTTAACAACTTTACACCCTCCTAGAAGGGTGTTTAAAGGGTGCAAAAGAAGGCATTTTCAAGGAAAAGCACCCTTTCAAAGGGTGTCTTACACAGAATACACCCTCTGAAAAGGGTGTTCTAAGACCATATGGTGTAAAAAAAGGTGTCAGTTATAGGACGAGCCATTTACACCCATAAGGGTGTTTTTCAGTTTACAGTGTACCGAAGGTTGAAAAGGCGCCGAAATGATAAATCTGCAGATATTTGCGAATACACAGGGAGCTGTGTTTCGCCTGTCTTTTAATTCCTGGGTGATTTCACGCCGGATCAGGCAGGGTGGTCCGGTCGACTTCTCCATTTTTTTTTATTTCTAACATATATTAAAGCCTTGGCTCTCGGAGGCATCTTGGCGCTGAAAGTAGTTGAAAATCATTGGTGTTTTTTAATGAATCATCATTCAGATGTGGGCATTCAGCTGAATATGTCAAAGAGTTATGAAGATACGTGGCGTCAAACTGCGTAGGAAGCGCAATGGTCGAAATGCCCACATCTGAATGATGATTCATGAAAAAATAACCACTAATTCTTTGCAACTACTTTCAGCGCCAATACGCCTCCTAGGGACAATGCTTTAATATATGTTCCACCCTGCCTGATCCGGCGTGAAATCACCCTCCTTCCTCCCATTATCCAATGACCATCGGGAGCTCCAACGGCACAAAAGGCGCAAGAACTCTCTGGGGTTGCGACCTGTCTTCTGCTGACAAAATGTGATGCTTGGCGTCTGCTCCACAGGGGCAAACAATCTACGCGATCGAGTTTTGCGAACGATCTTGGCGTTCAATGTGTCACTGGATTTTTAACAAGACCAGCAGGAATAGAGAGAGAGAGAAAAAAAAACAACGCGCCAGATCATTCTCGTCGAACAGTAATGTTTGCGCCCGTGCCCCGACGATGCAATAGTTGGATGCCCTTTGTTCAACCTTCGTGAATGAACGGCTCCAGGAAGTTGACAGCCTTCTTGACTTCATCGCTATCTTCGGGTAGTTCTTCCTCTTCCAGCTCAAGGTCCTCTTCGCCAAAAACAGTTTCGTCGATGACGCCTGTTGTGTCCCAGACGAAAACGGCTCCGTCGTAGGAACCGGTGAACAGTCTCCCATCGACAACCTGCATGTGTAAAAGAGTCCTGCGTGTATGTAGCATGTCAAGGGCTGTACGTATAGTCCATGCCTGGTGCTCAGATCTCGGCGAAATAATACCCCTGTCACACGGGCAGTCTTCAATGATCATTGAAACCAATGACCATTGAAAATGCGTGTAGTGACACCAAGCGTGTGACGTGTCAACTTCCCAAAGAGTATTGGATTCAATGTTCCCCGACAGGTTGGCACGTTACACGCAAGGTGGCGCTACACGCATTTTCAATGACGATTGGTTTCAATGATCATTGAAGACTGCCCGTGTGACAGGGGTATAACTCACGGTACGCGCGATGATGTGATTTCGTTCGTCAGCGCGACTGTCTATCAAGAGGGTCGATAGGGTATCGGGGAAAGACCGCGACTCGCACTGTCCCCAGCAGCACCGAATATCCTCTGGCTGTACGAATAGTGTCGTCCTAACGGGTTCGTACGTCCGATGGATATCTGCGGGATGTCCATCGGACGTACGAATTCGTTAGGACATTATTCGTGCGTCCAGAGGATATTCGGTGTTGTTGGGGGGTCCTTATACGCGGTCATGGTGTAGCGTTCAGATGTGGCCATTTTGTACCGCGGTAACTCACGATCAGAATCATCCGGTAGACGGTTGAACGGCGTTGAACTCTCTGCCTGTACTGCCTCACGCGAAGGGCAATGTGGCCGCTTGTAGCTCGTATCACGAGCAAAATATTTGCAGTATACCCCTGCGACGGGCTCGGGCGAACATCATTGGGGACGATGAGGGTGGAACTCACAAGACAACGTCACACTCGCAACTGTCCAGCTCGAGCAGCTGACAACAAAACTTGCAGTGGGACCGCTGTGGGACGTCACTATACTGGAACTGACGACATAAGAGCACGGCTTGGGTGCAGTCGCGGTCGTTCACGACGCCAGCCAGCTGCCATGACGAATGTACTTCGGCGATCGTGAGTTATCTCGCCGAGGACTGCACTCTAAGAAAAAAAAAAAGAGTAAAACGGGGAGTAATCGCAGCTTCTACTCCCCTAGTCTGCAAATTACTCCCCATTTTAGTCCCCTAACCCGGCATTTAGTCCCGACATTTACTCCCCAGGACTGCAGAACGTCACTGAACTTTGCGAATGGTCTCCTGAATGCGACAGTCTACGTAAATATGTGCCCTTGGTCAATTTGAGCGGCATAAGGCTGTATAACTCAGACAACGTAGCAGTTTTCCAGCCACACAGAGTAAGAAACAGTTAGCGCATCTTTCTTCGCAAATTGTGCCCTATGTATGGCGCAAGATTTTATATCGCTCGATATATCGCGGCTGACGGTTTGCTTCAAAGTATTTTCATGCATGCACACGAATTATGTACTTGGGACTCTTACAACAGCGCGTGAAATGCAGTCTCCACTCTGTAACATTCATTTACTCCCGAAAGGGACTATTTTTTGTAGCAATGCATTTAGTCCCCAAAAGGAGTAAAATCACTCCTTTTTTTTTTCTTAGAGTGTGGTTGCGTCTCACAACAGTACTAACGCCTCAGTAAGTGGCAATAAACCTCTACCCGAGCAACGTCATCATGACGTTGACAGAGAGACTGAAACCGAAACAAATCGGAAGGGGAGGGCTGGGTTCCACGAATGGGCACTTGTTCGAGCTGCCTCCTGTTGAAAGAAAAGTAGGACCGAAGGTCGCGTCCCTTTCAGGGACCATCGTAATCCCCTCAAGACCGTGGCTTTCGGGCACGACCTTGTTTGCCTCTAGCTTCGAGCGTATAGTTCAACTCTACCAAATTGGTGGCGCTGTCGAACACTATGACGTCATTTGTTTACAAACGGGGATAGGTCTATTTCTTGTACGCGCTCTCTCTCTCTATGTGTTGCTGACCAGCTCCCGTGGCTCAGTGGTTAGCGTGCTGGCCATGTCATGTCGAGACTGGGAGGTACCCGGGTTCGAATCCCGGTGCCGGCTGTGCTGTCTGGGGTTTTTCCTGGGTTTTCCTCAGACGCTTTCAGACATATGTCGGCACAGTTCCCTTAGAAGTCGGCCCAGGACGCACATTCCCCCAGGGCGTGAGTCGTGACGTTGCCCACATACGTGAGGCCGACAACGGCAAGCCCTATCACCACCACCATCATCTGTGTTGCTGCGCTGTGGAAGTACCTGGCCTGAACTTGAAACGGTTACACGATAGGTTTCGTATGACTGTGTTTCCACTTCCCTCGCGTCGGGGAACCTCTTCTTCTGTCGCACACTAACCCCATACCCCCCTGCTTTTTCTGCTGTCCACGTCTGTAGGCCTCTTATAGCCAGAGTTGCTTCGCGGCGCTAGAACAGAATTAAAAAAAATGAGAAAAACTTGCACCTTGTGCCTTATGCCTCTCGGTTTTCCCTATACATCAAAAACTTGCAATCCCAGCAGCATCCCGCTGGGTGGCAGATCGCATCGGTTAATCACGTACCGAAAGTATCTCAACCCTCAGGACGACGCTTCAGTTCTCACAGCAGCTGAGGTCGATCCCGAAAGAAATGACAAGTTGTTAACAAGATGCGAGCTGCACACTGTAAACTGAAAAACACCCTTATGGGTGTAAATCGCTTGTGCTATAATTGATTCCTCTTTTTACACCGTATGGTCTGGAACACCCTTTTTAGAGGGTGTATCCCGGGTAAAACGCCTTTAAGGGTGCTTTTCCTTGAAAATGCCGTCTTTTGCACCCTTTATACACCTTTCTAGGAGGGTGTTTAACGATCTTACACCCTCCTAGAAGGGTGTTTAAAGGGTGCAAACAAGGGCATTTTCAAAGAAAAGCGCCCTTTGCAGGGGTGATTTACACGGAATACACCCTCTAAAAAGGCTGTTCCAGACCATGTACGGTGTAAAAATAGGTGTCAGTTATAGGACAAGCCATTTACACCCATAAGGGTGTTTTCCAGTTTACAGTGCCCTTAGGGCCAGTTCTCACTTGACGACGCCCGACGCGGCGTCGTGAGCGGGCGGCGGAAGTAGTGGCGCATTTCCGCCGCCCCGTCAGCGCGCACGATTTTCATGTTCCCACCACAGTGGCATTCCGTCGTGAAAAGCAGACGAAAAATCAGGAGGCGTGGCCGTTCTGGTCGCCAGCTGTCGTTCTCGGCAGCTCTCGCCGACGTCGTGAAAGAAGATCCTCATGGCAGTTTTTTTTTGGCTCGACGTCTCTCCTCTCCCGACTCCGGAAATGCGCGTCTATATCCGCCGCCCGCTCACGACGCCGCGTCGGGAGTCGCCAAGTGAGAACTGGCCCTTACGGAGGAAGAGGCGTAGGTCTACCAATCAGCAGTTGCTGATGCTGGTATTGTGAGAGGAAAGGTCTCGTTGACGACACAGGTTTGCTTATAGTTGGCCACTAATTCATTTACAATGCTGCTACATATGAAGTGACTCACCTCAATGCAGACGACACCGTTCTCGTGGCCTCGGAACGACCTCTTGAGCGTTCCAGATTTGGCTTCGTACATTCTGGCAACCTTGTCTCCGGAACCTGTGTATACTAGAGAGGGCCGAAAGAAACATCCAGTTTTGGGCCACCAACCACGACCTACTACGCGTAAATTCTAACGACCATGTTATAATCAGCCACCCCTATGAGAAGCCCGTCCGCATGATCCGCTAGGGGCGCTACTCATCGGCACGCGAGATCTGCATCACGATTGGACGATGGAAATTTGAACTCTGAACGCGCAGAAGCGTACGTACGACCACCGTAGCAGACGACAGCGATAGCTCCTATGAAAACGCGTAGAATGATGATGACAATCAACCTCAGAATGAAACATCTTCCATGGAATACCCACCGCTTGTACAGAAATACTAAGGTAAGCTAAAGTACAAAGTATTGTAGAAGTTGAGGAAGCAATAACTGGCACGATGAGTAGCGCCACTGCTACCTTCCAAAAATGCGGCGCTGGGAAGGGGTGCCTATGTGACATGGTCGTTATACAGTCAACCCTCGATTTATGAGCACCCTCGGTTCCCCGAAAGATCGTTCATAAATCGAGGGATTCATAAATCGAAAATTCCTTTAAGTGAGTAGTATCGAGCAAATGGAACAGTATTTTCGAGTTGGTATTGTGTTTATAATGCAATATATTGTGTAATTTTGCTTTCGACCATGCCTTCTGTTGTATCAATCTCACAAAGCACAGATGTTAGCGCATTCACACTCTGTTTATTATACAATACTAAATAGTTTAATTTTGCTTTGGACGATGCCTTCCGCTGTGTCAATCTTGGAAAGAGGAGATGTCAGCACATTCGTGCTCAACTGGTCTCGGATTTCCTCTGGGGTTTTTAAGCTATGTTTATTAATCTCCGGGTGACAGCGGACACCTTATTCATTAATTGAGGTCAGGAACACTTCTGCAAAAACCCGTTTGTTGTTCGGATTTCGAGGGGTTAAGAACCGAGAGTGCAATACCTGGAAAACGTTTTGTCTGTTCAGGCGTCATTCATAAGACCACGAATAATCCCTTTGAAGGTTTTTGTTGGCCTCGGAACGATCCGTTCATAAATTGAGGGCAAAAACGCTGGGCAACTCTTAGTTGGTTCCCAGAAATTCCATTCATTATTCGAATATCGAGGTTCATAAAACGAGGGAAAAATGCATGTAAAAAGTTTGGTTCCTCGTGCTAGTGTTCATAAAACGAGGGAATTCATAAATCGAAGGTTCATAAATCGAGGGTTGACTGTAATCTAGTAGGTCGTGCCCCCAACAAGCCGTTGATATTGCCGAGCGATCTGTGTTGCTACGGGGGGGAGGGGGGTTCACTTGACTCGTCCGGCCTTGCAAGCGTTTCAAGAACAACCGGAATTCCTTTCCAGAGCACCGTTTTCAAAGCACTGTGCATAGTCACCAGTGAATCAGGTATATTCCTAAATATGAGAATACCAGCTGTCCTTGCCTTCATTTTCTGAAAGACCTGCTCAGTCGGGGAGACGCACTCTTTTTTTTTTATCTCCAACCACCCGCTCATATAGCAAAGGTCGCCGCGCGGTGGTACACTCTTAGAAATGAACTTCACCACATAGCACGCTCCTAGCCAACCATCATCCCGAATGACAACGTTCTCGCCCCTGATTTGCTGAAAACGGGAGGAGGAGCCTATTTTGTGTCCATTATGCGCGGCACAAAATAGGCCCCTCCTCCCGTTTTCAACAAATCTAAGGCGAGAACGTTGTCATTCGGGGTGATGGTTGGCTAGGAGCGTGCTATGTGGTGAAGTTCATTTTTAAGAGTGTAGGCAAGTTTGCTCTACAACAACTATGGAACGGAGATACTGGAAAGAAAGAAAGCTTACACATCCGGTCGTGGTAGCGGATGCAGTCCACTGTGTGGTGATGACCCCTATACACTCGTGTGCATTCGCCAAACTCCATCACCCAAGCACGCGCGGTGTGGTCGGAGCTGCCTGAGTACAGCATGCGGCCATGAGCCTGCGAAACATTGAGCCTCTTAAAGAGGATTCTCAAATGGTGCATTCAAATGTACGTTGTCATAAATGGAAGGAATAAACGAAGGGTGTATTCGAGAATGGATAGAAGAGACGAGCTTTAACTTCTTTGAAGGGCCACGTTACCTGAGAAGGCCAATTAGAAGACGCCATATTGGGGGACACGCTAGGGGTACATCCATCCAGGGAATAGACCTCTACCGAAGAAACCTCACCGTGTCGTGACCATGACGTTGGTAGACATATATAGCGAAACCGAAAGAGCGCGGGCTGAGAACACCGCCGTTTCATAAAGACGTATTCCTTCACGAAGGTCAAGGGACGCGTCTTTGTATCAGTGCATACCTGGGTAGTAATGGCATTACTGTAATGAAATTACAGTAATGAATTACTTTTTCTGGTAATTTGTAATGTAATGCGTTACTTTTGACATCATGTAATTTGTAATGTAATTTAATTACATTTGGGCAGTAATTTTAATGACATTACTGATTACTTTTTACAAAAGAATCGAGCCTGTGTTCTGTGTTGGCACTTTGCAGAAAGAGAGTTGGCAACTGTTAAAAGAATTCCAACTGCCACAATGAATTTCCGCATCCTCAAGATCGTTGCGATTAAGCTCGCAGTGATGACTTTGTAATGTCATTACTTTTTCGTAGTAACTGTAATGTAATTTCATTACATTTCAATTGCAGTAATGAGTAATGTAATTTCATTACATTTGAATTGCAGTAATGAGTAATGTAATTTAATTACATTTTATAAGTAATTTACCCAGGTATGTATCAATGGTACCCACAAATGACGTCACGTGTTTTTAGTGGCTTTGGTGTCTTTATTCGCGTTCCCAGTCCAACCCGGAAAGGAAAGAAGGCCCCACCCAAGGGTTGCATCGTCTCGAAAGTCAATGTCGTAATCCTGCGCGGAATGTTGTTTGTTATTACGACTTCTACGACTGATACGACGACCCATACGACTTATAGTCCCCGCTTGCTTTGTACGGGGACACCGCGTGCAATCCGAGAGACACTCGTGCCCTTCAGGCTCCTGTAGATGGAAGAGCCTGGTGGCCATCTTTAGAAAGGGCTACCGGTAGAATGGAGCAAAACAAGGGCCATACAAGGTAATAAGCTATATTTGAACGTGGCTTTCCTGTGACTTATTGAGTTTTCTGCTATCGTAGTTCCAGTCTATCTAGTTGGCGGCGCTGTTGTACCATCTGACGTCACTCGTTTGTAAACAGGGAGAGGTCTACAGTCAAACTCATTTACAACGAAACTCAGGGGACAGCAAAAAAAAAAAAAATTGCACTAAAGGTATTTTTGTTAAAAAGGATGTCCATCATTGGACCTATAGGGCTCCAGCGGGACCGCAAAAAAAAATTGCTGTAGTGGTATTTTCGTTAAAAAGGTGTTCGCTATAAAGGAGTTTGACTGTATTCCGAAAATACCCTTTAAACGGCTACGCAGACAACTTTGCCCTACTATCCATCTTTTTTTTTTTTTTTCGATGATGATGCTGACGTACAAGAAGGCAAACGATGGCCCCCTGGTGTCCCGTCAGCACCCTCTGGCATTCTCCGCTTTTCAGGTACCAAGATCGTATGACACCGTCTCCGCCCCCGGTGAAAAGCAGTCGACCTTCGCTGTCCACCGCCATCGCGTTGATAGGTGCCGTGTGTCCCTTTAGAACCTGCAGCGCAGAACATACATGTAATATCCGTATATTGATGACTGCTTGTAAGTGAGGTACCCGCACGAAGAGTGCCATGAGGTACCAGGGGGGCTTGATCGCTTCATCGTCGTTACGGTCGTCACAAGCTAACGAGTGGCGGGAAATTTAAAAAGGTGAGCACGTGTACCACGGCCTTCAACGTATCGCGCGAAGAGCGCCGTGCAGGTGTTTTATCACGTGCCCACCTTTTTGAATTTTCCGCCACTCGTTAGCTTGTAACGACCGTAAGCGGGCGTTCACACGGGCCAACTTTGGAGTTGGTGGCAGTCGGCCGACATCACCAACCGTGACCAACTCGAGTTGGTGGGAATCGGTCGCCGAGCGAAAACTTCGGAGAGTTGGTGGTGGTCTGACCAATCAACGCGAGGAGCATTGCCACGTGACCCTCGAGTGCGTCAAGCGATTTCGTTCCTGTCGTACTGCCTGGCATGGACTCAAATCCTACAGGGGTACATGATAATTTTTAATTTTTTGGGGGTTGCTAGGGCCATATAAACATATCCATAGGCATTTTTTGAGATACTGGTGACCTTCTGGTGAAATAAAATGACTTCGTTTTGATTAATGACACTTAAAAAAAAAGTCACCAGCGACTTGAACCCATACAACCCGATTGCCGTAAGGTTGGTTGTGGGCGGAGCTAACGAGTTGGTACCTGTGAACGTGGAGACGGTACCGTCTTGAAGTTGGTCCAAAGACGTTGCTTCGAGTTGGTCTGAGTTGGTGCTGAAACTCGGCCCGTGTGAACGCCCCCTAGCGACGATGAAGCGATTAAGCCCCCCGGACACATAACTACACACATGTGTTAGAAAACGTATTGAGGACTAGCCTTGAGGCATTCGCAAGAGTACAGGTCCCATGTGCGTGCCGTGCAGTCGTGGGACCCCGTGATGACTATGTCGCCACTGTCCGCGTCGGCACCGATCACTGAGCTGGTGTCCGACGCCACGAATAAGACGGGGAAGACGCTCTTCGTGTGACCCTGAAGCGAGCACACGATCTCTTCAAGCAGAAGCTCACCCAGCGGGAGGATAAAAGACACAAGTTATTCACATGACGTCACAGTCTGATTTGCCGCCGCGATGACCGTCCTAACCCTAATCGAGCCAGTGTAAGTCCTGCGCCGTCTGCAGCGTCTGAGGGCACAGTCGGATTCATTCTTGTGTGTTATTACCAGTTTGTCTTGTACGTTATTACCGGTAGTGTTATTATGCAGTTTTTATATCCGAAGCAGTACATAGGCAGCGAGACGTCATGGCGGTGGTATTGCCTTCTGGGAGCCCTCTAGAGGGGTGACGTCACTGAATAAACCCTACATAGAGTGGTGATGCCATTTTTGTACCTAAGCGCTCGGAGAAATCACCATCCTGCACCGTTATAGGCAACATCTTTTTGAGGAACGATTTTGATCGGAACTTTGTCCCTGAATGGAAATTTTGAGTAATAACGCCCACTACGAAATGAACGAGCCTTTAAAGAGACTATGAAATTTCGGGAACCCCCATACTTTTTTTCGATGGAAACTGTTCTTCCCGCAGAGAAACTAATATGCCACAATTTTTTCCGGACGAAATCGCTCCACTCTGCGAGGAGCGCGCGCTGGAAATGTCTCTTCCGCGTTCCTCCTCTCCCGCGCATATTTCCCTGTCGACGGTGTAACTGTACGGACCGCACTTCGGTTCCCCGTTACGTCACCGGTGTTGCACAATGGCAAGTAATGCCGCGAGCTCGCGCTGTGGCTGCCGCCACTGCCGAAATCTGCCGATCGCGCGAAAGCTGCTGTCATGGAGATTTCCACTCCCGATGAACGCATACGCGGGATCCTACGGCGCATGCTCCTGGCGGGATTCCTCGGCTCGGCAACACGTCACGATGACGTGTTGCTGAGCCGGCCGCGGTCGCGTCAAGTTGCCCGTTGTGTCTCCGCTCGGCAGCTCGCCACGGCGCGGCGCCAGCTGTCCTTCCTTCGCCGCTCCGTTTAAATTCGCTCCCGAGAAATCCGCTCGCGCGACGAAAGTAAAATTTCGGTTCTAGACTCAGAAAAATGTCTTCTTTCGAACGAAACGAAGAAAAAAATCGTTTCATAGTCCCTTTAACGCAATTTACGATGAACTTGTGGTGGGCATTTTAGTGCCCCTTTAGGATGCTCACCATAAAGACAGCGATGCGGTCGTTGTGAGTCAAACTTGGCCGTTGCTCTTCCTCGTTGTCGTCCCCGTTGTCGTCGCTCTCAGGATCCTCCTCTTGGCTTTGGGATCCGTTGAGACCCACGGGTTCGGGTTGACTCACTTGGGCCAACATTTGGCGTTCCAGTTCTTCCTGAAATGCGCCGCCAAAAGGATTTGGATGGCAGAGCAACGTAAATGCTTAATCCTAATGCTTAATCGTTTTCAACAAATCAGGGGCGAGAACGTTGTCATTCGGGATGATGGTTGGCTAGGAGCGTGCTATGTGGTGAAGTTCATTTTTAAGAGTGTACAAAAGGTGTTACAGACAACACGTTGAAATCGCCGTTTGGAGCCGACACAGTCTCGCTTGCTACACTTCATAGCTCCTTTAATCTAGCAACACTGACATGGCTAGAAGGAGGAAAATCTCACCTGCAGTATAACGTCCGCACTGAAATGCCACGCTATGGCCGTCTTGTCATGCGAAGTGCTGAACACGAAATCTCCCGTACACAGGACCCGATTGACTCGAGCCGTATGGCCGTGATACGTGTACACGCAGCGCGCATCCACAATGGACCATTTCTTGAGCGTCTTGTCCGCCGACGCGGTCACCACGTAGTTCCCGTGAACGACCGCGTGGGTTACGTAGCTGGTGTGGCCCTGGAGCGTGCCCAGGAGCTCCACGGGCGTGGACTGGGTGCTCCACAGGTTCACCGTCTCGTCTTCGCTGCCCGTCGCCAGTAGAGAGTAGTCTTCGCTAAGAGCTGTACAGTTGATGCCGCCCCCGTGAATTTCGAGCTTCTCTATGAGGAAACCCTTGATGATGGTTGGCTGTGTGGTCCTCGAAGAGGCACAGCCCATCGATTTTCACTGTGCTGCTGCTGCGGGGATAGCTTACAAGCTATATGGGAAGAGTGAGAATACGTCTCTGTACAAAGCGCCTTCTTTGGAGGTAGCGAAATGAGCCACACTGTAAACTGAAAAACGCCCTTATGGGTGTAAATGGCTTGTCCTATAACTCACACCACTTTTTACACCGTATGGTCTGGAACACCCTTTTTAAAGGGTGTGTTCTGTGTAAAACATGCTTTTCCTTGAAGATGCCGTATTTTGCACCCTTTAAACACCCTTTAGGATGGTGTTAAGATTGTTCAACGCCCTCCTAAAAGGGTGTATAAAGGGTGCAAAAGACGGCGTTTTCAAGGAAAAGTACCCTTTCGAAGGGTGTTTTACACAGAATACGCCCTCTAAAAATGGTGTTCCAGACCATACGGTGTAAAAAGTGGTGTGAGTTATAGGACAGGCCATTTACACCCATGAGGGTGTTTTTGAGTTGACAGTGCACTATTTTCCGGTGCATGGTGTGGTACAATGTGTCACTGAGAGGCACGTTATAGGGTAAATGAGGCAGAATGACACACAAATACGCAACTCAGCGTAATTTTCTATGTATACTCCTATTTAAAAAACAAAAACAGAAAACATAGGAGAGGTCTTAGGGGTCTTGCGTTTGGACCTGTAAATATGAAAGCAGTAGACAAAGTCTGGATAACAAAAAATAAAAATATAGTGTAAAATTTAAAAGTCACAATCTTCTCATTGGGCTCTGACCTTCGGTGTAAAATGAAATAAACCGTACTAATTAATTCTTACAATGAAAGCAGGCAAAGTGAACGTCGTGGATACCCAACACATATACGGTACCTTTGGTAGATATTGGCTCCTACAAAACACAGGAGCCGGCTACTCAAAAAACACTTCATACTAAAACTCAGTAAGATTAAAACGTTAGAGGCGCTGCAGTGTCCACAAGAAATGTCATTAAAGCAGCTGTCAGCACGCTGTCATATTTCGCGTTGCAAAATCTCAGTCAATAGGAGGCAGCGAACAAGTGCCCATTCGTGGAACCCAGCCCTTCTCTTCCGATTTGTTTCGGTTTCAGTCTGTCTACCAACGTCATGATGACGTTTCTCCGGTTTCTATTTGCCTTAGAACACCAGATAAATCGTGACAATAATTTATGTTCGACCAGGTCCCCATAAACAACCCGAAGGTCTGGAAAATATTGCACCAATCCTAAATAAATACATAAATACAAACTACGACACGGGGTGATTCACAGCTGGAGAGTAGATACCCCATTACATGCGTAACATTAGACGAGAGACGTGAGAATGAAGTTAAATATGGCTATGTATACAGCTCGGGACAAAAGTTCTCGGAGCACAGGGGTGTCGCAATTTCCTTTGGCGCAGCGGTAACGCGTGCGCTTGGAGACTGGGAGGTCCGCGGTTCGAATCCGCGGGCCGGCTGTGCCGTCTGGGGTTTTTCCTGGGTTTCCCTCAGATGTGTAATAGGCGTATGCCGGCACAGTTCCCCTGAAGTCGGCCCATGGACGCAGCTATCCTCCCCCCGAGCGGATTCCGCTCGGTCTTCCACTTCACCCTCTCCTCTCCTCCTCTCCACCACCTTTCCCTTCCCGAGAAACATGCCGCCTAATCAGGCAGGCAGACCTCTCGGGTTCCTCCCAACGACACTCCTCCTCCTCCTCCTCCCGATATGCCGCAGCGTGTGAATGCTCAACGTAACACGAATCGGAACTTCGGCTCCGTGAGCAGTGCTTTCGGTTTTCGCTTTTTCTTCCACTAGAATATTCCGTGAGGATGTCGCTCGTGCGAATACACGGTAAAGCGTCTGGAGCACACCGGTAGACACAAGAAACCGCATGAGCATTAGAAGACCTCGACGGTGTTGCACAAGGTTCCGACATGGCCCTATATAATTACAGCCAGGTTGAATGTATGCCTGCTAGCAGTATTGAACTGAGCACAGAGTAGCCGCTTCTCCGCTTCGTAGAGATCACATTATATCAGGACATGCTCAACGTATCGCCACGAAGCCACATTTAGAGCATATATAGGCATTGTGGCGTGAAGGCTACATCGACCAAGTCCGAAGTCAAAGACGGAGCGGAGCCCACACTTATCACCTTTTTAAGAAACTGGAGTAATAAAATTTTCTCCTTTCTATACGAATATCAACTATTGTTTTTTTTTCTTCTTAAATCTGAATTGCACAAGAATAGGACAACGTTATAGGGATAATCGCAAATACCCCTGTCAGACGGGCACATATACGGCCTTAACGGTCACGGCCGTAAATGCATACTGTCATTAACTTCCTGCCAGACGGTCAGCAACCAGCAGACAGCAACCAGCAAACAGCCTTTGCGACAAAACTGAGGTAGAAGGGTAACGGCGTTCCCGCAAGGCAGTCTACGGCATTCCATCGAAACTGCCCAAGCCTCGCTACCAAGCACACCATAAACAAGATTTAGCACATTTAATTCAATTCGAAATAAAATGCTTTTTACCCGACGTAATGTTGTCGTCTTCTTTTTTTTTCGTGTTTTTCTGGCGTTTTTGCACTTTGCTTCGCTTTTTATCCCATCTGTACAAGTGCTACGTTTGTAGTTACACCCTCGAACCACTGCACGCGGCATCGCACCGTGTCGTCTGCATCCAAAAAAGTCAGACACCACTCAAAAAAATATCCAAAGCACTTAAAAGCAAATATAGTTTGCTGTTGTATTTGGAAAATACCAACAAAACGTTGTTTTCGTGTACTTTCAATAAGAAAAAGCGTGATTTCGTTACATTACATTCAACGTTCACAGACTTGTTTATCGACGTAGACATCACCGACAAAATGCCTTCACGAATACCGTCTGGCAGCTCCCCAGAGCTTAGGGCCGTATATAGCTTACAGCCATTCCTTAATGCCGTAAATTTAAGGGCCGTACATGTGCCCGTCTGACAGAGGTATTAACGCGCACACTTCCATGTGCACTAAACAAGTTCAAACTATGCAATATATCTAAAAACAACACTGGACATGAAAGAAAACACGGTCGAAAACACCATCAGACCACTTGGCAGTACATTGCCGCAATCACACGTGTGCTGCTCTGCTTAACCAAACTGCAATTATACACACAGGGATCAGACGGTTCGGGAGTTTTTTTCATCACGGCGCACGTGGAAGCTTGCGTCATGTCGCCTTCGATCGCGCTCGTGCAAGACGAAGCTCAGTATCTACGTACCGGCTGGCAACCGGGAAGAACACATCCTACTACTACCGAAGGGACCAGAGCAGCAACCCAAGCAGCACAATGTACTGAAAGTCGAGTGCAATGGGGGTGGACAGGTAGGTGCAAGGCGTTGAACAGACCCGTGAAACTAAAAACCATGGATAAGACACATACCTTCCACCCCTATTGCACTCGACTTGCAGTACATTGTGCTGCTTGGGAAGATAGCCATGTTCGTTAACCATGCATCGGGATGGATGGGCTTCGTTAGCGCGTAGCTGGATAGCCAGGTTCGTTATTCTGCCTTATCAGGGGGCTTAATCACTTGCACGCGTTAGGAGCTAACGAGAGGCGGGGCACTTGTCGAGAAGGGCACGTGATAAAACACTTGCACGGCGCTCTTCGCGCGATACGTGAAGGGCGTGGGATACGTCACGCGCAATGTGTCACGTGCCCATCTTTTTTAATTTCCTGCCCGCGTTTTTGAATTTCCCGCCGCTCGTTAGCTCATAACGACCCTAACGACGATGAAGCGATTAAGCCCCCAGATCCCTTTGTGTTTGTTACGTCTACATCGCGTGAAAAGTCATCCATAAAAATCACCAGTTGCACATGGGATAGCTTCGCCAATACTCCTGGTGGTTACCGTGGTACAGGGAGCATCCCAATGAAGACTGCTGAGAGATGCTCCCATGTTTTCTGTGGTGGGCAGTACTGCTCTTGGACTATACCCAAATCCGAGAACAAGAGGGTTAGCACACCTCTCATTCTCTTCCCCCTCCCCTGGGTGCACCAAGCCGCCACTCCAGAGCACGCTGACCGCACCGTGCCCCTACATCACCCCACCACCAAACCACCAGTTGAGAGTTTGTAGTGAGTCGTCCGTGTCACTACCTTTGCTCGTCCTAACCACCCTGTTGTCGTCGTCTGCTGTTCTGCAAATTATTTTCAAGTATGTATACCAACTATCCCAGCTTGTTCCATTAGTACAATATCTTCATGTTGGGGGAAAAAAATAATAGGGAGAGATTGGATTCAAGATGTTTTCTCGTATTGTCCGTTGCGTGAATGTTCTAAGCCATGGAGATACAACAGGGCGAAGGCTTATTTATAAAGTGAAATTTGGAAGAAACTGCATGTTGGGGCCTTATCATGCTCGGGAGCACCTATTGGGGTCAGGATAGAACACGTACCCTGGCATTCGATCCTCGGCATTCCTGTTTTAAATTCCCCCTTTTTTTTTTCAGAAGCCATAGACAAATGGTATTCACTGCCTTCTGCTGTAGTTGAATGTAACACTGTCACTGATTTTTTGAGCGCTTCATTACAGTGTGATATACTGTAAGTACTTATATATACCACTTGTCTTGTGAATATTCCCTCTCCTGTTTTGGTCCCATAGGAACTGACAGTATGTATAAATAAATAAATAAATAATAATTCAGCGAAACACACCAAGAAGCCCGGCACTTTTGAATGCCGATGAACTTTTGACGTCATTATGGGGGGGGGGGGATTTATTGGCAGAAAAAAAAAAAAAGAAAGGGAAAAGGTCAGCCATGCAGCGCGCCGGCTTGCTATTCCCTAAACAAAAAAAAAAGAATAAGAGGAAAAATATAAACAAGAAAGAAAAAGAAATAACGAAAAGACAAATAAATAAGTAAACAAAAAAAAAAGAAAGAGCATTATGGGCGCCAACAAACACTCCTCGTGTATCTGTTCCGTTTTCAAGAATATATGAACCAACATAGGGAAACCTTTCCAAAAAGAGAAGGACGTAAAAGGAGTGATAGGCCGCGCCGGCACTCCCGAACACGGTGAGTCAAGACACTTTTCCTCAGATATAGGTGGCTCAGAGATGTACAAAATACGGCGCAAAAGTATTTAAAATGAGATACTAAATACTCCGCGTAAAAAGTATGTAGAATAGAGTACAAAATACTCTTTAAAGTACTTTAGCATTAGCTCTAAGTGAAACCGCGTATTCTGAACGTGGCCGTACAAATGAAAGGAATAAACTTCATGCGCCATACTTAAGCATACCTTTTATTTGCAAGGTCTCGGTGTCAAGTAATGTTTGGAGAACTCAAGTAAACTTTATGGTAATATGTTCTGACCCAAAACTTTGTAATTCCTCTTGTATGTCAGCCTAGTCTTTCAACTTCTGGCGCGCGTTTATTGCTTTGGTGACCAAGGAAATAAATGCCCGGATTCTCCTATATCTAATCCTCTGGCCATTCACCTGGTAATATGAATAGCAACCGTTTTCTAACGAAGGGGTCGGGCTAGTGACAAGTAAGACCAAGCGTGGGACCAGCCTATTGTACCAAATGCGTGAATTCCCACGAAAAAATAAAGAAATAAGGGGGTTAAGTTCCAGTGAGCTGAAAATCTGGACACGGTGGGTAAGTGGGCAGGATACGGCTTGACGAGGAAGGAAAGTATTAGTAGCAAATACAGAAAAAAAAAGTATTTTAAATACTTCAAAAATACTCGTCGCAAAAGGTATTGAGTAGAGTACCAAAATACCAGAAAGAGTATTTAAAATACTGTATTTTGAGTACGTACTCAAGTCTAAGTTGGCTCTCCTTACGTATAATCTGCGCTCCGAGCATAATTTTACGCAACTTTTGTCAGTAAACAATTGAGGAAAGTCTCAGGCTGTGTTGACTTTTTTTTTTTTTTTCTCTCAAGAGTGTAGTGCACTAGTGAAGCACGACGTGCACAGCAGACATTACTTGCACATGCACCTTTTCTACGAGATAACACGAAAAAAAAAAAAGTCAAGTAAATTGTCACAATGATGACACCCTTCAGTCTTCTGACTGTTCTAGAAGCAGGAGCATGTTGCGCCAAAAATTGGAGGCCGCTTCCCGCGTGGACACCACGGCCAACTACGTCATTTTTACCGCTTCCCAGCGCCGCAATTTGGAAGCGTTTGTTGCTTCTTCGCTATAATAGCTCATCACCTCCCAGCTACAGTCACAACCCGAAGTTTTGAGGCCAACAACGGCTCACATCATTACCCTACGGTAGGATTTTTGTACAGGCATTTTCCTACCAGTAACTGTAACGGGAGTTTGCCAATCAGGTTCCCGTAGCGGACCCTGTCTAGGAATTCTGAGATGGTCGTTGGTATTTAGTACCTGTAGGCTTCTTCGTTTTCGGGTTTTATGATTTTTCAAATTCGGGGGGTAAAAATCGGGCGCTTCGATCTCTGTTTGATATGTCATCGGAGAATTTTCGGGTGAAACGAAAGGCATATGGAACAAGCCGGAGCCGTGATACTGGGACGAAAAACAAGAATCTTTATATTGCCGCTCGAAACTGGGGCAGTGAATGCCGGTGGTATTCAAACACTTGTCCAAGCTCCACAAAAGTTAGTCTTCTTCCTTTTTCTTTTCTTTTTTTCCTGCATGAGGGGATTATGAAAGGAGGACAAATAGGTTGTCACAAATAGCTCTCTCTGCTTATATGATGATTCACTTTTCCGAGGACTTACCTACAACCACAAACTGAAGGACCGCAAGGATTTCGGGTAGATATCTGGTTTCACCCGAATTCTTAGAAACTTGTTTGGGCGGGGATGGGGGGGAGAAAACTATCGGGAAAAATCGGGTTTTACCCGATAAACGAAGAACCATAAATGTACGTAGGAAGGGAGTTGCCTCAAGACAGAAGCCGCCGATATTTCGAAGAGAGACTGTTCTTCTTCTGGGCACCGTTCTGCATGGCCACTGCTTTCTGCTCTCTTTATTGCATGCCACAACTTTGTATTACAAATATATATATATATAAAATAAAAATAAAAAATAGAACCTTTGCTCGTTCTGGAATTTTCCCCACGTAACCACTAACATCCTTATCTTGCGCTATGCTTGCCAATTCTTCCCTGTTGTCCCGTTTCGTCCACGTGTTCGTGAACCTTCCATTTTTCTGTAACCGGTCTGTAGCCTAGATCACTACGTTCTTCACGTAATCCCCTCCACACTCTAACAAAGCAGCCATTCATTCCGGCCGTAGAAGCCCGTACGGACCCTTTCTTCCCTCCGGGCTGTTGACCCACAATTCGCATGAACCTTTAAACACGTCACACCTAACCCTTTAAATACCATGCCAATGATGAGGACGCGGTGCCCAGAAGAACAGTCTCTGTTCGAAATATCGGCGGCTTCTGTCCTGAGGCAACTCCCTTCCTACATCTCTACCGGTTCGCTGGGTTTCTACCCATCTACATAAATGTACGTAGTAGGTCGTGGTGTAAAAAAAAAAAAAAGAAAAAAGAAAAAAAAGTTAGGTCAGAAAGACGCCGCTTTGTGTCTTGCAAGCGTGCAGTATGGAAAGTATAGGAAAGGCTCACTTTTTTGGAACGTCCCTCGTGGCAGCTCCGAAACATCTGAGCCCGAGCTGTGTGGTCCGTTGCCCGGGAGACGGAAAGCACTGAACCGATTCCGTGCTTTTCCATCACGATTCGCTGAACGCACCGCATTGTATACACTGCAACGTGCTGCTTAGCGGAAGTCGCCCAGAAAGGTACTTACAGTGACCGCGCAAATTGTAGCACTTCCGTAATGCTTTTTGTAGTTATATATGCGCTTTTCCGTCGGTTGCGCTTTGTACATTGTTTTTCTGTTTAAGTTTCAATTTTCTTATTTAATGTCCGTTACCTTTAAAAACTAGCGGAGTTGTATAGTCACTGGGATGGAAAGTAACCGTTCCTTTTCTGCTTTTTCGTTTCCTCTTTTTCTTCCCCCATTTTCCATTCTTTTTTGGAATAGCAAGCCGACCTCCGTCTGGCTGACCTTTCCTTTCTTTTGACTGAAACACAAACAGACGAACACAACGCAAGCCTCAGGGTACCTAAGAACAAGATCGACTGAAATATATGGCAGTCGTCGAAAACGCCAGACGTACGTCGACAGGTGCGGAGTTCGATTCCCACCGTCTTTTTTTTTTTCCTTCTTCTTTTACGACTGTTTTTTTCATATTTCAACTGTTTGTCGACTGTCGACATATGTCGACTGTTTTTACGATATTTCAATTGTTACAGTCGCTGCTATAGCTCGTGAAAATAGCATCCGAGTTACGACAGGTATACCTTTTTACATTGAACTGGTTACAGGCGCAGATACCACGTTAGAGTACCGTATTTTCACGCGTATTAGCCGCGGCTTATGCGCGATTTTTTTTTCTCACGGGCGCCCTGCGGCTTATCCACCGGTGCGGCTTATCTGATGACTATTTTTTCCTGGTATTTTCCCCATACGCCGATTTTAACGAAAGGGCTGACAGTGTCTCTGGAACAGCACTGCCCTGCCGATGCACGAACAGTGCGTAACAGGGACAATTCCACATTCGAGTAGATGGATCTTCCTGGTGCATTCCCCCAAGCAGCTTTAAGGAAATTGGTGACAGTGATTCACGTCTTCTGGAGGATCACTGACCCATCAGTCCACGAAAAACACCCGGCAAGGGCACAATCCGATCTTGGTAGAACTCCAGAACTGACCTCCTCTGTTGTACACTGTGCCGATCCCGGAGTATGGACCACAGGGTTTATGGCCTTCTCTATGGTCTCCTTTGTCGCACAAATCAGTCGTCTCGTATTGCCCGCGGCTTATCTGCGGGTGCGGCTTATCTGCCAGAAAATTTTCAAAACGTCCCAAAAAACACGTCCTGCGGCTTATCTGCGGTGCGGCTTATACGCGTGAAATTACGGTAACTATACGTAACTTTAAGAAACGAAATCTGAGTGCGCCTTACTACTCTGAAAAACCTTAGTTTTATTTAGCTGTCCAAACGCGATTACGTCACACGCTCGTTCCACCGGAAGCTGTTTTCACTGCAACATCCTTTCCGTTCAACAGGAGGCAGGGCCGGCGTAAGAAAAATTACGGACCGCGGGGATGACTCCGGATGAGTCCTGCCCGAGCGCTCCTCCTCACGTTTCCTGGTGTTAGCAACCGTCACGCCGTGGGTTTCGCGGGGAACTGAAGAGGCCCTGGGCCCCATCCCCGGCCCTGCCACGGTGTACTAAAACCCCAACATACCTGGGTAAATTACATCTAAAATGTAATTAAGTTACATTACTCATTACTCCAGTTGGAATTTAATTAAATTACATTACTCATTACCGCAATCGAAATGTAATGAAATTACATTACTATTACTACGAAAAAGTAATGACATTACAAAGTCATTACTGTGAGTTTAATCGCAACGATATTGAGGATGGTGGAAATTCATTGTCAGACAACACCACGTTGCAAAAGCTGGCTATGTGCAAAAACTAATTGCCTTACTGTGCTCCACACTTGTGATGGGTTTCCCTGTCCCTGCTTGAACAGATGAGCATAATATTGGGATTTCGCATCTTTTAGCTTCTTGGTTACTTCGTTACGATATTATTTAAATTGCCGAAGATATCACTGTCAATTATCATGAATTTGCGTGTGTTCGGCACGCTCTTCATATTGGTGGGGTAAAAGCGAGCGACCGTTACATGGCGAATTTCCGAGTTCAGTTCGCAAATATCCACATAATTAAACTTAGGTTGCATGACATTCACATCAGGAGGTGGCAAAGACCAAGTAAGAACAAATTCCGTTGACCGCATGATTCTAGGTGGCGTAGTTTTCTTTTTTAATTATTATTATCATTCATTGACCCGTTTTCTGGGACACCCTGTTCCTCTACATGCGAACTGCCCTATAGAATGTAAAATAATATACAGTGCGAAACTATTGGGTGCGCAGTATATGTTGACTGAAGACGCAACGACTTTTCCATTCCTGATAAAAGTCGACAGTATGTTGAAGGTATAATGTAGAATCAACGCAAATATTTCCTACCTATATCTACGGTTGAATGGCTCGTGGAAAAACAAAGTTTTTTTCTTTACGTTCACAATCCGTCATTCACGGGGTATAGTAGAAATAGCTTTGCTTCAGCGTTACCATTCAACATTAGACAACGTAGATTCTACGTTCCATCAACAGTCAGTGTTGACCGCCGCACAGCGGGGGTCTCAAGCTAAAAAACAAATACTAAACAAATTACCAACAAATACAACAAGTACAAACCAACAAATAACAAATACTACACAAATACAACAAGCAAAATACAAACCCACAAATAAGAAATACTACACGAATAGGAAAACAAATAATATATTGTTTGTTTTCTTATCTGTGTAGCATTTTTAGTAATGTTATAACAATTACTAAAAATAGCAACACAAATAACAAATACAAACAAATAACAAATTGCTAAAGAAACGGTCATTCTGTATAGTCGGAAGAGATGAAGCGAACCACAGTGAGCGTTGTGAACCTTTCCACAGGAAGGCCAGCTGTAAGCGACGGTAAGTTGGAACGAGGTGGCCCGACCGCGTCCTACTCCCCATTACGCGTCGGCGCGGCGCGTTCTTGGCTTATCAGCACCACACAACAATATGCAAGATATCTTGATAACACGCAATAACGACAAAAACCATTACTTTATCGATTCAAATGGCTGCTTCCCCCACCTACAAGATGGAGCTTCCATTTTTACTTGCCACCCACATCTCTATCTTTCATTGTTCGCTGCAGTTACATGCCGCCAAATCTAGCGGATTTTGGCAAACGACTGGTAACGCTATATATATCTACTGGAAGTAGGTGCAAGATTTTGTTGCCGCGACATAAAGCTTCCTTGTCGATTGAGTCGGAGGCGATCTTGTCGCGACAGTTCCGTACCCTAAGCTCCTCGAGTGAGGTTGAACGCCTTCCAAGGAGGAAAGAATACACATCCGCCGACAGCTTGGATCAAACAATGTACAGGTGGGAGCATACATCTGGCTCTTATATCGTGTGCGATAGATGTGAACCTTTATCCCACATCACGGTTTCGTCATCCTATACAAGATCCGTCCACAACGGCTGAAGAAATCGCGAAGAAGCATCTATGTTTACTACGTGGATGATTCCATCTCAACTCAGGCAGGGAGGTCCGGCGACCATTACCGATTTCCTTTGAAAAAAATATATGTTGTACATATATGTCGCCAGCGAACAGTCCCAAACTATAGATTTTTTTTGCGTGCAATATGTCAGGTGCAATGGCTTTCAGCGTGCGTAAACAGCACGGGTCAATTATGTTTTGATCCTCAATTAAAAATCGGCAAAGTTGCAAAAATTTCAGATTTTGCTCATATATTTGTCTTTGTAGTGTACTCCTCCTATACACGCCATCGAGTTGTATGAGGTACATGCGTGTAAGCTTTTTTTCTTAGAGTGCACATGTGGCAATACTATAGATTCTGACGGGCGCTCGCTCTGCTTTCCATTCTTCTTTCTTTGAGACCCGGAATGTTTCTAGGAACTTGCTTATTCTAATAACAAAAGCGAGGTTCTCTCGATTTTGTTTTGGCTTAAGATGGCTACCGTCGCCGCAGCAGAACTTATAAGTAATGGTGCCTGGGCCCGCAAGTTGTACAGGGAGTCCATGTGCTTTATCAATCCACAAATTCTGTCAGCCGAGCTCTTGCCGTGACCCGTGGCGGAAAATATCTATTCCGTCACGTGCGATCTTTTTCTGGAATTCGTACCGCTGATACGGGTTCTTGAAATGACTGGCGGCTCCGTCTAGCAGTAATATGGCTCCGGCAAAGACACCAGCATTTTCGTCCATCCAGTCCTCAACCAGGTTCAGCGCCGCCCGGGCATGGGCGGAGCATCAGTAATCACTAGTTTAAAAACGCCTTCGTATTCTTAAAAGGAGCGTACCTCCATATAGGTAGCGCTCATGCGTGATGACACTACACATGTCTTGTTAAAATTAGGAGTTGCTTTTGACACTGCAGGGGGCTCAGCTGTCAACTGGCCTCGAGTATTCAGCCGCTGCAGTGCTGTGCTGCGAGATCTTAAGGCGGCGCATCAGAGCCGGCACCATTCCCCTTTATTTTTTTTTCCTGCCAATAAATCCCCCCCCCCCGGCATTTCGTCGTCTACAATCGAGGGGTGGAGGATCCGTTGAGTGGGTCTGTGAGTCTCAACTACACGGAAGCCGTGATATGGGAGGCTTGGGAGTACCAGCTGTGCCAGAAAAGTGCTTTGCGTTTCAAACGCGTATTCTCTTTAAGGCGCTCTGTGCGTGAGAGCACCCGGCCTGCGCATTAGTAGGTAGAGGAGGAGGTGTTCCTCTGTACATTTGGTGACTCGAACAGAGAACACCATGTTCGGCGTAATTCGGCCTAGTACTATCCCAAATTTTCCAACGACCAGGGAATCACTCCGGAAGCCATCACTGGAGGCACTGTGCCTAGTTCCTCCGAGGGCTCGCTATAGGCGGTGACGCTCTTCGCTCCGCATTCAACGACCTGGCATATCACGAGGCCGCTCCCGCACCGCACCACTCTCACCACGCCATGGTCACTCTCACTGCGTCACGTCGCTTCACGCTTCGCGACGGTCCTCCTCGGGCATGCACCAGCGGCATGTTCCCGACCCACAGGCTCCTGCACCGGTCGCGGCATGCCTCTGTCGACCGCACCACCTGCATTTCCTACGCTAGTGGTCCAGGAACCCAGCCCGCGCTGTGTTCTCGCCTGGCCTTCCATATCGGTTCTGAACTTCGACCACCCAGTAGCCAACCACCTTGTGGCAGGCAAGGGGCCCCGAGACCACCACTCCACCGGGGACACGCACGGAGGCCACAGTGAGTCCTACTCCCGATCTCCCCGTTCTTGACGACGGCCCTCTCCGGCAATTCACAGGCGACAACCCTCGGAGCCACATACCGGTCGCGGTACTGTCGCCCTCCCGCCCACGCCACTTTGGCCCGCCAGTGGAACACGCCCGGTCAGCGCTTGCCCGCACCAACCCTTCTGCTGCTACTGCGCTCTCTTAACCAGGACGCCAAGCCCAGCCGTCCCTATTCCACGTGTTCGCTGCTCTTTCTCCTCTTCACGTACCGACGCGGACCTCAACTGCTAGATCTACACCGCTCCGCGTCTGAGGGGGAGGGGGCTGATGTGGCGGCCAGTGGACGACGATGAAGACGTGCCTGTGCTGGCACGCCCCAGTGCGCCTACCAGCCAGTTCTACCGCCACCGTCATGGCGTGAGGCCACGACCATCAATTGTGGAACCTTTCATATAGAGCGCGGTGTTAGACAAGGCTGGCCGCTGTCACCCCTGCTGTTCGTTATTAGCTTGGACCCGTTTCTTCGCAGTATTATCTCATGTAACAGAGTGAATGGGTTTCACCTACCTGGTTCCGCTGCTGGGGAGGTGACAGTTTATGCTGATGACATCACATGTTTCTTACACGATCCGGACTCGCTCATGCACATCTTGTGCATGTTTGATCATTACGCTTTGCAAGCTTGAACAGAGAAAAGAGCATAAGCTCCTCATTGTTAGGTAGTTTGAGCCGGAATTAACTAGATTTTGCCGTTTGCCCTACACATCGCATCTTAGGCGTTCTCTTTACTGCTAAGTGATTATCACGGTCAAACTGGACACAAGCAACCCTGGAAATACAGAAAGAGACGGCCAAGGCGAACACGTTCGCACTCTCCTACAGAGAGAAGACATACCTGATACGAGGAGTCTTCACGGCGCGACCGTGGCACCTCTCACACGTGAGCGTTCCCCCGTGCTCTGTTGTTCGTTCATTACCCTGGCAGCACATGACGTCGGGCCGATATCGGCAGCAAGTTGGGCACGTCGGCCCAGCATATCCCCGACACTGCCAGCTTGTGACGATGTACGACAGAAGTTAATTGGCAATGTCGGTAGGACGGTAGGAAAAGTTGTGAAGAGCATGCGTCACATTGGAGGTGGGGCATGCGACTTGATAGTGAAGTCAAGGGCTGCTGCTGAAAAGCTAAAAGCCATTGGTTCACTTACAGTGAAGGGCAGCGTGATTGAGTTGGTCTCGCTCGAGTCCAACTTGGTCACGGTGACGGTTATTTCGGTACCGGACCCCATTCCTGATACCGCGGTAGAGACGACACTCACGGGATATGGGCCAGTCACCAAGGTGAGCCGTGAGACATTCCTTCAGAAGGAATTGGAAGAAATCGAAACAGGGAACCGTCGTGTTCTTATGGGAATGCGATCCCCTGTTCCGAATTTCATCGGCGTCCGCGGTAAGCGCTTGACCATCAATTATGATGGCATAAAGCGCGTGTGCACGCGTTGCAATGCGGAAGGTCACTTTAAGAAGGACTGTGTGGCCCCTCTTTGTATCCGTTGTGGTGAGGTTGGGCATGAGAGTTGCGACGCCTTGTGTAGGCGTTGTGGTGGAGACCACGTCGTGTCCGAGTGTTCGGCTGCGACGTGGACTTCCCGTGCTGGGACTGGTCGCGTGACACCGAAAGCACCCGTTGTGCCGGCTGTGTAAGCTGCGCAGGCTGCCAGTGCGGACACCCCAACCGTAGTTGTGTCTCGAGAAGATGAGCATCCCGTTCTAGAAGCTGTTAGTGTGGCGGCTGCGAATGAACGTGGTGTTGGTGACCCTACACCTGACACCAGCCGTGGCGTCTTCAGTCGGTTGCTGAGCGACCTTCCTGGCTCCTCTCAGGATTTTGTCTGGCAAGCCTCGTGGGACGTTCTCCCTTCCATCGATAGGTTACGTCGGTTCGGTTATGGTGCAGAGTTCCACATGTTGTTTCTGCGACCGACCCGAGAGTGTCCAACACGTCTTTTACGATTATCGCGTGTCACGTGTCTTTTGGGCCCGGGTTTCACGCCGCTTCTTCTTGCACTACCCCATGCAGTGGGGAGCACTCCGCGTGCCTCCTCGCTCGCCTACGCATCGCCTTTTCCGCATGGTTACCTTCTTGGGCTTTGAGACGCTTTGGAAAGCTCGCACTCGTGCTCTGCTCCGACGCGGGAGGTTCTTGCCGATCTTAGCGGCGGTCGCGTCCCTGCAGCGATCTGCACTCAGATCTTTCCTTAGTTCTGAGCTGCACCGCATGTCCCCTGAAGCTTTTCTTCAGACTTGGTATGCGGAAGCTCTTTTCTGTATGAGAAAGGATCTGGTGGTATTCCCACATCGGTAAACGTCGCCCTAGCTTTTATGCGTGCGCAGGTGATACTGAAATAGTTTGCCATACCAATAGTTAGTTTTTTTTTTCTTCGTACATGGGCAACTCACTAATTTTCTGCATGGACGATTCTGTTGTTTTCGTGCATACACCACGTTGTTTTTATCAGAGACATCTGTGCACATGCCCTTCTGTTTGTCAATGAAAAAATGGCTAGGAAGCAAGCGAGCTGGTGAAGATGATGCATAATGTAAAAAACCCGTGTTTGTGTCTGTCCCTTCGTGTTCCCTAGTCTCGGGGTTTTTTACATTATGCTTCTGTTTGTGTGTACTTTTGTAAATGTAATAGTGTGTGTTCTCTAGTTGCGTGTGTGTACGTATGTGTGGCTGAGGGTGTGCATACATTACATCGAGTGTGTTGCGAAAACTCGAATTTTGTACATAAGGTAGTGTCATGTGTCACTGCAACCTCGTCAATGTACCCTTTCTCTCCTTTGTTCTCCTCCATTCACCTCCTCTTACATATATCTTGTAATAGTCCCATGTCACATTGTTAGTAACCTCACTGCATCCTGTAAAGGTCACCTGTGCACTGTAAATAAAGTTTCCTTATTCCAACACCAAGGCTTTTGCCCCATACTCGAGACCGGCGTGCCTCCTTTGGACTCAGCCGTAGACCCTCCAGTGGATAACTCGTCTACAACATCATATACTTCGCCGAAAGTATGAGACGACGAAATGGCGCCGTGTGAAGATCGCAAGAGCAAGCATGACCTTCAATTGACATCCGGATCCGGGGGCAGCCCGTCTAGGAAGAAGACGAGGAGGAAACTCAAGTCTGCGTCCCCGTTGGAGAGCCAGTTCTCGGGTTCGTCGTCGGACTCATCCGGTGCCTTGCAATCCTAGTATGCAAGTGCGTATACTGACACCTAACGTCCAGGATTTTAAAAATCCCAATAAGCAAGCCGATGTGGTCAATCTCGGGTACAGACTAAAGTGCGACATACTCTTGCTCCAAGAAGTACATTTTCAAAACAAGTTAGAGGTAGCCGCATTTAAGCGGAAATATCGGTTGCCTCGTTTTTCTAGTTTTTGTGTAGGCAGAGATGCCTGCGTTGGGATAGTTATTTTCAGTCGCCATCTTCTAAAAGATAGTTTCGTCTCGTATGATAGCGATGGCAGGGTTATTTGCCTCGACTTTTTCATAGGCTATGCTAAGCATCGGCTGGTGAACGTCTATGCCCCTGCATCCGCATCTCTCACGAACCGTTTTTTTTCCGTGAGGTGGAGGACCGCGTGCGAGTCAACTGTCCTGTCTTGATAGCCGGCGATATCAATTGTGTGACCGACTCAAATCGCGATGTCCGCGGTCCGGGACAGGGTAGGCCTACTTGGAACGCTAGAGGCCTGCGGCAGCTGTTGTCGGTCTTCGACCTAGTTGATGCGTGGCCTTTGCTTCAGGATGACGTTTTCGCTGCAACATGCGTCCAGGGGACCCTCTGCGAGTCGCTTGGACAGGTTCTACGTGCCCCGGTCCGCATCGACGTCTGTCAAGGAATGCAGTGTCGTGACCTCTACGTTTTCGGCGACATATGTCAGCGACCACAAGCCTCTAATCCTAGTGCTGCACACTTCGCGTATACGTGATCGCGGTGCGGGGACGTGGCGACTTGTCCCGCCCCTTCTCAACGATCCCATCATTGTCGCCGACGTTACTGTCCGCATCAGGGAATACGCAGTCGTGTCTGGTCGCGACCCAACAGCCCAAGAATGGGAAGGTTTCAAGGATTGGGTGAGAGGTGTCCTGAAGGCCTGGGGCAGGCGTCGTGCAAGATACCGTACACGCGAATTGAACTCTCTTTCTGCGAAGATACGCTTCGTGCACAGGGGCCACCCAATGACGTCATTGATGACAGAGTACCTTGAATCACTCATTCACTGCACTCTTTTGCGGTGTTCATCCGCTACAGCCCGCCAAGAACGCTGCCAATCTAGATTGGTGGCCGGCCCTGAAGTCCTACGTTACATCCATGACACGTCGGCATCAGGCAAAGCTCAGGCAGCTGTTCACAGTTTCCAGCGACAGGATGGCAGCATCACGGCAGATCCTTCCGATGTAGCAACGGGGTTCGTTGGGTTCTTCCGTGGACTGTACCCAAACCCTGCATCGACTGCCGTTGTTTCTCTCGGTGTTTTTCCCTTAAAAACACTCCCGCAGGCTGAGAGCAATAGATTTGAAGACTTCATTCGCATCGAAGACCTCGATGCTGCTGTGCGCAGAGCAAAGAGTGGTACAAGCCCGGGACCGGACGGGCTACCCGCAGAGTTTTACTGCACGTTCTGGCCGATGCTGCGTACCTGCTTCATACAGGTTGTTCGACGTGGTTTCGAGGCTGGAGCCCTCCCATCGTCTTTTGGACTGGGAAGCATTAAACTTGGGCCTAAGAAAGCTGGTAATCCTGCAGATCCGGAATCGTGGAGGCCGATCACGCTCCTCAACAACGACTACAAGCTCGTGACAGCAGCAATAGCTTTCCAAGTCACTCAAGTGCTCCCGCTGCTACTTCACGCTGGGTAATCAGGCGGTGTAGCAGGCTGCAGCCTGTGCGACAGCCTGAGTGGGATCCGCGACCTCTTGCACTACACACGGCGACGGGCAGCGTCCGGCGGTCTCCTTTCCTTGGACCAGGCCAAGGGACTTGACAGAGTGTTACACGCATACCTTTTTTCGCTGCTGACCGCTTATGGCTTTCCAGAGATTTTTGTGTCCGGCATACGTTTGCTGTACGCCAACCACCGCAGCCAGATGAGTGTAGCAGGATTGCAGTCCTTTTGCTTCCCTATCCAGTGAGCTGTCCGCCAAGGCTGCCCATTGTCTCCCGCCTTTACGCCCTGGCCCTGGACCCTTTTTTACAATGCGTAAAAGCGTCCCGTGCAGTCAATGAACTCCCCCTTCCTGGAGCGGGAAGTTGGAAGATATCTGCGTATGCTGATGACGTCACACTCTTCATCAACGACCTATGCTCGCTAACTGCAGTCCTGCAGCTGTACGAGTAATACGCAGCAGCATCAGGCAGTCAACTTAACGCCCAAAAATCCAATATTCTCCCCATTGGATCGTTTTATGTCGACCCTGACTTTCCGAGAACTGGAGCCCTCTGAGTTTTGAATGGATGCTGACGGATGGATGCAACTCCTCACCGGTCTTCAAGGCAACCTCACCACGTCCCTAGGCCGCCTGGCTAGGTCGCACGCCAATTGCGCCCTACCGTACGACGAATGTATCCCACGGCCTGCTGCTCCATGGCGTGAAGCAATGCCCAATATCTCGTTGCACATTCCAGGGCTAAGAAAGAAGGACGAATCCAGCTCACTGGAAGCCAAGGCAGCTGCCGAGGTCCTAATTATTGACACTTTTCACGCTGACACTCTGGTGTTCACAGATGGCTCTGTTGACGCAGAGTGTAGAAGCGCTACTTCCTCCTTTTATATCCCATCATTAAATGTGGCATGGCAAGGACAATCAGTTCGATACCCAATATGCTCTACGACGGCTGAGCTTCTGGCAATATTACATGCAGCAGCTGCGGTACAGGTCAAGGGTATCACCAAGGCTGTCATCCTCACGGATTCGCGTAGCGCTCTGCAAATGATGATGAACCCCACATGCAATAGCATTCTAGCCCGGTGTATCAGAACGTCATGTGCCTAACACAAGACAATCGGTCGAGACATCTCCCTGCAATGGATCCCCTCCCACGTCGGCATTAGTGGCAACGAAAAAGCGGATCAACTAGCATCTGCTGCACACCACAGCACTAGCCCTAGTTTTCCAACCCCCGGAGACAGCGACAGAAAATTAGTCATCAATGAGATAGTTCTTGTGCAGCACCCTGGGATCCGGGAGATCCTGGAAAATCATCGGCTTGATCTCCGCAGGAAGGACTTTCCCGCAGTACACAAACTCTGCTCTTCAGGTTGCGAACAAGACGCGCTTTCACTAAATCACAATTATTCAAGATTGGCTCTCTAGACAACGCAAATTGCATACATTGTCAGCAAATTGATTCTATCGAGCACATCCTACTGCTTTGCTGTGCATATGCTGCGGTGCGGGATAAATACCTTGGCCACTGCAGGAACTGTACGGTGGATGATGTCCTACATCCCAAAGGCTCTCTCACGGAAATACACCCCAAAATTCGCAGCCTCATCTACTTTCTCCAGGAATCTGGCCTCGTTCAAAGGCCAACCACTGCCACGAACGATAGGGTTATCGCTTCTGATTCGAGGAGAGAGGAGGGCGTACGCCTTTTTGTGGCAATTATCACATATCCAAATTGCCACAAAAAGGCGTACGCCCACCACTTTCCTCGAATCAGAAGCGATAACCCTATCTCGTGGCAATGGTTGATGCACAGCGTGCTTTGCAGTGAAGTTCTGTTTTTAGGGTGTACTTTCTCCAGGAATCTGGCCTCGCTCAAAGGCTATAAGTACTGCTCGGACTTCTCGGCAACTCTGCAATGACAGCCCTAAATCTTAAATTTCGGTCGTCATCATTCCTTCATCTGTTATCACACCATATCATCTCATCCTGGCTACAGTCGTGACGCAGCCCACATACGTGAGGCCAACAACGGCAAGCCGGTTCTTCGTCACCACCACCACCACTACCACCACCACCACCACCACCGATGCAACAATGCACGAGCATGCGCATACTTGGTGTTTTTTTTTATCAAGATGGCTCCACGCCTCTCAACTGGCCACTGGCCACTCGGCGGATCCAGGACTGGTGTCGCGCAGCGCAGGTGTACGACTTCTCGTACACAGAGCGAGCGTATCTCCTCCGGTGCGTCTTTCTAGGCCACCTTTGGTTTCTGGCCCACGTTCTTCTGCCGCTTGCCACTGTAACATCACGTATAAACACGGAGATCCTCTCGTTCTTCTGGAGTCGGAAAACAGCATCTTCTCGATCAACAGATGCTCCGCATGACTCCACAGAGAGGAGGTCGGGCAGTGCCGGATGTTGCCATTGCCTGTCGGTGTTTCGCATTGCGTACTTTAATGCGCATTTTGTCATCGGAGCATACCCCTGCCCAAGCACTTCTACATTATTGCCTAGGCCCCCTTCGTCGCCATCTCAAGCCTGATGCACAGCTGAACAACAGTCCAAGCGCTGGGGTACCTGGAAGGTTCCAAGCTGCAATAGTGCGATTCTTCCAACAAGTCTGCGTTGCAATTCCCACTGTCGACTCCGGAATAACACCACCGCTCCGTGTGGCCACTCTCGTAGCTTCCACAGCTGGACCCTCTCGTCGTGCTATACAAGGTACCCAAATTCGGTGGCCTGTTTTCGTCCCGTCCTTACTCCCTGGTGACCCTCAGGACATACTCTGGAGATTCGCCTGGAAGGTTCAGCCTACTCGTGACCGACTAGGACGCTGGGGAATCGTACCCCACTCTACGTGCTCCTTTTGCGGACACCCCGAGTCGAACGAACATGTCATCTATGAGTCGTGTAGCCAAAGCTTTCTGGCAGAATCTGCGAAGGTCCACACGCATTCGGTGTCCCGTGGATTTTCGTGCAACCTTGCCTCGTCTGCGTTCGCCCGACGGTCACATGCGAGGCCTGCTAACAGCATGCGGACCATCAGTCTTGTCGTCCGCCAGCTGCCAAGCTGTTGCCCAGAGTCGCCCAGGGACTCCAACCTTGCTGCTTGTACAGCGGGCAAGGTGTCTCGTAGTCAAGACACCCCAAGAAGAGCTCTCTTCAACTGCTGACCACGTTTTCCTTACAAGATGGGAAGGCCTGTCCTATCTGGAACGTTGGGGAGGATCGTTCTCCTTGCGGGACTATCGAGTATTGCAGCGCGGAGGCTGATAAGTCGTACAATTTCGTCAATCCGTCATTTCCATTTTTCATTGCTCAGTCCATCTGTATGTATCTCATTAACACCTGTATATAGCCTGGACATTTAATTTTTTCGTCGTAGCATATATAGGCCTCGCCTGTCCATCACATTCACACATGTTCATTAGTACAGTACTTTTAAAAGCCATGTCTTCGTGCCACCTGTAATTACGCCACCCGCTGAATAAATTTAAAAAAAAACTGAATGGCGTAACTTCAGTGCTCGCGAACGAGCACCGTAAAAAGGAAAGAAATACAAGGAGGACGGTCGTTTTGAAGTCATAGGCATGCCACCCTGGTGTAAATAGGCGGCGATTGATTTTCATCTGTGACACCTAAGTAATCACTGTGAATAAAACCTTTTTGAGAAAACTATCAAACGGTCGCTCCAGGGGTCGGGTTCACAAACGCGATCGTAAGTTACGCTAAGATGCGCCAAGACGTCGTAGCCTGCGACGCGCGAACGACGGCGTCGTAAGCGCGATTCACAAAGCTATCGTAGTGGAGAGGGTGCCCCCTTTGACGAGGAAGAGGAAGTTGCTCGCTTCCTGTCACGTGCACCTGGGAGAGAAAGAGCCGAAGCGTGCGAGACTATGTTTTCGCTATGGTAACGATGACGAAAATTTGTAATCGCACCAATGAGAGTCATCCCATTAGAAGAAGACGAAGTTTTTCGCCCCAAATGTTTTGTTATTGCACGTGCTCTCGGCCTTTCGGTAGCCTTAATGGATGCCATGCAATCACAGGCGAAAGGCGTTCGATGACACAGCAAATATATTCCCAGTATGTTCGTCTCGGGGAGGGGGTGGGTGAGGGTGTTTTGTAAGCGGTGTGTGGCACCCAGTTTTGCTGCTTTTATGGCTTCTTTTGCCTTTCTTACAGACAATTTCGAGGGGTGTTTGGGGTGTCTTAGCGGTGTGTAGGGGATGCTTGAAAAATCCCTGCAACCCGATCTTACGGAGCACAAAGTTGAAGCATTTGTTGAAGGTTACCAAGCAAAAGGTGCCTCAATATCACTTTGGGGATGATCTCGAAGGTCCTGTGGCAAAGTGCAATGCGTTGGCGCGTATTACGGAGTCTTTATTTGCCGTCTCCAAATCCACCGCTGCCAAATAACGCCGCCATCTTTCTTCGTAAAACTGCTCGGGAGCTCTCGCAGGATTCCGCCGTAAGCTGCGAAGATTTTGCGACGCGCGCCCTTCGTGAATCTACACTTCGTCGTAACATTCCCGTACGACGGAGATACGACAGATTCCGTCGCACGAGCTCTTTGTGAATCCGACCCGGGGTTTTGCTACAAGCTGCCAATTGCTCACCTATCCCCACGCTCGCAGCGCCATTGCGTTACGGCGAATATTACATAGCATTACAAGTTCTCCTCGTTCTGACGAATGAAATACTGTTTTTGTTATATTTATGGCAATTTACAACTTAGCTCGAATAAAATAAGCATTGCTTCTCTAAAAATATAATTTGTCGGCGACGAAATGTCGCTATTCAAATGAACCGGGAAGTCGCGCCATGACCAGACGCGACAGCGACAAAATCTGCAGCGCGTCGCTTGTTATGAGGTCCGCGCCTCACGGGTGCAGCTACCCGATCCATTCGCGAGGCAGCAGCAGGCTAGCAACAAACTATATTTGTGGAAAAAGAGTGCGTATTTTATAATTGGTTTTGCGGCATATCTATAGTCTCAAATATCATAATTTTTTGCACTTAGTCACCCTAGGGAAATAATATACAACGGTTCTGAGGCTGAAACATAGAACAGACGACCACACCGTAAGCCTCAAGAAGCCTAGAACATGAACAATTGAAATATGGTCGAATATTAGTTGAATGACGCCCCTTGCTTAGTGGTCGGAAAGCTGGTGCCACCGTAGCGTAATTGGTTAGCGCATTCGACCGGCAATGTTCAAATCCCGCCGCTGTCTGGCTTTTTCGACGACTGCCGTACTTGAGCGATATGTGCGTGTATGTGGCGCTGTATAGTCCTGTCTGTCACCACACAATATGCAAGAAATCCTGATAATTTGCAATAACGGCAAAAACGATTACTTTATCGATTCAAATTGCTGCTTCCCACCAACAAGATGGGGCTTCCATTTTGACGTGCCACCCACATCTCTAGCTTTCATTGTTCGCTGCAGTTGCATGCCGCCAAATCTAGCAGATTTTGGCAAACGACGGGTAACGCTGTATATATCTACTGGAAGTAGGTGCAAGATTTTGTTGCCGCGACATAAAGCTTCCTTGTCGCTTGAGTCGGGGGCGATCTTGTCGCGACAGTTACGTACCCTAAGCTCCTCGAGTGAGGTTGAACGCCTTCCAAGGAGGAAAGAATACACATCCGCCGACAGCTTGGATCATTGGACAACGTACAGGTGGGAGTATCTGGCTCTTATATCGTGTGCGATAGATGTGAAGGTTTATCCCACATCACGGTTTCATCATCCTATACAAGATCCGTCCACAGCGGCTGAAGAAATCGCGAAGAAGCATCTATGTTTACTACGTGGATGATTCCATCTCAACTCAGGCAGGGAGGTCTGGCCACCATTACCGATTTCCTTTGAAAAAACATATGTTGTACGCCAACACGCATACACACAAGAGCAATAAATATTTTGAATCAATGTATTCTGGTCCGCAGAAAAAAAAAAAAAAAAAGACTTTCTGACGGAGCGACTTTGACATTTTGTTCCTCGCCAGCGAACAGTCCCAAACTATAGATTTTTTTGTGTGCAATACGTCAGGTGCAATGGCTTTCAGCGTGCGTAAACAGCACGGGTCAATTATATCTTGATCCTCAATTAAATTAAAAATCGCCAGAGTTGCAAAAAATTCAGATTTTGCTCATGTTTGTCTTTGTAATATACTCCTCCTATACACGCCATCGAGTTGTATGAGGTACCGGCGTGTAGGTCGAAGCGTTAAATTGATGTCGTCAAATTTACATGCCTGTACGTTGCTCATTTTCGGCAAGGCGGTGTAGAGTACAGCTATATGCTATCAAAAATCGGGTTTTTTTTTGGGACTCTTGTTTCTCAAAAATCCTATCTCCGACCTCTTTCATATTTTAAAGTTACATAGCCCAGGCTATATGACGTACATGTGTCCGCAAAACGGAAGGTTCCCTCTCAGCACAACTCGGGATAGCGTGCGACAAACTGGGGAATGCCGGCCATCTGGAAACCTTGAACCGTGATACAACCAACAGGTAATAATCGTGCGCAATAAAACAGAACCATACACCCTTTTGAGCACCTAGTCGTCAAGAACTGGTTCATTTGTATGCAATATTTTCCTGTTGTGTACATACAATGTTCCTTTTCAGAAGCTACTCCGGTTGTTCCTCGGAAACTCTGGACATCTGGACAGTGACGCGTCAATCTCCGTCCACTTTTTTTTCGTCCACATGTGGCAATAGTAGATTCCGACGGGCGCTCGCTCTGCCTTCCATTCTTCCTTCTTTGAGACCCGGAATGTTTCTAGGGAACTTGCTTCGAATAACAAACGCGTAGTCCTCTCGATTTTTTTGGCTTAAGATGGCTCCCGTCGCCGCAGCAGAAGTTACAAGTGATGGTGCCTGGCCCCGCAAGTTGTGCAGGGAGTCCAAGTGCTTTATCAATCCACCAATTCCGTCAGCCGAGCTCTTGCCGTGACCCGTGGCGGAAAATATCCATTCCGTCACGTGCGATCTTTTCTGGAATTCATATCGCTGATACCGGTTCTTGAAATGACTGTCGGCTCTGTCTGGCACTAATATGGCTCCGGCAAAGACACCAGCATTTTCGTCCACCCAGTCCTCAATAAAGGGCATCCAGGCATGAGCGGAGTCGTGACGAATGTTATCAGTAAGCACTGGGAAATGTTGGTCTAGGTACCATGGATGGTCTGCTTGAAGTCAATACAACAATGGTCTAATTAGCTCTCCTGCTTGATGACAATACACATGATGGTCTAGTCAAAATCCTCGGCGTTGCCTTCGATTCTGGTCGGGCATTTTCCTGTAAACTGGCCTAAAGTGCTTAAACGTTCGTCCGCCTTTCTCCGTGATCTCAAATCTGTAGATCTCCCTGATTTTAAGAGTGTACGGGCCGCCGTTGCACTGGCAGCAGAGCACTTTTCTTTCACTTTCGCAGAGCGCAGTTATTTTATCCACTCGGTCGTTTGCCCCTGTGTCTGTCCGTTTGGGCCAGATTCCACCCCCACCCCCCCGGCGATAGTCCAGCGAATTAACGCCAGTCTTGTTCCCTTTCTTCTGGTCAGGAAGACAAGCAGTTATAAATCGTCCGCCCGTGCAACTTCCGGTTATTATTAAAAATGAACTTCACCACATAGCACGCTCCTAGCCAACCATCATCTCGAATGATATCGTTATCTGCCCTGATTTGTTGAAAACGGGGGTCGTACGTCTTTTTTTGCGACAATTATGACCAGCATAAGCTCATTCAGCATATCATTCGACCTCTGTTTTCGAATCAGATGAGATAACCCTATCTTTCGTGGCAATGGTTGACGCACAGAGTGCTATATGCGGTGAAGTTCTGTCTTTAGAGTGCGTAGTGCTAAAGATCCTCATTAGGGTGCTCAGGGACACTGAGTGCCCCTGCCCAGAGACTTGCCCTGTACTTGAGTTCCGTTCAGACTGGTTTCCTTCCTGATCTTCCACCGCTGAGAAGTACACTCCGACCTGAACAACCTCACAAGCTGCACGCGGCTCCATGATCACGTTTTACCGATGAAAGATGAAAGTCACTGAAAAGGTTAGCCAGCTGTAGGACTCGAACCCACATCTTCTGGATTACCGGTCCAGGGCTCTACCTAGCCTCAGAACATCAGTTCTCTCACGTTTTATCGTCGCATTCAGCCTCTTCTCAGAGATCGGGATATTCTCGGCGTTCCCGCTGTCTGCATCTCCGAGCCATTGGCTTTGACATCGAACGAAGCTCGTGAGCGACTTCGGAAGTTGCGTATGCTTTTCCGGTCTCGCATGTTTGCGGATCTTTCGGGTCGAACTCGTGATCTCATGCGGCAGGCCTGGTGGGGTGGGCTCCCTACACTCGACAGACTGTGTAGAATTGGCATCACAAACACTCCCTTCTGTTGTCTCTGCAGAGCACAAGAGACTGTGGATCACCTACTCTAGAATTGCCGTGTTTCAAAGATTTTTTGGTCCCGAGCTAGCTGCCCACTGCTTTTCTCTTCGTGTCCCGCTCCAGTGGGGTGCGCTTCATGTGGCGATCTCCAACGCATCGACTGTGCAGGCTCGTCACTTTCATGGGGTCTCATGTCTTGTGGCGGGTTCGTAGCAGGTCCATGGTGAAACGTACGAAGTTTTTGTCTGTCTTAGCGGCCGTGGCATCGCTTCGCAGGCAGGTGCAAGAGTTCCTAACGCAAGAGCTCCATAATACAAACTTTGATGGCTTTGTCCACGCGTTGGCAGCTGAAAATGTGTTCACCATCAAGAATGGGATCATTACCCTTCAGCAACACTGAGTGCCTGATACACGTGCTGACATATGTGTCTGGGTAAATCTAGGAGCGTTTGCACACACTGTAAATACACGGTTTTAAGATGTGCATTTTATAAATATGTGAATATTTAAGGATGTAAATAATTAACCGTCCACTCTAAGCTTCATTGATTGTTGTATTCACTGTTAGCTTGTTTGCACTGTACATTCCATTGTGCTCATGTCAATAAATTTTCTTAGATCAAGAATGGCCGCTATATGGCAGTTATATGGGAGCCAGTCCTCGTGACTGGTGTTCCGCCTCGATGCCAAATTGCCAAAACACACAAAGAATGGCCGCTGCCGCTGCGCGAGCGTTTTTCGCGTTTTCGTGTAACGTCACCCGGTCAATGACCGGCAAACGACCGTGCCGACCGTTTTTGACGACGAACGGAATAAATTCGGCAACCAGTCGTCCGTTCCTTCTTACTGACCCAGTGTCATCCCAGCAGTTCCTGGTTGACACTGGAGCCCAAATCAGTCTTGTTCCCCCATCACCGTCGGAGCGCGTCATATGTACGCTTCAGGGGAGGATTTAATGGAAGGCGGGGGGGGGGGGGGGCGACCTCCCCGCGATACGGCTGTGTTCACTATGTAAACAGCCTACCTCCTGGATGATGCTGCGCCGTAAAGCACGAAATTTCCTTAAGACCGCCCCCCCCATGACAGACCCTTAAATCCGGCCCTATATACGCTTCTGGCATCCCCACGTTCGGCGAGCGCTCTATGACGTTAGACTTTGGTCTTAACCGCACGTTTCGGTGGGTCTTTGTAGTTGCGAAGGTGATCTGGGCCAATTCTCGAAGCCAGATTTCTTGAACTACTTCAATCTCCTTGTCGACGAACGCAAGCGTCTCCTTGTTCACGCTGTTACCTTATCATCTGTCGATGAAAGATGAAAGTCACTGAAAAGGTTAGCCAGCTGTAGGGATCGAACCCACATCTTCTGGATTGCCGGTCCAGGGCTCTACCAATTGAGCTAAGCTAACACACCTCTCCAGCGACTTTCGGGGTGCGTCATCTGATCTGTTTGTATCTGTCCCCTCTATGTTGTTCCAGCCTCAGAACATCAGTTTATCTCTTTATCATCTGTCACCGACCGTTCTCCTCCTCCGAGTCCGAACATGAGAGTGAATTCGCCGACGAAAAAGAGTTTCTTCCTTGTGCGCGCGTTTTCGACGTTTTCGACTGCTTTCCGATAAAAAAAAAAAGTTTCAGTGTTGTCAGTCACCGAGAACGGCCGAAGCACCTCATGGTCCTGCAGTGTACGTGCCCAATTTCCGACCTGGACATGACATTTTCTGGCCGTGTCATCCGAAGCGGGCGCTTCACGTCAGAGTCTGAAAAGAAGAACGCTTGGGGAAAGCCGGTTCAGATATCACCGCAGCTGCATTCGTCCTCCCATTCCGCAGCCGCTAATTAGACGAGAGAACGCAATCTATGAAACGGACTCGTCCCACATAAGGACCAAAGTGAGTAAATGAATTAGTGCGGTCAGCGCCATCCAGGGCCAATTACCAACCAAAGGTCGTGCCAAATACCTTGTTGTAATCGGGCACCGGGAATTATGGGAGTGTCACGCACAGATTACCTCCGACAGATGTTGTTGATTTGTGAGGTCGTTCTCGCTGATGGAGTAAGGCATCATCGTCATTAAAATGAAGTTGTTGCTGCTCTGCATCACGTTATAGGAACGCTGTAAGAATTAAGCGAAGGACTTCGGCGGCCAGCGATATCAGCCGCATCTCATTTATTCAGAACACTGTTTCTGGAGCTTCTGTCATCAACCGGCTTCTCCACGGTGCTTTGATCACCTGATCTCCATTATCATCTTTCATTCTTTATACGGGGTGTTTCATTTAACTCGAACCCCTCCTTAAAAAAAAATAACCGCTCATTGCATCACAACGAAACCAACTGCGTAGTATCACTAGTAGCCTAAAGTGTTTCAGAGTATTTTTGTACCGAAATTAATTACAGTCAAACTCCTTTACAACGAAGCTCAGGGGACAGCAAAAAAAGTTCGCAGTAAAGGTATTTTCGTTAAAAAGGATGTCCATTATTGGACCTATAGGCTCCAGCGGGACCGCAAAAAAAATTTGCTGTAGTGGTATTTTCATTAAAAAGGTGTTCGCTATAAAGGAGTTTGACTGTACTTAATTAGTGGAAATTAATTTTAAAACTTTCTAGTCACCAGGATTACAACGAAGATGTCAATTGTGAAGTTGTATGCGCTGCAATGAGAAAACGAATCGCGTTGCTTGCAACACTCTAGCTCTAACGACTCGTTTTTTCCCGGGTCTGCAGAAATGTACCCGGACTTTCGAAACTTGGATGGAGCATGTTTCCGTCACGCCAAAAGAGCGCTCGATCGCAGCGCCCTCCCACGGCCACTTGACGAAAAAGGAGATATGCGATCCATTCCATCTACTACACTCTTATCTATCATCCTTGCATGGTGACGTATCTGCTAGACGATCAGAGGGCGCAGTGACGATGACTACGCGGCGCCTTGTTGTTGTTTGTTTGATTCCCTCCTGTTTTTTTTTCTTCTTTCGCCGTGATGCAACTGAAAGTACGGGGCAAGGAATGTTATGATTGATTGATTGATTTTAAAAGAAAAAATGGAGATGTTAGTCTCGAGCCACTCGGGACTGGCTACTAGGGAAACTACACAAAAGTCGACGCTTTCAAACGGAATGGCAACAGAATAAATGAGAACATCACCACCTAGCTAGGCAATAAAAGCGAAATCTCAATGCACAAAAACAAAGAGGTCACAATGTGTCAGAGAGGAATGTTATCTTTCAACCGAAGCACCCTTGATTCTTTGTTCACTTTCGTCTCCTTACATGCACTCCTTGTTGTGTGCTGTGCGGGTGAAATAATGCCCTATTCCAACGAAGAAAGAGCTGACATGGTGCTTGCCCTAGGTGCTGCACAGAGCAATAAGAAAAAGGCAGTGAAGATTTTTCAGGTGTGGCATCCCGCCAGGAGACCAAGCCCTGCGACGATTGTTCGTCAGTACGAGACGCTAAAAGAATTTGGCAAGTTTTCCCGAAAGCGTCGTAGGTCATCGACACCTTCAGACGACGTTCGAAGCAACATCCTGGCGTTCTTTGAGGCACACTCTCTAGCCAGCATCCGCGAGGCCAGCAGTCAGAGTGGCGTTCCGTTGTCGACGGTGTGGAGGGTAGCAAAAGTGGCCTGCCTCCATCCTTACCACGATCAACTGCGTCAACAGTTGCAGCAAGGAGACTTCGAAAACCGGTTGCACTGTGCCAACTGGCTTTTGCGCACTGTCGATCAGAACCCGCAATTTTTGAGTAACGTCATCTGGACGGACGAGGCAAACTTCTCCCGGGACGCGCAGGTGAACCTGCACAACGCTCATTATTGGAGTACCATCAATCCCCATTGGCTTCGCAAGTCCCATCGTCAATACAAATGGTCCCTCAACGTCTGGTGCGGTGCGACGGGACCCTGGACCCGTCTTCCTTGATGGGACATTGACCTCGGACAGATACCTAAACGCAGCTTTTCAGGGCCCCGTGGAAGAGTTCTACGCCAACCTCCCACTCGCCCGCCGATATGGCCAGCTGTGGTTTCAGCACGATGGCGCTCCCGCAAACAGCTCCAGCCCAGCTCGCGCCTATCTCGACCACGCATTTCCTAACCAGTGGGTGGGAAGGTTCGGACCAGTGCCATGGCCTGCCAGGTCCCCGGACCTTACGCCTCTGGATTTCTTCTTATGGGGATATGTGAAGTACCGCGTGTAAGTTGAGGACACGACAACACCTGGTTCCCTCAAGGCGAAGATCACTCAAGTATGCCGTGAAATCCCCGAGGACATGTTGCGGAGGGCGACCGAGAACACAATCACGACATGCTGATTTTGTGTGATGACGCACGGCGACCTCTTCGAGACCTATATTCATCACGATGGGAAGCGCTATTTTGGCAGTTCACCCCTGTTGTGCCGTCGCTGGGAACGAGGCTAAGGAGCGCACGGAGATTAGTGGTTTGAGAGTAACGCGACAAGGTCTATAGAGACTCCAGCTGTACGCGAGACGATGGGTCGCGAGAGCTCTCCCTTCTCTCCCTCTAACTAATCTCTCTACCCTTCCCCGCTTAGACAAAGGAGTGAAACTTGTCTGAGCGAGCAGGCCAGACCTCTCTTCCCTTCCTGTTTGTCTTCAACGTAGAATATAGTAACAGCGCTAACAGTTCTGGGGAAACGAGCCAAGCGCAAAGTTAACTCCTATTGACACCAGGGTCGCAGATATTATTCACGGCAAGTTGCGGCTCCCAGCGTAATTTCCTGTTGAACGCACGCAGTGGACTCGGAATGGCCGACGGCAGAAAACTCGCACCAGCGAATACTAATCCCGGTTTCATCCCTCTTGTCTCATTCTTGAGTGCGGCACCTTGTAATCAAATCTCGCGATATTACCTTCAATAAAACCTGGTCAGTTTAACATAATCGCGTATTAATTTAATGATAATTTCATGATAAAGCGAATGAAAATGACATTTCCTGCGTACGACAATACCAGCTACTGGGCTCTCCATCAAACAGCAAGGAAAGCGAGCCTTCATGGGCAGTCTAGCGTATATAGATGCAGACCGACCGATGGACAAACTCCATAGTGCAAAAGCCTCAGTCCGGGACGCGGTCTGGGCACACACAGAAGGACGACACTAACACAAGAGTCAAACCTGCAATAGTTGAACTTCCAAACACATGTGTTTGGATGTTAACACACCGCGTGAGAGAAAAAGAGGAGGAAAAGGTATGAAAGGCGGCGGAACACCACAGATCAAAAGGGATGCAGCTAAAGTACAGGGTGTTACCCTATAAAAGTCTACCCGCGCCGGCGTGCCGTGCTCGCCAATTACTCAATGCAGGCGGTACGATGTTTTGCCTACGTATAAAACTCATAAGGACATTCCATCATGGTAAATATCGAAGTGATTGAGCACCGTAACGCAAAGTTATAGCGCAAAACGTGAGGTTCCCGTAGTCAAAACAGCCAAGATGGCGGTGTTGTGAATCACAGTTGTGACACAGCTCCCCAGACGGCGACATGACGCTCTGGCAATCCATCCATCCGTCCATCCAGGCAGAGACGTCCCCGCGTTATGTTATTTCACTGCCTTTCAGTAAGCAGACGACATCTCTTTTGGGTGTCGCCTGCTGAGTACGTCGGCATTTTCGTTCCTCACGTTGCTTACTTCTGAGCAAATTACGACAGTCACGCGAAGGCGAAATGAAAACTGCAGTTCCATCCGGCTGGCAGGATATGCGACACGTCGCCGTCTGGGGAGCAGCATGTCAACTGCTCTTCTCAACGCCGCCATCTTGATTGTTTTGACTACGGGAATTACACGTTTTGAGTTATAACTTCGTGCTGCGGCACTCACTCACTTCGAAATTTACCAAGATTAAATGTCCTTATGAGCTTTATATGAAGACCGCACAATGTGCCACTTGCATTGAGTAATTGCCGAGTACGGCATGGCGGCACGGGTAGACTTTTATAGGGTAACACCCTGTATATACAGTGGTCGCAAAACATAGAAAGGTAGACAACGGAGCAAAACGGCGGCGATTTTTCGATTCGTCCATCAGCAGCGCAGTGTCAGCTGCAAGCTAAGCGGAGCGTAGTCGGAACGCCAACAATGACGCAATTTGTAGAGGTATAGCCTCGGTCGTGATGTTGCCAGACGACACTCTTCTCGTGATCGCTTGGCATATTGACGAAGGTCTTGTCCAACCGCACCTCCTGACTGCGATGAGCATCAATCACTCTGTGCAAAATATGTTCGCCCAACGGTGTCCTATCATATAGCTCAGTTTCCAAAAGGCCCTTCAATCTGTGACGTCGTGCCGCGCGCGAAGCTCATAAGCCGCATTTACATGAATTACGACGCAAGCGTATCGTATCCAGTTGTCGAATCGAATGTACCCACGTAAACGGGTCAATTCGCTAGGAGAGCGTATCGTATTCAGGCTGCTAAACAGAGGTGGATCGAGACGGTGGATTCGCATTCAGATTGTGCATGTAAACAGACTATGCGCATCGAGGGAGGAAGAGAGGATTATGGGAAGCGGCGTTCGGCTGCGGACTAGTTGCGTCGTCTGCTACTCCCAGTCGGGTTCACAAAATGATGATATTAGGGCGTGCCCAGCCACGTTCCGTTTTGTATATGTAGGTTAGTCTACACTGACAGAAGCAGCACGGCTTGCAGCCGTGTAGAGCAGATTTCACTCTGAAGTACGCTTGAAAACGGGGTGTAGATGCTACGTTTCCGACTGAACGGAAACATCTCCTTGAGTCTGAGGAGCTAGACAGGACGGACACGGGGGACAAGAACCGACAACGACGACTCAAAACCAGCAAATGAGCATGGGAGAACTGATGTTCTGAGGCTGGAACAACATAGAAAGGACAAATACATACAAGGCCTCAAACGCCTAAGAAATTAACGACCGGCAAGAAATTGGGCCGGCAATCCACATCAGCAAATGAGCACTTTATTCAACATAGAGAAAGTGGAAGAAGCGAGACGGAGAAGGAGGGAGGTTAGCCAGGTCTCACATGGCAAAGTATAGGGCGAGTAGGTCATTGGGGTCTATAGAACGGAAGGTTGGCTGACGCACAGGCGTCCCAACTGGTTGTTGCAGCAAAAAAAGGCTCTTGGTGTTTTTAAAAGTTGGGTGGCAGCCCGCACACGACTTTAAATGCGCACAGAGTTCCGAAGCGTTTAAATTTGTTTTAACATTGTTTGCATGTTCTCTAATCCTGTCTGACCTACATGGACGGCGTCCACACGTCAGTGGAATGCTATATACACAAGACTTCTTACAATTGACAAATTTTGTAGTGTGGTTCGTGGTACAATTTTGGTCTCTAACGGAATTGGAAAAAGGGGTAAGAAGAGACCGCTCATGTTGGACAGAAAAAAACGACACGGATGCCATGGGCAGCTGCAATAAACCTCTAACAGACAAACGTCATCACGACCACGACCTACTTAATAAGAGAGCGACCAGGTCACTTTCCCAAATCCCTATGGAGCGGCTGTCCGCGGAACCTCCTCTCAATTTCCTCCTCTCACAGGTGAAACGCCCGCTTGGCGCGCTGCCCACATTCCCTAAAACAGGGGGACTCCGCATTGGGACATGTGACGAGATGGTGTTCGTATTGACTCGTGTACATCTTTTCGACGTCCATATTGATTTGTAGTGTACAACATCGACTCCTGTGCTCGTTTTGTCGGGGTATACTTTACATGGACGCCGTTTATTTTGTTTTCTCGTGCGATGACATATTGGTACACAGTACAAGGTACTTCATTTGATACCACGCCGTCCTTGAAAAGCAAGTTCCCCCATACCTGGGAGAACTTGGGAGGTACCCGGGTTCGAGTCCCGGAGCTGTATGTGCAGTGTGGATTTTTTCGTGGGTTTTCATCAGACACTTTTAGACATATCTCCGCACAATTCCCTTGAAGTTGCCCCAGGACGCGTTTTCCTCCAGGGCTTTAGTCGTGACATTGCCCACATCTGTGAGGCAGATAACAGTGAGCCCTTTCACCACCCCCACCCCCATATCGCTGTAAAAAACCAATCAACTCATTGGCGATCCAGCAGTGGAGACAATCATGCTCTGGCACGTGGAAGTGCGCGCAGGGACTGAAACCGGGGCGAAACCGAAGACGACTTGGAACCCAAATTTCTTCCATATCCACATCTGCAATCCACCATTCGCAACTAACCAAAGCCGCAACCTGAACCGAATTATGTGATTTCGGTTACCGGTTCATAAGAATATGCTCACGCGTGAACGCGATCAGCTTGGGATGCGATATATATTTCTTTACAACTTTGATTAGTGGCGTTGAACGTGCTTCTGCGACATCCACGCAGCCAGCAGATACATCCTACAGAAAACCGAAAAAGTACCGGTTCAACTGCTTGGTTACCGGTAACCACAAGCATTAAAACGGCGAGCCTCCTACCTGTAACCGCTTTCAGAGTTCTGACACTGAACCGTAACCAAACCGATATCTGCTTCGGTTCCAGTCCTTCAGTGATAGACTAAGTCCCGGTTTCACCATCACCAATTAGCATTTGAACCGAGAACAACGGTGTCTTAACTTGAATTTAACGCTTAACTATGCTACACTAAAGGAAGTTACTGTCACTGGAATATTCATCAGATCACGCAACGCTGGATCTTAGTCCAAAGTTAACCACTGTTGGTAAAAAAGGGCCTTAGGTTAAGAGCAGTTCCTGCTGCTCTTCCTGTGGCGATACGCTCCTGTATGCCGTTATTTATATTTAAGATTAATTTAAAGTTGGTGCCATCACGCACTGAACAAGTGCGTCTGTATGTACACACTCGGTATCTCCAAAGTGAATTGTTGTAGGAAATCTCTTCTACATGCTCAAAAAGAAAAGGAAGAAATGTTAGTAATATGTTAAGGGGCAAAGTAAAAGTGACCGCAGCTGAATTGCAAGGTTTTGGAGAAATATCTCAGATGGATGACAGCACACTTTTTCGCTTTTCACGCGAGGAAGCATCTTGCCTTGCAAAAAGGCACTACGGAATAAACCATGCTCATGAGAACTGAGGTCTTCGTGGCGGTTTGGTGCGTAAAGATTACGATATGTTTGGCAAAAAAAAAAGAAGGCACAAATATCTGACGCGGATGCGAAGAGGTCCGTAGAAAGCTACCGCATAAGCACTACAACCCCCATTGAAGTAGGGAATGTCGGCAGCGCCACCAATGCTCCTGCGGCAAACATGTGAAACAAAAAAGCCGGCGCTGGAAGGGGGGTCAAGTGAACTGGTCGTTCTCTTATTAAGTAGGTCGTGATCACGACGTTGGTAGACAGACTGAAACCGAAACAGATCGGAAGGGGAGAGCTGGGTTCCACGAATGGGCACTTGTTCGCTGAAAGAAAAGTAGGACCGAAGGTCGCGTCCCTTTCAGAGACCATCGTAATCCCCTCAGCACCGTGGCTTTCGGGCGCGACCTTGTTCGCCCCATAGCTTCGAGCATAGTTCAACTCTACCAAATTGGTGGCGCTGTCGAACACTATGACGTCATTTGTTTACAAGCAGGTAGAGGTCTATTTTCGCAAGCGCGTGCGAAATCCCATGAAAGAAGGGGAGGATGATAGGGCGCTCGATGTTAAAACAAATTTAAACACTTGAGGAACTCTGTGCGCATGTAATGCTCCTTTGAAGTCGCGTGCGGGCTCCCACCCAACTTTTAAAAACACCAAGAACCTTTTCTTCTTTCTTTTTTTTTCTTTTTGCTGCGACAATCAGTTGGGACGCCTCTTGCTGGAAGGTTCCCAAATGGACCTTTTTCACCATGGCCTATGCGCATGCGCATGACCTTGAGGCGCCGGAGAGGGTTATCTCTGTCTTCACTAGATGGCGCAGTATGGACACGACAGAAGCGGGGACCAGTGGGGACACCGCGCAAACGGTGCGAGCTCGTCTGTCCCACTCCGGACTGGTTTTGGTCCTTTGTGCTAACCACGTGGATTTGTTTTGACGCGCGCCGAACGTGTTTCGCTGGACGGCCGCTAGGATACGACGCGTATGTGAAAAAGGTCCATTGCCACCACACCTTTGTGATTCAGCCAACCTTCCGTTCTCGTCCCCAAGGACCTACTCGCCCTATACTTCTCCCTGTGAGACCAGCTTCCCTCCTTCTCCTTATCTCTTCTTCCGCTTTCTCTATGTTGAATAAAGTGCTCATTTGCTGGTTTTGAGTCCTCCTTGCCAGTTCTTGTCACCGTGTCCGTCCTGTCTAAAGTTCTTCTTCTCCTTCATATTGCCACGTATCATCTTTGAAGCGACCACACGGAACAGTACCAACGGACGTCGAGGCGTCGAGCGATGGGCTGAGATCCACCACGACACGCCGCGCTGATTAGCGAGCGATGCTTCCAGAAGCATCTGTTCGTTATTCGCTCGCATCAATCTCATGAACGGATCGACGACCTTGAAGAAGCTTCTCTACTTCCTCTCCTTCATCGACGCGCGCTTTCTACAATGTTCGCCGCTGTGTATAAAAGCTTGTGAGCTCCCAGCCGGGGCATTCTTTACCTTCGTGGTTTTTGAGAGCTACCGCTCTTGTGTGTTAGACAGCCAAATAGCTGAATAAACCGTTCGCCGATTATTCGCCGTCTCGCTCGCCTGCCTTCATCCGTGACAATATGGATAATTCCCCCCTTCGTTGCTCCGCAGGCTCAAGGAGATGTTTCCATTCAATCGTATGCACCAGCTCGCTTGTCTACTCTACTTACGTTCAACGTTTCCGACGTTTTGACGTGCGTTGCGAAGGTAGCGGGATACCGGAAACGGCAGTAGTTGCGGAAGTGCGCCTCTCTAACTTTCCGATATGACACGGCGCGGCGCCACCTCCGGTTCTGCGCCCGATGCGCATCCATGTAAACGGTGGCGCGCCGTCTTCTCTCCGGTTTCGACTCCATTCGATACGCTTGTATCGTATTCCTGTAAACACGGCTATATTTCCGACGGAAAATTCCTTCGCATCGCATATATCGAACTCTGTCTGGAGGGCATCCGTGACGCGGTCGAGAACAGCTACGATTACTGTGCTTGTGCGAAAACGCGCGTTGTCCCCCTTTTAATTACTGTAGAAGTGTTTTTTTTCGCGTGGAATTATTTTTCGCGTTTTTCGCGCACACCTCCAAAATCGCGAACTTAAGTTCCCGCGAATAACCATATTAGGGCGAATGAGGGCGAAATGCGAATGGCCATATGAGGGCGAAAATCGTTCGGCGTTCGACGCTATACCGCGACTACCTGACTCCATGTAGCGTAGGCAGTTTAAGCAAGCGCAGAAGATTGTTTATCCCATCAGGCAAGATGAAAAGAAATGAAAATTCATCATGCTTTTGTTACTCCTATAACCGCTTTGCAGTATACATGCAATATACCACTATACCACGAAGCCAGAACATGCCTTTCCCCGCATTTTCAAAACCAGCTTGAATGATAGTACCACATCTCAACCGAACTGGTCAGTGCCACGAGTGATAATTAATAAGAACTGCTAAGATAAACTGGCTAACTTGCACACGGCCAGTACTATGACCTCCTACAGGGCCCCTAAAGGCCATTTGACAGGGCCTTTCCTCCCATCTCTGTGAGGAGAAGAAAGGAATAGACCTAGAATGCCGCAATCCACGTGAACATCGGATGCCTTAGTACGTGACGAAATATGCCCGAGTATTGACGGCGGCACGATATAAAAGAGCAAAGCACTCCCGGAAACCTGTGTCGCGAATTTAAGTTCTCGCGAATCAATCCTCAAAGCAGCTCTGCTCGAAAACGCGAAAATATTTTCCACGCGGAAAAAACCACTTCTACAGTAGTCGAGGTGTACGCCAAACGGGTATCTATCGATGACTCGCAAGGTCGACGGAATTCTGGGATTATTTCACCCGTCGTATATGGATCGCTTGCGTGTGTCACAGTTCCGTGTTTACATTTGTCCGTTCGTCAACGAAAGTTCCCTCGGGGTATATGGACATGTCCACTCGCGGTTACTAGGGGGATCTTGTTTGCGATAGCTGCCGTTCAATCTCTGGCGTGCAGAAACAATGCGGTATATACGCTACAGTCGACAGAAAACCCAAGTTAATTTTCATCACTTACGTGGGATACCTGCAGTCTTCAAAGCAAAAGCCACATTTACTAGAGACAGTTTTGAGAAAAACATCAAATATCCTCCTACAATATAATGAGAGAGCTAAATTACTCGACACATACTTTCAATCTGTCTTTCTAAACGCGCGCGCAGGTGAAAATGTTTGTAATGTTGCACATGAAATGCATGAAGCGATGCCCAGTGTGATCTTTGATGCGGATGGTATTCGCCAGATTTTTGGAAAACTTGATCAGAACAAAAGTAGCGGGCCGGATGACATATCGCTATATAGGGTTCTGCGCTTTCGGTGTAACTGCAGAGGTGGTCAAATGGTCGTTAAAAAGAGAAAAAGGAAAAGAGAAGACAAATGAAGTGTGATACGAGGTGGCTCCGAAATGGAAAATCTGTGATTTCGAAAAGCAGTAAATAGTTACCTAGAAAAGTATCTAGTTACAGTTAAAAGTTACATTTTCCGTACCAGTAACTATAGTTACACTCAATAGTTACATTTATTTTTGCAACTGGTTACTGTACCTAGTTACTTGTAACTAAGTTACTTCCCAAGACGCCCCCCTGTCCCCCACTCCTTCCTGCTGTCCTCACTCCATCTGTCCACGTCTGTACGCCGCTCATAGCCACAGTTGCTTCGCGGCGCTAACACGCAATCAAAAAAAAAAAAAAACTTCCCAAGACTGGAAGGAAGAGAACGAGAACTTGGTATTGGCGAGGTGCTTGTGCCATTAATGCTCTCCAATAGGGTTTATTCATTGACGTCACCTCACCGCCATACTGTAGGTCCCTCGAAGTTATGTTCCCGCATTCGTTCGCTGCCATATGCTTTTTTGGCTGACGTGGAAAACATGGAAATTGTTTGGATATGCTACAAATCACACAGCACAATAACTTTGAGACACCAAATATACGGTGGGTGCGTTATGGTTAGCGGCTTGGATGGGACCTATAATATGACGGCCGATGCAGCACATCTGCCTGCAAGCGACAGTGGCGGTCTCCTGCGGATGACGTCATGTGAATAAACCCTATTGGCGTGTAGCGAAGCTGTGGCTGTCCTCCCGTTCCAGCTGGTCACTTCCTGGTGCGGGAAACGTTCATCTGGTTCGCGCGCGCGCATTTCCCGAATGGACAACAGACTTATCACGAAATTTATTCCACGATCAAGGACGGTTCTTTGTGGCACAAGCTCATAGGGGTGTCAGCAACTCGGTGGTTGAGCATCGCGATGGCCCTGCGCCCCATATTGACGCAGGGGCTTGAGCGCGCTCGAGACGTTTTTCGACATAGCGAAAGCTCAAGAGAGGTGCTACACGGCGAGGTTGCTTGCAGAGGTGTACAACGACCAGACATGTACAAGATACTCAAAAATTTATTTAAGATAAGATAATAAATGCTGCCGTTAGAATGTAATTAAGATAGAGTATAAATACATGAAAATTAAAGTAATTAAGATAGAGTACGAAATACTTCAAAAAGTATTTGAAATAGAAAAGATACTATTTATCCTTGAACACAAAAAGTCACCGGTCAATACGGCAAGTCGCCGCTATGTGACACAAATCACCTAAACCCCGCGTACTACGCAAGCCGTCCCTGTGTGATAGGAGTCATCTAAACACAAGTCCCAAAAAGATGACAAAGAGATAGCACATAACTCCACTAAGTATATATGTGACCCAGAACAAAGCAAACTTCTAGCAGGTCCCTGCTCGGCGAGGTCAGAATTCGGCGTCAACCGTCACTCGCCAAGGATTAGTACACACGGGGCAAGATCTCTAAATGGAGACTTACAAGAAGGGCCAATGTCCGGGTCAAGTCCAAGGGACTCAGGAAATTTCCACAGAACAAGCAAGATAATGGAAAGACGAGACGAGACGAGTTTGAGAGGGAGATCCAAAATATGTAATTAGAGTATTGAGTAGAAAATACCAGATAATGTATTTTAAATAGAGTACAGATACACAAAACAAAAAAGTATTGAGTAGAGTACCAAATAACGCAAATTGTATTTAAAATACAGTATTTTAAATACAATACTCTAAATACGTACAAGTCTGACAACGACGAGGTCAACTTGTTGTTCCTTCAGTTCGTGAATCCAGTAATTGAGGAGTTCGAGGGGACAAACAAGTTGGTTGAAGCAGAAAGTCGTGACCCGTGTAAGCTGTACGAGGACCCTGTGCTCTTTGTGAGAAATCTCTTGAGACGTGTGGTACTGCCCAGTGATGGCCACTAACTACTTCTAGAGTAGTTGAACTGTAACTACTAAGTACTTCGCGATGGAGTAGTTTAACTAGCAGTTCAACTACTTTTCAGAGGAGGTAGTGAAAACTACTTCTTTAACTACTGCAATGTATCTTAACTATATATAACTACTTAACGTTGTCCATCAACACCAATCCCATACTATAGTGTTCTTGGACACCTAAATATGAATCACAAGCAGTGATACAAGTGAAGGTTTAGTACACATGCACGGCACAATTGCTCTGCACCTCCGTTCTCATCAAACAAGTAGCTCAAGGGAAAAGTCGGACATGGTAGAAAGCGCACACAAACACGGACTAGAAGAAGACAGCACCAGCGCAACACCGACAACACAAGCAGAAAAGTCGGAAGCACAATCGTGCCGTAAAGCTTGCGGCAAAGTCGGAAGTAGTTGGCGCCTGCAGTAACCTAACTACTGTAGTTGACTACTCGAAATAGTAGTTTAACAAGTAGTTGCCACTACATTTGTGCAAGTAGTTGGTAACTACTTTTTAACTACAATCCGGTAGTTTAACTAGTAGTTTATAACTACACGTAGTTAACTATATACTGGCCATCACTGGTACTGCCTGACTTTGCATCACCTGGATGTGACTGGGAGTCGCGCGTTCTCCATGTTAAAGCTTCTAACTTTGGAACAACGTTTCAGCAAGCACTTGAAACGGCCCCAAACCTTTCTGAGGAGGAGAAAACAGAGAGAATGGATCGCTGTCGTCAGCTTTTGGTTTCTGCAATCAAAGCTGTCCTCAAGCGTATTCCTTCAAACCTCCAGGTAATGGAAAGCCTAAAACTGTTTGATTGATAGTCTGTGGAGTCGAAAAAGTTTGCCGACGTTCTCCGAGCCTTCCGAAGTTTTTGTCGCATATCGATTGCGGTTGCAGCAATGGAGAGACTCAACGTCTGACTTCTAGATCAACGTAGCGGATTCTACAAATAGCGTACATGTAGGGAGTGACTTTTTCGGGTTAAACCTGATTCCACCCGGTTATCCCCCCTCCCCCCCCCCCCTCCCCGAACTGACCTCCGACCAATTCGACTTAAACCCGATTTCTCCCCGAATTCCAGTCGCTATGAAATCCTTAAAGGGCGGCCCGCATACGACGTTTTCTCGACGCAGGAACGCCGAGCGCTCGGCATTTTTACGTTCAGCTCCACGAACAATAGCCGTCGAGCGGGAACGCCGACATCTGAGGCGAACAGATCGGAGCGGCAAGCGCAGGAAGCGACGTGTCGGTCTTGACCAATCGCATGCTTGGCCGGAAACGACCGTCTCCACAGCCGCTCAGCTGTGTGGGCATAGACGGTGTGGTCGCGAAGTACGCGCAAGTGGAAGACGGAATGAAGTGGACCAGGCAGAATTGGCAGGAAATGAAAATGAATGTGGACACAGGAGCGACAAAACGCATACCGTCCCACTTGCTAGCCATTGTTCGATTGTCGTTTCCCTCTGGCCTAGATATCGCTGCACCCAGTAGAGTGTTCTCAACGGTCTCCTTCAATCCTTCTACCGCAACATCTGTCACTTTTAGAGAAGAAACAGTTTTCTTTATTTTTTAACAGCAGCAGCAATTTTCGCCTTTGGGCCATACTGGGAGACGCGGGATAACAGCGGACGGAAGCGGAAGTACAAGCAAGAGATTTCCACGTTGATGGTCGGCGCGCCTTGGTTATTGCCTTTGGTTACCAGATATTGTATTTACACAAAGTTATGCTGCATGTTTTTCAAGTGATATCTGTCGAGTATGTTATGCCAGCCTATAATAGCTCTTACTCATGACGAGAAATGCCGCCAGGGGCCTCGAGTACAAACTTTGCGCCGGCTCCTAAGCTGCGCCGAGAAAACGCCGTTTGCGGGTGGGCCCGACGTTTCTCCATCGGGAGCGACGTCACGACCTCAAAGCTCGGCGTATCTGCGTCGAGGAAACGTCGTATGCGGTTCCCGCTTTAGTGACATGTTCACTCAAGACGAACAAAGGTCGCCACGCGTAACGCGTGTAAGAATGGGTCACTTACGTTCCCAGCAATACACCCATGTGTGTTGACACTGTCTATGTCCTCAGGGGATTACCGCTGGAAGGTGACGATCCCGCAAAAACAAGAAAAAAAAGAAAGAGGGATTATGAAAGGGCTTAATAGACGAGAGGAGAAACAAAAACACCCGATAACACCCGAAGACACAATTATCGCCCGATTTCTCCCCGAATTACAGATTTTAAAATAGCGCCCGATTTTTACCCCCCGAATCTGGGAAAGGCATTCAACCCGGAAAAAGTCACTCCCTACGTATATGCCAGAAAACGTTCCAGCCTTGTATTAAGCCTCCTATGCCTGCCACTCTAGTTGCCACGCGTTGAACGCGTTTTCATGGTGAAGGTCTCTCTGACAAAGACAGGCCTTAGAAATAAGATGTCCCATGATGCCCTTGAAAACGTGCTCCACGTGAAAATTCGCGTTGCGTAGCAAAGGACGTTGCTGACTTTATGCCTTCGGAAGAGTTTCTTAAGAAATTTAACGGCGCAATAATGTATTCGTAATTCTGTTTTGAGCACGAGCTTGTGTTCAAGTATTTTTGTGATATTTTGTGATGTTCAAGATAGTTTGTGATACTATTTATAGTTGGAGTCAGCGAAATATTATGCTGCCCACACTGGGCATCTGTAAGTCGAGTTCTAGTCTTCCGCGGTCCCGGAGCGAGGTGTTTACTTGAATTTTAGCCATACAGGAACGATAAAAGGCAATAAACGCTTTGGCAATTTTTTGGTTAGGCGATATAGTTTTTGATTTCGCTATTTTTCGGCTTCTTCTCTGCCGCGGCCCCCATCGGGATCTGGCAACCCTGGATCGGGAGTGGATACTCTTGGGTTTGCCGACGGTAATGCCGACGGTAATGGCGGCGGTAATGGCGGCAGATTTCATTTCTGTTTAGCAACGCGATTGTAGGTTTATCTTATTTCTGTGTGACCAGCGTGGAAAAGTCGACCGAGGTAGCCTGTGACACGCAGTGGGAAACAGCAGGAAACAAAAATGGGAAAGAAGGTAGACGACCTAGTGCAGTGCAGTGCATGCAGACGTTGGTGCTATTTGGACGAGACACCATTCAACAACATCCAAGAAGCGGAAAAAGTGACGTTCAATTGCACCGTATGTACGCAAATGAACCTGTTTCGAAGCATGTGGGAAGGTAAGCTCCAAGAAGAAATAGCGGCCCGACAAAGAGACATGGACAACCAAAAGTTTAAGCAAGAGGATGATATAAGAAACTTAGAAAGGCAATACTCAGAAAAGGTGGTTCAGCTGCAGCTGAAAATAGAGGAGCTTGAAGCAAAAATAAGAGAAATGGAGGGCCAACAGCAGAGGACAAGTGAGATAATGACAGACGTCGCCAGTGAAACCGAAACTGATACCTATGAACGACAGACGCGAACGGTATCGGCAGAAAACACGCAAATCACGCACAACGTCAGGGAGGAATACAACAAGACTGCAAATATGGCAGAGAGCGACGGAAGGAGGAATGACAGCAGCAGCGATGCAACAGAACCGGACCAAAGTGGAGATCGGATGCACAATCACGGGGTGCATGATGAACGCCAGTCCCACCAAGTAAAGTCCCAAGTAGCAACAGGAAAGCGAGTGGCGATATTAGTGGGAGACTCTAATATGAGACGCATGACCGAAACAATACGCCGAAAAACACAGAACACAGATGACGTAAAAATATGTGTAAAAGGCGGAGCGGGAGTGGAACAAATCCTCCAACAAGCAGCTCTCCAGCTGAATAAAGTGGGAGCAAATGAGGCCCTAATGATAATCCAAGCTGGAACAAATGATCTTCTAACAGGTACCCCAGCTGACGTGGTAGCAAGTGAGTTGAAGGAGTGGGTGACGTGGGCAGCTGCAGAGCACCCCAATGTGGCTTTCGAGTTATGCACAGTTCCTGGCATTTATCAGCAGGGACCTGAACTACAAGCTGCTGCAACAGACCTTAACAAGGCTATATATAGGATCAACAGAGAGGAGAACAGCAGTACCAACATCAGCTTGATAAAAACACCGTGGTGGCCAGAAGCTATGGATACTGATGGCATCCATTATAACGAGGAAGCATCCACTAGACTAGCCTTTAGGTTGGGAAACAAGGTGGCAGCTTTTTTAGATCTCCCGACTGTATATATTCCGACCCCGGAATATGTGGGAAGACCACGACAAAGAAGACCTCCCCATCGGAAAACCACAGACCTGGTGGATGTACTAATAAGTGCCCTAAGAAGATGCAGGGAAGAACCCCCTCACAGGAGGTGGTAGAACCGGCAACACAAAATGATAGTCAAACAAAGGCGAACAACAAAGCAAAAGGGGGCAGACACAGGAGAAGAAGGGCAAGACGGAAAATAACAATAGCATTCCTGAACATACAGGGAGGACGTAGAGAGCAAAAATGGACAGAGATACAGGACATGATAAATACAGGTGCAATAGATATCTATGGAATTGCAGAAACACACCTAAGGAATGAAGAAGTACCCCCCCTACATGGCAATATGCGATGGGAAGCATGCAATAGATCAGATGGAGAAAGATTAGGTGGGGGTTTAGGAGTCATCACTGGAAATAACATGAGATGGAGCCGCACAAAGTTGCAGTGCAAAGAACATATGTGGATACAAGGGTCGATCGGAAAAAGCTATGTATACTTAGCAGTGGTCTATCTATGGACTGGACGGAACTCCCAAACCCAGAATGACGAAATACTAAAGTGTTTGGACCATGACATTACAGAACTACGGAACAAAGGGGAAATACTCATTATGGGAGATTTCAACGCCCATATAGAGGAGCTGGACGGACAAACCGATCGCCAGGGCATTGAACTGAAGAACTTTATAGACAAACATAACCTCATCTTGGGAAACCTCATGGGCAAATGCAAAGGGAAATATACGTGGAGTGCCAGGGGGAGGAGGAGTTGTATAGACTATTGTCTCCTGTCCCCTCAGTTAGCAAGGAAAGTAAATGAGATCCATGTGGATGAAGAAGGGTTGTGGAGTGTGGGTAGTGACCACAATAGAATTTCAATCTCTTTTGAGAGCAGACAACGAAACCCACCACAAAGTAAGAGAACAAGAATTGCAACAGAACAAGAAGCAGATATTGCATTAAAGCTGGAGAACCAGGACCTAACAAGCATAACATATCAAGACTGGACAGCCCTTCTGGCAACTCAAGGAAGGACAAAAGAAGTGGAATCTGAACCCAACAGCAAAAGATTAAAGAAATGGTGGGATAAAGAGGTTAAAGGTAGCATTAAGAAAAGAAAAGAAGCACTATCCCTACATAGGAAAGCAGTAAAGGATCAGGAAACTCACTTAATTGAGACAACGTGGCAAGAGTACCGCAAGTATAAACAGGAAGCGGCTGAATTAATACAGCACAAAATCAGGCAGGTGGACCTAGACTTCATTAGATCATTAAGAACAGCAGGAAAGAAAGCACCAACAAAGTTTTGGAAGTATATTAAGTCCTTATCACGAAAAAACCAGACCAATGGCCATGACCCCCAGACGGGCCCATGCACGGAAAAGGAGCTGGAGAGCTTGCAGGATTGGATGACTCAACAAATGGCAGGTGAACTGCAACCCATGGCAACGGAAACACATACAGAAGCAACGGATGGGGTAACAGTGGCTGGGATAGACATGGTCACAGAACAGGAAGTGAGAAGAGCGCTGCGTAAACTCGATGCTAGCAGTAGCAGAGGCCCAGATGCAGTGTCCCCAAAGGTACTCAAGGAATTGGGCCCAAAAGGAAGAGAGCATCTGAGAAAACTATTCAATGAAGTTATCACAACATGCCAAGTACCAATAGAATGGAAGAAGGCAGATATCACTATGATCTACAAAGGCAAAGGCTCAAACACTGACTTCAATAATTACCGTCCCATCGCCGTAACTTCATCAATCTACAGGACATTTGCAAGAATAATTGGGAACAGACTAGAAGAACAAGTAGAGCAAAGGGGAATTTTCGGAGAAATGCAAAATGGGTTCAGGAAGGAGCGAAGACTGGAGGACAATATTTTTATTCTTACACAGCTATTGGATATTACAAAAAGGCAAAAGAGAAGCTTGTACCTGGCATTTTTGGATATTAGGAAAGCTTATGACTCAGTAGTACATGACATACTATGGAATGTACTAAGAAACTACAGTATGGACAAGGACCTTATAAAAATTATACAAGCTCTATATAATGGCATCACTGCATCAGCAAAGTGGAAGGGAAGATTCACTGGCTCGATCGAAGTTAAGAAAGGACTAAGGCAAGGCTGCCCCATATCGCCAATACTATTCAACTTATACATTGCCGAGCTAGAAGAAAGACTAAAGACAATGGACATGGGAATAAAGCTAAAGTATTGGGAAAATGGGACACAACAGGTGCTGACAATCCCAGGGCTTTTATACGCAGATGACCTCGTGCTGATTTCGGAAGGAAAGAAAGAGTTACAAGAGATGCTAAATCAATGCGGAAAGTTTGCAGAGGAGAGAGGTCTGCAATTTAACACACAAAAATCTGCCATACTGAGCTGGGATGAAAAGGACGACGGAATAGAACTTACTGTTCAGGGTACAGCAATACCATACCAGGAAATGTACACCTACCTCGGCATCGACATAGCAACTACACAGACCAGCCTCCAAGATTATGAGAAAAAAATACGAACAAAAGCACAGCAGGCAATTGGGTACCTGAACAGGGTGGCACAATGGAGTTTCCACTATCCATTGGTGGTACGAGAACTATGGAAAACAGTGGTAGTGCCCACAATTACATATGCCAATGGAGCAGTCTGCATATACTCAAACACAAGAGAATTTCTAGAACGCAAACAGCGAGAAATAGGAAGAATGGCCCTGAGAGGCCACAGATCCGTACCGAACGAAATAGTAATGGGTGACCTAGGAATCTCCACTTTTGAAGCCAGAGAAGCATATAGCAAAATAACATATGAAAGCCGGTTAATAGATATGGAAGAACACAGATGGCCAAGAATAATATACAAGATTACAATTCTAATGGGAATGCCGACTAGGTGGAATCTGAGAACTCGGAAATTGGAAGAAAAATACAACATACCAGTCATGCTTATAGAACGCTCTTCACCAAAATTATCAGACAAAGAAATACGGGAACGAATTGAGGAAGTGGAGACGGAGGCTTGGAGAAAGAGAATGGAAGGAAAACCAGCACTTGAGACATACAGAAAGGGGAAAACTACAATAGCAAATGCAATAGGGCTGTACGATAATTCCCAGGAAAGTGGCCGTCTGTTCGAAGCAAGAGGAGGGGTTCTACGAACGAGAGAATGGCGGAGCAAGTTCGAGGACATAGATAAGCATTGCCAGCTGTGTAAGAAAGGAATAGTAGAAAACACACGACATGTGATACTGGAGTGCGAGGTCCTTGGTGGAAAAAGAACATGCCCGCTAGAGGAAGCCCTCGGGTTTACTACGGCCAACGGAGAAAATACAGAGGTGGCAACAACCAAACGCCGATTGAAACAATGGTCGGTAGAAAACCGTCAGGAACATAGACAGAACCGGAGGAATACGGATGATGCAAAAGCAGACGATGCAACGGGACCCCTCATACCAGAGGAAAAGACGGATTCAACATCAACACCACAAGCGGGGATAGAGTTGAAAGGACACGCCTGCTAAACAAAAGAAAGGACACGTCTACCACTGCAACTAATTAATGACAGAAGAGAAACGAAGCAAAGAATATCCGGCACGTCCGCACATTTAAAGCTGGACCCTCGTTCCAAAGAGGCCCACCAGGGGTGCCCCTACACTCCATCCATCCATCCACAACTTAGGCTGCGTTCCAATACCCCGGTTAGTCGACTGCCTAGCGGTCTAACCGGAAGTGCCGCCATGTTAAGTCTCGTTCCAAGTCCGCTATTCAGTCGGCTACCGCCTAGTGCGCATCGATGCAGTCTAGTTATACGCCTGACCATCTGACAGCCGGGATGGCTGACAGCGGGAAACGCTAGTACCTGCTGCGCTTGCACCGTACGCATTTCTTGCGTGAGCAACCAGATGGCGCCACAGGCGCCTCGGCTAGGCAAGCCTGTTCCAATAGTGACAAGCCAAGGGGTCTACTCAGCTGCCTAGTCAGGCGGCTTCGCGGGCGCGAGGTATTGGAACGCAGCCTTAGTGCCAAGAGCACACCCGGAAGTTCAGCGGCCGAAGCAAAGGTGATGTCAAACAGCCGTGCCGCTATTTCGATGTTCGTCTCCGAGATAACAATCACTTATACCCTCATAGTGTACAAAAGAGGCCTTGTTTATAGAGTCAACAATACAAAAAAAAAAGAGGCCTTGTTTTCTTCCGCGACTTCCGGCCGTGAACGTTATTGTGAGCATCATTGTACACACCACTGCTCATACCACATACCATTTGTAGATATCTGTCACCTGTCACCTCCTCTCGCCTGTATATGAACATTTGGAAGTGAGCCTAGGCCACCCATGAATAAATTTTTCCCCCACACAAAAGAGGCTACCTCCATAGGTAGTTCTCTTGCTTGATGACAATACGCACTTCAATGCACATGCCAATCTTCTTTGATGCCAATACACTCTTTACACTTAAAAAAAGACTGCCCAGTTTGTGCTCGCTGTGGTGACTTTGGGCACGAGAAATGTGATGCCTCGTGTAAGCGCTGTAGCGGGGATCATGCTGTACCCGAATGTTCCTTTTCTTTTTTTTAAGGAGTAGCAAGCTGGCATTTGCCTGGCTGACATCTCCTTTTGTGTGAATAAACATATACCCCCCCCCCCACCCTGAATGTTTGGCTACAACATGGGCATCCCGTGTTTCTGGTAGCGGTGTACTATCAACTGTTCCCGTTGGAGCGCCTCCCGTGCAAGGCGCTAGCGGACGAGAGTGCCACGGCTGTGGTGGTATGTTCAGCTGGAGTGCCCCGCGATACCGTTAGTGTGGCGGAAGAGCCTTTCGCGGTTAGTGCTGGCAGTGATAATGGTAGTGGAGACGCAGTTAGTGGTGACGGCACAGATACCGACGGCACCGTTGCAGGTGTCTCTGCTGTTAGCGCCGTTACCAGTCCTGCTTTTTTTTTCTGAAAAGGTTTTATTCACAGTGATTACTTAAGTGTCACACATGAAAATCAGTCCTGCTTGTGCTGTTAGTGTTGCAGCCGTAGTAGTCAGTGGCGGTGCTCTTGATGCAACAGATGCTTCTCCAGTTGAGCGCACGAATGCTGTCGTTGGTGGTGTTGTGGCAGGGTGTAACTGCCAGATTACCGAAGTTTTCGGTGACGAGGATGACAGTGTTGCGTCCTTAGACCCCGAGCGCTTGGTGACTGATGAGGACCCTAAGATAGTGCACGTGGGTGATAGGGATTTTCCGGCCTCTGTCGCTAAGCGTATGCGTGTGTCCTCCGACGGCTCCGAAGGGCATGATGACTCTCGAATGGACGACGAGTCCTATAGTCTTCAACTCGCTGCATTTCCTTTCCTTTTAATGCCTCTGTTCAGTCTTGCAACCTTAAACGTCCGGGGGTTTAGCAGGGAGGCCAAACAGGTGGAGGTTGTCGATTGGGCGAAGTTGGTGTGTGCGGACATTATCCTTCTTCAAGAGACTGGTTGCCTTTCCGGGCGTGCGATCAAGTCCCTTGAAGATTCACATGGGCTCAGAGCTTTTTTCAGTCCTGGCTCGCCACACAGAGCAGGCGTGGGTATTCTAGTGTTCCCGTCATTCCGTGGTACCGTCCGGTGGTTCGACACAGACACCGAAGGTAGGGTTGTGGCGGTGGAGATAGAGTGCGGCAGTAGGTGCTTTTCGGATTGTCAATGTTTACGCCCCTACCCGTCGCAGTGAGCGCTCAGATTTCTGTCGCACAATTGACCCTTTTTTTCTATGGTAACCAAAATCTACTCTTTGCGGGCGACTTCAACTGCACGTTTGGCTACAACACGGCCATCCACTGAATTAACAGTGGCCATGCCCCGGCTCTGCTGGCGTCCTTCGACCAGTCCAAGGCATTTGATCGTGTGCGACACGCATACCTGTTCTGTCGGCTGAGGGCATATGGGATCGCCGTTGCTTGCGTAAGGTATGTGGAAACATTGTATAGGGGCGCTAGAGGTGTTGTCTCTGTCGCTGGCGGACTGTCGTCCCCCTTAGATTTAACTTGTGGGGTCCGTCAAGGATGTCCTCTCTCTCCCGCCTTGTACGCCATCGCTATCAACCCTCTACTCGAAAGATTGTACTCGCTTCCTGTTACATTGCCACTGCCCAATGGATGCCGTCCACCTGTTTTTGCGTTCGCGGACGACGGCTCTTTGGTTGTTTCTCGCGAGTGTGCCCTGGGGCCTGTTTTGAAGACGTTTGAGGACTACAGAGCTGTTTCAGGGGCAAGACTGAATAGATCAAAAAGTGAAGTACTGTTTTTTTAACCTCCTGCCTTCCTGCGGGGCTCCTTTCCGTTTTCCAGCGAGGCCAGAAGTCAAAATTCTTGCTGTGACTTTTTATTGCACTGGCATATCTAGCGTAAATTGGCCACGATGGAGTGTTTAATCGTTGCAGAGCTGTCCTGCGGCAGCTTAAGTTTGTTGATTTGCCCATCACTTTCCGGGCTCACCTACTAGTGGCCTACTACTACTACAGTCGCTTGTGGTTCCTAGGAGTCGTTGCCACGCTACCACCACTAATCCGTACTGCCATCACTAGACACGCCTTCCGTTTTCTCTGGGGTGGTTCTGTGGAGTGGGTCGCAAGATCCCGCTTGCACCGTACACGTGACCAAGGCGGTTTAGCCCTGCCGGTGGTGCTCGACAAGTGTCTTGCACTTCAGTCGCGCGTTTACTTCGAGGCATTGCACACTCCCGAACACCCAGCTTGCGCATTAGTGCAGTACTCTCTGGGACGTGCTACCAGGTGGTTCGTTGAGAGCCCTAGGTTTCGACCTAGGTTCGAAGTCCTGCCTCATCAATACAGTGCCTGTGTTGATGTTGTAAGACGTTTGCGACTCCAACTTCGGGACGATGACATCCAGTTATGAGCTGTCAGCGATTTTTATACAGCTATCAGGGAGTTTGAGTCTGGTCCCCCAGTCCATTCGGTGCCGACGAAGCAGAGTAACCCAGGTATTTCAGCTGTCGACTGTCGCCTGGGCTACCGTACAGTTCCTGGAACCGTTGCCTGTTCCGCGCGTTCAGCGTAAACAATTGGCTTTATTAATTACCGAGATAAACTTTCAAATTTGGATCCGTCGTTGCCGGCCGGCTGTCGGTGTCCCAGACTTCGGAGACGCAGCGATATTTCAGGCTGTGAGGGCAGGGCTTCGTAGCCACATTGTCCGTGAGGAAGCACTGTATGGTCTTGTGGAGTGCTCTCGCCGCTGGCTGACGTCTACTCGTCTTCTCCGCCACGTTCAGGGTGAGTGGCAAATCATGTTGTAGCCAGTTCGCTAGGACTGTACTGCACGCCGCGGTGACCCTCCCTCCCCCTGGATTATTCGCTTGGTATGGCCAGTACGAAAAGCAAACCCTCCTAGTGAGTCTTGTTATCTAGCTTCTATCATAATTACCGCAGAAATTGAATTTAAAATACGCCGCAAAAAGCGACCATGCGCAACGGTGGTGAAGAGCAGTACCAGACTGTGATCTGCCTGGAACATCGCGCTGACGCTATAAGGAGAACGCTCGCTCATTGGCCTAGAGAAATGTTGTCTGCTACTCCCCTGTCGTCTGCTACTCGGCTGTTCGGGGTTCTGAAAAAGTCTTTCTCCTGGCTCGGTAATGATTCGGCCGCCCCTTCAATCCCCAATTCTCTGGGAGAACTGGCAAAACTGGTTTACGGCGGCAAAGAGACAAGGCGTTGACCCCCACTGACCGGCCAACCAGAACGAGTTCTCCTTATAGCGTTATCGGTGACGTGCCATCATAGCTCCTCATCCTGATTATAGCTTTATGTGAATTTTTTTTTCTGGTAAACAAATTGCACACATCAAAACCTTTCGCGCTATTCAGTATAATCACACACACACTTTCATCAGATGTCTTAATCTGATTTTTTTTTATGGCCCTCTGTACTCCTTTAATACAGACTTGTTGTTTTGTCGAATACATATAAAAACAGCATTTCTTGAGTCCAAGCACATATAGTGAAACCTGCACCTGCGTGCAGCAGGGCCTCGTTTTGGGCCTCGTCGAAAGCTAGGTATGGAATATATAATGCCCTTCTATTGTGGTCCACTATATCCATTTTTACAAGTGAGTATATGGACACTACAGCTGTACATGTAGAAGCCATACCTCATTGTCTTTCACGATAACACTCATCGGGCGTGGTGCGGTAAATATTATACACGTGCTATCCGAGCCCCGGGAAAAGTGTCCGCTGCTCCCGCTAGGGGGCTGCACGGGACACACAACTTAGTGCCAAGAGAACACCAGGAAGTTCAGCTGCCGAAGCAAAGGGGATGTGAGACAGCCGCACCGCTCTTTCGACGTTCGCCTCAAGGATAACAATCGTACGACACGTGACGCGTCCGCCACACGACACGATCCGTGAAAATCTAGCCTCTAAAATCCTAGCGTCTCTGGCTCATCTCATAGAGTCAACAATACAAAGAAATCCTAGCACTATAGTTGATCCCATGCTCTTCGTTTTTAGGGCGAGGGCAGCGTACTATTTTTGAAAATCTGTATTCTGCCTGCGGTGCTGTTTAATAACTCAGGCCTGAACTGGCAGAGAACATTGCTTTGGTATATCCTTCTTGCCCGGAAGTCCAAGCACGTCAAACCTTTTCGTCAAGTGGCTGTAGAGCGCATGTTGGTGTAGTGTTCGTATAACCGAACATATAATATCACATACACGGATGGCATCGAAGTAACGTAATACACACCGCCACGTATAGGCGCGTCGATCCAACACGATGTCTGTAAACAGACACGCTGGGAGAAAATGTAGAGGTATGAGAGAGTCGAAAATAAAGCATTGAAGTGTACGGACGGAAAGGAGCCTCTGTCGTTGTTCTGTTCAACATTGGGCACGATACACTGTAAACTGGAAAACACCCTTATGGGTGTAAATGGCTTGTCCTATAACTGACACCTCTTTTCACACCGTACATGGTCTGGAACACCCTTTTTAGAGGGTGTATTCCGTGTAAATCACCCCTGGAAAGGGCGCTTTTCTTTGAAAATGCCCTCTTTTGCACCTTTTAAACACCCTTTTAGGAGGGTGTAAGATCGTTAAACACCCTCCTAAAAAGGTGTATAAAGGGTGCAAAAGACGGCATTTTCAAGAAAAAGCACCCTTTCAAAGGGCGTTTTACACGGGATACACCCTCTAAAAAGGGTGTTCCAGACCATACGGTGTAAAAAGAGGAGTCAATTATAGGACAAGCGATTTACACCCATAAGGGTGTTTTTCAGTTTACAGTGTACAGAATATCCTGTCAAGACACTACAGTTGGGATATCCGGTAATGCATGCGGCACTCTTGCTTCGGAATAAGACCACGTTTGTGTCTAGATAGCTCGAACGAAGGAAGAGTGGTGACGTCACATAATGGCTCGAAGCTGAGGGTGATGGCGATGGGGGCGCGTTGCCAACCGCACGTAATGACGGAATCATCTCTTCCATCCTAGGAGCTGATACAGGTGGTTCCCGTGCTTCTAACATGGCTAAGCCGTTTGTCGTCGATTGTACTATCGCTTTTCGTCATCGTTCCTCAAACTTAACAAATGTATAGCCAGCACTAGAAAACGATCAGTTATTTCCACTAATGAAATGCAAATCAGAAATTTCAAATATTTTCTATATTGCCTTGACAAATGATTTAAAATGCATATTGGATACGCAAAGACCCATCCTGTGTTAAACCTAATAGGAATAATAAACTTTATAAACAAAACAAACAAAAAAGCATCACCGGAAGTTAAAGTAACGGCTTTACGTTTCATATCCGAATATGTTCCTGGATTCCCTACACTAACAACTCGATAGACAGTCATGCGAGTGTACATAATTGAGCAGCCCGATTTGTTTTCAATACACAGGCCTCAAGTTTCACAGGAATGGAACGTTTACTGAAACGTTTACTGAAATGCGACACACTGGCGATTCGGAGAAGTGCAGAATTGGGAATTCCTCTATTACATCGTCCACAATATGACTGGTATAGATAAAAACCGTTGCCTTTTACCAGCCACCTACCTTTCTTACAAGGATCATGCTATACAAGAAATATTCCGTAACCGACTCGTTAAAATTCATTTTTCCTAAACAATCAAATGATTAGAACAAATACTGCTCCATCATATCAACAGAAAACAATGGACACTTCTTCAGGAGGCTCTTTGAAATGCCAAGTGCAAATGCCATTGAAATTATGTCGCAGTTTGTCTGAGTCCAGAGTTTAGATCTCTACCTGTAGTCATGCATGTGTTTTAGTTATCTTTTTATTTTGACGTCGGTTCAACCGATTATAATGCCTGACGGTGAAGTAGGAAACCTAGTAAATAAGTAGTAAATAAATGCGTGGACGATGTAACGAACTGCATATGCCACGACTTCTTTAAAGGTGCACGTTTGCTCGCTTGTATACTCCGCGGGGGCTTCTCCGTGGTTTCTGTCTCTAGTTGAGTCGAGTTGATAAGAAAATAAAAACAAAATGGAGAAATAGGGCACACTCATTAAGGGAGCCGGCTACTCCAGATCACTTAGAAAAACACAAATGGCTATCTACAATAAAACCAATGCGTGACAAAGACTCTCAGTCAGTCACTCACACACACTGTCCACACACGCTGTCCACACACACTGTCCACACACACTGTCAATCACACTGTCAATCACACTGTGTCCACCAACGTGGAGTCTGCGCAAAATTGCACAAATGCCTGCATGGCTCGAAACTGATGATCGGGTGTCCAACCAAGGGCCCGCAGAACCTTAGCAACATCGAATGGTCTGCCATCCAGCCGAGCTAAGGAAGCCTGTAGAGATTGTCTGTGCTGCTGGTACCGTGGACAGGATAATTAAGAGACCATGTTTGTGGCAGATCCACTTTTATCGAATTGCTGTCTAAATAGAATTTTGTTCCCGACACAGCCGACTTGGCTAAGGCCGGGTTTACAGTGCAGTACAATGTTAATCTTCTGATCCCGTTCGACCGTTCGACCGATTAATGTTAGAGCGTGAGTGACGTGCGTGCAAGTAAGGGGGGATTCAGCTCCGACGGAAGTTAATCGGCTCGGAAAATGGCACCATTGTCCGTTTTCTACTTCCGCCGGCGACGCCACGTCGGAAGCGTTCACCGACGTCCAATTGACGAGGGCATTAGGCTTGGCCTAAGTTACCCTGATGGCCTTTATTATTAGAGCTCACGATAGAAGGGAATATATGCAATCTCAAAGAGAAAGATAGAGGAACCCATAAAGCTAATGCGGGCGTGTCAGCAAAGCCGGAAGCCTCGCGATTAGGTCTGCTGTTCGCGTCTCAATGTAGTATAGGTGACCTTTTGCTCGTATTAGTGATAGGATCCAGCCATAAGATTGGGAGGAGTCGACAACAAGTCGAGCCGAATTTAGGCAGTGTTGTATACCCGTTACCGAAATCGCGAGTCCGATACTCGTTACTTGAGTAAAAAAAATATCGAAATCCCGATAACGATACTTCTTTCTTAATGTAACGCTCTTAAAGTATACACTCTTAAAAAAAAAGAGTGTACTTTAACTCCTTTCCTCGCTACATATATAACACCCTTTTGGAGAGTACGATTACGCTCAAAAGGGTGTCTCCTCACTCCCTCGAGGGAGTAGCATAACACCTTCTCCCTGCTGGGGAGTAATATTACTCTCCAGTAGGGAGAAAGGTGGTATGCTACTCCCTTGAGGGATTGGTGAGACACCCTTTTGAGCGTAATTGTACTCTCCAAAAGGGTGTTATATATGTGGCAAAAAAAAAAAGGAGTTAAAGTATACCCCCTTTTTTTAAGAGTGTACCGCGCTACCGTTACTAAAAAATATAGTAACGCGATACTTTGCCCGGGATACTTTTGTTGAACATACGAAGTTGACGCAACAGACATCTCGCATACATATACATGTACACCCTATTTGTATACAGTGAACCCTCGTTAATATGACCCCCGATAATCTGACATGCGGGCTTTACGACCATACTCCTGGGGAACAATGCAGTGAAACCTCTGCAAATCCCCCCCCCCCCCGTTAATATGACCATTCCGCGTTATGACCAAAATTTTCGGGAACGACCATGGTCACAATAATGAGGGTTCACTGTAACAGCAAATTGGGAGAGTACAGTTTTGCAGTAAAAGGACAGCACATTTATTATGTAGTTCGGACACTCCGCTTGACTTTTATCGGTAGCTGGTTCTCAAAGTCGTCTTCTGCTATCCTAGCAGGCCGTGGTCTCTCTGGCAGCTGATAGAGGCCGATATGACAATGACGTTAGTGTCGGGCCCACACATACGGTGGAGTCCAATGACCAAGGAAACCTATCCGAAGTCACAACACCACAGTACATATGCGAGCATGACTCAGTGCGACACGGCAGCTTAGCAGTGGAATCCACACTCTGAGAAAAAAGGGAGTCAAGCTGGAGTTAAGCAGGAGTAAAAGTTTATTTTACTCCCACCGGGTCAAGATAACTCCATTGAAAAGTCCCACGCTCGCGGTTACTCCGTCTTGCTGTTATCGTAACTCCTTCGACCCTTTCTGTACTCCGTCATGAGAGTATAATAAACGAGCAGGATCGGCGGCCAATTTCGCCTGGAAGCGTGCTTCCCCTGCAATGCTCCTTAACAACGCGTTTTCGCGAAAAGCGGTTAGAATTTTTGCAAGTGCGCAAGCAGATTCGGTTACCTCGACGTGTAACTTACTTAATAAAATACGGAGCACACACCTACCTCTAATCTCTGTTGTTCCCCTGGCGAATAAAAAATTATACATGGTAGCCTATGAGAAAGAAACCGAAACTGTGCTCTGTCGTGATTTTCAGTGCAGTGCCTTTTAGCAAGGTGCGCAACCTGTTTCACGATTACTGTGTCGCTGTCTTGCATATGACATAAAGGTTTCGATATTACGCCGACGAGATTTTGTCCCCGTTCCCAGAATTCGGGTTGCCGCCAATCCTGAGAATGGACGAGAATGGCGCGAACCAGGTTTGACTTACTGCAAGTACCTCTGCTCTGGCTGTTCAATGTGAAGCTTATTACTTTCCCTGGGACAGGGTTCAAATTGAAAAAATTCAAATGGGAAGTGTGCAAAGGAGAGTAGACGAAAAGAAAATTCCTTGGCTCAACATAATAGCAGCATTTCGTGTTTGTCTCGTACTTCAAACAATTTTCCCAAAATGTGACCTCTTGTCTGTTCTGTGCATCTGTAGCATGCATGAACCAAGTGGAAGGAAAGTAGGTCATTTGATATGTATACCATACGAGTGAGTTTGAGACCTGTATCTGCTGTCTTGTGATATTTTCCTCACGGTGAGGCTACTAAATAACGTTCTTTCAAAATTAAAGACTGCGGTGGTGCTTTTGAGTGCACTGTAGGGTCATGCTGTGCGTCCTGGAAGAATTTGAGGAAGCTAGTCGTCATTAGAGGTTTATTTTCACCCTGTAATAGACGATATGCATAAATCCCAGATGCCAGTGCAATGCGGTACATCTTGTGAGCCTGTTCGTTCCTTTGGCACCATCCTTCTCTCCCTCATTCCGAACCTGATGCCATCAGGAAGGAGAAGGAAGCGCCAGGGAATGAACAGGCTCCCAAGACACTGCATCGCACTGGCGCCTGGGATTTATGCATATCGTCTATTGGGGGTTAGTTGGACTCCACTATCGGGGTTAACATAACTCCATCATCAGAGCTTACTATACTCCCTCACTGGCATTTCATATACTCCCCCACAAGTGTTTGATAAGCTCCCTCACAGGCTTTTAGTATGCTCTTCCATGGGAGTTAGCCTAACTCCATTGAAGGTGTTTAGTGTACTCCATCACATGGTTTAACCTGAGTCCATCAGAGGTGTTTAATATACTCTGTGACAAGGGTTAACCCAACACCATTGGAGGGGTCCATCATACTCCAGCATATGGATTAACCCAACTCTGTCAGAGGTGTTCAGTATACTCTGTCACAGGTTGAACCCTACACCATGGGGGGTGTTTATTATACTCTGTGACAGGGTTTAGCTCAACTCCCTCAGAGGTGCTTAATATACTCCGCAACAGGGGGTTAACGGAACTCCGCTGTGGGTTTTTAACCTTACTCCCTCTTGTCCTGGAGTTAAGGTAACTCCTCAGAAGCCTAAAATTTTGCACCTGGGAGTTACAGCTTTTTGCCCCGACAAAGGAGTGTTTTTGACTCCCTTTTTTCTCAGAGTGCAGAGCGCACTGTCCACGACTTGACCTCTGTTCGTTGACCTAGTCTCTTTTCTTGCGCGCAGCGTGTTTATTTCCTCCAGCTTTGAAAAAAGTGGACATGTGTTGGGTATAAATCCCGTTACGGAGCACGTAGGCATGTTCACAGGCTTCTCGTCGAGTGCTATACACTCTAAGAAAAAAAGGAGTAAAACGGGGAGTAATTGCAGCTTCTACTCCTCTAGTCTGCAATTACTCCACATTTTAGTCCCCTAACCCAACATTTAGTCCCGACATTTACTCCCCAGGACGGCAAATTGTCACTAAACTTTGCGAATGGTCTCCTGAATGCGACAGTCTACGTAAATATGTGGCCCTGGTCAATTTGAACGACATAAGGCTGTATAACTCAGACAACGTAGCAATTTTCCAGCCACACAGAGTAAGAAACAGTTAACGCATCTTTCTTCGCAAACTGTGCCCTGGTATGGCGCAAGATTTTATATCACTCGATATATCACGGTTGACGGTTTGCTTCAAAGTATTTTCATGCATGCGCGCCAATTATGAACCTGGGACTCTTACAACAGCGCGTGAAATGCGGTCTTCACTCTGTGACATTCATTTACTCCCGTGCATTTACTCCCGAAAGGGACTATTTTTTGTGGCAATGCAACTACTCCCCAAAAGGAGTAAAAGTACTCCTTTTTTTCTTAGAGTGTAGGCGGACCGGTGACAATGAATAAGACTATGAAATATGGTCGGTGAGGAAATGGTGCAGCACTAAAAAAAGTATCGGTATCGGTAACGATACGGAGATCGCGATACCGTAAATTTGTAACGGAAATACTTTTCCGATACCGCTTTAAAAAAGTATCGCGATCCGCTCTCCGATACCGAAAAAAGTATCGACTACTGTAACGCCATTACTTCTAACTGCGTTACGTACAACACTGAATTTGGGGCGTGACGTGTTCTCTTAGTTTCGAATCTGATCATCGTCTGCGGTGAAATTAGAATGCTATAGTTTCGGAATTTGTGGTGGTGGTGGTGGTGCCGTTGTCGGCCTCACAGAGGTGGGCAACGTCACGACTGAGGGAATATGTGTGTAATACTCGTGTCGCGTGTCGAAATCGCCCGCAATGTGGCCTTAGGTAAAGGAACGTTTAGAATACCAGGGGGCGTGGATCTGCTCGCTCATGGTGATAGAGTCGTGAGGCTGGGTAGTTGGTACCCGTCTTGGGCAGTAACTAATACCCCTGTCACACGGGCATTTCGATCCTTCTCGAATCCGATCTGCATCGAACTTCCCGAGCACGCTCGAGTTTTGACGCTGCTACACGGCCACTTTCAATGCGCATTGAATGGTTGACGGTGTCGAGAATATAGGCAAATGAATAAACGGAACTCATTCATTTCGCGTTTCCTATATAACAGCGATATTAGTGGTAATTTATCGCATACCGATGTAAGCATCATTTGTAGCTTCGCGCGCATGTCCGTCTTAAGTTATGACAGTTCACCGGGGTCGAGGATGCAAATGGCGGCCGTCGAGCCGTCTTGAAATTCTCAATCCTGTTATGGGAACTGTCTTGAGTGAAGCAGGATCAAAGTTCGATCCTGCTTGGAAGCGGCCGTGTAGCACGTACCATCCGATCTGCATTGGGTTCAAGCAGGTTCGGTCCAGCAGGATCGAAAATGCCCGTGTGACAGGGGTATAAGTTACTTTTAACTTGTAACTGTACCTAGGTACTTTTGGAGGAAACTAGTTACATTTCCAGAGAAGTAGCTTTTAACTGTAACTAGTTACTATTTATGTGGATGTAACTGCAAAATGTAGTCACTGGAATAAATGTCGTCCTTTTTTTTTCTTTACCCTACCTACCGTGTGGGATAACCGCGTATTAACTTATACTGCTCCTGGTTAAGTGCAAGACAACTTTTATCGCACTTCAGTAAATGTAAATAAATGTATGTTATTAACATGTTATGTTATTGCCTTGTGTTTTTGAAATAAATAAAAAAATAAAACAATTGTATCACCTTCCCATGGTCATTTTTATAAAAAGTAACTGTAATGTGACTAAGTTACGTTATCTCAGTAACTGTAACTGTAACTAGTTACTCGACCACGAAAGTAACTACAACTGTAACTTAGTTCCTATTTGTGTCAGATAAACGGTAATTGTAACTCAGTTACTTTTTAGAAGTGACTTACCCAAGACTGGTTGGTACATGATAAACTTCAATCGAGGCAGCCAGGTTCACAAATGGAAGCTTTGAGTGTCTAGGTAAGTGCAGTAAATATAAGTGCAGCTTTGAGCGTGTGGTGTGCTTCTTCCTAATCCATTGTGAATCTGGCTGCTTCGACTCGAGTCTGCTTGTTTATAGTAGTACAGTCAAACCTCGCTTTACGAACACCCTTCGTTTCTCAGAAAATCGTTCGTAAATCGAGGTATTCGTAAATTGAGGTCCGAGGTGTGCAGTACACAAATACCTCACAAAACCACGGGAAATTGATTTGAATAAGTTTTATTTTTGAAAATACTGCGTAATTGTGCTTTGTGCACCGTACTTTCTGCGGGGTCTATCCTGTTTAGAAGAGATGACAGAAGTCTGACTGTTTCCAACGGCAAAGATCACGCTTGTCACCGGCTGTCAGGACTGAACGCCTTCTCTTGGAACGGCAAGAGGTTTCCATCTCGGAGACCTGGTCCAAACTCACAACCGTTGGGCTGTAAACGCCCGAATTATTCTTTCAGGAAATGGCGAATCATGTTTGTGGAACGTAGTGGCGTTGGGACATTGTATGTTTGACCTTGGCAGCATGTACTGAGGAACTTTGATTATCCTCCGGTCCATTGGCCTGTCCTCTGTTCGTATATCGAGGTCAGAATGGTTTGGCTACTTTGGGTCCGTTCCCTAATAATCTGTTCATAGTTCGGATATCGAGGGTTCGTAAAACGAGGTCAAAATACACGGAAAAAGTTTGGTTCCCTGTGGAGCCGTTCGTAAGTTGAGGGAATTCGTATATCAAGGGTTCATAAAACGAGGTCCGACTGTAGTTCCAAGGTCATGCTGAAGACGAGGAAGTTCCAGTCCTTCCACCCCCCGAGAGCCTTTCGCACGGAATCAAAAATAAGCAACTCACGTCCCTTGCAGCCAACTTCTCAATGTGTTGCTACAACGGTTAAGTAGTGGAATCTTCTTTATTTTGACACTCCCGTAGTTATTTACACAAGTTGAATCTTATGAGACACTGCATATAGGTCATCTTTTGCTGGTTGGTCCTTCTCAAGTTAAAAAGAACAAAAAAAAAGAAGAAGAGAGGATGTTCACTCTAAACTTCATGCAATAAATTCATCTGAAGGGCAATCGTCATATCTGGGGGCTTAATCGCTTCATCGCCGTTACGGTCGTTACAAGCTAACGAGTGGCGGGAAATTCAAAAAGGCGGGCGGGTAATTTAAAAAGGTGGCCACGTGATAAAACACGTGCACGGCGCTCTTCGCGCGATACGTGAAGGCCGTGGTACACGTCACGCGCAATGTGTCACGTGTCCACCTTTTTGAATTTCCCGCCACTCGTTAGCTTGTAACGACTGTAACGACGATAAAGTGATTAAGCGCCCTGGTGTGCGATAACGTTTTGAAGATAGGGGAAAAAAAGAAAAGAAAGAACGTACGTAACCTGAACAATCATGGTAATCGAATTATAAGTTATTCATAGGGTTTCGCGTTTTCGGCATTTGCCGAAAATTGCCGATAAATACCGGACGAATATTTTTTTCGAAATTCGGCATGTTCCGAAAAAAAATCCGAATTATACTCTCGCATATGGTGCTACTTGCCGAAAATGCCGGTACCCGATTATGTTTCTTCCGCCACCGTGAGGGGCCGCTAACCTCTGGTTTACGAATAAAACCGTCCCCTGTAACACTTATGAGTGGGTGAACGGGAGCCCGTCAACAAAGGAGAGGAAATCCTTCGCGTCTTCAATGTCTTCCTATTAAGCTGCTGTCCTTCAATGAATCATGCCCGTACCTGTCATTAGTCGAAGATTAGCACGTCTAATCAGGACTCAGGAGCCGTCTTTTTGAGGTGGTTGGCGCGAAATCCTAAGGCAGTCTCTCCAGCGGCTGCGAAATGGGATGCCAGAGGAAAGTTCCTGATGAATATGTGAAAGAAAATCCTGGTTTTGAAGTATCGTCTGTAGCAGGGATTGACGGTTTGATATGCACGCATGTTTCATTTCGTAATCTCATCATTTAGCTGTATTTCACTCGGTTTTTTTAGGGAAATAGCTCCTCCCTGTGTAATTCTGCCGATTTTTCAGCAGCTATTTCTGGCACAAACGTTCTAAAATGCCGAAAATTTCCACATTGGACGAAACATATAAATTCCGAAAAATGCCGGACGAAACTTGGCAGGCATAAATGCCGAAAACGCGGAACCCCACTTATTCAGTGCCCTGCCGTGTTTGAAACTAAGTTCAATTTTGTAATTGGGGACAGGATCGCACACGTACAAAAGGTACGTGGTATCCTTCTGTAGTTGACAGTGGTATCCTCAGAGATATCCTAGGTCAGGTGCGAATACCCAGCACGTAACGTAACAACACAACCAAGCACAAGTTTGCGAGACTCCCGTGCAAGAACTTGCAGGCTTTCAAAATACTGTGCATGAGGGAACATCTTTGACAGAATTGTTCAGAGATGTGACATTAGAAACGCAGGGTGGCCGCCGATAAATTGTAAAATATATAGCCTTGGACGGCCCTGTGTATTTCAGAACGTTTCGAGTGTGATGTGTTGGAAATATATAGCTTTAAAATGCATCAAATGGGAAGACTGTCAGCGTCACCACAGGACATATTGCAGGTGTAGCGGAAACGACTATAATCACGAGAAAGAAAAAGCTGTTCCCAACTCAATTTTGAACTGCTTAATCACTTCAGATGAATGACTAAATCGCGTCTATTTATGGCTCGTATTGTTTTCGATGTGGTCCAGTTTCCGATGAGAATAAATAATAGTGAACATCACCTCCTCAGGACCAACGAATATCCCATGCTTAACCAGTCACGCTTCGCCGTCACCGACAGCCCAAGCCACAGAGGTGCTAACGAAAGGAAAGTTAGGTAGCAAGCGAGCTGGTGGTGACGATCCATGACTTGAAAACCCGAGACGAGGTAGGGCGTGGTAGGGCCAGGTAGGTAGACCGTGTTTGTGTTTGTCTGTTATCGTCCCTACCTCGTCTCGGGTTTTCAAGTCATGCAGAGATGTGCCCTTGCCTTTCGCTCCATGCAACGTGCTTGACTCGTGCCATGCACTTTGGGTTGGTCCTGGCCACACGTCATAGTAAAGCTCGTTATACAAACAATTTCAATTGAGAGTTAGTTATGCACGTTATAGACGCCGCCATTGTTACACGTAACCATAAAGATGGTTACTTCCAGTAAAACACGTAGGTCGGCACAACGTTGAGTCGACATGTGTGGACTCGTGCACATCTGGCCACTCCAATGATAACGACCCTGGCGCTCACTCAGCCGATACGATGCTCTCGGAGGAATATGGTTGAGGAAGAAGCAACTTACACCAGAATTCGTTAATTTAATGCGTTATTGCGCTCGTGGAAAAAATCTCGGCAAGCGCCCAAATGGTGTAGAAACGAAGTCACGTGACCTCCAAATGATGTTGCCTATGAGGTGTGGTCAGGACAAGATAGTTATTTTGCCACAAGCGACCGCGCTTGAGAGTGGTTAAGAAAATGGCGGGGGTAAAACATCCCTATGGTCCCAGCTAACTCTAGGTGTCCGCAGACTAGGTGCACGTTTTCAGTGACACTGTCCCGCGGATCCCGCTTCGTGCAGCGAACAGCAGTCTCTTCTGAAGCGCTGGGCTCTCCGGGGTTTCTTCAGGACGTGTAAATTACCAGGGCTGGTGCCGCAACCCAGAAGCTGCGGCTTTCGGAACCAGATAGTCCTCCGAGTCGAGTTCCTCTTCCAAGACGTCCAGGTCGTCCGATGAGGAACTGTTCTCTTGAAGTCGCTTATAAATGTCGGCGAACTGAAGCCTGTCCCTGGGCTCCGTCTTCCAACAGGCAGCCATGATGCTGCAGATGAAGGACGGACATTCTTCCGGCGGGCTCAACAAGATTCCTTGCAGAATAAGCTTTACAACCTGTAAGATAGTGTGTTTATAATCTGGTTAGTGGAATAGACACGTGCTATATTAGCGTAAAACAAAGAAGCACTGTATGGTGCACTGTAAACTTGTTCACACCTTTAAAGGTGTGCGCTATGAACATTCAACCTGGTGGCGTAACATTGCATCTCCAGGGTGATATTTTACAAAATTTGGAAAGCATTACTAAAGATCAAGTGTCAGTGCAAATCTTGCTTTCATTATGTCTTGGATATTGTAGGTATGAGGTAATGCATATATGCATCGCTATCGATAATCGAGCACGCGCAAGTGTCTACAGTACTGTTGAACAATGTTGAGATGTTGCAAGACTGAATTTTTGGAGGACAGACAACACTCGAGTAAAGAAAATTTGTGCGAAACCGTGCTCCATTATGGTGTTACAAAAATTACACCTAAAAAGGCGTACGCCATGCACGCTATTACACCTTTAAAGGTGTGAAAAGAATTAGAGTGTGAGGGGGATATTTGCTTGCGACACATTTTCCATCATCATGAATACCGCGGCGTGCATTCTGTTCTATGTACAAGTTCCGTTTTTTTTTTTTTTTTTTTTTCGTTAACACTTAGGCGAAGTGATTGGCTGGAAACGCCAGGTCCTGCCGTAAGATGCATGGTGTAAAACCCCGAGACTAGGGAACACGAAGGGACAGACACAGACACGACTATTGAGACTTCGTGTTTGTGTCTGTCCCTTCGTGTTCCCTAGTCTCGGGGGTTTTACATCATGCATCGTCTTCACCAGCTCGCTTGCTTCCTAGCTATTTTTGCACTGCCGTAAGAGTTTGTGGCACCAAAGCATATTTGAATAATGCATTATGAAAATACATTAAGCGATGTTCCCCGCGATCTTAACTGCAGGTGATGGGAATCCACCATCTGGAGGAAAACGGGCGCATATCCATTGCCCTCTTGTATGGGAAGCGTGATGAGAAAATACGGACAATGTGGAAAGGATGAAAGGAGCTGCTCTATCCTCCGCACAGGCGTATGCGTAATACGCTGTTGCAATGGAGAATGTAACAGGCTTTTGTGGGAACTACAACCTATCAGTGCCCACCGGGTACCTCGGGAGAGGGTGGGGAGGGGGGGGGGGTAACGTTGTGTAGACGAGCGGTCCTCCTCGAGCCTGGGAGAAAACAAATAAGCACTTGGAAGTATTTTAGATGATAATGTTTACCTCTTCGTTGGAGTGGCCGTAATATGGCTGCTTCCCAAAGGTGAATATTTCCCATAGTACGACGCCGTAAGACCAGACGTCCGACTCCAACGTAAATTTGCCGTACATGATGCTCTCCGGCGCCATCCACCGCACGGGAAGCATTCTTGACCCGCGGATCTGAAATCCCAACAAACCATTCCACACTCCCAGACAGAAACACAATTTTCTTGAGTATACACGATGACTGCACATCAGTTGTGTGCGTGTGTGTGTGCGCGTGTAATGTAATGTAATGTGCACCCTGTGTTATGATTAAGCACCCTGCGCAGAAGTAGGACACACACACAAGCGGATGGACTGACTGAACAATAATTGAACCTGTGTGTGCAATAAGGGGATAAGTCGAAAAACCTTCAACTGCGAAAGCTTCAAGTGAACATTTGGTAAGGTGTTTGCAGCTTGTATTCCACACATAACGTAAATGAAAAATTGGTAGTATGCCCGTGTACGTATACCTAGTCTATACATGTATACGGCTGATTAGCATCATCCTGGGGAGTGCGACTTAGTAGAAAATGAATAAAAATCGAGGAGCGTGACTTATCCCCCTTCTCAGTGCATCACCGCCTGCACGAGACTTTGGCGCTGAAAAAAAAAAGAAAAAAAAAAACTCGAGCCAGGGTTCGTTTGCAATAAAGTTGAGCACAAGACACGGCGAATTCGATTGGTAGAGCAAATTTTGCCCCGTGCTGGGTGGGATTTCAGCAGACTTGTGCGTAACGCGTTACTAGTAATTGCGTTACTTGTAATCAATTACTTTTTTGAGTAATTTTTCGAGTAATCAGTTTCTTTAAAGTCAAAGTAATTTTTGGAGTAATCAATTACTTTTCTGAGTAATCGATTACTCAGTAATTGATTACTTTCCCGGCAAAGACTAACTCATCTTTTAGATGTTCTGCCCCAAGTCAAGATCTTCGTGCCGTCAGCCTTTGTTCTGGAATTTCAGGGTCTCTCCCCCTAATCTGTTCCTACACCAGTGTGGTGGTACCTTTGTGGTAGATTTGGAGGTTTAGTGAGTCATGGGGAAGTTCCACGCATGATCTTCCACAATCGGGTCAACGTCTTCCCGGGCGATAACTACAGTAGACGTACATATTTTTGGGTTATTTCAGCTGTTCCACTGTTGAACGTTCCATGTTTCTTCTTTATTTCTTTTTTTTTTTTGCTGAGGCACACAAAGACGGGTATAATTTGCGCGAGTAACGACCGGAGTAACGCGTTACTTTTCTACTCGCTACTCAATTACATTTGAAGTCCTGTAATTGGTAACGGTAATCAATTACTTTTTCCGTACAAGTAACGGTAACGGTAATCAATTACTTTTTTCGAGTAACGGGCACAAGTCTGGATTTCAGTGCATGCTCCCAGCGCGATCATATGTGGGCTCGTGCTTTCTCGAGTTTGCTTTGGCCACGTAGTGTCCAGCAAACTGTTTCAGAATCGCGCCACATAATTTGAAGTACGCACAGCGGAACGCGCCACGTTTGCCATGTTCAAGAGACGCACGACAGCCTGCGCGGCAAGGACCGACTATTATAGCGACCAAATCATAATCGTCAACTCCTATATGCAGCAGTAACGTGTTGAAGCCGGGTAGTTGGTGCATACTCACGTTGTAAACGCAGCACCTAAAACGCAGGGAACAAGAAGACAGAAGGACTGTTCCACTTTATTCCATTCCACAATCAGCTGGGCAGGGAAATACACGAAGCATTCTTGAAGCTCAGGGACATATGTTGCCAACGTAAAATTTCTAGTTGAGAGTCCGCAGCTTGTTCCGTATGTTTTTGTGTGCTGCGTTTACAACATGACGCCACACATCGGCCCGCGAGATGGCATAGTGCAAATTTGAATTTTAAACTTGCAGAATAATCAGTTTACAACATTAGCAAGAACGCATCTCCCGTGGGACATGCGTTGTTCGCACAAAAACCCTATAAGGTAAGCTGAAGTACAAGGTATGATAGCAGTTGATGGAACAATGAACGGGCCCATGAGTAGCGCCACCGTTATAGCTTCCAAATTGCGGCGCTGGGGAGGGGTGCAAAGGACATGGTCGCTATAATCTTGCAGGTCGTGTGCGCCGACATGCGAGAAAAAAAAAAAAAAGAGAGAAAAGCTGGAACATCACCGGCCTCACTTATCGGCCTCTTCTCCTGTGTTGTGTTCCGCTCGCTTTGCCCTCAAGGAAATTACTGGGTCAAAAATGATTGCTCTTTGGAGCTGTTTTGCCCGCGTTCTGCCAATGGAACAGTTTTTGCCTGTTCCCGGGGCAAAAACCATCTTTGACCCATGTCAGTGGAATGCGCCATCATTCTCAATAGCCTTGGCAGAGACCAGCTCCGGTGGCGCAGCGGTAACGCGTGCGCTTGGAGACTGGGAGGTCCGCGGTTCGAATCCGCGGGCCGGCTGTGCCGTCTGGGGTTTTTCCTGGGTTTCCCTCAGATGTGTAATAGGCGGATTCCGCTCGGTCTTCCACTTCACCCTTTCCTCTCCTCCTCTCCACCACCTTTCCCTTCCCGAGAAACATGCCGCCTAATCAGGCAGGCAGACCTCTCGGGTTCCTCCCAACGACACTCCTCCTCCTCCTCCTCTCCACCACGTGCTCGATGCGTGTGCAGGAAGCGCTACCAAAGCTCTTGAGACTCAACGTTTATGCAAACGGGCCTTTGGCAAGATCTTTGATGGCTCAACAATGGTGATGTGGGGTGGGATGAAGTCATCTTCGCGTTTAGTGAAGCATCCATGGTCGGGTTTATTGTGCTCACTGTTGAGCACACTCTTCAGCATAATGTCCTAGATGACCATGATAATGTCACATACTGCCATGAGTGCATATATACGTCTCTCCGATTACAACGCCCAGTCACGGTCATGTGAGGTAGGAAGCACGTGACCCTCCAGTAGCGGTCGTAGTTCATATCCGCATTGCAATAAACTTTATGCTATACACGATATGTATGTGTGTGTAGAAAAGGGGACTCATACGACTGTCTGTCCACGCATGCATTTCTAGTTCCTTAGTCCAATACATTAAACGCGTACGGCGACACAAACACACACCGGCAAAACACACGGGTGGGAGTATCTTCGTGTTTGTCGTCTGTGTTTAACTGAGCGCTTCCAATTCTAAATCAACACCAAGAGCTCTAACTATTTGTAAGCTTATCCTCCGTGGTGATCACACATGCTGTTCTCGCTTCGCTCACTTGAGAGTGCCCACCTTTGACGGATGGTGAAATTGTTCATACAGCACGGATTATGGAAGGAAACAAGTAGGTATACCTTATCACTGTAAACTTTTTTACACCTTTAAAGGTGTGCGCTATGCACATTCAACCTGGTTGTGTAACATTGCATCTCCAGGATGATGTTTTACGAAATTCGGAAAGCATTACTAAAGATCAAGTGTCAGTGCAAATCTTGCTTTCATTATGTCTTGGATATCGTAGGTACGAGCTAATGCATATATGCATCGCTATCGATAATCGAGCACGCGCAAGTGCCTACAATACTGTTGAACAATGTTGAGATGTTGCAAGACTGAATTTTTGGAGGACAGACAACACTCGAGTAAAGAAAATTTGTGCGAAACCGTGCTCCATTGTGATGTTACCGAAATTACACCTAAAAAGGCGTGCGCCATGCACGCTATTACACCTTTAAAGGTGTGAAAAGATTTAGAGTGTAGTCCGATAAACTGAGTTCAATAAACTGCTATACGGTCCTATTTTTTTGGCAAGTACATATTGATATTTACAGATACCGCTGGAGTCAAAATATTAAAAAGGGGATAAGTTTGACTTATCCCCTTAGTTGTTGCATACACAGAGGCTCAAATTTTTACGTACATTGCGCGAGTAAATGCGCTGTACTTTAAGGTTTAGGAACGGATTTGTCGGGAAAGTACAGTCTGATTACCTTGTAATAGTCACACGTATAGATGTCTCGAGACATGCCAAAGTCCGATATCTTGACGGACAGGTTGTCCCCGACGAGACAGTTCCTCGTTGCCAAGTCTCTGTGGACGAAATGTTGCGAAGAGAGGTAGTACATGCCGCTTGCAATCTGGATTGCAATGGAAGGCAGGTGCCCCTGTGGAGAGTATTACGGATGGCCAGTTTCTTACAGCCTCCGAAGAAAGTGCATGGATACGCGGCATTTCTCATTGGTAGCAACAAATATCTTTCACTTCCTCCACGTGACGTGACACACAGGTTGTTCACAAGAAGATGTTTGTATTCTGGTAAACACGCTTCCCCTGGAACGTTTCGCCCATGCACAAGCTATTCAAACAACTAAGGAAACATTCATTTCCCCCCCTTTCTCTGTCAGTGGCGAACTTGAAGCCAATTCCATTTCCGTGCAGTAGGACTTCCTCCATTACATCAAGGTTTTATCCACGGTTATATAAAGTGAATGCTGCACTACTCCGGAGCGCGCAAGTTCAATTTCTACTCACCAGGGTTAGGTTGGGCAGGGCCGAACGAGATGCAGATCCACGGCTGAATGCGTTCTGTCGCAGAAGTTCAGCCAAGTCACCGTACTGCATATATTCGAACACCATCCACGGGATGCTGCCAGATTCTGGATGTTTACGCCAAGTGGGATATTTACTGGGCGTACTTTCGGATTACAAGATCATCTATTATGTATTATACGAGACTCAGAATTTTATAGTCTGGAAACCAGTTAGTCAATGAAGGATCGACTTGTGTTAGGGAATAATGGACATCCTCTTTATAGGATACCCTGCAGACTTACGTAGTAGTTTGTGACAGTTAGCGTTACGCTGTAATTTGTGCTCCTTTATAATGCCTCGCCTGTTTCGAGCGTCAGAATGTATGGAACATAAACTAGGTTTGCCGTGGTGACCAATGACACACTGGAAAATATTTGTTTCATTTATTTTCAAGATATCAGGGTCCTTACGGTTCACTTCCGGTGATTCCGCGGTCCATTAGTGCGCATAAAATATGACAGGTTGCGCAAGCACGTTGATGTAAAGTGGGTGTAGGAGATAATGTCCCCAGCAAAAAGGTCCCTGGAGAAAAGGTTCCCTCAAAAGCGCATCCCACAAAGATTGCTTCTTGCCATTTGTTTTATTGGTTTGCGCTTGTCGGCAACACAGTTTTTAATACCGTGTACACAGTGCATTCACTAAAGAGTGGATAACTGTGCACTAAAAGCTCCTGAAATATGCGTGCAACTATGAACTGAAATCTCTAAAGACATTCTATAAAGATATCTATGAATAAGATACCATAAAGAAGTTAAATAAGAGATATATATACAGTGAACCCTCGTTAATATGACCCCCGATAATCTGACATACGCGCTTTACGACCATACTCCTGAGGAACAATGCAGTGAAACCTCTGCAAATCCCCCCCGTTAATATGACAACTCGGCATTATGACCAAAATTTTCGGGAACGGCCATAGTCATAATAACGAGGGTTCACTGTATATATAACATATCATATCTATAAAGCTATTGCATTGTACTTGCTATGCCTGTCATACTCGTAAAAACGACAATTCGTTTATACGAGAGACTATTCCGAGACTATTCATACAAATACAGGAAAAACATGTGTAGGGTAAAGTGGGGCTACTTGAAGACAGGAGCAAGTTGAGGACAGTTTGGGTTTTTCGCGTGGTATTTTTTTAGCAATATTTTTTTCTCGTCTGTGACACCAGGGTGAGCACAGTCGTTGTCTGGGCTTTGAAATAACATGTTGACGTTCTGCACGTGGCTTTTTAGAAAGACGTGAGATGTTGTTTTGCAGATGTGGTCAAGGTAAGAGGGGCCCTTTTTTGTCCCATCTGTAACTTTCGCGAGCATTGACTTCCAATTTGCTCATTTCTGCTCCTCGGCTAATAAAATATGACCTCAATGTTATGGTGCTGTGTCATTGCCCTGTGTTTCCATGTGCGCTACTCGTGGCTGACCGTTTCGGCTGGCCCAAACAAAGACAAAATTTAAACCCGGCATTAATTTTTTGATGCCCTCAACTTACCCATAGGGTGGGGTAAGTTGATGAAAATATGTAGCCTGCCATTTTTGGCTCGTAGGAAATAAATACATGGTTTAGCACCACAGTAATTTGTGGATCATTTCTCAAAGGTTTGGGGATTCAGTTAACGAAATATGGTACAATTTAGGCGATTATTCTGACTGCTATTAACAAAATAGTTCAACTGTCTTCAACATAGACCACCTTACCCTATTCTGCCCTCGATAATATGACATGCTCATGGGTTTCGGGTGACTCATGATGCTCTTTGTGGAAATGGCCAATATACAGTACGCACGGCAGTGTCCTTGGTTATCTGGCCTTTGGGACCTGGTGCAGCGGATAGAGCTAACAGCCAGAACTAGGAAGCGAACATACGTCCGATCCGATAGATGACGCTGAAGTAAACTGTTTAAAAAGAAGAAAAATCCGAAAATCCAAATTTGAAAATGCACGTTTAAGCCTGGATCATGAAAATATCCGCGCTGTCGAGTTCCTGAGTGACGAGGTATTCGTCGCTACAATACATTCCCATCTTTCCATGCTCGGTAGCTAAAAGTTCCACGCTGCGTTTTTTTTTTTTTCCTTTTTTTTTTCTTCTTCAACCTACTTGTTACGTTCATGCAGAACTCTTCTAATCAGTCTCATATAGATTTGGACGAGAATCGTGTTTTAAGCGCTCAAGTACAAAACCATGTCAAAAAAAAAAAAAAAGCGAGCGCGCATATATCCGCTGTCGCGGTGGCGATAGCTCTCTTCTGTTTCTCTGGCTCGTTAGCTATCACATTCTCTGTTTGTCGAATTTTTCGCACGTCGTGCCATGGAAAACGAAAGTCCTAGTCGATGGTCGTCGAGAGGCAACTATCGCTGCACAACAAACAATGGATACGCGATGACATCCACGGCTCGTGTAACCCGTTTCTCGGAAAGGATAGGAGAGAACGTTGGATCGCAACAGTTCATTGAATTGACCAAGTTCATCTACACTCTTAGAAATGAACTTCACCACATAGCACGCTCCTAGCCAACCATCATCCCGAATGACAACGTTCTCGCCTCTGATTTGCTGAAAACGGGAGGAGGAGCCTATTTTGTTCCATTATGCACGGCACAAAATAGGCTCCTCCTCCCGTTTTCAACAAATCTAGGGCGAGAACGTTGTCATTCGGGGTGATGGTTGGTTAGGAGCGTGCTATGTGGTGAAGTTCATTTTTAAGAGTGTACGCCTAGAAATTTTCAATGTGCGGCACGCCTAGGAATTTTATTTCACGATGAGGTGAGTACAAACCTGCCGGTCTCGGTAGCTCAGGTAGTATAGCGTGTAGGCTTTTGCTGAGCATCCCAGGTGCTCAAAATTGTCCGCAGTCCTATATACCTGGCTGTACGTGCAGCATATGGCTAGCCATACAGCAGACCCCCCTTACGTGTAAATTTCCCCATCATTATTTAGTGTGTTAACACATGCAAGCAAAAAAAAAAAAAAAAAATTCAGCGTAGAAGATATCAGCCATACGTAAGCACAAACAACACACTCGCCTCGTCACTCTACGGCATGACTATGCGCGCGCTTTCCGCGAGGGGCGCTTATAGTCACTGATTCGAGTTACGAGCGATAAACTATAACACCATAGGACGGACTTTTGGGGGGGGGGACCTTTTCTCCGGGGACCTTTCTGCTGGGGACGTTTTCTCCGGTCCCCATGTAAAGCTACGTTAACTTCTCGACTTGTTGACGGCCATCTCAAGTTAACTGGATCTGAATCTAAATGGTGGCTGTTAATCTCTAATCTGATAAATCTGATAGACCAAGTGAAACGCCCCCTGTGCTTTCGGAAGCGATTTTGCGTAATAGAACCAAACTGGGGAATATACTGACCTGCGAATACGACACCGAGAAGTTGGAGGATATTTTCGTGCTTGAAGCTGGACATTATTTGCACCTCCCGTTCCAAGTCGTCCTGAACTTCTGACGAAGCCGTGTCTTTAAGAACTTTCACGGCCACGTCCTCCTTCTCGCCATTCGCTTTCGTGTAGAGAGCTGTCGAGAAAGGTCAACATCAAACCCATGCACACTTGAGGGTGTACTCGACGAAAAATCGTTCTTTTCTTCTTTTTTTTTTTTTCAGGTTTCTTTCCATTACGCGACATTTCGTTTTTCTAGTCGCCCTTCACGTCATTGTCGGCCATGCAGATCGTACTTGAGTTTTCAATCTGCCGGAGTGGGCACAACGCAAAAGTTTCAGATTACAGGGCACTCGCCCCTCCATCCATGCACTGAAGTTTCAGTTTCAGTTTCAATTTGTTTTATTTTGGAAGAAAGTACAAGATACATGGTTTCAAGAGGACTGCGAGGGCAAGCCTGTAAAGCAGTCCCTGTAAGCTAGACAGCATTAGCATTATATAAGAAATGGTCTTGTGGATAACAATAAATTTAAACAAAAAACGAAAAAAAAAAAGAGAAGAGTCTGCAGGGTGTCTGGGATTCCGTGTCAAGAGGCAAATTTTTATCAGATTGTCACGTTCATTCGTCAGATATCCATCGAAACGTTCCCTTTGAGTGACAGCTGGGCGACTTCTCGGATGGGGGCCTGCCCCCCCCCCTTTGGGAAAAGGGGGTTGGGAGGGGCTCATGCCCCCACGCAGTCGGCGTCTATGGTTTGAACAATCGGCTGGGTCGTTTTTGGTAGTCCCGAGGTCATGTTAAAGACTGCGGGGTGACGTGATGGTCGAATCTAATGGCAGTTTCCTGGGTTCCGGGGGCAGTGCCCACTCAAGTTCAGTGCCCAGTCCTATACGGTTGAGGATTTTTGTAAACTGATAGCGGCAGTTCTGAATTAATGTCTTCTGTTATTACTTTTTGTTTACCTTGTACTACCATAAGTTGTTATGTATCCCATCCTACTTAGCCTTACTTGTAAGCCAGTAGTATGAATAAATGAATAGATGAAAATAAAGTCGGCCGCACACTAAACCCCCGGCTTCCTCTCCATATGTCGCCCTCCTATAGGCACAGATCTCAACCAGCCAGATGAAAGAGAGGACGTCTCTCTATGTGCGGGTCTTAAAGGAGCATGGAAGTGACCCTTAACATGACTCGAAATCCTGCTTCATTTGTGAAGCTGCCCACAAGGAGTCACCATGCAAAATATTTCCAATCTGCGTCGTAATGTCACTGCGCAATACACTTTACAAAAGACAGTCGGAGAACGGCAGCCGCGGGAGAGAGACACGAGCCCCGCGTGACGTAGGAGCTGCTCGGCGCCTTTTTTTCTTTGTTTTTTCATCTCGGCTTGCGCGCCGCTTATACATGTTTCAGCTGTGCCGTTGGACGTCACTGGTCACGTGCCGTAGCCCGTGATACGTCACGCCGTCTTCGGCTTCGCTTCGGCGCTCTTCGGATGTGGAGAGCGTTCTTTAAAGCTGTGTGGAACGGAGCCTTGCGCGTGCTCTCTGGGTTACTTGCGCTCATCGTTCTTTCGCAGGAGCTCATTTTAGTTGTTGTAGAAGACGTTGCACCAAAAAACTAAAAATATTTTTTTGGGTTACTTCCATGCTCCTTTAATGGGTTTTTAGGTGAGGTCGTTTCTGCAAAGTGCATTCGGCGAACCCTATACTTGATGTGCTGACACCTCTGATGGGCAAACAGAGGATTTCCTACCTCAACCACTGTCCTTAAATTTCCAATTTTACCTTTGTGCACTTTGCCGAAGCATCCCTCGCCGATTTCTTCGACAAAGACAACGGCATCTGCAGCAATTTCAATGTCGTGCAGGATCTTGTGGAGCGGCGTCTCGGGTGCAGACGAGTAGTACGTGGGGTTGGCTACGTACTGCTGGATGCACTTGTTGAGAGACCCCGGTGGTACCGCCCCCTGGCGTCCGCTCTTTCGTCGCAGCAGGAAGACGGCCAGCAGGATCGCTGCACCCAGGGCGAAGGCGCCGCCGAGGACAATGGCTGAGCTTTTCGGTACCCCCACCGGTTGCTGCCACAGCTCTTCGGATATCGAGCTCCGATTCTGAGATTTAAAAAAAAAAGGGGGTGGTGGAAAATGAAACACAGCGTTGGAGACCTCACTCGTGTGGGCAGCGTCGACGGGTGTAGCCGAGATGAAGGCCCAAAGATAGACGAGGCTAAAGGATTGTCTGTTATGTAATATTTATTTATTTATTTATTTACGTTAAGAGCCCGAAGGGGCATTACATAAGAGGGGTACAACTGATGCATCCAAAATGAACAGCAACAATAGAACAATCTTACATAGATAACAAAGATATTATAAGAGTTAATTAGATAATGAAATCAGACAAAGCAGCCTTAAACAGTGCTGCATCTTTAATTGTGACTATGGAAGATGGTAATGTGTCCCATTCTGAGATGGCCAATGGGATGGGTGATTTAATAAATGTAGTGGTTCGAGCCCTTGTTGCGGGTAATGTAACATGCATGATGAATACGCGCAAGTCGATGAGGCGGAGGAAGCAAACTCAAGTCAATTTCGAAACATGAAGAATAACAAAGATTATGTAAGAGACACAGCCGGGATATTTTCCTCCGGATTTCTAATGTTTGGATATCTTTTTTGAGAGCGGAGACACTTGTGAATCGTGAGTAATTTGAAGTTATGAACCCGACGGCTCTAGTTTGGATATTTTCCAGCTCGTTGATAACAGTCGACTGATAGGGGCTCCAGATAACTGCAGCAAACTCTAATTTCGGTCATATGTGCAAGGATGAGCAACTTTTAAAGACCGAGGAGTTTCTAGTGTAAGCACGCTTGTCATAAAACCTGAGACCCCTCGACTGGTGGGTTTCCACCAAGTCCTAGCGTAAAATGAGCCCAAATAACCAGCGCCCTTTTTCAATGTATCCTTCATAGAAACCGTTACCTATATACACGAAGCGACGATGACAATGTGGACACACTCTAAACTGAAAGACACCCTTCTGGGTGTAAATGGCTTGTCCTATAACTCACACCACTTTTTACACCGTATGGTCTGGAACACCCTTTTTAGAGGGTGTATTCTGCGTAAAACGCCCTTTGAAAGGGTGCTTTCCCTTGAAAATGCCTTCTTTTGCACCCTTTAAACACCCTTTTAGGAGGGCGTAAGATTGTTCCAGTGAAGGAAAGGGTGCAAAAGAAGGCATTTTCAAGGAAAAACACCCTTTCGAAGGGCGTTTTACAGAGAATACACCCTCTAAAAAGGGTGCTCCAGACCATACGGTGTAAAAAGGGGTGTGAGTTATAGGACAAGCCATTTACACCCATAAGGGTGTCTTTCAGTTTACAGTGCAGGTTGAGGTTCTCTTACTGTTGGCTGAGAACACGACCAGCGCGATACCCCTTTCGCGACCACTTCGCAAAACGTGTGGCGCGATCTGCAGGCCATTTAATAGTTCCTCCGAGTATTATGGGAAATGCGTTCCTTCTGCATGCAGTATTCGAAGCTGATTCGTTCGCTCGCTTAGCTTGGCTTTCGTAGAATAGTGCTTGACGTATAGTTACATATTTAGAACACGTCGCGTTGTATTTATTTGTTTATTCAATACGATTTGCTTTGGGGCTAAAGCCACCGGGTGCGCTTGACGTGGTCACGTCGCCCTACAAAATTGCATATGGCAAAGGCAAGCAGAAGAGAAACAAGTTGTGATATGGAGTAAACCTCAATACAATTACATGTCGTTATTACGTGATCCAAGAACCTCTGTATCCTTGAACGCTTATAACTAGAGACCAGACCTTCAGGCAAAATACCTATCCTTTCATTGCACTCCTATCGTGTTAAAGCACGCATTACGCGTTAAGAGAGCCAGTTTAGCCCTACTTTTATTGTGTCTATATATGTCTGATACGACATCATTTCAGTTTTTTTTTTTCTGTTTTTTCTCAGCTTCTTATTTAGGAAAAGGTGACTTTCAGTGAACCTCCACGAAAGAAGTCGGACCTCTTACTTTGTCTCCGTTGCTCGTGTAGTTTCGGTTCATCCGTGCGATCTGCTGGTGAGAAAAAGTGATGTTGGTGGGTGTTTGCGATGCGGTGTTGTTTGATGAAGATGGACCAGTAGATGCTAGAAAAAGATACCACTTGTTATACAGAATTGTCACACAGAACTAGGGTTGCCACCTTTCGTAGTGAAAAATACCGGCTGAGGGAGAGGAGGTGGAATAGAGGGAAAGGAGGAAACGTTCGCGGGAATGTGAAAGTGTTTGTGAGGGGTGGAGAGTATACAGAGAGAGAGAAAGAAGGAACTCGCTCAAGACAACAATGATAACAATAATGGATAACTAAGAAAACGACTGTTGACTACGGAGTTGGGTCTGTGCTCCAGATTTATTCAAGCTGTAGGGGAATGTTGAAAGGAAAACCCTGTAAAAGCCCCTACGAAAGGTGTTGAGCCACAAATACCGGCAAAAGGCTGCCTCTATCACCTTCCTACCGGCAACCGGCAGAGCGAGCAAATAACCGGCCGTGCCGGTATAATACCGGCCTGGTGGCAACCCTACACAGAACAGAGCAATTTTTATCATCATTATTATCCACCGCGTGGCCGCCAGTTGGATGCGCGTGGCCGCCTATAGGGTACTCATCATGAGAATTCGTACCCTTCGTACCCGGAAAAGCTACTCGGTGGCACTCTCGCAACTGTTTTCTCGCGGACGCCGCCATATTGAAAGCGCAGCGCCGTCTATAACAAAGGGGACCACATTGAAAACTGTTTACCGCCCAAGCCAGAGAGAGGGAAAGCGTGCTTATTCCTCCCTGGTATCGCTTTCCTCCTCTCTTCCTTGTGCTATACGCCGCACATATAGCCACAGTTGCATCGCGGCGCTAACACGGAATTTAAAAGAAAGAGAGAGAGAAAAACTTCCTTGTGCTGACTACAAAAGCGCTGGATGTAAGGCTGACCGGAAAATGGTGTACTATATATCGCGGGATTGCCAATTGAAATGGGAGTCGAGTCGAAGGCTTTCGAGCCCTATATAGTTGAAGGAATTTAGACGCTGCTACACGAACAAAACAGGATGAGATTCTGCTCTGTCAAGTGGTTTCGAATGTCACTCTTTCGGGAGTCGTACTCTTGGAAATAGATGACGCAAAAAACGGTCTAGACAAGCCGAAAAAACTGAGTAGCAGTTTTCGGTAGTAGAAGCAGTTTTCTATACATTTCTACTCGTATTTTTACACCATGCGCTTTCTATTTATGTGAGGTCACATTGGAATCGTATAGAGAGGCGGTGAGGATGATTTTCTTTTTCTCCAACTTTGGTGCTTTCTAGTCTTCGATTCTGTCGTGCTTTTCTCTTCGTGATCAGATGAGCACTGAAAATTGCAGTCGGACTGGTGCGACATGAACATGATGCGCAAGATAACAGTTCTACTCAAAACAAAGTTTTACTATTTTGATTCTTCGGGAGGATGTAAAAATAATATATATGTAAAACTGAATCTGGAATGCCTCCGAAATTCGCAGCGTTAAATACGTCGTGCAGTGGATTGAGATTTCGGGAACGCTAAAGGTGGACCAGATCAATCCAGGGACCGTCGCTCATGATCGCGACGTACGTCAAGGGTTAAAGTAGCACAGAATTAAGTCATTATTAACACCCTGTTTTCTTCCTATAAAACTCTTCAGTAGGTCAGTAAGATGCACCATGAGAGGTAATTCACACCACAGAGTCATAATTATCGCAGAAATTGAATTTAAAGTGCGCCGCAAAAAGCGACCGTGCGCAAGGGTGGTGGAGAGCACTACCAGCCTGTAATCTGCCTGCGACCTCCCGCTGACGGTACAGGGTCCGCGCTCACTGATTGGTTCAGAGAAATGTTGTCTGCTACTTAGCTGTCGTCTGCTACTCGGCTCTGTGGGGCCCTGAAAGAGCTTTGCTCCTGGCTGGGTCACGATTCGGCCGCTCCTTCTATATCCCCAATTCTCCGGGGGAACCGGCAAAGCTGGTTTACGGCGGCAAAGGGACAGGGAGCTGACTTACCCCTGACCAGCGAACCAGAACGCGAGGGCCCTGTAACGTCATCGGTGACGTGGCATCATACCTTCTCCTCCTCGTTATACCCGGAGTGGCGAGTTAAGGGTGTGCGCACGGAGCTATGTTTATGTGAGGTTTCTTTTCTTCTTCTTTTTTTTTGGGGGGGGGGGGGACAAATTGCGCACATCAAAACCTTTCGCGCTATCCCGTAAATTGATACACACACTTTCATCAGACGTCTTAATCTGAATTTTTTTTTTTTTTTTCCCACATTAGTATAGCGTCGCCTCTCTGTTCGGAGATGTGAATGCTCCGAGAAAAAAAGCAAACAAACAAACAAACAAAAACAGAAAGGCGTAAGAACAGAAAACGCGAAAGCTACACTCTCAAGAAAAAAAAAAAAAAAAAAAAAGGGATGGAGCAGTTACACCTTTTAGGAGGTAATAATTGTCGCATATGTTGTGCCCGTAAAAGGTTGCAAAGTTCTACCTGCTATACCTACGAATGATAGGATTACCGCTTCTGGTTCGGTGAGCGATGGGAGCTTACGCCTGTTTGTAGCAATTTGGATATATGTCATAATTGCTTTTTAACACCCTTTTACACCCTTTACCAGACGCTATGTTGACCTATAGGTGGTAAGTATAGAAGTTACCACCTTTTCACGATCCTTTTTTTCTGTGAGCGTACCAGGAAAGGACGCGGACCGGGAAAGGCAACGGAAATAAAGTGCATCTGTGCATTTTATGGCATTATACACTCGCGAAAAGTAACAAATGCTTTAATGTTGTCCTCGTATATAATTACGAGTCATCATTTCATATTTGTTGATGAACGCGGTGTTAGCTGCACTGTAAACTGAAAAACACCCTTATGGGTGTAAATGGCTTGTCCTATAACTGACACCTCTTTTTACACCATATGGTCTTAGAACACCCTTTTCAGAGGGTGTATTCTGTGTAAGACACCCTTTGAAAGGGTGCTTTTCCTTGAAAATGCTTTCTTTTGCACCCTTTAAACACCCTTCTAGGAGGCCATATAAGACCATATGGTGTAAAAAGAGGTGTCAGTTATAGGACAAGCCATTTACACCCATAAGGGTGTTTTTCAGTTTACAGTGTGGCATCTGAGTAACGTGGCGGTGTACCGTGTGTGCAACATCGCACTATGCAAGTCACCCCGCTGCGTTACAGTTGCCCTCACCCTTCATTCCATGCGATGTAGCCTTATATAAACACGAATAGGCGATTTCAGATATTGCCCTTGTGCTCCGCACGGGGGCCCTCCGTCGCCCAAGTCACCCGCATCGCGCAATACGTCGTTTTCTTATTCAACTCTGGCAACTCCGAGTTACTCTCAGCCGGCGAAAAATAGCCAGAGTAGCCAGGTTAGCGGAAATGACGTCATAACTCTGTGGCGAAAATTAGCCAGAGTAGCCAGGGAGTGACAACTCTACTCTACTCTGCTCTGAAGAAGGGTAGCCGTGGTTCTGACGTCACACACAAGCTAGCAGACGACGATGCGTCGTCTGCTAGCAACCGTCCTGTTGACAGACAATATGGGTGATGTTCATTTTCGAAATGTAGGACTGGTTAAAAACTGTCGAGCATTTTCAAAATCTGCTGGAGTGCACGCATCTGCGTGAAGTTGTTAAACGGAGTGTCTGCCAGCACTTCCTAACTCTAGTCGTTCGAAAATTACGGTCAAAGGTGGCTACTCTGGAGTCACGTGATGATAAAGGCTCTGACGTCGTTACCCAACTCCTGGCTACTCGGGTTGAATAAGAGAACCGTTTGCGCTCTTCTTCTTCTCTCTGACTCATGAAAACTAAATCCCAAGGTGCAGCGGGGCTTTCGCAACACGGCGCTCTCTGGTGGGCCATCCATGCAATTTCTGAAATCGTCTATTGTCATTACCGTTGGATAAACACTGCATTAACCTTGGCAAATAGCCCGTTGTGGCTTGAGTATCGTACAACGGGCTCATGACAGAGATTAAATCTTGGGAGGAAAGGAACGGCACGATTTCCTTGTTTCTGTGCATGGTTGTGCGTGCGTATGAGCTTGAGGTTCTGTGTAAACGCATGGGTGAGCGAGCCTGTGGGTGTGCACACGTTTGTGCGCGTGCATGTCTTTGTGTGTGTGAGAATACACGCGCAGAAAGGATCCGACTGCCCAGACATACATAAAAACGAAAGCTGCAGAGACGCAAGAGCGACTGCGCGTGTTCAGAAACCAGCTTGAAAAGCAGACAACCTGAAACCTGTTAGTGCGGCCAAGCTAATGTGGTTATGCGCGGCGTACGGACGTGGAGAGGTGGAGAGTGGACAGCAGGAAGGAGTGGGGGAGGAGGAGGAGGAGGAGGAGGAGGGGGTATGCGTCCTGGGAGGACTTCAAGGAGTACTGTGCCGACAGTCGTCCGGAAAGTCTGGCGGAAAACGCGAGACCGCACGGCCTGTGGTATAGGATTCGAACCGAGCACCTCCCACACTGTAAACTGAAAAACACCCATATGGGTGTAAATGGGTTTGTCCTATAACTCACACCACTTTTTACACCATATGGTCCCGAACACCCTTTTAGAGGGTGTATTCTGTTAAAACACCCTTTGAAAAGGTGCCTTTTGAAGTAGACCAGACTACGTGGGTACACTGTTTATTCCACGGAAGCCAGAACCCGAATGCCAGCTGACTAGCAGCTGCTCACGAGACTCCCAGTCTTCATCCTCAATATCGCTGCCGGTGGAACTGCAGCGCCACTACAATTTCCCCCCTTTAAGATGATCCGTAGCGCTCCGGTTTACAACGCGTGCGCGTTGGATATCGAGCTCCGAAAGTCTTCAGAGGGGCCGCAGAGTTTGCTAGAGGAACTGCAAAGTCTGCTGTCGCTGGACCCGGGCACTGTTCGCTGTCTCCTTCAGGTTCAGTCGTCTCAGGAAACACAAGAAGGAAGCCTTCAGAAGCATTGTTCCCTGGAGACTGCAATGGCTCTCTGTCGTGTTGTGGGACATGCGGGAGCCACGTAGTCGTTGATTCCCGCCGCTTTAAATGATCCTTGTGGACCCGGTGTTCTTTGCCGAACTCGTCTTTCGCAACATAGATCGTGGAGCCCTGCTTGTTGCCGATCGTATACCAATTTTCCAATGGCCTTTTTTGATGGGGTCGAGCATCCACACTTTCTGGCCGATTACGAAGCTGCGATCGCGCGTCCCTACTCGACGGGGCTGATGACATCGCTGAGGAGCTGCTACTGCGGCACATCTTCGCTATGTGGCCCATCTTGCCGCAAGAACGGCAGTCTTCGGATCGGAATCGGCAGTCGTCTGCGCCATGGTTGGTGTTTCCACATCGAAAGCATCGAATGTTTCGGTCAGGCCTCAGCAGGTGCACGGCGTTCTTTGAGCACAGCTGTTGAGATTCAGTTGCCGCTGCCAAACAACTTTCCGCCAACCGGAGCGCAGAATCCAAGGTAAGGTCCTTTTCAAGCACAAGCCGTGTCCGGAGTCGTTCGTCTCTTAGCCCAACGATGAACGCTGTTAGCAACGAGCAGGTCCGAAGATCCGTCTCGGCTTCGTACTCGCAGCGACCGACGACAGTGGATAGCCGTTCCATGTAGTCCCGCACCGTTTCTTCCTCGTCTTGACGGGTGGAGAACAACTTCAGCCTCTCGAATTCTTTGAATCTCTTCGGCGTATAATGTTCTGACATCTTCTTGAGAAGCTCGGTGAAGGGGACCTGGGCAATGTTGCGTGGCTGCAACGAATGGTATAGTCGCTTGAAGACTTCTGGACTCAGTGAAGATATAAGTAGGCTGCTCTTATCTTGGTCGTCAGAAATCCTGGCCACACGCAAGGCAGCTTCGAACCTCACGTGATAGAGGTTCCACTCCTCTTTGGCTGGGTCAAAGGTTCCTGGACTCCTGAAATGACGTATGCCCTCCGCAGACCTCGCGGCAGTTGGTGACTGAGGCGTCTCCGGGAAAGACATCACTGTAACAGCTCGTCGCCAGTTGAAGTAGACCAGACTACGTGGGTACACTGTTTATTCCACGGAAGCCAGAACCCGAATGCCAGCTGACTAGCAGCTGCTCACGAGACTCCCAGTCTTCATCCTCAATATCGCTGCCGGTGGAACTGCAGCGCCACTACACTTTTCCTTGAAAATGCCTTCTTTTGCACCCTTTAAACACTTTTATGAGGGTGTAAAATTGTTAAACACCCCCTAAAAGGGTGTGAAAGGGTGCAAAAGACGGCATTTTCAAGGAAAAGCACCTTTTCAAAGGGTGTTTTACACAGAATACACCCTCTACAAAGGGTATTCCGGACCATATGGTGTAAAAAGTGGTGTGAGTTATAGGACAAGCCATTTACACCTATAAGGGTGTTTTCCAGTTTACAGTGCAGTCTTCAGCACGACCTTGGCATAGCAGCAACGGGCGGATGATTTTACCCTCTCGGCCATGCAGCACAGGCTTGCGTTCAAGAACTCGCCCGGTTCTCTCTCGACTCTTTGCGTTCCGGAATCAACCCGATTACGTCACAACCCGAGTTCCTAAAACGGGTCGCCTACCCAAGTGTACACTGGAAACTGAAAAACACCCTTATGGGTGTAAATGGCTTGTCCTATAACTCACACTACTTTTTAACACCGTATGGTCTGGAACACCCTTTTTTGAGAGGGCGTATTCTGTGTAGAACACCCTTTGGAAGGGTGCTTTTCCTTCAAAACGCCGTCTTTTGCACCCTTTGTACACTGTTTTAGGAGGGACTGTTTAGGGACTGTGAGCGGTACACGTGTGAACGCCGGGTACTTCGACGCCGACTTGAACTCCTCGACCATACACTCTAAATCGTTTCACACCTTTAAAGGTGTAAAATAGGTGTATTAACAAAGATCACACCCCTTTCACACCCTACAACTTCGTTTTGGAAGTTCCTGAGGGTGTAACAATGGTGTACTACACCCTCAGGTGAAATAAGGTGATAAGTGTGTCGCCTGGGTGTAGGAAGGGGTGTGTTTATTTTCGTTCACGTGAACAAAAGTAAATGTATACAACAACCGGGAACGGGAAGTTACATTACAAAAGTGCATGGCGTGGATTTACAACACGTCTACCATCTACAGATTTAGAAGATCTGTTGAGATAGTGCCTAAATTTCTTAAAACACGTTGCTCCTCATTGCAAGACAGAACAAATGCATGATAGTGCTCACACTCAACTGTAGAATGTTTGTATAAGAAAAATCGTATCAGAGTTAATATCATATATGCCTGTAATCTCAACGAACACGGGTAAGTCCTCCTCGGAAGATTCTTTGGCAACAGCACAGCCAACAGCAAATGTGTTATCATTATCATCTGCACTTTTTACATAGACAATAGATTGTGCGTGAATATCACTGTCATGAATATAACTCTGAATTGCTTCTGGGGCATGTTGAAGTAGTATCTCCTTGGAACCATCAGTAGATGTGGCATTTCTGATGAAGGGCTGCGACCACACATACTTTTGATAAAATTGATGTCTTCTTGCTAATGCAAGGGTTATGTTCTTAAAATGTCGAGTTTTTCTAGCAACATCTTAAAATGCTGGTGTTTCCCTTCGAAACGCATACACAATACAGCTAGGAGAGGACCAAACATCTTGATGAGTCGCGGATAATGAACAATGTAATGCATTTTACAGGGGTTAGATATTTGTGGGTACAACACTGCAAAGCCTGGAAGAAACGAATAAATGCAACGTTTTAAGTAATGAACATGCATATGGGGGAGGTGCCTGCTCATGAGAAGGTCTACAATTTCACGAAAAGCTATATACAGCTGCCATGCTTCATTGCCATGCACAGCTGCCACGCCATACATGATTTTCTGTATGTCGGCTGTGCATGTTTACACACACATTTAGTCACCTTGATATACATACATATATGGACCTCAATGTGATTATATGCAATATGCTGGTAATTGTGAATACACGGTTACCAGCATATTGCCACGAACCCAGCAGTTTTATTCGGCGTTACAACCTTTACACCCCAATTGCCACGAGGGTGTTAAAATACACATTAAAAGGTGTGCGCCATGAACATTTTGATTTACACCCTTTAAGGTGTAAAACGATTTAGAGTGTAGACCATTCAGCCTGTCCAAAGTACTTGGCCCATGGAGCTCCCCTGCGCATCACTGCCGGGCTCTTCGCTCCCTTTTTGCTTTCATGCAAAGCCACTGGACTCCTCGAAGAGCTCTAAACAGAACTCCGACCTGTCGTCACTTCACTCTCACCATAATTCATCCTCTCATATTAACCTCTTTGAAGTGGGGTAGAGTCCTGTGGCTACCACGGGGAAACATCCCATGTCATCATCACTTCTTCACTGTTTATTGTTGTTGTTGTTGTTAGGTGTTCAACAATCTTACACCCTCCTAAAAGGGTGCTTATAGGGTGCAAAAGAATGGATTTTCAAGGAAAAGCACCCTTTCAAAGGGTGTGTTACACAGAATACACCCTCTAAAATGGGTGTTCCAGACCATACGGTGTCAAAAGTGGCGTGAGTTACAAGCCATTTACTCCCATAAGGGTGTTTTTCAGTTTACAGTGTAGCGGCTCCGATATCGACACGCGCTACTCCCTATCGGGATGGGCGTAGCTAAGAGCAGTGACGTCAGAGCTGTTGTCAGCTTTTGCTGCTGCTCGTCTCGGCTGTATCATGGAGGACGCCCGGAAATTCGAGTGCGGATTTGGCGACCTGATGTTCTCTTCGGAGCAGCATGCGCGGAACCATTCATACAACAGACATCAGCTCGTTGCATGTGAAGGTCGAAAGCTGCTTCTATGCGTTTTGGAGCTAGACCAGAGGAGCGCTACACTCTAAATCTTTTCACACCTTTAAAGGTGTAATAACGTGCATGGCGCACGCCTTTTTAGGTGTAATTTTGGCAACATCATAATGGAGCACGGTTTCGCACAAATTTTCTTTACTCGAGTGTTGTCTGTCCTCCAAAAATTCAGTCTTGCCACAAATCAACATTGGTCAACAGTACTGTAGACACTTGCGCGTGCTCGATTATCGATAGCGATGCATATATGCATTAGCTCGTACCTACGATATCCAAGACATAATGAAAGCGAGATTTGCACTGACACTTGATCTTTAGTAATGCTTTCCAAATTTTGTAAAATACCATCCCGGAGATGCAATGTTACGCAACCAGGTTGAATGTTCATAGCGCACACCTTTAAAGGTGTGAAAAAGTTTACAGTGTACCGTTTCTCAGAATGCGCCGTAAATATCTGTGGCGCCCCCGACAGATGACGACAATGCTGGCCGGCTACTCTCGCGCACCAGTCTTGGCACGAGAATTAAATCATTCTTCGACCAACCTTCTACCCCGCTATAGTTGTCTCTTTTCTCGTGCTCGAAGAATGCGGGCTCGAGACGATCCACATATCCCTAATTCGTGGCGTGTATGCTTTACGAACTCACGCAGATGACCCCACACCGAAGTCAGCACCGCAACAGCAAAGCAGCGGCCAGAGGTTAATTCTGATGTCCCGGGGCCCAAATGCCAGAGTTGTGCCTAACTCGTTACAAGTAACTCGTTACTTGGTAACGGTTACTTTTTTTGGTAACGAAGTAACGATTCAGTTACTTATTAAAAAATGGTAATAGTAACGGAATCAGTTACAAAAATTGGTAACTCGTTACTGACGTTATTCGTTCCTTTTCTTCAGCGCGGGGGAGCACATTTCGGCACTCCGTGTGGCGCAATGCGTGGACCTGCGTGACCCACGACCACGTGTGACTCAAAGTATTATTGCAGTCCCTCGTTGGATGTGTTGTTGACGTGCTGAATCGTCTTAAACGAAGGCCCTTGTCTTTTCTCTTGTTTCCGTAATCTCCGACCATCACTCCTTCCCAAGGATGGGTACCAATTGTGCTATGGCTACAAAAAACGCGTTTCGACCTCGAGCCTTTTCTTGTCTTTGCTAAGCTTCTGAGTGCCCTAAATTATGACGCAGCCCCTCGTCTGTTTTTGGGAACCGTTGGTGATCGGTGGCACGAAAACCGGTGTCTTTTCTCGTGTTTCCATAACCTCCGATCACCCCCACTTCGGCAGCAGATGTCATCACACGAAAGAAAACGAAGATCACTAATGTAAATTTCGAGTATCAGCTTCTTGTGAAGTGCAATTTCTCATTAATAATGAGTTGAAGGCAAGTCACGGCATGTTTGTTGGCTCTTTTAACTATGCGGCGGTAACGAAAAAGTAACTCGTTACCTGTGAGTAACGAGAACTCGTTACTTTTGTATGTTGGTAACGAGTAACGTATTTAGTTACTTTTTTCTGAAGTAACGGGTAACGGTATTTAGTTCCTATTTTTTAGTAACGGGCACAAGTCTGCCAAATGTCACTGTCGTCTGCTGTCGCCATGTCGAGGATTGTACTTGCGCCCGTTATAGACGAGTTTAGAAAATCCCAGAGTGCTTAGCGCCGCTGTGAACTGTGGGAGTTTACTAATACGAAAGAAACGGGCGGACCTCCAAACTGTTCCGGTTTCTCCCCTACCGGTCCATTGTCCACGACATGTCGAGGTCAGCGAAAGCGAAATGTGAAGGATTATTCTTCGTTCCCCCGCTCAGCAAGCTCCCAGGATGCAATGCGTGAGCAAAGAGCACTGGGATTTTCTGAACTCGTCTATTCGAGGATGGCCTACCTTCTTGGTGACGTATTACAACTCTGTCACGTGACCAACTCCTGCTCGAGAGCTTGTTTTGGAACGCAGCCCTTGGATTGGAGCTTCCCAGTGTTTAGCGTGACAACCACCGCTTGAATGTCACCACAATGTGCTGCATCCCTTCGCTCAACTATGCTGCTGGTGATAACATAGTGGAACAGCTGCGTTATCAAAGTCATTTTTCGAAATTTCAATAGAGCTCCCCCTGTTATGTTAAGTCGGTCTATGCCTAACTAACCTTTCCTCGCATTTTTTTCAATAAACGCATTCCCCCCCCCCCCCCCTCCCCTAATAATTATTCCGCCGGGAAGAAATATCGCGGCCGTTGTTGCATTGCGACGTTCGCAAGTCAGACTGGGATCGTCTTCCATCCCTTCTCCTCGTCTGTTTGTACATAGCCCCAGCTGCTTCGCTGTGCTAACACGGAATCGAAAATTCGATCGATACACGTTCAGGATTTCATTAGAGCCGAATGTCAATATCAGCGGATTGGCCCACCGACCACAGCTATCTTGATGACCTTGCTCAAGCGGTAGAAATGTTTTCTGCAGTCGATAATGGTGCTTGCATGGTATATAACTTTTTTTTTATGGTGCACATGTTGCGTAGCACTGTGTCTTACGGGTCTGGTGCTTTGCTTCTTTGCTTTTTTTTTTTTTTTTTGCTTTGCTTTGCTTTTCTTCTTACGAACGAGTGTGCCGCTCGTAAATGTTGTTCAAAAAGAGGCAAAAACAGCGTCGCTGTGTCAGTTGTGAATGCGCGCGCGATCTAAGGATGCGGCTTCGATTCGATTATATCAGATTAGAAATAGAAAGAAAAAATGGAAACGTACACTCTTAAAAATGAAGTTCACCGCATAGCACGCTCCTAGCCAACCATCATCTCGAATGCGGTGATCGTTATCGAATATCGTTATCTGCCCTGATTTGTTGAAAACGGGAGGCGTACGCCCTTTCTGTGACAATTATGAACAGCGTAAGTGTCACAGAAAAGGCGTACGCCTCCCGTTTTCAACAAATCAGGGCAGATAATGATATCATTCGAGATGATGGTTGGCTAGGAGCGTGCTATGCGGTGAAGTTCATTTTTAAGAGTGTACACTCTAAAAACAGAACTTCACCGCATAGCACGCTGTGCGCCAACCATTTCCACGAATGATGGGATTATCGCTTCTGATTCGAAGAGGGAGGTGGGCGTACGCCTTTTTGTGGCAATTTGGGTATATAAAAATTGCCACAAAAAGGCGTACGCCCCCACTCTCTCTTCGAATCAGAAGCGATAATCCTATCGTTATTGGTAACGGTTGGAGCACAGCGTGCTATGCGGTGAAGTTCTGTTTTTGGAGTGTATAGGTCGAATCACCAATCCAGAGGCATGGTTTGTCTGGATGGCATAAGGTAATGTAACTACACTCTTAAAAATGAACTTCACCGCATAGCACGCTCTTGGCCAACAATCACATCGAATGATATCGTTATCTGCCCCTATTTGTTGAAAACGGGAGGCGTACGCCTTTTGTGTGACACTTATGCTGTTCATAATTGTCAAAAAAAAAAGGCGTACGCCTCCCGTTTTCAACAAATCCGGGCAGATAACGATATCATTCGAGATGATGGTTGGCTAGGAGCGTGCTATGCGGTGAAGTTCATTTTTAAGAGTGTACTTCCTATAGGCTGGAACGAGGCCCTTGGCAAGTCATCGGCAAGCCGCTGCCACCGAAGCGTACACTCTTAAAAATGAACTTCACCGCATAGCACGCTCCTAGCCAACCATTATCACGAATGATATCGTTATCTGCCCTGTTTTGTTGAAAACGGGTGGCGTACGCCTTTTTTGTGACACTTATGCTGTTCATAATTGTCACAGAAAAGGCGTACGCCTCCCGATTTCAACAAATCAGGGCAGGTAACGATATCATTCGAGATAATGGTTGGCTAGGAGCGTGCTATGCGGTGAAGTTCATTTTTAAGAGTGTAGCCGGTAGCGCACTCTGTCTGGCCTTTCAGTCGATTGTCATATACTTTAATGAGAGACAAGTGCGATTGATGTAAGCATGTACATGTCCAAAAGACAAGCAAGTAACCAATGAAAGACAGAAGGTAAAAAACACATATTTCGAGCTGCTTCGTCATCCTAGTCAAGACACACGACTACAGGATGACTAGGAACATGACTATACGACAACACGACTACAAAGAGAAACTCACCAAGAGCGGGTGGTGCGCAAGACTCATGGGCTCGCTTGACGGTGAGATCACTGCAGATGCAGATGAAGGAACCATTGTAACTGTGGCAGCCGGCTTCTGGTCCACACATGGTGGCGTTGTGGTCGCACAGGTCCACTTCTGGAACGATTCAATTAACGTGGAATACTTTCAACAACAACAACAACATAGATGAATGGATGATGATGATGATGATGTGGGATGTTTCCCTGCGTGAATACTTTCAAGCCAGACACGAACCATCGCATAAACTGTCGTTTTCGGAGAAAAAGAAAAAAAAACATACTTAATTGCTTACGCACTTTTAAAGCTAAAGAACAGAACAGAAACAGAAACAAAAAAAATGTAAACTTTTAAAGCCAATTATATTTAAGGCCCCGGGTTTTCCGCGATTCCGCGGAATATCGCGGAATCCTTTGTTTGGCACGGAATTTCGCGGAACCCCTTATTTTTAGGGGTGTGCGGGTACTGCAAACGTATTTTTTATTCGCGATGTATTAATTTTCGCGAATTCCCTCGACCGCTACAAAATCGCGAAAAATTGTACTCGCGAAGACAGCTTGACGTTTATCCCGCGCAAGGAAATAGCCCTGGAACCGCTAAATTGCGCAAATGAACAATTTCATAATTGCGCAAATGACTGAATGCGTGATTCGCGAAAATTATTGCATCGCGAATAAAAATACGTTTACAGTATTCGAGTTCTCGAATTCGAATCAAATATCAATCACTCGAAGTATTTCATTCGTGAATCGAATGCCCAATATATTCGGATTTCCGAATATCTGACTAAGTATTCGCCGAATACGAACGACACCTCCTCAAAGCGTCCCTGCATGAGGTGAAGCCTGCCTTACGAAACTGCTCATGCTGCAGGACCAACACAGACAGATTGTACACTCTTAAAAATGAACTTCACCACATAGCACACTCCTAGGTGAGTCCTAGCCAACCATCACCCCGAATGACAACGTTCTCGCCTCTGATTTGTTGAAAACGGGAGGAGGAGCCTATTTTGTGCCGTGCATAATGGGCACAAAATAGACTCCTCCTCCCGTTTTCAACAAATCAGAGGCGAGAACGTTGTCATTCGGAGTGATGGTTGGCTAGGAGCGTGCTATGTGGTGAAGTTCAGCTTAAAATAACGTTAGCTCAAGTTTATTGTTTTTTGTTTGTTTGTTATTTTATTGTGGTATGAACGTTCAACTTTATCGTATTAATACATTCCTATGTTGTGTGTTTTTATTGTGTACTGCTGGTAAGGCTTTAGGCTGTTAGTAGACACATATATAAATAAATAAATAGATTGTGCATACTTCGCCTGAGCAGCGTGCAGTTTAGCGATGACCGTGGGGGACCTTGATTTGATGTCGGTGAGTTTCCCTTTAAAGACTCTTAAATAACGCCTGCACACTCTTAAAAATGAACTTCACCGCATAGCACGCTCCTAGCCAACCATAATCTCGAATGATATCGTTATCTGCCGTGATTTGTTGAAAACGGGAGGCGTACGCCTTTTCTGTGACAATTATGAACAGCATAAGTGTCACAGAAAAGGCGTACGCCTCCCGTTTTCAACAAATCACGGCAGATAACGATATCATTCGAGATTATGGTTGGCTAGGAGCGTGCTATGCGGTGAAGTTCATTTTTAAGAGTGCAGCCGAGAAATCAAAAGGGTGTCTTGTAACTTCCACAGGGCATGTATTGTAACCTCCTTCCTATAATCTTCCTATAAAGTTCCTACAAACTCTCTAGATGCTGAAAGATCTTTCAGCAGGTATAAAATGATTGCAGGTGACAGACCTTTGTCTTTGTCAGAGGAGAGAAATCGAGATATCATGTAATGCTGAGCCACAACAGGTGCTTTCAATCTGTAATTTTATAAAATATTTTTTGTTCCCACATTATCCAAGAAAATAAAGTGTTGCCCAGTTCAACCAGCCGTTAACTGCTTGCCGCGGAAAATCGCGGAATTTACAAGTTGGTGGCGCGGAACTTTGAATTTGCCGCAGCAGGAAACCAGGGTAGCCTTAATTAATCCTTGTTCCTTGTTGTTTTTTTTTTTTGTGATGACAAATAAATAATAAAAAAAATATAAATTCGTGCTAGCATACTGCTAGCACGAATATGACTACGTACTTTCATCTCAAGTCAATTTCGTTTCACGCTCCATGGTACTGCGGGCGGCAGTAACCAAGCAAGCAGATAATTACTTGGATGTTGGAATTAATTAAGGGCCGAAACCAATCGAAACTAGCGAGGAAACTCGCCTAGAGCAACCATGGGCGTTTTTTCCTCTGCGGTGTAATTTGCCATTTCAAGTCTGCGACGGTGCAAGATTTCAAATCCCGGCCTATTGCACTCTTTCGCCATGTTTCCAAGGTTGCCCGAGGGATGTTTCGTTCAAATGATACCCGAAGGATGCAATCATACATTGCTCACGTAGCAGACGACTCATTGCAACGTTTCTTCACCCAGAAAATTCGCGGAAGACGACTTCACGGGCAACTTTTTCTTCCAATCGCGATTAATTGAGAGACAGATTTCATAACAAACACAAAAAGTCTTGCGCACTTCGTTCTGGCAAAAAGAGGAGCAGAAAGAGAAACACGAGAGAGCACTCGACTTTCGTTGGCGCCATGGTTTCACAATGAGAACGGAACAAAATGTATTTAATGAGGATAATCGGTTCCAAGAGGGAACGCGGATTTCTGTGGCAATTGCTGTCGAAATTGCAGTGGGGATGTTGCTAATAAGCTATTAGTAACAACGTCCCCACTGCTTGTGCACATATAGTGCAACGATACCCGTCTACCTCTTGATCTTTATTTCCTGTTCTCATTTTTACCTTTCATCTTCGAAGGATTACAAAAAAAGGAAGACCCAAAAAGATAAGCTTTCAAAGCATTCTAGAGAAGATGAAAGGTAAAAATGAGAACGGGAAAGGGGGGAAAAGATCAAGAGGCAGACCGGTATCGTTGAAGAAAGTAAACTCTTAAAAATGAACTTCACCGCATAGCACGCTCCTAGCCAACCATTATCTCGAATGATATCGTTATCTGCCCTGATTTGTTGAAAGCGGGAGGCGTAAACATTTTTTGTGACAATTATGAACAGCATAAGTGTCACAAAAAAGGCGTACGCCTCCCGTTTTCAACAAATCAAGGCAGCTAACGATATCATTCGAGGTGATGGTTGGCTAGGAGCGTGCTATGCGGTGAAGTTCGTTTTTAAGAGTGCACTCTTAAAAATGAACTTCACCACATAGCACGTCTTAGCCAACCATCACCCCGAATGACAACGTTCTCGCTCTAGATTTGTTGAAAACGGGAGGAGGAGCCTATTTTGTGCCCATTATGCACGGCACAAAATAGACTCCTCCTCCCGTTTTCAACAAATCAGGGGCGAGAACGTTGTCATTGGGGATGATGGTTGGCTAGGAGCGTGTTATGTGGTGAAGTTCATTTCTAAGAGTGTGATGGAGGCATCAAAAACGTAAGAAAGAAATTATAATTGGTGATAATGGCAATATTATTGATGGTCCTAACGTAATCGCTTTCCATTTCAATCGATATTTTCAGAGCGTTTTTACTAAAGAAAAAGCCGAGTATTATCCACTAGAAGCGTGGCGTATTTCTGTCACTCAAGGGCGCCCGGCACAAACAAAGGGGATATATCCTAACTGAATCACCTATAACGCTATCTTCTATACACTTGCTGCTTCTATGTCCTCAATTCCACGCGACAAACAGCTGGCTATAAAAAAAAAAAAAAAAAAAAAAAGTCGGTGTGGCGGAAACTCTAGGGAACCATTCACTGCTTGTGACATTCCACGACGACTCTTTGAATTCCTTATGACAGAGCGAGGCAGTTAATGAACGCACTAATGGCTGTCTTCTGCTATGTGTTGCGTGGCATTATTTAGTTTCGTCGTTTAGCAGGAACGGCTACGCCGTGACATACGAGAACGGCACAGGAGCGTCAGGAAAGAAAGGAGCCGCAGCCATACAACATTTCAAGGGCGTGTTTCACAGACAGGACTCAAGTGGGGCATTATTCGGGACTCCAGATGTAGAACTGTCGTCTGGCAACACTCGCTGGATTTGCACTGCAAAACAGTTGTGCGCTGCGCAAACGTGTGTTAGCTGCCTCTCGCCGCGTCTTCCTTGCTTACTCTTTCCTCCGCGGTAGTGTTCAGTTATTCAGGCTATCGACAGGGTCTGTCTTTCCTTCAGATCAGTCTCGGGAAGTAACTTAGTTACAAGTAACTATAGTTACAAAAAGTGTAACTATTGACTGTCACTACACTCTTAGAAATGAACTTCACCGCATAGCACGCTCCTAGCCAACCATCGTCTCGAATGATGTCGTTATCTGCCCTGGTTTGTTGAAAGCGGGAGGCGTACTCCTTTTTGTGACAATCATGAACAGCATAAGTGTCACAAAACAGGCCCCGCCCCACGTTTTCAACAAATAAGGGACGAGAACGTTGTCATTCGGAATGTTGGTTGGCTAGGAGCGTGCTATGTGGTGAAACTCATTTTTAAGAGTGTAAGTACTTTTCTAGGTAACTATTTACTGCTTTTCGAAATCGCAGATTTGCCATTTCGGAGCCACCTCGTATCACACTTCATTTGTCTTCTTTATTTGACCGCCTCTGCAGTTATGCTGTAGTCGTGCAGCACCGTGTGTTGGAGATATCGGGTGGGGGACATGGAGTTAGTATGCGTCCTGGGCCGACTTCAGGGTGAACTGTGCCGACATTTGTCTGGGAAGTCTTCGGAAAACCCAGGGAAAACCTTAGACAGCACAGCCGGTGACAGGATTCGAACCCGTGTCACCTGTCCCAATCTCGGCGCGGAGAGCGATCACCCTAACCGCTATGCCACGGGAGCTGGTGTCATTCGAACTGACGGTTGGGCTACCGGTGATGTTACACTCTTAAAAATGAACTTCACCGCACAGCACGCTCCTACACTCTTAAAAATGAACTTCACCACATAGCACGCTCCTAGCCAACCAACACCCCGAATGACAACGTTCTCGCCCCTGATTTGTTGAAAACGGGAGGAGGAGCCTATTTTGTGCCGTGCATAATGGGCACAAAATAGGCTCCTCCTCCCGTTTTCAACAAATCAGGGGCGAGAACATTGTCATTCGGGATGATGGTTAGCTAGGATCGTGCTATGTGGTGAAGTTCATTTCTAAGAGTGTAGCTAACCATCATCTCGAATGATATCGTTATCTGCCCTGATTCGTTGAAAACGCGAGGCGTACGCCTTTTTTGTGACACTTATGCTGTTCATAATTGTCACAAAAAAGGCGTACGCCTCCGGTTTTCAACAAATCAGGGCAGATAACGATATCATTCGAGATGATGGTTGGCTAGGAGCGTGCTATGCGGGGAAGTTCATTTCTAAGAGTGTATAACGGCCGTTCCGGTTACGGCCGACTATTACCGTACAAGTCTGAGGCCATCCAACCATTGCACAGAATGAAGCCTCCTGATTTGTGGAAAGCGTGAGGCGTACGCCCTTTTGTGACATTTAATATAACTGCGTGAGTGCCACAAAAGTGTGTTTTTAGCCAATCAGGTTCAGAGCCATGCCATTCGGCATGGTGGTTGGCTGAAAGTGTGCTATGCGGTGAAGCTCAAAGTACTGCTCGGACTTCTCATCAACGCTGGCAGTGACTGCCCTACACTCTTAAAACAGAACTTCACCGCATAGCACGCTCCTAGCCAACCATCATCTCGAATGACATCGTTCTCTCCGCTGATTTGCTGGAAACGGGAGGCGTACGCCATTTTTGTGACAATTATGAACTGCATAAGTGTCACAAAATAGGCTCCGCCTCCCGTTTTCAACAAATCAGGGGTGAGAACGTTGTCATTCGGGATGATGGTTGGCTAGGAGCGTGCAATGTGGTGAAGCTCATTTTTAAGAGTGTAGATCTTAACTATCGGCGTCATCATTCATCATTCCTTCATCTGTTATCACATCATCTCATCTCATCCTGGCTACAGTCGTGACGCAGCCCACATTCGTGAGGCCGACAACTGCAAGCCGGTTTTCATCACCACCACCCCCTACAAAATGAACTTCACCTCATAGCACGCTCCCAGCCAACCACTATCTCGAATGATATCGTTATCTGCCCTGATTTCTTAAAAACGAGAGGCGTACGCCTTTTTTGTGACACTTATGCGGTTCATAATTGTCACAAAAAAAGGCGTACGCCTCCCGTTTTCAACGAACCAGGGCAGATAACGATATCATTTGAGATTATGGTTGGCTAGGAGCGTGCTATGAGGTGAAGTTCATTTTTAAAAGTGTATTTTAAGAATGCAGATGGTCCCCAGAGAGGCTTCAAGTTCACTAGCGAACTGGTTTCATTTCACCCTTTCTCTATTCGCGATTCCAATGAACTACAGGTGGCGCCCCAAACTTCCAAGATGGCGGACGGAAGGAGGTCTCTGAGCAAAGCCAGCATAGGGAATGCGGTGTCGGCCGAATTATTTTCATCTGTTTCAGGTTTAATACCCACAAATTGACATGTTTCATGAAGACGGAATCAATTTTGTCTGCTGGTCATCTCATACTGTGCAGCTCAACTAAGAGATATAGGCAAACAGTTTCCGTCGTCGGAGTTTGTTTACATACGTCGGGAGTCGAGCGAACAAAGGAGACATTTTAGAATCTAAGAAGGCAAAGCAGGGATTAGTTGCTGAGAAGAGTGACATAGCACGTGTTTTGGAATGTGGATTAGTATTCTGCAAGGCAATACATGTTTGAATTTCTCCTTCGATAATCCCGTAGTATTTAGATGTGAGCGTTGCAAGGCAGGTCCGTTGGAAGTGTAGTGTTTCTAGGAATTCGATTGGACCTTTAAGACACACGTAATCATAAAAAATTGTAATGCACAAGTTAACGTTTACATGGGCATTTGCAAGAGCTCAAGAGAACACTTCCTTGTTTGGTGTGGTGGTGACAAAACGTGCTCATGTGATGTTAGCTTTAACTCCGATGTTCGCAGAACTGTGTGACTGTATATCAACGTTATACGTGAATAACACATTTTGAAAATCCTTGGCACTCATGCGTATATCTGACCCCCCTGCCTTAACATTATACATGTGTAACTATTTAACATATATGTCATATGCTCTGCGGCGAACATCTGAGTGCTGCAAGAGATGCTTTGGCAAATTGAAGTATTCGTTTTCTGCACTGCTCTTGGTATTCACACACAACTTGGTGTGGTAGTTTTATCTTTGCGAGTCATTCGTTGATGCGTGTGGGACACCAGACAGAAGCTGTCTCTCCCAGAGACCGTCTATAGTGGATGCTCGGCTATACCGCATTAGTACGCTGATATTGTTTACTTTGCCTGAGGTCTGAAAATGCATACATGTCAACGTGACAGAGAAATTCTGGTTGCTCGTTCTGTATTACTAAGATTAATATTAAGATAAACTTGTGGTCACAGAGCTAATCAGGAAACTCGTGCGATGGGTCGACACATGGGACTTCCGTTCCGTTCTTCTTGACTAGAAGACTATTAAAAGAAAGCGTGCGGTACTTCCAACAGTCTGAGAAGAAACTAGTAATGCAACATTCATCTTTTCGATTTCGATACCTTCTTTCTTTCCGGCTTTCTGTACATAAGCAAGAGAAACGTGTACCGCTTCCCTGTCCGGACGAGCGCTCGGACCTCCACTCGCAGCTTTTCGAAATCGCCGTCAGGTGGCTACGGCTTCGCTGGAATCGCGAATTGCCGTAATAAAATTTCATGGCTGGCTACTGCGTCACCCTATGCCCTCAATCTCAAGGAACGCTTACCAAATTCAAATCTGCACGAACTTGCTTGCTTCCCACTTTTATGCTCGACATTCCGTTCGCATCTGTTAATCTCAGGCAGACTACATATATACGCCGCGCAGCGATGTTTAACAAACCCCGTTAAATAATGGGACCGTCAAGCTACACGTACGGTTTGTTTGCCTATACATAGTATGGCGACATGTTGGACGTGCCGCAGGGCAGGACTGCGGATAATTCGGACCCCCTGGGGTTCTTCTGACGTGCGCCGGAAATCTCCCGCGCACGGTGCTGGAAGCAATGTTTACCTCCACCACATTGCTGTACCGCCTTCGGAAACCCCCTGATCGGAACCCCCTGTTGTTCGGAAACCCCATGTTGTCCAGCCTTTCTTCAATTAGATAGTGGCAGCTCACCAAGACGTAGTATCTCATGATAGAAGTGATGTTCTGAGGCTGGAACGACATTAGAAGGGACAAATACGTACAAAGCCTCAAACTTTGTATTTGTAACTTTGTATTTGTAAACTGTTTGAGGCTTTGTATGTATTTGTCCCTTCTATGTTGTTCCAGCCTCAGAACATATCACTTCTCTCATGTTCAACAGTTGCCGCTTGCGTCGATCCCGTCGTATGAATGTGTGCATTCATACGTATTTGAGTGCATTCATGCGTTGTATGAGTGAGCAAAAATGCAAGAGTGAAAGGAGGATGAGTGAGAGAGAGTGGCTGGTTTGTCCCTTCAGATGACGCACCCTTCACTCTTAAAAATGAACTTCACCGCATAGCACACTTCTAGCCAACCACTATCGCGAATGATATCGTTATCTGCCCTGATTTGTTGAAAACGGGAGGCGTACGCCTTTTTTCTGACACTTATGCGGTTCATAACTGTCACAAAAAAGGCGTACGCCTCCCGTTTTAAACGAACCAGGGCAGATAACGATATCATTTGAGATTATGGTTGGCTAGGAGCGTGCTATGCGGTGAAGTTCATTTTTAAGAGTGTTGGAAGTCACTGTGGAGGCGTGTTAGCTTAGCTCAATTGGTAGAGCCCTGGACCGGTAATCCAGAAGATGTGGGTTCGAGTCCTACAGCTGGCTAACCTTTTCAGTGACTTTCATCTTTCAACGTAGTATCTTGTTGAGAAAGTGCCTAGGCAATATGAACACTCGCGGAAGAAAGGAACGATGTGACGTTTTTGTCTGATTCCGTGACAGCGCAGCGAGGCAACCATGTCATGTTGATGATGAACAAGGCGTGCATATATGGTCCGCTACAGGAGCATAAAGTTGCCGTTGGATCACGGAGATGATAACGATAATGATAAATAGAAATAATGTTTGAAAAAAAAAAGAAAAAGCTAAGTTGGCCCGTTTGCATAAAAGTTGAGTACGTGACTAGTACACTCTTAAAAATGAACTTCACCACATAGCACGCTCCTAGCCAACCATCACCCCGAATGACAACGTTCTCGCCCCCGATTTGTTGAAAACGGGAGGAGGAGCCTATTTTGTGCCGTGCATTATGGCACAAAATAGGCTCCTCCTCCCGTTTTCAACAAATCAAGGGCGAGAACGTTGTCATTCGGGATGATGGTTGGCTAGGAGCGTGCTATGTGGTGAAGTTCATTTTCAAGAGTCTACTGTACTATGCTACCAAAGCTATTGAGAATGAGTCTGAGACTCGTACTCAACTTTTATGCAAACGGGCCAAGATATCGCCCATACCGGTTAACTGTTAGATGTTTCAACAGAGAGTCTCTTCTAAATTAGGTTGCGTTCCGGACAAAATCAACTATATATATAGCCCTTGCCTTCTTTTACACCAATAAAGCGAAATTCGAGACCGCGCTGGGATAATTTAATGATAGATTAAGCAGATATAATTAACGTAGATTAAGTAATTAAGGTATGTATAGCATTTACGTCGCCGGCATGTTATGGTAATGAGCTACGTCACAATGGTCTTGTTCCAGGGTTTTAGCCTAAGTGCGTTTCTTTCTTTTTTCTTTTTTTTTTTAAGTGCGCTACAGGTCTCGCCAACCAGGGTTATTTGTAGGAAGGGAATTGCCTCAGGAGTCAGGACAGAAGCCGCCGATATTTCGAACAGAGACTGTTCTTCTTCTGGGCACCGTCCTCATCATTGGCATGGTAGGGTTAGGTGTGACGTGTTTAAAGGTTCATGCGAATTGTGGGTCAACAGCCCGGAGGGAAGAAAGGTTCCGTACGGGTTTTTACGGCCGGAGTGAATGGCTGCTTTGTTAGAGTGTGGAGGGGATTATGTGAACGTAGTGATCTAGGCTACAGACCGGTTACAGAAAAATGGAAGGTTCACGAACACGTGGACGAAACGGGACAACAGGCAAGAATTGACAAGCATAGCCAAAGATAAGGAGGTTAGTGGTTACGTGGGGAAAATTCCAGAACCAGCAAAGTTTTTTTAAAATATATATTTGTAATGCAAAGTTGTGGCATGCAATAAAGAAAGTAGAAAGCAGTGGCCATGCAGAACATAACAGATGATAACGGAGGTAGAAGGGAAAAGCATATTTTATTTGTGAAGTGTTTCTAGGGTGCCTTGTGATTTGTTGATACCGGACGGGTGAAGAGCGTTGAGCTTGTATATGAGATAAGACTCCCTATCACGTCTGTCACGTGTGGATCTAAACCCGGTTTCTAGAATATATAGTTTAATGTTGTCAAAATTGTGACCAGGAACGTTAAGTTGTGTTTTTTTTTGTCTTTTTGTTTTTTTGTTTTTCTGTGTGCTAGCTTCTCTTGGTTAATTTCCATCATGTTCACCAAATATCGCTTACTTCGCTCTACGCATGTATATGCATGTCTGTGTTTCAGAACAACATACGTAGACATGAATGTGAAGTCTTTGGAAAGTCAGGCCAGTATGGTGTATTCTGTATCGCACATTGTACCTCTTGATAAAAAGTACGATGACCTTCCGTACTAGTGATTCATCACTATTAAAGCCAGATGGCGCTGACAGGAAGCAAAGACGGCGTCTGCCAAAATCCAGGTTTCGCAAACTCCACAACTTCTATATAGCCTTCTGTTCACTGCGACGTTTTTACATGGAGGACTTAGCGTTAGGAAAACCCACGATATCGGAAAGTCACTGCGGTAAACAAAATACAGGTTAGTCTGCTCCAAAGTTAAACAGAGTACAACTCCTAAGGGAGCAACGCAATTTCGGAAGCATTTTGAATGCGGAGACACTGTTGCGACGGGCTTGAGAAGCCAAACAACTGATTGTAATATATCCGAGAAGGACGACGCGTCATTAAGGTCTGTTCCACAAACAGCTGTCCGACAGCTGTGTGCAGATGTACGCTCTGTATACGTCGTCAAGGGGCCATCTAATTAAATGCTCGGGGCAAACTACGTCTACAGCATCTGCCTAACATCCGACTCACAAACAACGTTCCCAGCAAGAAGTTCCCTCCATGTTGGGGGGGGGGGGATATGTTTATTAAGAAAAAGAAAGGAAAGGTCAGCCAGACGAAGGTTGGCTTGCTATTCCAAACAAAAAAAAAGGCAAAGAAGGGATAATACCCATGGGTTTTGTGTTAGCTGAGTGCTGCAACAGGAACCCGATACTTGAAGTATTTTAGGGACTTTTAAGCTATCTTGACATTTATTTCAAGAGCGCCTTAATTAATTAATTAATTTAATTCAGGTGCTCCTTCACCCTCTCACATTGGGGGTGAAGGAAAGACGCGCCTCCGAAGATGCGCAATGAGCAAAATAAAGGAAAAATGGTGTTTCTTCACGAATTTTTTGCGGACGATCTACCGAACGGATTTTTGTTCTGAAAACGGCTACGACGTCAGGTGACCGAAAGGAACAGATTCGTTCTTCGGTTGGTTGTTTCGACCTTCCCTCACCAATTCGTTTTAACGTCCCAGCTAAGGCTCTAAGATATATACCCTCCCGTATTTCATGTTGGAATGTGTCGTGATCAGAGTCCTTTAACACGTGTTATGATTGAGTTTAATGATGTTCATCGATCGCATGATATCGAGATTTTTGTAAGTCACAGACTTTTCTCATCTGCCATTAGGATTCTAACATTCTCATCGTCACGCTTCCTGTGATCCTTGGTTGTACTTTAAAATGTCATTTATCTCCGCCTGCTTATGCTTCTTCCCGGCTTTCGGAATATATTTCCAAATGATTGGTTATGTTTTTCTTGGTTTTTATTCCACTACCGCAGTGCACCATTACTCAGACTATACGGTTGTTCTTGGGCACCGCGAAAATAAATTGAATTGAATTACTTTTTAGTGCGCATTTTTATGTCGCTCCTTCGCAGAACAAAAGAGAGCACGAATCTGTGAACGGTAAACATTCACCACTTACACCCTTTAGAAAATGCTGGTCTGTCCACTCCCTCGAAATTTTTCTCTAAAGTCATATCTTTCTAAATGGGATTCTATGTGTGTAGCGCAACCATGCAGCGTCGGTGGATCAGTTAGTAGTGTGTCCGCGTACTGATCCCAAGAGCTTATAGTTGTCTCGCGACGTAAAGCCCTGTGTACCGCTTGCGACATACTTCTCTGAAATTTTCAATCGGAGGACCAACAGCCCGTATTGGTTTTGTCGCTAGAGGCCGCACTCACTGTGCGTTTGCAGGTGCTGGGCTCAGGAGAAATGATCTTGCAACACCTGGAGATTTCAGGTAGGCGCAGACCAGGAGCTGTCGATTGCAGACAAGTATGGCGCAAGCAGTATGAATGACCCACACGGGGACGCGCCCTTATACTCGTCATGGCTCGGTGTGACGTAGGAGGTCAGCTTATGACGTCAGAAGGATATGCTTGCAAACCGAGACTCACCTTTATAACCTGCACTCTTAAAAATGAACTTCACCGCATAGCACGCTCCTAGCCAACCATTATCTCGAATGATATCGTTATCTGCCCTTATTTGTTGAAAACACGGGGCGTACGCCTTTTCTGTGACAATTATGAACAGCATAAGTGTCACAGAAATGGCGTACGCCCCCGTTTTCAACAAATCAGGGCAGATAACGATATCATTCGAGATGATGGTTGGCTAGGACCGTGCTATGAGGTGAAGTTCATTTTTAAGAGTGTGCGCTTTTAATATCAGAATGGGTCACTAGATGAGGCGTCTCTGAAACAAAATGTCTTTCAGTCTCCCATTGAAAAAGCGATCCCGTTTCCTGACAACGACTTGCAAGTACGGTTGCAACCATAGGCCGGTTATTTGCTCGCTGTGCCGGTTGCCGGTAGGAATTTCGTAAGGGCTTTTACGGGGTTTTCCCTTCAACATTCCACTACAGCTTGAATAAACCTGGAGCCCAGACCCAACTCCGCAATCACCAGTCGTTTTCTTAATTATTCGTTATTATTATTATCATTGTTGTTCATTAAGTCTCGCGTTCGGAGGGGACGAGAGCAGTGGATGTGCAAAGCTCTTTGTGGTCGTGTCGAGCCAGCTAGAACTTAGGCCGTATACAGCCACACTCTTAAAAATGAACTTCACCGCATAGCACGCTCCTAGCCAACCATCATCTCGAATGATACAGTTATCTGCCCTGATTTGTTGAAAACGGGAGGCGTACGCCTTTTCTGTGACAATTATGAACAGCATAAGTGTCACAAAAATGGCGTACGCCTCCCGTTTTCAACAAATCAGGGTAGATAAAGATATCATTCAAGATGATGGTTGGCTAGGAGCGTGCTATGCGGTGAACTTCATTTGTAAGAGTGCATCATGAGATTCTCCACCTACGAAGAAGGGTTTGTCTGCGTCGATGCGTTTTTCAAAGTAAATCGCAGTCCAATCCGGATGCTCCAATACGATCCAGTGTATAGCGCCCATGCCTGCGTATAGCAATTTTTCTAACATCCACGAATACACAGGAACATTCTTTCCCTCTTTGTGTGCTCGTCCACCCCTCACCCACTTCCCTTTCCCGGGGGCGTTTCCTCCTTTCCCTCTATTCTACCTCCTCTCCTTCTGCCGGTATTTTTTCACTACGAGAAAGGTGGCGACCCTATACTTGCATGCAAGAGCCGCTAGGAAGTGACAGCCCTTCTAGTATATCGCTCGCTGAGCAATTTTAGCTACGTTATGTAATAGTGTGTCGAAAAAGCGAAGTTTATATATCTTTGTGAGACATACGGGTGTCCCACGAAGATTTCATCGTCCTTGCGCTAAAACATCTCTGCTCTTTGGCATGTAGAAAAACACATGTCCGTATATAGTCTCTGGTGGTTTTATTTTTCGTCTCGGACGACGCACACGGTCATACTGACAACAAACGACCACGACCACTTGTACTGTACTGGAACACAGAAGCGGGATTGTTCCACACCCTCGTATGTTACCGCTAGCTTATAGCTATAGAAGCAAAGGAAATGAAATACCGAGACAAAGCAATAACCTTCCATGTCCAATAGCAGCCAAAAAACGTTTCGACAGATATTGCACGGCTGCCTTGACACACCAGCTGCCCCCGAAAACTCCAGCTGTCACATTGACAACCCTTCTTTGGAAGTTGTTGAAGACAGAGCCAATCAGAATGATGTGCTTCCTCCTTCTCATTGGTTGAAGGCAAGAATGGATAGAGCGACGTCATTCTGTACGTTGCTTGCTCCGGAGAGGCCCCAGATTATCCGCACACTCTTAGAAATGAACTTCACCGCATAGCACGCTCCTAGCCAACCATCATCTCGAGTGATATCGTTATCTGCCCTGATTTGCTGAAAACGGGAGGCGTCCGCCATTTTTGTGACAATTATGAACAGCATAAGTGTCACAAAAAAGGCGTACGCCTCACGTTTTCAACAAATCAGGGCAGATAACGATATCATTCGAGACGATGGTTGGCTAGGAGCGTGCTATGAGGTGAAGTTCATTTTTAAGAGTGCAGTGTCTCACGTTACGGGAAAATTGTGTCATCTTCTTTCTCGAGTACACATCAAGTTTCCTCGAAACTATCTGTTTTCTCAATCATAATTTATAGTGCCGCCAAGGAGCGTTTTGGGGTTCATTATACGACAAATAAAATTTCATTCTCGCACAAACACAACGAACGTAGCTGACCTCTGGGGGGCGCTTTTTTTTTTTTTTTTTTTTTTTTGTATCTACACGCCAGGAGCAGTTTGCCTTTGCGCAGAAAAGAAGGGAGACCATTCACGAGGCAGCAATAACGGGGTATTTGGGTCCACATACGAAACCACGTGTGCCTAACCTTGAGCCGTTAGCCCCATATTTTGGGACCAATTAGGTCGCTCCACGGGCATCAGGGGAGAGTGTGAAACTGAGGAGCTGTGCAGCGTACACACCCTCTTGAAACCACCTGAACAGCTCCTAGCCAACCATTATCTCGAATGATATCGTTATCTGACCTGATTCGCTGAAAACGGGGGGCGTACGCCTTTTTTGTGACAGTTATGACAGCCTAAGTGTCACAAAAAAGGCGTATACGCCTCCCGTTTTCAACAAATCCGGGCAGATAACGATATCATTCGAGATGATGATTGGCTAGGAGCATGCTATGCGGTGAAACTCATTTTTAAAAGGGTGTGGACCTCACACATCATCTCCATCGTGACTCAAGCAAATAAATCATTAGGCTTCATTAAGCGTCACCTGCACCTGGCCCCGCCTGAAACGAAGTCTCTCGTCTATACACAACCTTACACTCTTAAAAATGAACTTCACCGTATAGCACGCTCCTAGCCAACCACCATCTCGAATGATATCCTTATCTGCCCTGATTTGTTGAAAATGGGAGGCCTACGCCTTTTTTGTGACAATTATGAACAGCATAAGTGTCTCAAAAAAGGCGTACGCCTCCCGTTTTCAACAAATCAGGGCAGATAACGACATCATTCGAGATGACTGTTGGCTATGAGCGTGCTATGCGGTGAAGTTCATTTCTAAGAGTGTAGTCCGACCACAGCTGGAATATGCCTATACAATCTGGAACCCATCCCAACATCACGTTTTGCCACCCCCGTTTGCAAAATGAGTATGACTCTCGGCGACACGGTTGTGCCATCAAACCGGTATCTAAAAGCGTTATTTTTTTAGACGTCCATGAATCGATTCTAATGAACTGGTTATGCGATTTTTCGGCTGTGTTTCTTACTGTATTTTTGCCTATGTGACCATACGATTTTTTTCTTTTTCAGTTTTGCCCGTGTGATTATGTGATTTTCAGTTGTGCTTGTTCTTTCTCGTGTCAGTTAGTGTTTCTGATAAAGTGATTGCTGTCATGCTGTATAGGTGCCAGGAACCGTTCGTCAAGCTCATCGGAGCTTTTTTGTCCCTGTCTCCCCCACAATATTGTGGAAATAAATAATAATACTATTATTATTATTATTATTATCCCTTCATCGACAAAGTAAAATCTGTACAGAACAGAGCAGTGCGGTTCATTGCTCGTGATTATCATCCTTTTTCCAGCGTCTCAGCCATTAAAGCCTAACTCCCTCTTACCTCCTTTGATTACCAGACGAAAAGTATCAGACCTGGCGTTCTTTCATAGGTTATATTACGGTCACCCTCTTCCCCAATCCACTTACCCCCAACCCCCTGACAAGTAATTTCCAAGACTTGATCACCCGCACAAAGTACTTGCTCTACCTACGCGAACAAAAAATTCCTCGACTCTCCGCACCAGCTGATGTGGATGTCAAACTCGAATGACCTTCCTGCCCACGTAGCATCCGAGAACAAAATATATATCGTCATTTATTTCAAAGTGCTACGATCATTTTCAGAACGAATGAATTGCTTTGTGTTGAGTGAACGAATTTTGCGCATTTTTGTGTACATCGTTTTTTCTATTTGTGTTTTTTTATATACATATACAAAAGCTCCCCCTTTATGTAAATCCCTTCACAAGGGTATTTAAAGTAAATAAATCAAGCAGCGTCAAGGTGAGCATACGTGTTGGAATAAGCAAACAAGTTTGATCTTTGGAAGAAACTATACGAAGCGGCGCATTGGTAATGTATTCAGGGATGGGGAGTAATGCATTCCAGAGTAATTAAAAACACTGTATATACTGTCTATCTGAGGTTTTACTCTGAGTTTTCCGGCAGACTTGCCGCACGAACGTCGGGACAGTTCTCCTTGAAGTCGGCCCAGGACCCACACTAACAACCTGTCCCTCGCTCCTTCCTGCTGTACTCTCTCCATCTGCCCACGTCTGTACGCAGCTCATGTATAGCCACAGTTGCTTCGCGGCGCTAGCACGAAATGAGAGAAAGAAAGAATTGTCTCGAACTAGAAGTCTGTATACAGGCGAGAAATATGATCCAGACTTGTACACGTTACTAAAAAAAAGTAATTGATTCCCGTTACCGTTACCTTGTACGAAAAAGTAATTTTTACCGTTACAAATTACTTGCCGGAAAAAGTAATGAAGTAACGCCTTGAAAAGTAACGCGTTACTTTGCCAATTACTTTCGATATCTGAGAAAACGATATAGAAAAAAAGATAGAAAAAAGAAATAGAGGAAAAGATACCCACAAAAAAAAGGAAACTGAGCAAAAACGAAGCGAAACGAAGCAAAAACGAAGTCAGCATTGAAGCAGAATTGCAAAAGCAGAAAAGCGTCCCAACTGGAACTCCCACAAATGACTCACCGTGTTCACGGTACAACCTACAGTCCAACTTACTGCATACAGGCCGGGTTACGGATAGATAGTACACATGAATGGGGAGAGGAGGAGAGTAATTGTTGCGGGAAAAGTCCTAGAAATAAGACAGCTGCCTTGCATCGAACTTGCAGAGGGCAGTTGGTTTTGTCTTCTCGCGGCGGTGAATCATCCCATATGTGTGTGTGTGCGTCGTCCCGAACAATGTGGATTCTTTAGTTTCCAAGTAATCGATTACTTGGTAATTGATTACTGAAAATTGTAATTGAATTACTCAAAGAATTACTGGGCCCCAAAAGTAATTGATTACGTTACAAATTACTCAAAAAAGTAATTGATTACTAGTAACGCAATTACCCGTTACCCGTTACGTACAAGTCTGGAAATATCCCAGCAACCAGCAACCCTTGTCACTGACCGGGTCACCAGGGAGGAGGTCGCAGTTCACGCGGTACACCAACTCCTTCTGCACTGCAGTCAACCTTATCTATATGAAAGGTGAAAGTCACTGAAGAGGTTAGCCAGCTGTATAGGACTCGAACCCACACCTTTAGTTAATTAGCTATCGACTAGCAAGGTTATTGAACGACTTTTATAGGAAAATTTAATGAGACAGGTATGAGACAGGTATGGTCACATGTTCAGGGGCTGCAGGATGACGCAACGATTATGTACAACGGTTATTTACAACATGGTGATCGATGAAATGATATGATATAGTTCACGGCGGCGTGCCCTTGATCGTAACGCAGCCACCTCGGGCTGAAAGCGACGGATGGAAGCGCCATCGACGAAGAAACCTGTCATCTCCAATAGCGAACAGTTCCCGCTGCAACTCAGTAGTGAGCAGTATGCGCGCTCTCCGCACCAAGCAAAAAATGGGCACATCTCGACGACGTTGCGCGACTGCCTTACAACGAGCCTCCCAAAGCACAACCGCGCCGCAAGCTGTGAGAAGTACACTAAGGCGGTGTGGGTGACGTTGGTTAAAGCGCACTGGGCATACTATGTTCGTGCTTCGTCGGACAAGGTTCCAAAAGACGCGAGCAATGCGGCAGGCAAACAACACGTGCATGTTTGTCTCGCGTTCACTGCAGTAAGGGCACAAATCTGTCGCTGTTACGTGCCACGAGTACAGGCGGTCCCGTGTGGGTTGCACGCCCCACGCGAAAGACCACATGGTGTCCCGCAGAAATCCAGGGAGCCATGTAAACACCGTCCATGCTATGTTTGACGCCTGCTCAACACGCACTCGAAGGCTCTCGCTCGCTGACACGGAGTCCAGCAACAGCGCACCAGCCATCGAAGAGGGGGAAGCCGCAACGAGGCTGCCATCAGGAACAAGGGGCGAGAGCTGTTGGTAGTACGTATGAACCGCGGCGTGAAACCCCAATGGTGCTACCGCCCGTGAACCACTGACAGGGTTTGGCCCGAGGAGTTCCACCCAGTAGGTGAGCAGCACTTTCGCCGGCGAGTCTTCCTCAGCGTGCACAATTCGCAACGTGGTGCTGAGAGCGATGCCCCGATTCATAAGCCCGATATCTGGAAGGCTCATCCCGCCCTTAGAATTCGTAAATGCCAGCATGGTCCGTAGGACAGGGCCTCTCCGCTTTCTCCAGAACAATGACAAGAGGCAAGAGTGCACCCGAACGACGACTGCACGTGGGGCAATAGAAACGTGACTAAGATGCCACAAGCGTCCCGGTAAGACAGTACGTGCGAGGAACGATCGTTCACAATACGACAGGTCAAATGCCTGTGTCGCATCACACTTCGTCTGGAGCTCCTCCAGCGCCCTGAACCAGTTATCGACCTTTGGGCCGCGGCAGTCGAACACAATGCCCAGTATTTTTAGTGACGCGCTGAACTGGAAAGGCAGTGATGAATACGGAGAAAAGCTCCCGAGTGGCATCAACTTGGTCTTGGCGAAGTTGAGCATCCCACCGGAAAGTGCAGCATAGGACTCGTAGACTCGAAGGACCTCAGACGCAGAGCTTGCATCCCGCAGAAGAACCGTGATGTCATCAGCGTACGCACTGACCTTCCATTCCCCGGATCTGGGAAGCGGAAAACCGCGAATGCACGGGTTGGTCTCAATGTTCCATAACAGGGGATCAATTGCCAAGGTGAACAGAGCTGGAGAGAGTGGGCAGCCTTGCCGTACGCCCCTGGAGACTGGGAACTCCCTAGACAACTGCTGCATCATGTACAGGCTGCTGCGATGATTGCGGTACAGCTTGGCGATGGCACTGATGAGCCATCCAGGGAACCCGTACTCTCTGAGGACAGCGAACATGTAACTATGCACCACACGGTCGAATGCTTTCTTCTGGTCAAGTGAAAGTAAGCAACCATCCGGTACACGTGGAGTGGCGTAGCTCAGTGCGTCTCTCAGCCCTGACAGCGCGGTGTACATCGTGCGGCCTGGCACTGAACAAGTCTGAGAATGGTGGATTACTGCCGGGAGAGCATTTTGGATTCTATTGGTCAATACGGAAGTCACTATCTTGTAATCGCTGTTCAGCAGCGTTATTGGCCTCCAGTGTTCGGGACTACCAAGGTCGCCGCTTGTCTTCGGGAGCAAGACTATATGTCCATAACCAAACGACTCCGGGAAGTCGGCACCTTCGAAAGCCCTTCGAACAACGTCGAAGAGGAACTCCCGAATGCAAGGCCAAAACGTAGCATAGAATTCGGAAGAAAGCCCATCAGGTCCTGGACTCTTGCCAACTGCCGCACATCGGACCGCCATGTCCAGCTCTTCCAAACGCAGAGGATGTTCTAAAGCGTCGTGGTCGATCCGGGGAAGGACCGGAAGGCCCTCGAAGAATGAGCTTCGCGAACTGCTGACAGACTCGTCAGTGTACAAGTTCCGAAAAAAGTTTTCAAAGCCGGCGAGCACCTCCCCGGGGTCTTCAGTCACACTGCCGTCTGGTCTTCGGAAACGAGGAAGCTCACGCTGTTCGGTGCGGCGCACGGAATCCAGGTACCGGACCACGCCAGGGCCAGCAAGCGCCTGAGACCTGAAGTAATTTTGTCGCGCCCGTCCAGAAGAATCTTGAAGCAGTAGACGGTAGCGGTGCTGCAGCGTCGCGAGATACTCCTCCATCATGGGTGTCAACGGCGCTCCTCTGCTCACAATACGTATTTTGGCAGCTAAACGCGCAAGCATGGCTGTTCGCGCCCGCGCTTTCCGGCGTCCCCACGTCTGAAAGAGGTCGCGCACCCAGACTTTGAACTCATCCCACTCTGCTGGAGTTGGCGACCGACTTGCTAGGTACTCTGCGATTTTACCCTTGATCTCCGAAACAACATAGTCGTCATGGAGAAGCGAAGAGTCGAGACGCCAACGCACTGCATGCCCAGTGCTGCCGGGAAGCTGTGAAACATCTAGAATCAAGATCACAGCATGATGATCACTAACATGAGCGCCGAGCTGGGCAGTGCTGATTACGCTGCAGCCAGTAACGTACGGCTGAAGGTCCCCAGGTATGTAGAAACGGTCCAGACGGGACGCAGAGCCTGCACGTGACCACGTTGCCACGAATGTATCCCCATGCACCATCGTCCAGGCGTCGCGCAGACGGTGCTCTTGCAGCAACCGACGGAGCTCACGCGCGTTCCAAGTTGGGCGTCCGCGCCCGGGGCCACGAACGTCACAGTCAGAATCCACCACACAGTTAAAGTCACCACACAGGACGGCACCACTAGGTGGTATGAAACTCGTACGGAGGTGATAAAAGAAGGTGTTGGTGTCACTTGTGCGGGATGGAGCATACACGGTGATGAACGATAGCTTCTTCCCCTGGATAATGAAGTCGAAGCGCAGGGCGCGACCTTCCGCATCATGCCTCGCAAAGCAATGAGATTCTAGGCTCGGGTTGAGAACCACAACGCCCACACCACTCCGATGTACAGTCCCGAAGCTGAAAAACGCGCGGACGTTGCACCTCGCAGTAAAGCCAAAGACGTCAGCATACCTTGTGAAGTGCGTTTCTTGCAAGAAAAGTAGATCGCAGCTCAGGCTGCGAGCGAACTGAATAACGGAGACCTGTTTGGCGGGCGACCGGAACCCTTGGACATTTAAGGACATGACGCGGAGAGCCATAACAGTGAGGATGAAAGAGCTGGATACACTCATCATGATTCGCCGTCAGACGCAGGCGGCATGTGGACGCTAGGCGGGGAGCCCGTACGTGACTTCGTCCGACCACACTTCTTACGCTTCGGCATGGGAGCAGCAGCCGCGTCCCCAGACGAAGACAAATGCTGATGTTTTGCGGCTCGAGGCTCAGAGGAGTTCTCATCGACGTCCGAACTCGCGATGGAGTAGAGGGACGTTGAAGAATCATCCATCCCGTCATCATCAAGCACGACTTAGCATCCAGACGACTTAGCATTGAACGACTTAGCATCCAGAAAAATTGACTTTAATAATTTAAACATTCGGAGCATCAAGAATATATTTTTAAATTGAGTACCAGTTACCTTGTTGCATTTCAATTTGTGCTGTAAAGTATGTGTTCATGCGATTATTCATGTTATGATGTTGTGAGCTTTTGGTCATTGCCGTGCGAAAAGTTGGGGAGCTTGTGCCCCGTCAAGCCTCGCGGCTTTTTTGCCCTTGTTTCCCGCACCACTGTGCTGAAATAAAGTTATTATTATTATTATTACCTTCTGGATTACTGGTCCAGGGCTCTACCAATAGGCCTCTCCCTGTTTGTAAACAAATGACATCATGGTGTCCGACAGCGCCACTGGTTTGGTAGAGTTGAACTACACTCTTAAAAATGAACTTCACCACATAGCACTCTCCTAGCCAACCATCATCCCGAATGACAACGTTCTCGCCCCTGATTTGTTGAAAACGGGAGGAGGAGCCTATTTTGTGCCGTGCATAATGGCACAAAATAGGCTCCTCTTCCCGTTTTCAGCAAATCAGGGGCGCGAACGTTGTCATTCGGGATGATGGTTGGCTAGGAGCGTGCTATGTGGTGAAGTTGATTTCTAAGAGTGTACGTACACTGTTAAAACAGAACTTCACCACATAGCACGCTCCTAGCCAACCATCATTCCAAGTGATATCATTCTGTGCATTGATTTGTTGAAAATGAGAGGAGGCGCCTATCTGGGACAGATTATCTTGTCCCAGATAGGCGCCTCCTCCCTGTTTTGAACAAATCATGACACAGAATGATATCATTTCGTACGATGGTTGGTTAGGAGCGTGCTATGTGGTGAAGTTCTGTTTTAACAGTGTACATATGCTCGAACTCGAATCTATGGGGCGAATAAGGTCGCGCCCGAAAACGACGGTCTTGAGGGGATTACGATGATCCCTGAAAGGGACGCGACCTTCGGTCCTACTTTTCTTTCAATAGGAGGCAGCGAACAAGTGCCCATTCGTGGAACCCAGCCCTCCCCTTCCGATCTGTTTCGGTTTGAGTCTGTCTATCAACGTCATGATGACGTTTCTCGGGTAGAGGTTTATTGAGCTAAGCTATCACAGCTCCCCAGCGACTTCCAAGGAAACGACTTCCGTCGGGTCAAGCCAGCCACTCTCTCTCTCTCTTACTCAGCCTCCTTTCACTCTTACATTTTTGCTCACTCATCCACACATTCATACGACGGGGTCGACGCAAGCGGCAACTGTTGAACACGAGAGAACTGAGGCTGGAACAACATAGAAATATGATTGCCCATTTAGATTGTGCACTCGACATCGTCAACCATGCGATTTTGCAGGAACTCAAAGTCTGTACTATCACAGGTAATGTGTAATGAAGTAAAAGTATAATCGAGTGCCTTTACAATTGCTACCACGGAATGGACTGGTATATTACACTTCTTGCAAAATGTAATACCAATGTAATGTCAATGCGTCGGTGAAAATAACTTTTTTTAAATAATAAAATACATTTAATATAAATTTAATAAAATAAATAAAATATAAAATAAAAAATAAAATTAAAATAAAATAATCATTTTTTTTTTATTCCGCACTCTTAAAAATGAACTTCACCGCATAGCACGTTCCTAGCCAACCATCACCTCGAATGATATCGTTATCTGCCCTGATTTGTTGAAAACGGGAGGCATACGCCTTTTTTGTGACAATTATGAACAGCGTAAGTGTCACAAAACAGGCTTACGCCTCCCCTTTACAACAAATCAGAGCAGATAACGATATCATTCGAGATTATGGTTGGCTAGGAGCGTGCTATGCGGTGAAGTTCATTTTTAAGAGTGCGTGTTAGCGCACAGATGGAGAGAGGACAGCAGGAAGGAAATAGAGTACAGGGGAGTTAATAGGCGTCCTGGGCCGACTTCAGGGGGAACTGTGCAGACGTCCGTCCGGAAAGTCTTCGGGAAAAAACCCAAGGAAAAACTAAGACGGCACAGCCGTTGGTATAGGATCGGCACCCACTACCTCCCCATAGTCTTGAGCACGACCTTGGTTACCACCAGCATGCATTACTTAAGCACGAAAAAGTAATGAGTATAACGTAATGATATACTTTCCCGAACTGTAATGAGTAATGGCAGTACATTACAAAATAAAGGTAATATCCCGACCTCTGTCAATAGCGGGGCAGTTAGTAACAACTTTTGTGTCACTCGCAGGCAGGATGCGAAAGGGTCAATTTAAACGCCTTTGTTTCGTAAAATGCCGCCACTAATGAGATGTCGCTGTTTATAATGGGGTGCCTAAGGAGGCTGCGGAGGTATAGGGTACCGCGCCACCGCGGTGAAACACCCCATCTCATCGTCATCATTTATTATTGTTGTTGTTGTTGCTGCGCTCGTATCCAATGGTAACAAGGGGACGGGGGGATAATTTAATAGAACAAAAAACAAAACAAAAAGAAAGAAAGAAGAATTGAAATATCAGCTACACTCTTAAAACTGAACTTCACCGCATAGCACGCTCCTAGCCAACCATCATCTGGAATGATATCGTTATCTGCCCTGAGTTGTTGAAAACGGTAGGCGTACGCCTTTTCTGTGACAATTATGAACAGCATAAGTGTCACAAAAAAGGCGTACGCCTCCCGTTTTCAACAAATCAGGGCAGATAACGATATCATTCGAGATGATGGTTGGCTAGGAGCGTGCTATGCGGTGAAGTTCATTTTTAAGAGTGTAGGCTAATGCCGGCTTGCTATTCCAAAAAAGAAACTCAAAAGAAACAAAAAGAAAGAGAAATTGAAAAAAAAATATAAGGAAACGATGGGCTCGTCACGAAAACCTATAATTGAAGGAACATCGAACGTATTACATAAAACTGTGATGGACATGAAAGCTCTCGTATTTCCTGTCTATATAAGTTGCCGAGAGATTATGTATTTTTTTCCTCGCTCGGGTTGAGAGCAGCTCTACAGGACATCATTCGCAGCTGCTGCCACGCATTATGAGGCTCCTGCTCAAAGTGGCTAATACGGTAATACCCTAGTTACACTCTTAGAAATGAACTTCACCGCATAGCACGCTCCTAGCCAACTACAATCACGAATGATATCGTTATCTGCCCTGATTTGTTGGAAACGGGAGGCGTACGCCTTTTTTGTGACACTTATGCTGTTCATAATTGTCACAAAAAAGGCGTACGCCTCCCGTTTCCAACAAATCAGAGCAGAACACGGTAACATTCGAGATGATGGTTGGCTAGGAGCGTGCTATGCGGTGAAGTTCATTTTTAAGAGTGCGGAATAAAAAAAATGATTATTTTATTTTAATTTTATTTTTTATTTTATATTTTATTTATTTTATTAAATTTATATTAAATGTATTTTATTATTTAAAAAAAGGGACTGGGAGCATGCTATGCGGTGAAGTTCATTTTTAAGAGTGTAGACGGCAAACGAAACGACCGTACACTCTTAAAAATGAACTTCACAGCATAGCACGCAACTAGCCAACCATCACCTCGAGCGATACCGTTATCTGCCCTGATTTGTTGGAAACGGGAGGCGTATACCTTTTCTGTGACACTTATGCTGTTCATAATGCACTTATGCTGTCAAACGGCAAGCCGGTTTACCACCACCACCACCTCATTTTTAAGAGTGTAACTTCACCGGTAGCCCAACCGTCATATCTCGAATGACACCGTTCTCTGCCCTGATTTGTTGAAAGCGGAAGGCGTACGCCTTTTTTTGTCACGGTCGTGTACTGCACAATTGTCACAAAAAAGGCGTACACCTCCCGTTTTCAACAAACCAGTGGAGAGAACCATGTCATTCGAGATGATGGTTGGACTACCGGTGAAGTTATAGCCGTTCCGTTTACGGCCTTAAGTTTGCTGTCTCACTTGGGTATAAGCAGAGTTGTACGTAACGCGTTACTAGTAATTGCGTTACCAGTAATCAATTACTTTTTTCAGTAATTTTTTAACGTAATCAATTAATTTTGTGAGCAAGTAATTTTCCAAGTAATCTGATTACAATTTTCGGTAATCAATTACTGAGTAATCGATTACTTTTTTAACCTTTTGTCAACAATGGTGTCAACAATGTTGTGTACATGTGTATATAATGCGTATATATATCTGTATATAATGTGGTAAATGTGTATGTAAATCTGAAATATATGCGTGTATGTGTTTTGTATCTTGTTTTCAAATGTATTTGTGAATTTCACGGATCATATATGTCAGTGTCTCATAGAATTTGCAACAAGAGCTGCATGGTTGCATTCGCTGCGGGCTTGTTGGCTTTAGTATGGCGCACGATATAAAAGTAACGGGTAACGTAACGCGTTACATTTTTAGTCAGTAACGTATTACATTTTTGATGAAGTAATTTGTAACAGTAAAGAATTACTTTTCGCTCATTAGTAACAGTAATTGTAATCAATTACTTTTTTGGAGTAACGTGTACAACTCTGGGTATAAGGCAAGGGGGGGGGGGGGGGGCTCAGTAATCGTTCTTCGTAGCACTCTTTTTTACAAGAATCAAAAACCTTTGAAAGGCATGCAGGCGATGTTGACGCTGTCGCCAACATAATATTTGACACATTCCTCTTGACTGTTATCACGCACATATGTCACTAAAAGAAGCGGCCGGGTGACTGTGACGCTTCCTGCTGTATGCATGCACATAGTTTGAGATTTTAAACTCTTCTTTTTTAAACGTAACCCGCGTTCCTCTCGATTATTTTCGGAATAGTATATAACTAGTGTACAGAAAATACCGGTGCCACAACCATTCCGATATACTGGGAAACCATTCGGAGCTCCTGTACAGGTCATTCCCCTGAGCGAGGACGTCAAATCTACTCGTCCACTAGCAAAAAGAAGAAAATTAACGTCTTCCAAACTTGAAAAGAAGGACCCGCAATACGATGGATCGATTTTGCTGCGTGCTGGGCCCCGAATAAGTTATGGACTTTATTTGCGATATCTTAATCTCAGACTTGATGGAAACTAGGTACCTGCAAGGAATAGACTGAACTCTTCGCCAATCTTAGGGTCGATTCACGCGATGCAACTTTTGCTGCAGCTTCGTTCCAGCAACATTTGCGCGGTTGCGCGTAGTTGAAGCCGCAGAGAGTAAGCTCCTTTCACACAGTGAGCAACTCGTCGTATCATAGTGCGCTCTAAAAACAGAACTTCACCGCATAGCACGTTGTGCGCCAACCGTTGCCTCGAATGATAGGGATATCGCTGGTGATTGGAAGACAGAGGGGGGCGTACGCCTTTTTGTGGCAATTTGGATATACGAAAATTGCCACAAAAGGGCGTACGCCCCTCTCTGTCTTCCCATCACCAGCGATAACACAATCATTCGTGGCAATGGTTGGCGCACAGCGTACTATGCGGTGAAGTTCTGTTTTTAGAGTGCACTATGATACGACGAGTTGCTCACCGTGTGAAAGGAGCTTACTCTCTGCAGCTTCAACTGCGCGCAACCGTTTCTGAGCTAAGGCTTCTGAAAAGAAGCTCTTTGGACAAAAACTGGCACTGCGGGACGTAAGATGAACATGAACGTCCCAGTAACTGTTCTCAAACCGCGTTGTCGACGGTGCCAGCGACTGTGGGCTGTAGAAGGTTTTCTGCCAATCGGAATCGTGTCAGAAACACGTAGGTAAACTCCCATTCTGAGACGGCTCAAGATAAATTGATAAAATAAAAAGGCCGTCTAGTTGCACGAGAAACCAGACGTCAACGAAGCATGTGCGAACGACACGCGAAAAGAAGCTGCTTGCATGTTTCCCGAGTGGCGCGAGTTCACCGACTCGCTGTTTCGTGCGTTTGCGTGTCATCGTAATTCCGCGCGCGTGGATCAATTCGTGGCATTCGAAGAACGCTGAAGAGACGCGTTAGGTTTCCAAGGCTCTTTAATCTCATTCCGGCGTCGGTCTCTCCTTGAACACGATCGGTGGTGGGTACAGGATACGCGAGGGTCGGCTCCAAAGTCATGTTCAAGATCGAGAGGTGCTGGGTTCGAACCGTTTCCTCAGTTTTCTGCAAGACAGACCCATGAGACCCATATTGAGACTTCGTGTTTGTGTCTGTCCTTTCGTGTTCCCTAGTCTCGGGGTTTCTACATTATGCATAGACCCACCCTGTTTCTCGCACTTGCTGTCCATGCGTCTAACTCTGTATTCACACGAGCGATATCTTTACGGAAGATTCTGGTGGAAGAAAAAGCGAAAACACTGCTCACGGAGACCATGTTCCGTCCCGTGTTATGTTGAGCATTCACACGGTGTGGAATATTGGGTGTGGCGTACTGCGTATTTAGCAGACGACACTTAGCAGACGACACCGTCAGCGTGTTTTCCTGTCGTCTGCTACGGAATATCTCTTGTGGCTATGGCGCAGGCAGACTTGTGCGTAACGCGTTAATAGTAATTGCGTTACTTGTAATCAATTACTTTTTGAGTAAATTTTCGAGTGACCAGTTACTTTACTGTCAACTTAATTTTTCGAGTAATCAATTACTTTTCAGAGTGATCGATTACTAAGTAATTGATTACTTTTCCCGTAGAGATTAACTCATCTTTCAGATGTTCTGCCTCAAGTCAAGACCCTCGTGCAGTCAGTCTTTTTTCGGCTGTTCTACTATACCAAGCGGAGGTCATTGTAGTAGGGTTATGGAATTTCGGGGTCTCTCTCCCTAATCTCTTACTACACCAGTGTGGTGGTACCATTGTGGTAGCTTTGGAGGTGTAGTGAGTCATGGGAAGATCCACGCAATGCTCTTCCACAATCGGGTCAACGTCTTCCCGGGCGATAAATACAGTAGACTTACAGATCTACTTGTCCTGCGCGTTTTTGTTTTTCGTGTTATTTCAGCTGTTCTGCTCTTGAACGATTTCTTTCTTTTTTTTTTTTTCCTCTGAAGCACACAAAGACGGATATAATTTGCGTGAATGCAGAGTAACGACCGGAGTAACGCGTTACTGTTCTACTCGTTACTCAATTACATTTGAAGTCCAGTAATTGGTAACGGTAATCAATTACTTTTTCCGTACAAGTAACGGCAACTGTAATCAATTACTTTCTTTCGAGTAACGGGCACAAGTGTGGACGCAGGATATTCTCCACGGTGAGCAGTGTATACAGTCAACCCTCGATTTATGAACCTTCGATTCCCTCGTTTTATGAACACTAGCAGGAGGAACCAAACTTTTTACATGCATTTTTCCCTCGTTTTATGAACCCCGATATTCGAATAATGAATGGAATTTCTGGAAACCAACTAGGAGGTGCCCAGCGTTTTTGCCCTCAATTTATGAACGGATCGTTCCGAGGCCAACGAAAACCTTCAAAGGGATTATTCGTGGTCTTATGAATGACGCCTGAACAGACAAAACGTTTTCGAGGTATTACACCCTCGGTTCCTAACCACTCGAAATCCGAACAACAAACGGTTTTTTGGAGAAGTGTTCCTGACCTCAATTGACACAGCGGAAGGCATGGTCCAAACTCCAAAGCAAAATTAAACAATTTAGTATTGCATAATAAACAGAGTGTGAATGCGCTAACATGTGTGTTTTGTGAGAATGATACAGCAGAAGGCATGGTCCAAAGCAAAATTACACAATATATTGCATTATAAACACAATATCAACTCGGAAATACTGTTCCATTTGCTCGATAGTACTCACTTAACGGAATTTTCGATTTATGAATCCCTCGATTTATGAACGATTTTTCGGGGAACCGAGGGTGTTCATAAATCGAGGGTTGACTGTATACGTGAACACTGGACGTTGAGCGCTCGCGCTAAGAAAGCTATATACGGCGTTTCTCGCGTCTTCCGCTTCTGCGAGGAATGTCTGTCGTGTGAATTCACGGTAATAGCCGCAGCTGCCGTTCAGAATCCCCTTTCAAAGGCGGTCACACACACACAGACACACCGCTGCACCCCTCCTCGTTTGTTGCGTTACTATACACACTTTTTTATGTGTGTGTCAAACCTTCTTTGCATAATGATACTTGAATATATGATACAGCTTTGGCATGTATTTAAATTGACAGTGTATTGTAGTGCATCGTACGCTGGTCGCCTTTGGGTACGTATAAGGGGTATCGTGGTGGCTCTGCATGCGCACTGCACGAAGCTCTCTTGATGTTTTTTTTTTTTTTCGCGTGCACTGAACCACCAACGTGCGCAAACGCGATGGCGTACACGATGCACTGACACTCACAATCCATAATCCGTAGCTTTACACACTTAGAAACCAACTTCACCACATAGCACGCTCCTAGCCAACCATCATCCCGAATGACAACGTTCTCGCCCCTGATTTGCTGAAAACGGGAGGCGGAGCCTAGTCTGTGCCGTGCATAATGGCACAAAATAGGCTCCGCCTCCCGTTTTCAACAAATCTAGAGCAAGAACGTTGTCATTCGGGATTATGGTTGGCTATACACTCTTAAAAATGAACTTCACCGCATAGCACGCTCCTAGCCAACCATCATCGCGAATGATATCGTTATCTGCCCTGATTTGTTGAAAACGGGGGCGTACGCCTTTTCTGTGACAATTATGAACAGCATAAGTGTCACAAAAAAGGCGTACGCCTCCCGTTTCCAACAAATCCGGGCAGGTAACGATATCATTCGAGATGATGGTTGGCTCGGAGCGTGCTATGCGGTGAAGTTCATTTTTAAGAGTGTAGGACGCGTGCTATGTGGTGAAGTCCATTTCTAAGAGTGTACGTCGCGTGACAACTGCACTCTTAAAAATGAACTTCACCACATAGCACTCTCCTAGCCAACCATCATCCCGAATGACAACGTTCTCGCCCCTGATTTGTTGGAAACGGGAGGAGGAGCCTATTTTGTGCCGTGCATAATGACACAAAATAGGCTCCTCCTCCCGTTTTCAGCAAATCAGGGGCGAGAACGTTGTCATTCGGGATGATGGTTGGCTAGGAGCATGCTATGTGGTGAAGTTCATTTCTAAGAGTGTGTGATCAAGTGCAGAAAATTATACATCAATTTCTTTGACTTGCTTAACGTTGTTGTTGTTGCTTAGCGTGCAAATTTTTTTCTGTGAAAATATTTGGGGATATGTTGTCGGCAACAATGTATCATACGACAAACAACACGGTTTCCTCAAGCGCCTTTCCACAAAGAACACAACTCTTTGAAACGTCGCACTAATTTGCTAGCATGTTATACACTCTTAGAAATGAACTTCACCGCATAGCACGCTCTTAGCCAACCATCATCTCGAATGATATCGTTATCTGCCCTGATTTGATGGAAACGCGAGGCGTACGCCTTTTTTGTGGCACTTCAGCATAAGTGTCACAGAAAAGGCGTACGCCTCCCGTTTTCAACAACTCAGGTCATCAGGTCATCAATCAACACGAGATGCACCCCCCAAAAAAACACAAGGCATATTCATAACACGCCATGTTTTCATGCCAACTATCATGGCGACGCTCGTACAGTTCGACATAACACATTACAGGCATTGCGAGAAGCTTGAAAGCGCATGCGCCAATACCGGCAAATAGAAAGATGTTGGGGACGGAGAGCGTGAGTTCTTCGTCGTCATCCATACGGAACCATCTTTCTTCATGCGCCAAACTGCGCGAATGCAAAGCTCCCGCTTCATTTCATTCGGTTATGCTTATACGGTAGGAAACGGAAGAACCATACACCGACATTTATGCCTTTCATGTTTCAGCAGTTGACACATTATAGGCACTGAGAGAAAAAGCTTCGCCAAGTCATATCACAGCCTATACAGCATGTTTTCATGTCAACACACATGGCGGCCGCCACCAGAAGTGTCCAGAAATTATCCATTGGCTGAGAGGACCACGACCTACTACATTATAATGATCCCATCATAATCAGCAACCCCTATGAGGAGCCTGTCCGCAGAGTCCGCTAGGGGCGCTACTCATCGGCACGCGAGATCTGCATCACGATTGGACGATGGAGACTTGAATTCTGAACGCGCTGAAGCGTTACGTACGACTACCGTAGCAGACGACAGCAATGGCTCCTAGGAAAACGCGTAGAATGATTATGATAATCAACCTCAGAATGATTATGATAATCAACCTCAGAATGGAACCTGTGTGGAATATCTACCGCATGTACAGAAATACTAAGGTAAGCTGAAGTACAAAGTACCGTAGAAGTTGAGGAAGCAATGACAGGGACGATGAGTAGCGCCACCGCTACCTTCCAAAAATGCGGCGCTGGGAAGGGGTGCCTACGACACGATCGTTATAATCTAGTAGGCCGTGGAGACGACTGGACGTTGATGATGTAAGCACGCTTGGCAGGGATGTATCCGGCGGTGACGCCCCGCTATTTTTGCGTGGTAGTTGCGCCCCCGGTGCACTGATACGATTAAAAGCTGCTCGCCACCTAGCGGACCCCAGCAGAAGCACTCGATGAATGACAGTAACAGCAGACGACCGGTATCTTTCTCGCTGACCCGAAACTGCCGCAACTTCCCTACGTGTGCGATGGAGTTTCCCGGCTTACAGAACTCAAACAGTAACAGCGCTGCTCAATTCCGCAGTGCAAAACTACCGCGGAGAAGGATATTCAATGTCGAGAAGGGAAAGAGGAAAAAGATACTATCACAGGAGCGGCGTGAACGAAAAAAAAAAAAAACGAAGACAGCGGGAAAAGACACTCGAGTTATGTTATTTGTACAGTTTTTGGAGCGTGTCTCGTGAAAGAAGTCCTGAAGCAGGTTCATTTATTCATCGGCAATCATTCTTTCCTCCGCCGTCTTGAAGACGACGCGAGCGCCTCTACAGGTAGTTGGAGAGGCGAGTAGTGAGGGGCCACGAGGACCGTTTCCGGCGCAGTACGCGGAATTCGCGAAAATCATTTATAGTCCCTTTAAACGAAGTAAACATATATAGGCATTACATGTGCAAACGCATACAAAAAGTTAGAGTACCTTCGCAGGACATTAAAATATGCCTCACCTTTAGTTAAATTAAACGCTTACCGTATAGACCTTGTCGCGTTACTCTCAAACCACCAGTCTCCGTGCGCTCCTTAGCCGCGTTCCCAGCGACGACACAACGGGGGTGGACTGCCAAAATCGCTCTTCCCATTGGGATGAATACTGGTTGCCGCCGTCTTTAATGGGTATGACTGACGATAACGTAACATTCCATATAACTAGCCACCCGGTAGACATCTGACTAGAGTATCAAAGTTCGAAAGATCAAGAAAAAAGAAGATTGCTCGCTTTCGCGTGCGATATGTACACTTGTTCGCGTGAGGAGTGCTGGCCGATGCGATATCTTTTCTGCACCGGTTCCCGAGCGGGAGAAAATGAACGGGCACGACATGAAAACGAACGGACACGAACATGAACGAAAACGCACACGGGAAAATGAAGGAACTCGGCGAACGGCAGTCCACACGAGCACAGTTCCTGTTACTACCACGAGCTGGCAGCACTAATGGCGGCGCCCATTCCTTGAATCGCGTTTTTGTGTATACTCTTGTGAGACCAACTTTGGAATATGCGAGTGTCATATGGGGCACAATGGAAGTGGACGCCAGGAAATAGAAAGGATCCAAAGGCTAGCTGTAGTGTTTCATATACGCAAGTTACTCGCGACACCAATCGGCTACAAAACTGTTATAGTGAAGGCTGGATTATCACCCTCTTAAACCGACGAAAAGAAAACAGTCTTAAATTACTCTACATGATCTATAAAAAACACTGGGGAAAACAGTACTTAAACAAGTAAATGGGAATAGACCGCTCCCTGTTTGTAAACAAATGACGTCACAGTGTTCGACAGCCAGCTAGGGGCGAACAAGATCGCGTCCGAAAGCCACGGTCTTGAGGGGATTACGATCGTACCTGGGGTAGTAATGTCATTACTGTAATGAAATTAGAGTAATGAATTACTTTTTATGGTAATTTGGGTAATGTAATGCATTACTTTTCACATTACACAATTTGTAATGTAATTGAATTACATTTGGGCAGTAATTTTAATGACATTACTCATTAGTTTTTACGAAAGAATCGAGCCCGTGTTCTGTGTTGGCACTTGGCAGAAAAAGAGTTGGCCAACTGGCGGGTTAAAAGAATTCCAACGCCCACAATGAATTTCCACATCCTCAACATCGTTACGACTAAGCTCGCAGTAATGACTTTGTAATGTCATTACTTTTTCGTCGTAATTGTAATGTGATTTCATTACATTTCAATTGCAGTAATGAGTATAATGTAATTTGATTAAATTCTATCTGGAGTAATGGGTAATGTAATCTAATTACATTTTAAAAGTAATTTACCCAGGTATGATTACGATGGTCCCTGAAGGGGACGAGACCTTCGGTCCAAGTGCACCATTCGTGGAACCCAGCCCTCCCCTACCGATTTGTTTCGGTTTCAGTCTGTCTACCAACGTCATGATGATGTTTCTCGGGTAGAGGCCTATTCAGCGCGTCTTAAAGGGGGTTGAGAAACCATTTCAAACTTTTGAAGAAATAGCGTTGTAAATATTGATTTATGTGTACTAAACATGGACATCTACAGGGTGTCCCACCGAAAAAGGGCCAGGGGCTAATGAAAAAACAGAGTGATCTACACAAATGGAACCAACTGTACGTGCTTGGCTGTTGTGTGGTCTATCCAAAAATATATTTTTCATCGCCCCTTGTCAATTAATTAGCGGTAATTAATTTTCCAACTTTTTAATTATCGGTTTTAGCTCTCAGATGTCAATGAGGAAGTTGTAGTACATGTCGAAAAAGACGCAACTGAAGTGGTTCGAGGTTGCTATGGCTTGTGGTTTAGTTTTTTCCCGGGTTTAAAAATTGGTTTCTGAAGCCGCGCGCACCACAGAGCGCTTCCCATAATTCGGCGCCCGCGTGCGACGATTGCAGTGCACTCTGATAGGTGTGCCGTGAAACAGGTGAAATATCTTCCTCTTGTGTGAAGTGGCCCAAGGATGGTCTCCAAGTGCTAATATCAAAGTCAACGTACGCCGGAGGGCGCTGGAATCGTCGCGCGCGGGTGCCGGATTGCCGGACTTTTAAGCTCGGGAAAAAACGAAACCACAAGCCATGGCGACCTCGAACCACTTCAGTTGCGTCTCTTTCGACATCTACTACAACCTCCTCATTGACATCTGAGAGCTAAAACCGATTATTAAAAAGTTGGAAAATTAATTACCGCTAATTAATTGACAAGGGGCGATGAAAAATTTTGTTTTCGATAGACCACACAACTGCCAAGCACGTACAGTTGGTTGCATTTGTGTAAAGCACTCCGTTTTTTTTTTTTAGCCCCTGGCCCTCTTTCGGTGGGACACCCTGTATATGAAAGAACTGACGTTCTAAGGCTGGAACAACATAGAAAGGACAAATCGCGTGGGACAAACACATACAAAGCCGGTAATCCAGAAGATGTGGGTTCGAGTCCTACAGCTGGCTAACCTTTTCAGTGACTTTCATGTTTCATGGACATCTATGTTCCTGCGACCGCGCGTTGCACTCCGAAGGTCGCGCGCGCCGGGGCAGCTTTTCTATCGCCCTCAACTCTTCAATGCCTCGCTCCATGTTTGGAGTGACGTTTCATTGCGGAGAAAGGAAGTGCATGCTTTTCTCTTTCCACGAGGATGTAGGCGGTTGTAAAGAGGGATCCGGCCACCAGAGAACCGAGTGTCCGGTTTCGATATATGGTGACCTTCATGTGCTTCGGAATTTCGAGCAAGCGTGGCAGAGATAAAATGTCACTTCTCGTTTTGTCTGACGACGTTTCTTGACGCTGTTCGGCGCCACCGTAAACTGTGGCTTGAACAAAAATCGCAGTTTTAGAAACACCACAGTTAAAAAAACCGTTCCAATATGAGGAATGTGCAACTTGGCGTGTCAAATACACAGCCGTACATTTAGTGGGTTGCGTGTGATTTCTGAACCCCTTTAATCACGAGTTTTCTCCCGTACAACCCCCGCGGTAGAAGCTTCACTGTAAACTGGAAAACACCCTTATGGGTGTAAATGGCTTGTCCTATAACTGACACCTCTTTTTACACCGTACATGGTCTGGAACACCCTTTTTAGAGGGTGTATTCCGTGCAAATCACCCCTGGAAAGGGCGCTTTTCTTTGAAAATGCCCTCTTTTGCACCCTTTAAACACCCTTTTAGGAGGGTGTAAGATCGTTAAACACCCTCCTAAAAAGGTGTATAAAGGGTGCAAAAGACGGCATTTTCAAGGAAAAGCACCCTTCAAAGGGCGTTTTACACGGGATACACCCTCTAAAAAAAGTGTTCCAGACCATACGGTGTAAAAAGAGGAGTCAAACATAGGACAAGCGATTTACACCCATAAGGGTGTTTTTCAGTTTACAGTGTTGCTCATTGAAAACTGGAAAAATTCAAGAATGGGACAGACTGCCCCTTTTTTCGTACATCAGAAGCATTGGGGACTTTGAACGAAGGGTCGTCAGTTGTCAGTAGTGACTTCTTCTTTTGTTTTTTTCTCACAAATCAGTTGTGATTCATGTTTGTTATATTACAATTTGTTGTTGCCAGTTATAATGGTAATTGATGTACGTTACACTGCTGTGATTGATCTATGTTCCCTACACTATGCAATTACACGCCCTATACGTACTTGTTTAAGCACTCTTTTTCGTTTCATTTCTTACAATCATGTAATGACCCGAAGTGGTTGACAGTACCGCAAACAAATAAATCACGAGCGACGCCACAGTGGCGACCTACGGAATTAATTTTGCCCACCTGCGGGTTACCTTCAGTGCACCCCCCACAGTACTGGGCCTAAAGGATGGACATAGGACGAGACGAGGAACTACACACAACACCTGCACTGACTGCCAACGAAAAGTTTATTCCATCGCAAACAACGTTTAATGTTTAAATGATCTTGCTTGCAGTTGTTGTGTGCTGTTCCTCGTCTCGTCCTACGTCCTTGTTTTAGGCCCAACACTGGGGTCGCTTTTAGAGCTCCTAAATATGCTGCATTATCGCATTCCACAGGAAACGTCTGGATGCTCGCACATTCCAGCGATGTTTGGCCGTATTATTTCTGCCCTCGTTATTTCTAACTTCCAACGCCGTTAGGCACATACTATGTACAATCGATAAACCCGTTAAATTTGTTTATCCTCGATGACTCTGAAGCCATACCACAAAGGGATGTCGACGAAACTTTATTTATCTATTTATTTTCGCTCTTTTTCTTTTGAATCTCGTTTCCAATAGTTGAGATTCGTTCGGAATCTTTCCAGAAGCGTGGCTTATTGTAATTGGCATAAGAAGAGACTATAATTAACGGGAGATATGCAAACTTTTATGCGCCATCTCGTTGGCACGATAGTACCGTAATTTCACGCGTATTAGCCGCGGCTTATGCGCGATTTTTATTTTTATTTTTTCTCAGGGGCGCTGTGCGGCTTATCCCCCGGTGCGGCTTATCTGATGACTATTTTTTCCTGGCATTTTCCCCATACGTAAGGGCCGACAGTGTCTCTGGAACACCACTGCCCTGCCGTTGCACGAACTGTGCGTAACAGGGACTGGTCCACATTCGAGTAGATTGATCTTCCTGGTGCATTCCCCCAAGCAGCTTTAACGAAAGTGGTGACAGTGATTCGTGTCTTCTGGAAGACCACTGACCCATCAATCCACGAAGAACGCCCAACAAGAGGGCTCAATCCGATATTGGTAGAACTCTAGAGCTGACCTCTTTTGTTCTACACTATGCCAACCCCCGAGTATGGACCACAGGGTTTATGGCCTTCTCTATGGTCTCCTGTCGTCCTATCAGTCGTCTGGTATTGCCCGCGGCTAATCTGCCAGAAAATTCTCAAAACGTTCCTCAAAACGCGTCCCGCGGCTTATCTGCGGCGCGGCTTATACGCGTGAAATTACGTACTACGTCCGCCATCTTCGTTATGCCAAGAAACAGTGCATGCCGTGTCAACAAGCTTTCTGCACGCGCGATCTCGCTATACCTCTGATGGAAAATGCCCTCGGATTACGACGTCCCGTTGTGCAAACAGCGTTCGAATACATTGTGGCCCCGTGAACAGTCATGCTTAGCGGCTTGATGCAAAGCGGTTAGGAGCTGCTTCTCAACGGCTTCACGAGAAATTAAGGGATATATTTCGCAAAGCAGTGCAGGTACTTTCAACTTGAAGGTACTTCGTCAACTTCGGCAGAGTAGTTTCATAACACGAAACGTGTGACTGAGAACGGTGTTGGCTGTCTTCTCCATGTATGGCGTCATATTTGAGATGATTGGCGAAATGTTATAGAGATTAGAGTAGCTTGATGGGCTTGTTGGTACATGACTCAGAGAACAAGGAGCAGTCAAAAACAGGGACAACGACACAAGAAGACCTCTTTTGGAGCCTCTGTTTGTATGTCTTCTTGTGTCGTTGTCCCTGTTTTTGACTGCTCCTTGTTCTCTGAGCTGTGTTATAGAGATCCCGTGGATACTATGTGTTTTCTCAATGATCAGTCGTCGTATTCTCTCCCCCCCCCCCCCATTACCTGAGCTTTTCCTTTCTCAGGGTAGGCATAAAGTGAGGCCTTGTGTCAGTTTGAGATCACTGACCTCTTCTCGCTTAACGGCAATAATCCATTTCTTGTACAAGGAAGGGAGCTGCCTCAGGACAGAAGCCGCCGATATTTCGAACAGAGACTGTTCTTCTTCTGGGCGAAGAAGAACAGTCTCTGTTCGAAATATCGGCGGCTTCTGTCCTGAGGCAACTCCCTTCCTACATTCTACCGGTTCGCTGGATTTCTACCCATCTACATTTCTTGTACAATGTTCGACCCAGTGCCGTATTCACAGACAGTGGTGGAGGCCCTTTCGCTTCATCAGTACATGGTGCTTCACAACGATAAATTATGGCCGCGTCTGGATAGGCACGCCTGACCTCGGTGCGACTATTTGGCAGTGATGGCCAGTAGTTAAACTACTAGCTAAACTACCTGATTGTAGTTAAAAAGTAGTTATCAACTACTTGCAGAAATGTAGTGGCAACTACTAGTTAAACTACTATTTCGAGTAGTTAACTACAGTAGTTAGGTTGCGTTGTGTTTCATATTTTGGTGTCCATGAACACAATAGGATGGGATTGGTGTTGATGGACAACGTTAAGTAGTTATAGATGTAGTTAAAGAAGTAGTTTTAACTACTTCCATTGAAAAGTAGTTGAACTACTAGTTAAGCTGGTACATTACGAAGTAGTTAGTAGTTATAGTTAAACTACACTCTTAAAAATGAACTTCACCGCATAGCACGCTCCTAGCCAACCATCATCTCGAATGATGTCGTTATCTGCCCTGATTTGTTGAAAATGGGAGGCGTACGCCTTTTTTGTGACAATTATGAACAGCATAAGTGTCACAAAATAGGCCCCGCCCCACGTTTTCAACAAATCAGGGACGAGAACGTTGTCATTCGGAATGTTGGTTGGCTAGGAGCGTGCTATGTGGTGAAACTCATTTTTAAGAGTGTACTGTAGAAGTAGTTAGTGGCCATCACTGCTATTTGGTGCCATGAAAAAGTGAAATGTGCAGTAGTTGCAGTGGCGGATCCAGGAGGGGGGAGCTCGAGGAGCCCCCCCCCCCCCCCACACACACCTACCACGGGCTGACCCACACAAATCTTGTAAATCTGAGGAGAACAAAAAAAAAATATATATACGGGTGGGGGGGGTTGGAGGCAAGGAGATCCAGCGTGATCATCGCGGAAGTTCTTGCTGTTTCTGGCATCAATCAATCTAAGCAGCATTCTTGTGTAGTGGCGCGGCATTCCAAGAAAGATGAGGGATGCCAAGATGCGCACGCTCCACTCGCACCCAAAGCTTCGCTCCACCGCCAACCTCAAACCGACCATCAGCCTGTGTGGTTGTCCCTTCATTATCTCTCGTCGCGACAACCGACAACCCACACTTGAATAGTTTTGAAATTGAGGTTTTCAGGCTACCACCAATCTCATGACGCGGCATCGCCGTCAGTATACACTCTTAGAAATGAACTTCACCGCATAGCACGCTCCTAGCCAACCATCATTCCGAGTGACATCGTTCTCTCCCCTGATTTGTTGAAAACGGGAGGCGTACGCCTTTTTGTGACACTTATGTAGAAATGTTAATTGTCACAAAAAGGCGGACGCCTCCCGTAGTTGGTAACTGTACATAATGATAAACGGAACGCAGCCACACTCTTAAAAATGAACTTCACCGCATAGCACGCTCCTAGCCAACCATTATCTCGAATGATATCGTTATCTGCCCTGATTTAGTGTCACAGAAAAGGCGTACGCCCCCTGTTTTCAACAAATCAGGGCAGATAACGATATCATTCGAGATAATGGTTGGCTAGGAGCGTGCTATGCGGTGAAGTCCATTTTTAAGAGTGCAGGGACACGGACGAGGAAGTGCACAAACGAACTGCTGCCCCCTCTACCCCTCTCTCTCAACCCCTCTACCTTGGAGGCCTGGCTACGTCACTGCCCTGAGTAGTTTGGTCCCTGTGCGTCCCTTTCTATATGCATAACTGTGACAAGGCATTAAATCTGCCATCCGTCGTGGTTGCCCGATAAATGTTCTTTATGAGCTTCAGTTTCGAGAATGAGCGCTTATAGAAACTGTTGAATATATTGAAGAGCACCCAATTTTAGAACATCTGCGTCACATCCCTAATTGTGAGATTTCTATTGAGGGATGTGAAGCAGATGTTCTAAAATTGGGCGCTCTTCATTATCCTGCACAGTTAAACCTTGCTGAGATATCACTGGAGATCATGTCTTCACCACTCCTTACGACGTTTGCAGCTGTCTTTTCACCGTTTCCCAAAGGATCGAACATTGTACAAGAAATGGATTATCGAAATTGAAGCCCCAGGTCAGATTTTCTATTCGGGAGGTAAGCAAATGTTTGGCGACACCCCTCTAATATTTATCTACGCGCTCCCTACAAGGTGGGGACCTTGCCCCGGGGGGCGGGCGGGGTCCAAGTAGCTTGCCGTTGTTGGCCGCACTCAAGTGGGCATCGTCACGACTATAGCAAAAAAAAAAAAAAAAAAAAAAGGAGAGAAGAGAGTTGACGATTTCAAAGAGAGGCATAGGCAGGATGAACGGTACTGATGGGACGGAGGCACACTGTAGATGAGAGGTGCACTAGAGTGGTCTTTCCGCGAGGCCCTTTTCTTGAAGAAAACGCACGAGGTTTCGAGTCTTTGTAATTCGTTCTGCATAAGAACCTTCGGGGAAGAGGACGTCCGTCAGTATGCCAGGCCGTGCGTGGGGAAGGTGAGTTTCCCGCATCAGTATGGTATGCGCGCCATTCTGTTAGGATATGTTCGATAATTTCCGGATGATGACAGTGACCGCAACTGGAGCCGACCTTGAACAGTTGCGAGTTCGCGAACGCCCCCACACTCTTAAAAATGAACTTCACCACATAGCACGCTCCTAGCCAACCATCACCCCGAATGACAACGTTCTCGCCCTAGATTTGTTGAAAACGGGAGGAGGAGCCTATTTTGTGCCATTATGCACGGCACAAAATAGGCTCCTCCTCCCGTTTTCAACAAATCAGGGGCGAGAACGTTATCATTCGGGATGATGGTTGGGTAGGAGCGTGCTATGTGGTGAAGTTCATTTTTAAGAGTGCACATGCTTGGGATTCTGGAACAAACCGCTGTCCGGGACGGCTTGCACGCGACACAAGCAGCACGAGTCAAATATGTGCTACGCAGAGATGTATGCCTTCCTGAGTTCCTCAACTTCCTTGTCGCCATGCGCAGTTGGTGTCCCGTGTTGAATGTCCCGTGCTACATGTGGGAACTCCACAGTGGATCCCCTCCCACTGCGGAATTCCAGGCAACGAGGCTGCCGACAGGGCAGCAAAAGCAGCATTGCAGAAGACCAAGCTTAGTGCCATACCCTTCTCAAAGGCCGACAGCAAAATCCACCTGAAGCACACAATTCAACAACTTACTAGAAACCTCTGGAAGGCATCTCTACGGCCCGCAGATTACCTCACTACAATAGATCCAGGGTCTGATAATAAATATCCCTGTCAGCCTAGACAGAACTATTCAAACAGCTATTCCTAGGACCCGACTGGGACAACTACACTCTTAAAAATGTACTTCACCACATAGCACGCTCCTAGCCAACCATCATCTCGAATGACAACGTTCTCGCCCCTGATTTGTTGAAAACGGGAGGAGGAGCCTATTTTGTGCCCATTATGCACGGCACAAAATAGGCTCCTCCTCCCGTTTTCAACAAATCTAGAGCGGGAACGTTGTCATTCGGGGTGATGGTTGGCTAGGAGCGTGCTATGTGGTGAAGTTCATTTTTAAGAGTGAAACACTTCACAAAACGAAGCTAACAAACTCCCCACTCTGCAGAACTTGCAACGTCCCTGAAGCTACGCATCACGTCATAATGCATTGTCCACTGTTTGAGAAACATATAGGCGAAAACTTCAAACGGCACTGGAAAAACTTGATAACCGTCCATTCAGCTTCTACACGATTCTTGGACCTTGGCCCAGTCCTCAACAAGGCAAGGCCATGAGAGCATCACGTGCATTCTCGAAGAATAGCGGCATATCCAGCCACTACTAAAGAACAACAAGTGTAAACAAAACACAATAGTACATGTGATGCTCACTACAGAGTGTCACGTACGATAGTCACTGCCATATTGGCGCACTCTTAAAAGTGAACTTCACCACATAGCACGCTCCTAGCCAACCATCATCTCGAATGATATCGTTATCTGCCCTGATTTGTTGAAAACGGGAGGCGTACGCCTTTTCTGTGACAATTATGAACAGCATAAGTGTCACAAAAATGGCGTACGCCTCCCGTTTTCAACAAATCAGGGCAGATAAAGATATCATTCAAGATGATGGTTGGCTAGGAACGTGCGATGCGGTGAAGTTCATTTCTAAGAGTGCGAAACTCGAGAAATGGTGCCCTTTTGGGGCAGCCACCAAGTTCCAGCTCCCGCTCAGTTAGTGAAGAAGAAGAAGAATAGTGCTGAAAATAGACACATTCAAAGAGTGGCGTAGCGTGGGCGGGGCCTTAGGGGCGGTCGCCCCGGGCGCAAGATGTTTTGGGGCGCAATTTATCGACGGAGAGAAAAAAAAAGTTGGCAACGAAAACGTTGAAATAAGGTTTAAAAAAAATTGATATTGTGAACATCGGGCGCGGTTGGAACGATCTTCTGGGCGGCTCAAAGACGGAGGAGATTGAAGCGAGGTTCAATAAACCACGCCGGTGTAAAATTGTATCCCGTGTGGTTCGGAAGTGTATAGATTGTGCGCGTTGGGATAGCAGCGCGTATTCTCAAAGCGAAACAAGCGAAGCGTGTTTTTTTTTTTTTTTTTTTTTTGGGGGGGGGGGGGGGGGAGGGCGCGATACTCGTTTCGCCCCGGGCGCTGGGAACCGCCGCTGCGCTTATTTCAACACTCCAGTTCTGCTTCAACCTTCACTAGGAACAACAGAAACGTATTGGCGTGTACTCGCTTCGAATACTAATAATAGGCACTGAGGCCGCACACTTGTTGTGCGGTTGTACATGTGTTGTGTACAACTTTCAGCATGTATAGGAAACCAACTTTATTTTATGACGACGATTCGTTAGTTTCGTCGCCAGGGGGCGGTACACACATGGAGAAAGTTGGTTCTGCATCCACACTCTAAAAACTGAACTTCACCGCATAGCACGCTGTCAATTTGGATATGCAATTTGGATACGCATATGCAATTTGGATATGTATATCCAAATTGACACAAAAAGGCGTACGCCTCCCTCTCGCCTCCTTCTATTTGTTGAAAACCGGAGGCGTACGTTTTTTTGTGTGACAATTGTGAACAGCATAAGTGTCACAAAAAAAGGCGTACGCCTCCCGTTTTCAACAAATCAGGGCAGACAACGATATCATTGGAGATGACGGTCGGCTAGGAGCGTGCTATGCGGTGAAGGTCATTTTTAAGAGTGCAGAATACGCTCCGCCCCCCGTTTTCAGCAAATCAGGGGCGAGAACGTTGTCATTCGGGATGCTGGTTGGCTTGGAGCCTGCTATGCGGTGAAGTTCATTTCTAAGAGTGTATAAATGAGTTCCGAACAGAGTGACGGTCCCGAATGAGCAGTGACACGCAACGTGAGGCACTCGGCCAACGGTCTGCATATCCAATATCCCCCAGAGAGATAAGGATAATTATGATGGGTTTACGTACGTCGCGAGACAAACAAGAGATAGATCTGCAACGGCATTCGAAAGTGATAACCAAATAATAAAGTCGGCGCAGCAGTTGCGAAAGCTTACTGTCGCCTCCCAGGTGAAAATGGGCTGCAATCCGAAATGGTTTATGAAACCATTTCCACTTGATCCACTTGAAACCACTTTGTACGTAAGTGGTTTAGATTTGCAAAAAGGTTTCATAAACCACTCGGAATTCCAGACCATTTCCACCAGGGCTAGTTCTTCAGCGGAAAGCAGCCGACGAAACGCTCCAGTGACTGAAGACTGCGGCGGCGGGCGGATTGGCCACGATGTCAGCTACTTCAGTGATGTCCCGCTCGGAAAGAGCGGGGATGGTGAGATGGATGCCCTTGAGCACGAATTCGGACTCGGCTTGAGCGAACCATAAATGAGGGTTGTTCGGCCAAACAGCAGTCAAATGGCACGAGGATGCAAGATGAAAGATGAAAGTCACTGAAAAGGTAGCCAGCTCTTCTGGATTGCCGGTCCAGGGCTCTACCAATTGAGCTAAGCTAACACGCCTCTCCAGCGACTTTCGGGGTGCGTCATCTGAAGGGACGACAAACCAGCCACTCACTCTCACTCACCCTCCTTTCACTCTTACATTTTTGCTCACTCATACACACATTCATACGACGGAAGATGAGACGGAAGATACGACGAGGATGCGATCACGGAGACGCTGGACGAGCCATCAGGGCCCCACCGGCTGGGGGTGTGCACGTCTGCTGGCTGCGACATTGGGACGTCTGGGTCACCACTTCGAGGAAGGGTCGATGCAACGGCGTGGTCAACGGAACCAGCGGCAGAACCACGCGAGGCCCGTGCCCGCGGATCAGCTTTTGGCTTTGTCCTCTGCAGCTACTATTGTGTTTATTATATTCTTGGATTTTCGTCCCAAACTCCTTCTAATGTTTCTTTTTTTTAGAAAAAAATCTTCCCGGAAACAACGCCGCAAGCGATGCTGCACCGACGACCGTGCTTTTCTTTTCTTTCTTTTTTTTTAATCATCTTCTTGTAATCCATGTCATTTCTTTCCATGTCATTGTGTCCATGTCATTCTTTCACTGTTGGTTGGTCTATCGTTTACTTCCCAATTCTCTTCTTTTCCTTTTTTTATATTTTAATCTTCTTTCTTCATCTTCATTCTTCTTCTTTTCTTTACTTTCTTCATTCTTCGGTTTTTATTTATTTTAATCTTCTTTCTTCATCTTCGTTATTCTTTTCTTTCATTCTTCATTCTTTTCTTCTTATTTATTTCCTTCTTTTTGTTGCGGAATAGCAAGCCGACGTCCCGTTTGGCTAACCTTTCCCCCCGTTTTCTGTCTTTTCTTTTTTTCTTTTGCCCTTCGACGACCGTTCGATGTGTGTATCGTCATCAAGCGAGATAACTACCTATGTACAGTCTTGGGTAGTAACTAAGTTACTTTTAACTTGTAACTGTAACTAGTTACTTTTGGGGGTAACTAGTTACAGTAACTAGTTAAATTTTCAGAGAAGTAGCTTTTAACTGTAACTAGTTACTATTTCTGTGAATGTAACTGCAAAATGTAGTTACTAGAATAAATGTCGTTCTTTTTTTTCTTTACCCTACCTACCTTGTGGGATAACCGCGTATTAACTTACACTGTGTCTGGTTAAGTGTAAGACAACTTTTAGCGCACTTCAGTAAATGTAAATAAATGTATGTTATTAACAATTGGATCACCCTCTCATGGTCATTTCTATAAAAAGTAACTGTAATGTAACTATAAGTTACTTTCCCTTAGTAACTATACCTGTAACTAGTTACTCGTCCACGAAAGTAACTATAACTGTAACTTAGTTACTATTTTTGCCAGATAAACTGTAATTGTAACTCAGTTACTTTTTAGAAGTAACTTACCCAAGACTGCCTATGTAGGCAGCCTCTTTTACACAAACTCTATCTTGTATTGTCAACTGTATAGAATGGGACAAGCGTAAGCTTGCCATATAACAACCAGATAACGGTTTCATATTTATTCCCGGGTGAATAGTGATAACACTTGTCGCGACTACGCCCATGCCCCCGGCTGCGCTGAACTTGGTTGAGGAATGGATGGACGAAAATGCTGGTGTGTTTCCCGGAGCCATATTAGTGCCAGACGGAGCCGCCACACATTTCAAGAACCGGTACCAGCGGTGGGCGCGTTTTCTTTTTCGACCGGAGCAGCCGGGGAATTGGGTATAACGACGTCAGAGCCTTTATCATCACGTGACTGCAGAGGAACCACCTTTGACCGGAATTTTGGAACGGCTAGATTTCCTCTGCGCTGAAAATGGCGGACTCGCCTGACGGGCGAGACGACGTGGAAGTGGTGGCATATACTGTCTGTTCAACAACTTACCGCAGATGCGTGCACTCTAGCAGATTTTGAAAATATTCCACAGTTTTTAACCAGTCCTACATTTCCAAATTGGACGCCAGCCAAACTGTGTGTCAACAGAACGGTTGGTAGCAGACGACGCACCGTCGTCTGCTAGCTTGTGTGTGACATCACAGCACTTCCTGGCTACTCTGGCTAGTTTTCCCCGCAGAGTTATGACGTCATTTCCGCTACTCTGGCTACTCTGGCTATTTTTCACCGGCTCAAAAGTAACTCGGAGTTGCGAGAGTTGAACAAGAAAACGCACCCGGTATGAATTCCAGAAAAGATCGCACGTCACGGAATGGATATTTTCCGCACGGATCACGGCAAGAGCTCGGCTGACGGAATTTGTGGATTGATAAAGCACATGGACTCCCTGCACAACTTGCGGGCCCAGGCACCATCACTCATAACTTCTGCTGCGGCGACGGTAGCCATCTTGAGCCAAAAAATCGAGATGATTACGCTTTTGTTATTAGAAGCAAGTTCCCTAGAAACATTCCGGGTCTCAAAGAAGGAAGAATGAAAGGCAGTGCGAGTGGCCGTCGGAAACTAGTATTGCCACATGTGGACGAAAAAAAGTGGATGGAGATGGACGCGCCACTGTCCAGATGTCCAGAGTTTCCGAAGAACAACCAGAGTAGCTTCTGAAAAGGAACATTGTATGAACAAAACAGGAAAATATTGTATACAAATAAGCCAGTTCTTGAGGACAAGGTGCTTAAAAAGCGTATGGCTGTCTTATTGCACGCGATTATTACATGTTGGTTGTATCACGGTTCAAGGTTTCAAGCTGCCCGGCATTCCCCAGTTTGTCGTGCACTATCCCGAGTTGTGCTGAGAGGGAAACCTTCCGTTTTGCGGACACATGTAGTTCATAGCCTGGACTATGGAACTGTAAAATATGAAGCAGGTCGGAGATAGGATTTTTGAAAAACGAGAGTGCAAGAAAAAAAAGCCCGATTTTTGAGAGCATAGCTGTACTCTACACCGCCTTGCCGAAAATGGGCAACGTACAGGCATGTAAGTTTGACGACAGTCTCATATATCTCGATGGCGTGTATATGAGGAGTATACTACAAAGACAAATATGAGCAAAATCTGGATTTTTTGCTACTTTGGCGATTTTTAATTGAGGATCAGAATATAGTTGACCCGTGCTGTATACGCACGCTGAAAGCCACTGCACCTGACATATTGCACACAAAAAATCTATAGTTTGGGACTGTTGGCTGGCGAGGAACAAAATGTCAGAGTCGCTCCGTCAGAAAGCCCCGCCGCCGAGTCAATTTCTTTGTTTCTTCTTTTTTTCCTGCAGACCAAAATACATTGATCCAAGATATTTATTGCTCCTGTGTGTATGCGTGTTGCGGTACAACGTATATTTTTTCAAAGGAAATCGGTAGTGGTGCCCGGACCTCCCCGCCTGAGTTGAGATGGAATCACCCACGTAGTAAACATATAGAGGCTTCTTCGCGACTTCTTCAGCCGCTGTGGACGGATCTTGCATAAGATGACGAAACCGTGATGTGGGATAAACGTCCACATCTATCGCACACGATATAAGAGCCAGATATATACTCTCACATGTACATTGTCCAATGATCCAAGCTGTCGGCGGATGTGTATTCTTTCCTCCCTGGAAGGCGTTCAACCTCACTCGAGGAGCTTCAAGGGTACGGAACTGTCGCGACAAGATCGCCTCCGACTCAAGCGACAAGGAAGCTATATGTTGCGGCAGCAAAATCTTACTTCCAGTAGGTATATCTAACGTTGCCTGTCGTTTGCCAAAATCTGCTACATTTGGCGGTATGTAACTGCAGCGAACAATGAAAGATAAAGCTAGAGGGATGATACTCGGTCAGTAAGAAGGAACGGACGACTGATTGCCGAATTCATTCCGTTCGTCGTCAAAAACGGTCGGCACGGTCGTTTCCCGAACATGAAGTGGTACCAGCACTATACAGTTGGTCAGGAGGCGGGGAAAGGCGGCGAGATCGGCGGGGGTACAGGACACGCTCCGAGGCGCCTCGTTGGCGTGGACGAGGAGAGAAATTCCACGGTCGAGTGGCGGCTTGTACGTGAGGACGAGCAGTATAGGGCTCGGTGTAGGAGATCGGGACCCGGGGCCCTATTCCGGGGTGCGTCGCTCGCGCAATCGAGTCGTTTGCGAGCGACGGCACGTGGTGTATGATGTCGTCGAACGACGGCGCCGAGAGTTTGGTATTCCTGTCCTTCCAGACGAGCCGCGCGTGAACGATACTGTCGTTTGACCGATGCGCACGCCTGTTCAGCGGGGAGAGCTCAGCAGAAGGGAACGTGAAAAAGAGCAACTTTTAGCACGAACCGCCAGAAGACGATTGCCGCTAGGCAGGTTCCGACCCTCATAAGCTAGCAACGTGTGTAATGCTCGTTACTATTCCGAACCCCCTTCCCCCCATTTTTTGTTCTTTTTTTTTCTTTTCTACATTCTATAGCAGCTTTCCGCTATAGCAAATTTTTCCACCGCTGATAGTGAATACATGCAGTGAAAAGCAAAGGAACCACTGACAACTTCCCAATCCGTTGAGCAGCTACAATATGTAGTTCCGGGCCACCGACGATGTCGATGGTAGGCAAAGCGATCGAGGCGGCGGGAACAATACATGCCACTTTTGGTATTTCGGGTTACGTCTAACGATCGCGCGCTTAGGTTATTTACCATCGTTCAGCACGTCGACGTGTTCAACGTCACCGTATCACGCGTATTCCAGGCGACGACGACAAAGCGATTGCACGAGCGCGTTCGCAAATATCACTTTGTGCATTTATAATAAAAGCAAATATATAGGCAATAAAATACGACGCAAAAAAAAAAAAAAAAAAACTGTGCTTCTCCATTTCGGATAATTTCCTCTATCTGCGATGGATTCCTCGGTCCGCGCTTCACGTCCCACCTCGGAGCAGCTTTGCTTGACTATGTGGGGGAGCACCGTAATCTCTTTACTTGTGGGCTGTCCGCTAGCTACACATCGCGAGACAGAAATAATGAGTGGTGCGGGCTGGCTGCACGTTTGAACGCCAGCGGTGGTGCAGTGAAACCCGTGAAAAGAGGTGGAGAAAGGTGCATAAATTAGTATCAGATACGATACGAAACACCAACAAAAATCTCAAAATTCGCGGCAGCAGTGACGACTGCAATATCCCACTGCTTGATTGAAGTTGTGTTCAATGAGAACTTTTAGACGTGGACCGACTGGAAAAGTGCCACCAAAGCCAAGGCAACTCGCATATCGCACCACACGCGGAGGACGGGAGGAGGTCCTCCTCCGAAATCGCTTTCTGAGCTGGAGGAGCGGCTCGCCTCTGTGATAGGGCAAGTGGCGACGACCGGGATGCAGGAGACTCAGGAGTTCGGGATACGGGCACCGCCCGCCTCGGAGTCTGCATCAACGGTCATTTATATGTAGGGCCTGACTTTTTAGGGTTAAACCCGTATCTGCCCGATATTTACCCCCCGAACGAAATCTGTAAAATTCGGGTTTAACCCGAATCTACCCGAAAACATCCGGGTCGCGTGGCACACTCATAAGCCTGCATTAAAATAAACTTTGATAACATTGCTAAACATTAGTTCCATGTTAAGACAAATTTTTATTTTAAAAAAATCACCCGAATACACCCGAATTCCTGACGACAGAATATGCCGTAACGGGATTTAACAAGAATACACCCGAATTTTCAAATGAAAAATATCACCCGATATTTACCCCCCGAATTTGGCCAAAAATAAAACCCGAAAAAGTCAGGCCCTATTTATATGGCACCGCCCGAGGCCGCTTCTGCCTCACAGAGCGATGAAGGCAGGTCGACCTGTACATAGGTTCCGACCGCGTTGGCCTCGATAGCAGCCACGCGAAGTAACTTGCAGCCATCTCCGTTGAATGCTCTCGGCTTCGACAGGCCAAACGACTGGGTCCGAGCAACCGCTTGTGCAGCGACACTCAGCCGACAGTGTCATTCACAAGCGACGCGTTTAGAAGGCAAGGCAATACCAAACGTTCGGTGCCGTCGTTACGTGACATCACGCATCACGTGCCATCGGTTGCAAACAACTCGCTTGCTCGTGCGGTGCGCCTCGCGATTCAAGAACGGCATCGTTCGACGCGCCGTAGGAATATCAAAAGTTGCATGGGTCGTTCCCGCAAGGTCGATCGAGAGCGAGCGATCCTCGCCTAGCGACAGTGTCGGTCACGCGCAATCGGTAGCTCGGAATAGGGCCCCGGGAACGTGAGCCAGCCTGGAGCTCGAGGCGTAAACTATCTAGAGACTGCTCGAGCGCCAGCAGGCGGGGCAAAATCTCAGAGTCTCTAGGGTCAGAAGAAGTAAGGCTTGAACTGTTGATATGGGGGCCCCACGATCGTCCATAACTTTATCAGCTAAAGCTTCCAATGCTGTGAGCGACGGAGCCTGTGATACAGCCAAGAGATTGCGGATGGAAGGTGGTAAGCGGTGGAGAAAGAGTTCCCGGCGACAATCTTCGTCGAATGAGCTTTCCTTGTCTCCCAGAAAAGAATAAAGTCGGCGTAGCAGTTGCGAGGGCTTACTGTCGCCTAGTTCGTCAGCGGAAAGCAGCCGACAAAAACGCTCAGTGACTGAAGACTGCAAGCAGTCTAGGAGCTCTTTCTTGAGATGGGTGATACTGCGCGGCGGCGGCCGGATTGGCCACGATGTCGGCTACTTCAGCGATGTCCCGCTCGGAAAGCGTCTGAGGAAAACCCAGGAAAAACCCCAGACAGCACAGCCGGCACCGGGATTCGAACCCGGGTACCTCCCAGTCTCGACGTGACATGGCTAGCACGCTAACCACTGAGCCACGGGAGCTGGTACGGCACAGTTCCCCTAGAAGTCGGCCCAGGACGCACATATCCCCAGGGCGTCAGTCGTGACGTTGCCCACATACGTGAGGCCGACAACGGCAAGCCCTTTCACCATCACCACCACCACCACCCGCTCGGAAAGAGCGCGGATGGTCAGATGGTGCTTGGAAGGCTCGGCAAAGATGCCCTTGAGCACGAATTCGGACTCGTCTTGAGTGAACTACAAATGAGGGTTGTTCGGCCAAAAAGCAGGCAAATGGCATGAGGATGCCATCACTGCGACGCTGGACAAGCCATCAGGGCCATTGGCTGGGGGAGCGTGCGTCGGGTCCGTGTAGTAAGTCGTCGGTGTGCACGTCTGCTGGCTGCGACATTGGGACGTCCGGGTCACCACTTTGAGGAAGGTTCGACGCAACGGCGTGCTCAACAGAATCAGTGGCAGAACCACCCAGGGCTCGTGCCCGCGGATCAGTTTTTGGCTTTGCCCTCTACATCTCCTATGGTGTTTATTATACTATTGGATTTTCCGCCCGAATTCCTCCTATTAATGTTTCGTTTTTGGGAAAAATCTTTCCGGAAACAACACCGCAAGCGAGACAGCCCCGACGACCATTTGATGTTTCTTTTTTTTTTTTCTGAAAAGGTTTTATTCACAGTGATTACTTAGGTGTTACAGATGAAAATCAATCGCCGCCTATTCACACGAGGGTGGCAAGCCTTCGAAACGACCTTTCTCCTTGTATTTCTTTCTTTTTTACGATGCTCGTTCGTTACGCCATTCTTGCTATATTGTCAAGTAGGGTTTGCTTGCTTTCCAGTGATAACTTATGACACACGCCCATGCACTGGTCGCGCTGAGCCTGATTGAGGACTGGATGGACGAAAATGCTGGTGTGTTTGCCGGAGCCATATTAGTGCCAGACGGAGCCGCCAGTCATTGCAAGTAGTAGGTCCATTCTTTTCGCTTGCACCGCCTGCACCAGATCTGAACTGGGTTATTTCCGTGCTGCACTTTTCTGTTGAAAAGAAAGGCATTACTAATAAAGTTCCTTTCAGCTGGAAAGTGCAGCTCCCGAAAACCCGTCTTGCCTGGAGTCCAAGGTAGTGCAGTCCAGTGCAAGTGAAAAGAATGCGCTTAGTAATTGCAAGAACCCGTATCAACGGTATGAATTCCAGAAAAGATCGCACGTGACGGAATGGATATTTTCCACCACGGGTCACGGCAAGAGCTCGACTGACGGAATTGGTCGATTGACAGGAGAGGCCTATATATGCTACGACGAAAAAATTAAATGTGCAGGCTACATGCAGGCGTTAATGAGATACATAGAGATGGATTGAGCAATGAAAATGGACATGACGGATTGACGAAAGTGTACCACTTAGCGACCTCCGCGCTGCAATACTCGATAGTCCCGCAAGGAGAACGATCCTCCCCAACGTTCCAGATAGGATAGGCCTTCCCATCTTGCAAGCAAAACGTGGTCAGTAGTTGAAGAGAGCTCTTTTTGGAGTGTCTTGACTACGAGACACCTTGCCCGCTGTACAAGTAGCAAGGTTCGAGTCTCTCGGCGACTGTGGACAACAGCTTGGCACCTGGCGGACCACAAGACGGATGGTCCGCATGCGGTTAGCAGGACTCGCATGTGACCGTCGGGCGAACGCAGACGAGGCAAGGTTTCACGAAATCCACGGAACACCGAATGCGTGTGGATCTTCGCAGATTCCGCCGAAAAGCTTTGGCTAGACGACAGTCATGGATGACGTGTTCGTTCGACTCGGGGTGTCTGCAGAAGGAGCACGTAGAGTGGGGTACGATTCCCCAGCGTCCTAGTAGGTCACGAGCAGGCTGAACTCTCCAGGCGAATCGCCAGAGAATGTCCTGAAGGTCACCAGGGAGCCAGGACGGGACGAAAGCAGGCCACCGAATTTGAGCACCTTGTATAACGCGACGAGATGGTCCAGCTGTGGAAGCTACGAGAGTGGCCACACGGAGCGGTGGTGTTATTCCGGGGTCGACAGTGGGAGTTGCAACTCAGACTCGTTAGAAGAATCGCACTATTGCGGCTTGGAACCTTCCAGGTACCTCAGCGCTTGGACTGTTGTTCAGCTGTGCATCAGGCTTGAGATGGCGACGAAGGGGGCCTAGCCAATAATGTAGGAGTGCTTGGGCAGGGGTATGCTCCGATGACAAAATGCGCATTGAAGTACGCAATGCGAAACACCGACAGGCAATGGCAACATCCGGCACTGCCCGACCTCCTCTCTGTGGAGTCATGCGGAGCATCTGTTGATCGAGAAGTGCTGTTTTCCGACTCCAGAAGAACGAGAGGATCTCCGTGTTTATACGTGATGTTACAGTGGCAGGCGGCAGAAGAACGTGGGCCAGAAACCAAAGGTGGCCTAGAAAGACGCACCGGAGGAGATATGCTCGCCCTCTGTACGAGAAGTCGTACTCCTGCGACTGCGCGACACAAGTCCCGGATCCGCCGAGTGGCCAGTGGCTAGTTGAGAGGCGTGGAGCCATCTTGATAAAAAAAAAAACACCAAGTATGCGCGTGCTCGTGCATTGTTGCATCGGAAAGTCAGGGTTGACATAAAACGATCCAAGAGGGAGAATCTTGGACTTTTTGGTCTTTAGTTGACTGCCTGATACTGCTGCGTATTGCTCCTACGGCTGCAGGACTGCCGTGAGCGAGCATCGGTCGTTGATGAAGAGTGTGACGTCATCAGCATACGCAGATATCTTCCAACTTCCCGCTCCAGGAAGGGGGAGTCCATTGACTGCAATGGACGCTTCTACGCATTGTAAAAAAGGGTCCAAAGCCAGGGCGTAAAGGGCGGGAGAGAATGGGCAGCCTTGGCGGACACCTCGCTGGATGGGGAAGCAAGAGGACTGCAATCCTGCTACACTCATCTGGCTGCGGTGGTTGGCGTACAGCAAACGTATGCCGGACACAAAAATGTCTGGGAAGCCATAAGCGCTCAGCAGCGAAAAAAGGTATGCGTGTAACACTCTGTCAAATGCCTTGGCCTGGTCCAAGGAAAGGAAACCGCCGGACGCTGCCCGTCGCCGTGTGTAGTGCAAGAGGTCGCGGATCCCACTCAGGCTGTCGCACAGGCTACGGCCTGGTACACCGCATGATTGGCCAGCGTGAAGGAGCAGCGGGAGCATTTGACTGACTTGAAAGGCTATTGCTGCTGTGACGAGCTTGTAGTCGTTCTTGAGGAGAGTGACCGGCATCCACGATTCCGGATCTGCAGGATTACCAGCTTTCTTAGGCCCAAGTTTAATGCTTACCTGTCCAAAAAACGATGGGAGGGCTCCACCCTCGAAACCACATCGAACAACCTGTATGAAGAAGGTACGCAGCACCGGCCAGAACGTGCAGTAAAACTCTGCAGGTAGCCCGTCCGGTCCCGGGCTTGTACCACGCTTTGCTCTGCGCACAGCAGCATCGAGGTCTTCGAGGCGAATGAAGTCTTCAAACCTACTGCTCTCAGCCTGCGGGAGTGTTTTTAAGGCAAAAGCACCGAGAGAAATATCGGCAGTCGATGCAGGGTTTGAGTGCAGTCCACGGAAGAACCCAACGAACCCCGTTGCTACCTCGGAAGGATCTGCCGTGATGCTGCCATCCTGTCGCTGGAAACTGTGAACAGTTGCCTGAGCTTTGCCTGATGCCGACGTGTCATGGATGTAACGTAGGACTTCAGAGCCGGCCACCAATCTAGAGTGGCAGCGTTCTTGGAGAGCTGTAGCGGATGAACACCGCAAAAGAGTGAGTCGGCGGTGAATGAGTGACTCAAGGTACTCTGCCATCAATGGCGTCATTGGGTGACCCCTTCGCACGAAGCGTATCTTCCCAGAAAGGGAGTTCAATTCGCGTGTACGGTCTCTTGCACGACGCTTGCCCCCAGGCCTGCAGCACACCTCTCACCCAATGCTTGAAATCTTCAAATTCTTGGGCTGTTGGGTCGCGACCAGACAGGTATTCTCTGATCCGGACAGTTACATCGGCGACAATGATGGGATCGTTGAGAAGGGGTGGGGCAAGTCGCCGCGTCCCCGCCCCGCGACCAGGTATACGCGAAGCGTCCTGCACTAGGATTAGAGGCTTGTGGTAGCTGACATATGTCGCCGAAAACGTAGAGGTCACGACACTGCATTCCTTGACAGACGTCGATGCGGACCGGGGCACGTAGAACCTGTTTAAACGACTGGCAGAGGGTCCCCTTGACCATGTTGAAGCGAAAACATCATCATGAAGCAAAGGCCACGCATCAACTAGGTCGAAGACCGACAACAGCCGCCGCAGGCCTCTAGCGTTCCAAGTAGGCCTACCCTGTCCCGGACCTTGGACATCGCGATTTGAGTCGGTCACACAATTGATATCACCGGCTATCAAGACAGGACACTTGACTCGCACACAGTCCTCCACCTCACGGAAAAAAACGGTTCGATGCGGATGCAGGGGCATAAACGTTCACCAGACGATGCTTAGCATAGCCTATGAAAAAGTCGAAGCAAATAACCCTGCCATCGCTATCACACGAGACGAAACTATCATTTAGAACATGGCGACTGAAAATAACTATCCCAACGCCGGCATCTCTCTCTACACAAAAACGTAAAAAAAAATAAGAAAGAAAACGAGGCAACCGATATTTCCGCTTAAATTCGGCCACCTCTAACTTTGAAAGATGAAAGTCACTGAAAATGTTAGCCAGCTGTAGGACTCGAACCCACATCTTCTGGATTGCCGGTCCAGGGCTCTACCAATTCAGCTAAGCTAACACGCCTTCTCAGCGACTTCCAAGGGTGCGTCATCTGAAGGGACAAACCAGCCACTCTCTCTTTCATGTTCAACCTCCAACTTGTTTTGAAAATGTACTTCTTGGAGCTAGAGTATGTCGCACTTGAGTCTGTACCCCAGATTGACCACTTCGGCTTGCTTATTGGGATTTTTAAAACCCTGGACGTCAGTATCAGCACTTCCATACTAGAATCGCAAGGCACTGGATGAGTCCGACGACGAACCCGAGAACTGGCTCTCCAACGGGGACGCAGACTTCAGTTTCCTCCTCTGCTTGTTCCTAGACGGGCTGTCCCCGGATCCAGATGTTAACTGAAGGTCATGCTTGCTCTTGCGATCTTCACACGGAGCCATTTCGTCGTCTGATACTTTCGGCGAAGTATATGATGTTGTAGACGAGTTATCCACTGGAGGGTCTACGGCAGAGTCCGAAGGAGGCATGCCGGTCTCGAGTTTGAGGTGTAACCCTCCGTGTAGGAAATAAGGAAAATTTATTTACAGTGCACAGGTGACGTTTACAGGATGCAGGACAAGTAGCGGACTGCATATAACTATCTCAACAAGCTTTTACTAAAACTAGAACTAGTGCAATACCAACTCCTTTTTTTTATTGCCAACTGTTGCTTGTTAAATCACGTCACGTCACGATGCAGGAACAAGGAAAATTTATTTACAGAATGCAGGATAAGTGTGTATTGTCATCAAGCAGGAGAGCTACCTATGGAGGTAGTCCCCTTTGGACAGACACAAACTTGCAGGATAACTTGTATCGCCAACTGTAGGATGGGACAAGCGTTAGCTTGCCCACATCACTATGCATATAACTATGCAGGATATAACTATGCATATAACTATGCAGGATAAGGACGATCTAAATGATTACTGATGACAGTACGACTACGCCCATGCCCTGGCGGCGTTGAACTTGGTTGAGGACTGGATGGACGAAAATGCTGGTGTCTTTGCCGGAGCCATATTAGTGCCAGACGGAGCCGCCAGTCATTTCAAGAACCGGTATCAGCGGTATGAATTCCAGAAAAGATCGCACATGACGGGATGGGTATTTTCCGCTACGGGTCACGGCAAGAGCTCGGCTGACGTAACTGGTGGATTGATAAAGTACATGGATTCTCTGCACAACTTGAGGGCCCAGGCACCATCACTTAAAACTACTGCTGCGGCGACGGTAGCCATCTTAAGCCAAAAAATCGAGAGAATTTACGCTTTTGTTATTCGAAGCAAGTTCCCTAGAAACATTCCGGGTCTCAAAGAAGGAAGAATGGAAGGCAGTGCGAGCGGCCGTCGGAATCTGGTATTGCCACATGTGGACGAAATAGAGTGGACGCGTCACTGTCCAGATGTCCAGTGGAGCTTCCAGGGTACGCAACTGTCGCGACAAGATCGACTCCGACTCAAGCGACAAGGAAGCTTTATGTTGTGGCAACATAATCTGGCACCTACTTCCAGTATACGTATATCTATAGCGTTACCTATAGCTTGCCAAAATCTGCTAGATTTGGCGGCATGTAACTGCAGCGAACAATGAAAGATAGAGATGTGGGTGGCAAGTCAAAATGGAAGCTCCATCGTGTAGGTGGGAAGCAGCCATTTGAATCGATAAAGTAATGGTTTTTTGCCGTTACTGCATGTTATCAAGATCTCTTGCCTATTGTGTGGTGACACATCGGACCATACAGCGCCACATACACGTACATATCACTCAAGTACGGCAGTCGTCGAAAAAGCCAGGCGGCGGCGGAATTTGAACATTGCCGGTCGAATGCGCTAACCAATTACGCTACGCTGGCACCAGCTTTCCGACCACTAAGCAAGGGGCGTCATTCAACTAATATTCGACCATATTTCAATTGTTCATGTTCCAGGCTTCTTGAGGCTTACGCTGTGCATGGTCGTCTGTTCTGTGTTTCAGCCTCGGAACCGTTGTATATTATTTCCCTATAGGGTGACTAAATGCAAAAAAAGAGAGCTACATTTGGAGGTAGGCTCCTTTACACTAGAAGTGTGCACTAGCGTGTGTCTTGTCATCAAGCGAGATAACTACCTATGGAGGTAGCCTCTTTTACACTAGCGGCGTATTGTCATCAAGCAGGAGACCTACCTATGGAGGTAGGCTCCTTTACACTAGAAGTGTACACTAGCGTGTGTATTGTCATCAAGCGAGATAACTACCTATGGAGGTAGCCTCTTTTACACTAGCGGCGTATTGTCATCAAGCAGGAGAGCTACCTATGGAGGTAGGCTCATTTACACTAGAAGTGTACACTAGCGTGTGTATTGTCATCAAGCGAGATAACTACCTATGGAGGTAGCCTCTTTTACACTAGCGGCGTATTGTCATCAAGCAGGAGAGCTACCTATGGAGGTAGGCTCATTTACACTAGAAGTGTACACTAGCGTGTGTATTGTCATCAAGCGAGATAACTACCTATGGAGGTAGCCTCTTTTACACTAGCGGCGTATTGTCATCAAGCAGGAGAGCTACCTATGGAGGTAGGCTCCTTTACACTAGAAGTGTACACTAGCGTGTGTATTGTCATCAAGCGAGATAACTACCTATGGAGGTAGCCTCTTTTACACTAGCGGCGTATTGTCATCAAGCAGGAGAGCTACCTATGGAGGTAGGCTCATTTACACTAGAAGTGTACACTAGCGTGTGTCTTGTCATCAAGCGAGATAACTACGTATGGAGGTAGCCTCTTTTACACTAGCGGCGTATTGTCATCAAGCAGGAGAGCTACCTATGGAGGTAGGCTCCTTTACACTAGAAGTGTACACTAGCGTGTGTATTGTCATCAAGCGAGATAACTACCTATGGAGGTAGCCTCTTTTACACTAGCGGCGTATTGTCATCAAGCAGGAGAGCTACACGGCCTTTGTGTCTACACGGCCAGAAGCGAGTCTTTGTAATTCGTTCTGCATAAGAACCTTCGGGGAAGAGGACGTCCGTCAGTATGCCAGGCCCTGCGTGGGGAAGGTGAGTTTCCCGCATCAGTATGGTATGCGCGGCATTCTGTCAGGATATGTTCGATAATTTCCGGATGATGACAGTGACCGCAACTGGAATCCTCCCTGGAGCCGACCTTGAACAGTTGCGAGTTCGCGAACGCCCCCACATGCTTGGGATTCTGGAACAAACCGCTGTCCGGGACGGCTTGCACGCGACACAAGCAGCACGAGTAAAATATGTGCTCCGCAGAGATGTATGCCTTCCTGAGTTTCTCAACTTCCTTGTCGCCATGCGCAGTTGGTGTCCCGTGTTGAATGTCCCGTGCTACATGTGGGAACTCTGCAGTGGATCCCCTCCCATGGCGGAATTCCAGGCAACGAGGCTGCCGACAGGGCAGCAAAAGCAGCATTGCAGAAGACCAAGCTTAGTGCCATACCCTTCTCAAAGGCCGACAGCAAAATCCACCTAAAGAACACAATTCAACAACTCACTAGAAACCTCTGGAAGGCATCTCTACGCGGCCCGCAGATTACCTCTCTCTACAATAGATCCAGGGTCTGATAATAAATATCCCTGTCAGCCTATAGACAGAACTATTCAAACAGCTATTCCTAGGACCCGACTGGGACAACTAGATACAAGAAAAACACTTCACAAAATGAAGCTAACAAACTCCCCACTCTGCAGAACTTGCAACGTCCCTGAAGCTACGCATCACGTCATAATGCATTGTCCACTGTTTGAGAAACATATAGGCGAAAACTTCAAACGGCACTGGAAAAACTTGATAACCGTCCGTTCAGCTTTTACACGATTCTTGGACCTTGGCCCAGTCCTCAACAAGGCAATTAAGGCAAGGCCATGAGAGCATCACGTGCATTCTCGAAGAATAGCGGCATATCCAGCCACTACTAAAGAACAACAAGTGTAAACAGAACACAATAGTACATGTGATGCTCACTACAGAGTGTCACGTACGATAGTCACTGCCATATTGGCGAAACTCGAGAAATGGTGCCCTTTTGGGCAGCCACCAAGATCCACACTCTTAGAAATGAACTTCACCGCATCGCACGTTCCTAGCCAACCATCATCTTGAATGATATCTTTATCTGTCCTGATTTGTTGAAAACGGGAGGCGTACGCCATTTTTGTGACACTTATGCTGTTCATAATTGTCACAGAAAAGCCGGCTGTGCTGTCTGGGTTTTTTCCTGGGTTTTCCTCAGACGCTTTCAGACATATGTCGGCACAGTTCCCTTAGAAGTCGGCCCAGGACGCACATTCCCCCAGGGCGTCAGTCGTGACGTTGCCCATATATATACGTGAGGCCGACAACGGCAAGCCCTTTCACCACCACCACCACCACCACCTCATTTTTAAGAGTGCAGCTCCCGCTCAGTTAGTGAAGAAGAAGAAGAACAAGTGTTGAAAATAGACACATTCAAAGAGTGGCGTATAGCGTGGGCGGGGCCTTAGGGGCGGTCGCCCCGGGCGCAAGATGTTTTGGGGCGCAATTTATCGACGGAGAGAAAAAAAAAGTTGGCAACAAAAACGTTGAAATGAGGTTTAAAAAAATGGAAATTGTGAACATCGGGCGCGGTTGGAACGATCTTCTGGGCGGCTCAAAGACGGAGGCGATTGAAGCGAGGTTCAATAAACCACGCCGGTGTAAAATTGTATCCCGTGTGGTTCGGAAGTGTATAGATTGTGCGCGTTGGGATAGCAGCGCGTATTCTCAAAGCGAAACAACCGAAGCGTGTTTTTTTTTTTTTTTGGGGGGGGGGGGGGGAGGGCGCGATACTCGTTTCGCCCCGGGCGCTGGGAACCCACGCTACGCCGCTGCGCTTATTTCAACACTCCAGTTCTGCTTCAACCTTCACTAGGAACAACAGAAACGTATTGGCGTGTACTCGCTTCGAATACTAATAATAGGCACTGAGGCCGCACACTTGTTGTGCGGTTGTATATGTGTTGTGTACAACTTTCAGCATGTATAGGAAACCAACTTTATTTTATGACGACGATTCATTAGTTTCGTCGCCAGGGGGCGGTACACACATGGAGAAAGCAGAGCCGTGTATGCCAAAGGGAGTCTGGCCATTAATGGAACATGCCTATACCTGGAGCTCCACCCACTTTTTGAGCTCTCTGGCCAGTCACGAGCCAAAATACAGTTCGCTATTAACCCCAGGCTATCCAAGCTATATATTACCTGTATTAACTGGGTGCCGACATTTTCGGGAAACTGGATCGGATTAGATTGGATAGGATATTCCCTTATGACCTAGCAACATAATGGATTTTGCGTCCACTTTTAACGGCGCCATCTGGATGGTTAGGGGCACGCCGGGAAGACGCAGAATAGCAGAAGGCAGAAGTAGCAGAAGCAGAAGTGCTTGCTAGCAGAACTGATTGGCCGGCAGAACCGCTAGTTGGAACAGACTGCCGGTATTATACGTATTTTAACTATGAAACATAACAAGACTGAACCAAGAACGGGCAAAGGTGTGTATATGAATAAAAGTATGTCATAAAATGAAAATTTTTGGCCATTTGTAGCGTTTTCATCGCTATTTGCCTGTGATCGCTGTCGTTACTAGGCCTAACAAGGACGACGAAACATATTATTTTCAGGTAAACATCGACACTGGAGCGTAATTTAAAGGTGATTTGCAAGATAATTGCAACAGAATGTACACTTACGGAATAAAATTGACGTAATCTGTAAAAACAAATTGGTCATGAAATCCTCGCTTCGCCGTTCCAAGCTACGCCGCCATTTTCGGGAAAATTTTGGTGTCATGGCGGCCCGCATAGAAAACAGCAGCCAATGAAAACGCTCAATTTGATTGACAGGTCGAGCCCCTTTTTTAGGCTCCTCCTAATGGCCAGACTCCCTTTGGCATACACGGCACTGGGAGAAAGTTGGTTCTGCATCCACACTCTAAAAACTGAACTTCACCGCATAGCACGCTGTCAATTTGGATATGCAATTTGGATACGCATATGCAATTTGGATATGTATATCCAAATTGACACAAAAAGGCGTACGCCTCCCTCTCGCCTTCTTCTATTTGTTGAAAACGGGAGGCGTACGTTTTTTTGCGTGACAATTATGAACAGCATAAGTGTCACAAAAAAAGGCGTACGCCTCCCGTTTTCAACAAATCAGGGCAGACAACGATATCATTGGAGATGACGGTCGGCTAGGAGCGTGCTATGCGGTGAAGTTCATTTTTAAGAGTGCAGAATACGCTCCGCCCCTTGTTTTCAGCAAATCAGGGGCGAGAACGTTGTCATTCGGGATGCTGGTTGGCTTGGAGCCTGCTATGTGGTGAAGTTCATTTCTAAGAGTGTATAGATGAGTTCCGAACAGAGTGACGGTCCCGAATGAGCAGTGACACGCAACGTGAGGCACTCGGCCAACGATCTACATATCCAATATTCCCCAGAGAGATAAGGATAATCATGATGGGTTTACGCACGTCGCGAGCCAAACAAGAGATAGATCTGCAACGGCATTCGAAAGTGATAACCAAATAATAAAGTCGGCGCAGCAGTTGCGAAAGCTTACTGTCGCCTCCCAGGTGAAAATGGGCTGCAATCCGAAATGGTTTATGAAACCATTTCCACTTGAAATCACTTTGTACGTAAGTGGTTTAGATTTGCAAAAAGGTTTCATAAACCACTCGGAATTCCAGACCATTTCCACCAGGGCTAGTTCTTAAGCGGAAAGCAGCCGACGAAACGCTCCAGTGACTGAAGACTGCGGCGGCGGGCGGATTGGCCGCGATGTCGGCTACTTCAGTGATGTCCCGCTCGGAAAGAGCGGCGATGGTCAGATGGATGCCCTTGGGCACGAATTCGGGCTCGGCTTGAGCGAACCATAAATGAGGGTTGTTCGGCCAAAAAGCAGTCAAATGGCACGAGGATGCAAGATGAAAGATGAAAGTCACTGAAAAGGTTAGCCAGCTGTAGGGATCGAACCCACATCTTCTGGATTGCCGGTCCAGGGCTCTACCAATTGAGCTAAGCTAACACGCCTCTCCAGCGACTTTCGGGGTGCGTCATCTGAAGGGACGACAAACCAGCCACTCACTCTCACTCACCCTCCTTTCACTCTTACATTTTTGCTCACTCATCATACACACATTCATACGACGGAAGATGAGACGGAAGATACGACGAGGATGCGATCACTGAGACGCTGGACGAGCCATCAGGGCCCCACCGGCTGGGGGTGTGCACGTCTGCTGGCTGCGACATTGGGACGTCTGGGTCACCACTTCGACGAAGGGTCGATGCAACGGCGTGGTCAACAGAACCAGCGGCAGAACCACGCCAGGCCCGTGCCCGTGGATCAGCTTTTGGCTTTGTCCTCTGCAGCTACTATTGTGTTTATTATATTCTTCGATTTTCGTCCCGAACTCCTTCTAATGTTTCTTTTTTTTGGGAAAAAAATCTTCCCGGAAACAACGCCGCAAGCGATGCTGCACCGACGACCGTGCTTTTCTTTTCTTTCTTTTTTTTTAATCATCTTCTTGTAATCCATGTCATTTCTTTCCATGTCGCTGTATCCATGCCATTCTTTCACCGTTGGTTGGTCTATCCTTTACTTCCCAATTCTTTTCTTTTCCTTTTTTTATATTTTAATCTTCTTTCTTCCATCTTCATTCTTCTTCTTGTCTTGCTTTCTTCATTCTTTCGTTTTTATTTACTTTAATCTTCTTTCTTCATCTTCGTTCTTCTTTTCTTTCATTCTTCATTCTTTTCTTCTTATTTATTTCCTTCTTTCTTCTTTTTGTTGCGGAATAGCAAGCCGACGTCCCGTTTGGCTAACCTTTCCCCCCGTTTTCTGTCTTTTTTTTTCTTTTTTTTTTGCCTTTCGACGACCGTTCGATGTGTGTATCGTCATCAAGCGAGATAACTACCTATGTACAGTCTTGGGTAGTAACTGAGTTACTTTTAACTTGTAACTGTAACTAGTTACTTTTGGGGGTAACTAGTTACAGTAACTAGTTAAATTTTCAGAGAAGTAGCTTTTAACTGTAACTAGTTACTATTTCTGTGAATGTAACTGCAAAATGTAGTTACTAGAATAAATGTCGTTCTTTTTTTTTCTTTACCCTACCTTGTGGGATAACCGCGTATTAACTTACACTGTGTCTGGTTAAGTGTAAGACAACTTTTATCGCACTTCAGTAAATGTAAATAAATGTATGTTATTAACAATTGGATCACCCTCTCATGGTCATTTCTATAAAAAGTAACTGTAATGTAACTATAAGTTACTTTCCCTCAGTAACTATACCTGTAACTAGTTACTCGTCCACGAAAGTAACTATAACTGTAACTTAGTTACTATTTTTGCCAGATAAACTGTAATTGTAACTCAGTTACTTTTTAGAAGTAACTTACCCAAGACTGCCTATGTAGGCAGCCTCTTTTACACAAACTCTATCTTGTATTGTCAACTGTATAGAATGGGACAAGCGTAAGCTTGCCATATAACAACCAGATAACGGTTTCATATTTATTCCCGGGTGAATAGTGATAACACTTGTCGCGACTACGCCCATGCCCCCGGCTGCGCCGAACTTGGTTGAGGAATGGATGGACGAAAATGCTGGTGTCTTTGCCGGAGCCATATTAGTGCCAGACGGAGCCGCCAAGCATTTCAAGAACCGGTATCAGCGGTGGGCGCGTTTTCTTATTCGACCCGAGCAGCCGGGGAATTGGGTGTAACGACGTCAGAGCCTTTATCATCACGTGACTGCAGAGGAACCACCTTTGACCGGAATTTTGGAACGGCTAGATTTCCTCTGCGCTGAAAATGGCGGACTGGCCTGACGGGCGAGACGACGTGGAAGTGGTGGCATATACTGTCTGTTCAACAACTTACCGCAGATGCGTGCATTCTAGCAGATTTTGAAAATATTCCACAGTTTTTAACCAGTCCTACATTTCCAAATTGGACGCCAGCCAAACTGTGTGTTAACAGAACGGTTGGTAGCAGACGACGCACCGTCGTCTGCTAGCTTGTGTGTGACGTCACAGCGACGGTTACCCTTCTTCGGAGCGGCACTCCCTGTCTACTCTGGCTAGTTTTCGCCGCAGAGTTATGACGTCATTTCCGCTACTCTGGCTATTTTTCACCGGCTCAAAAGTAACTCGGAGTTGCCAGAGTTGAACAAGAAAATGCACCCGGTATGAATTCCAGAAAAGATCGCACGTCACGGAATGGATATTTTCCGCACGGATCACGGCAAGAGCTCGGCTGACGGAATTGGTGGATTGATAAAGCACATGGACTCCCTGCACAACTTGCGGGCCCAGGCACCATCACTCATAACTTCTGCTGCGGCGACGGTAGCCATCTTGAGCCAAAAAATCGAGAGGATTACGCTTTTGTTATTAGAAGCAAGTTCCCTAGAAACTTTCCCGGTCTCAAAGAAGGAAGACTGGAAGGCAGTGCGAGCGGCCGTCGGAATTTAGTATTGCCACATGTGGACGAAAAAAAGTGGATGGAGATGGACGCGCCACTGTCCAGATGTCCAGAGTTTCCGAAGAACAACCAAGTAGTTTCTGAAAAGGAACATTTCATGAACAAAACAGGAAAATATTGTATACAAATAAACCAGTTCTTGACGACTAGGTGCTTAAAAAGCGCATGGCTGTCTTATTGCGCGCGATTATTACATGTTGGTTGTATCACGGTTCAAGGTTTCAAGCTGCCCGGCATTCCCCAGTTTGTCGTGCACTATCCCGAGGTGTGCTGAGAGGGAACCTTCCGTTTTGCGGACACATGTAGTTCATAGCCTGGACTATGGAACTGTAAAATATGAGGCAGGTCGGAGATAGGATTTTTGTGAAACGCGAGTGCAAGAAAAATAAAGCCCGATTTTTGAGAGCATAGCTGTACTCTACACCACCTTGCCGAAAATGGGCAACGTACAGGCATGTAAGTTTGACGACAGCAATTTAACGCTTCGACCTGCACGCCGGTACCTCATATATCTCGATGGCGTGTATATGAGGAGTATACTACAAAGACAAGTATGAGCAAAATCTGATTTTTTTGCAACTTTGGCGATTTTTAATTGAGGATCAGAATATAATTGACCCGTGCTGTATACGCACGCTGAAAGCCACTGCACCTGACATATTGCACACAAAAAATCTATAGTTTAAGACTGTTGGCTGGCGAGGAACAAAATGTCAGAGTCGCTCCGTCAGAAAGCCCCGCCGCCGAGTCAATTTCTTTGTTCCTTCTTTTTTCTTTTTTTCCTGCAGACCAAAATACATTGATCCAAGATATTTATTGCTCCTGTGTGTATGCGTGTTGCGGTACAACATATATTTTTTCAAAGGAAATCGGTAGTGGTGCCCGGACCTCCCCGCCTGAGTTGAGATGGAATCACCCACGTAGTAAACATATAGAGGCTTCTTCGCGACTTCTTCAGCCGCTGTGGACGGATCTTGTATAGGATGACGAAACCGTGATGTGGGATAAACGTCCACATCTAACGCACACGATATAAGAGCCAGATGTATAGTCCCACCTGTACATTGTCCAATGATCCAAGCTATCGGCGGATGTGTATCCTTTCCTCCCTGGAAGGCGTTCAACCTCACTCGAGGAGCTTCAAGGGTACGGAACTGTCGCGACAAGATCGCCTCCGACTCAAGCGACAAGGAAGCTATATGTCGCGGCAGCAAAATCTTGCACCTACTTCCAGTAGGTATATCTAACGTTGCCTGTCGTTTGCCAAAATCTGCTAGATTTGGCGGTATGTAACTGCAGCGAACAATGAAAGATAAAGCTAGAGGGATGATACTCGGTCAGTAAGAAGGAACGGACGACTGGTTGCCGAATTCATTCCGTTCGTCGTCAAAAACGGTCGGCACGGTCGTTTTCCGAACATGAAGTGGTACCAGCAGTATACAGTTGGTCAGGAGGCGGGGAAAGGCGGCGAGATCGGCGGGGGTACAGGACACGCTCCGAAGCGCCTCGTTGGCGTGGACGAGGAGAGAAATTCCGCCGGCGAGTGGCGGCTTGTATACGTGAGGACGAGCAGTATAGGGCTCGGTGTAGGAGATCGGGACCCGGGGCCCTATTCCGGGGTGCGTCGCTCGCGCAATCGAGTCGTTTGCAAGCGACGGCACGTGGTGTGTGATGTCGTCGAACGACGGCGCCGAGAATTTGGTATTCCTGTCCTTCCAGACGAGCCGCGCGTGAACGATCCTGTCGTTTGACCGATGCGCACGCCTGTTCAGCGGGGAGAGCTCAGCAGAAGGGAACGTGAAAAAGAGCAACTTTTAGCACGAACCACCAGAAGACGACTGCCGCTATAGGCAGGTTCCGACCCTCGTAAGCTAGCAACGTGTGTAATGCTCGTTACTATTCCGAACCCCCTCCCCCCCCGTTTTTTGTTCTTTGTTTTTCTACATTCTATAGCAGCTTTCCGCTATAGCAAATTTTTCCACCGCTGACAGTGAATACATGCAGTGAAAAGCAAAGGAACCACTGACAACTTCCCAATCCGTTGAGCAGCTACAATATGTAGTTCTGGGCCACCGACGATGTCGATGGTATAGGCAAAGCGATCGAGGCGGCGGGAACAATACATGCCACTTTTGGTATGGCGGGTTACGTCTAACGATCGCGCGCTTAGGTTATTTACCATCGTTCAGCACGTCGACGTGTTCAACGTCACCGTATCACGCGTATTCCAGGCGACGACGACAAAGCGATTGCACGAGCGCGTTCGCAAATATCACTTTGTGCATAAAAGCAAATATATAGGCAATAAAATACGACGCAAAAAAAAAAAAAACTGCGCTTCTCCATTTCGGATAATTTCCTCTATCTGCGATGGATTCCTCGGTCCGCGCTTCACGTCCCACCTCGGAGCAGCTTTGCTTGACTATGTGGGGGAGCACCGTAATCTCTTTGCTTGTGGGCTGTCCGCAAGCTACACATCGCGAGACAGAAATAATGAGTGGGTGCGGGCTGGCTGCACATTTGAACGCCACCGGTGGTGCAGTGAAACCCGTGAAAAGAGGTGGAGAAAGGTGCATAAATTAGTATCAGATACGATACGAAACACCAACAAAAATCTCAAAATTCGCGGCAGCAGTGACGACTGCAATATCCCACTGCTTGATTGAAGTTGTGTTCAATGAGAACTTTTAGACGTGGACCGACTGGAAAAGTGACACCAAAGCCAAGGCAACTCGCATATCGCACCACACGCGGAGGGCGGGAGGAGATCTTCCTCCGAAATCGCTTTCTGAGCAGGAGGAGCGGCTCGCCTCTGTGATAGGGCAAGTGGCGACGACCGGGATGCAGGAGACTCAGGAGTTCGGGATACGGGCACCGCCGGCCTCGGAGTCTGCATCAACGGTCATTTATATGGCACCGCCCGAGGCCGCTTCTGCCTCACAGAGCGATGAAGGCAGGTCGACCTGTACCAGGGATGGGCAGTATTTAAATACATTGTAATTAAAATACTATTTAAAATATAAATACATGTATTTATATTTCGTAGTGAAATACAGACTTGGAAAATGTATTTATAATTATATTTAAATACCAATTTACGAGTATTTATTCTTGTAAATACTTTATAAATACTCTTAAATACAGAATATACTGACTCATATCTTAAAGTTGCCCTGGATATGACCTTTCGGGAAGAAGGGCGAGTTCGGGACGCAATTATGCCGGGTTTGCGCTAGCATGCGCATGCGACAAACCATTTTAGATGCCGAGTTTTTCACTGTTGTTGCGGACAACGGTCGTGACTACCCGATTACATTGTTCTACGAAGCATCTTCGTCAAATTTAATACAAGCATTTGTTCATCGGCACCTGTGGAGATGCTGTTCGCCTTTGCGAATCTGATTGTACGGCCGAACAGAAGATGCTTAAAAGAAGCAGTCTTTGAGAAATTTCTAATATTAAAATTACCATGATAATCTAACAAATAAATGCTATTCTTTCTCGCTGATTTGTCCTTATGATCATAATTATTTCAGTAATTCCAGATGACATCTTCCTCACAGTATTTATGGTAGTAGTTTATAATTTGTATTTAAATACTCATGTTGAAAACTATTTATGAAGAGTATTTAAATACTCCTGTCAACAAAGTATTTTGAATTTATATTTAAATACTCAAAAAATGTATTTATGCCCATCCCTGACCTGTACATAGGTTCCGACCGCGTTGGCCTCGATAGCAGCCACGCGAAGTAACTTGCAGCCATCTCCGTTGAATGCTCTCGGCTTCGACAGGCCAAACGACTGGGTCCGAGCAACCGCTTGTGCACCGACACTCAGCCGACAGTGTCATTCACAAGCGACGCGTTTAGAAGGCAAGGAAATACCAAACGTTCGGTGCCGTCGTTACGTGACATCACGCATCACGTGCCATCGGTTGCAAACAACTCGCTTGCTCGTGCGGTGCGCCTCGCGATTCAAGAACGGCATCGTTAGACGCGCCGTAGGAATATCAAAAGTTGCATGGGTCGTTCCCGCAAGGTCGATCGAGAGCGAGCGATCCTCGCCTACCGACAATGTCGGTCACGCGCAATCGGTAGCTCGGAATAGGGCCCCGGGAACGTGAGCCAGCCTGGAGATCGAGGCGTAAACTGTCTAGAGACTGCTCGAGCGCCAGCAGGCGGGGCAAAATCTCACAGTCTCTAGGGTCAGAAGAAGTAAGGCTTGAACTGTTGATATGGGGGTCCCACGATCGTCCATAACTTTATCAGCTAACGATGAAAGATGAAAGTCATTGAAAAGGTTAGCAAGGCCTTGTATGTGATTGTCCCTTCTATGTTGTTCCAGCCTCAGAACATCAGTTATCTCATTAATCAGCTAAAACTGCCAATGCTGAGAGCCACGGAGCCTGTGATACAGCCAAGAGATTGCGGATGGAAGGCGGTAAGTGGTGGAGAAAGAGTTCCCGGAGACATCTTCGTGGAATGAGCTTGCCTTGTCTTCCAGAAAAGAATAAAGTCGGCGTAGCAGTTGCGAGGGCTTACTGTCGCCTAGTTCGTCAGCGGAAAGCAGCCGACAAAAACGCTCAGTGACTGAAGACTGCAAGCAGTCTAGGAGTTCTTTCTTGAGATGGGGGTGATACTGCGCGGCGGCGGGTGGATTGGCAACGATGTCGGCTACTTCAGTGATGTCCCGCTCGGAAAGAGCGAGGATGGTGAGATGGTACTTGGAAGGCTCGGCAAAGATGCCCTTGAGCACGAATTCGGACTCGTCTTGAGTGAACCACAAATGAGGGTTGTTCGGCCAAAAAGCAGGCAAATGGCATGAGGATGCCATCACTGCGACGCTGGACAAGCCATCAGGGCCATCGGCTGGGGGAGCGTCGGGTCCGTGTAGTAAGTCGTCGGTGTGCACGTCTGCTGGCTGCGACATTGGGACGTCCGGGTCACCACTTTGAGGAAGGTTCGACGCAACGGCGTGCTCAACAGAATCAGTGGCAGAACCACCCAGGGCTCGTGCCCGCGGATCAGCTTTTGGCTTTGCCCTCTACATCTCCTATTGTGTTTATTATACTATTGGATTTTCCGCCCGAATTCCTCCTATTAATGTTTCGTTTTTGGGAAAAATCTTTCCGGAAACAACACCGCAAGCGAGACTGCCCCGACGACCATTTGATGTTTCTTTTTTTCTGAAAAGGTTTTAGTCACAGTGATTACTTAGGTGTTACAGATGCAAATCAATCGCCGCCTATTCACACGAGGGTGGCAAGCCTTCGAAACGACCTTTCTCCTTGTATTTCTTTCTTTTTTACGATGCTCGTTCGTTACGCCATTCTTGCTATATTGTCAAGTAGGGTTTGCTTGCTTTCCAGTGATAACTTATGACACACGCCCATGCACTGGTGGCGCTGAGCCTGATTGAGGACTGGATGGACGAAAATGCTGGTGTGTTTGCCGGAGCCATATTAGTGCCAGACGGAGCCGCCAGTCATTGCAAGTAGTAATTGCAAGAACCCGTATCAACGGTATGAATTCCAGAAAAGATCGCACGTGACGAAATGGATATTTTCCACCACGGGTAACGGCAAGAGCTCGACTGACGGAATTGGTCGATTGACAGGAGAGGCCTATATATGCTACGACGAAAAAATTAAATGTGCAGGCTATATGCAGGCGTTAATGAGATACATACAGATGGATTGAGCAATGAAAATGGAAATGACGGATTGACGAAAGTGTACCACTTAGCGACCTCCGCGCTGCAATACTCGATAGTCCCGCAAGGAGAACGATCCTCCTCAACGTTCCAGATAGGATAGGCCTTCCCATCTTGCGAGCAAAACGTGGTCAGCAGTTGAAGAGAGCTCTTTTTGGATTGTCTTGACTACGAGACACCTTGCCCGCTATACAAGTAGCAAGGTTCGCGTCTCTCGGCGACTGTGGACAACAGCTTGGCACCTGGCGGACCACAAGACGGATGGTCCGCGTGCGGGTAGCAGGACTCGCATGTGACCGTCGGGCGAACGCAGACGAGGCAAGGTTTCACGAAATCCACGGAACACCGAATGCGTGTGGACCTTCGCAGATTCCGCCGAAAAGCTTTGGCTACGACAGTCATGGATGACATGTTCGTTCGACTCGGGGTGTCTGCAGAAGGAGCACGTAGAGTGGGGTACGATTCCCCAGCGTCCTAGTAGGTCACGAGCAGGCTGAACTCTCCAGGCGAATCGTCAGAGAATGTCCTGAAGGTCACCAGGAAGCCAGGACGGGACGAAAGCAGGCCACCGAATTTGAGCACCTTGTATAGCGCGACGAGAGGGTGTGTGGAAGCTACGAGAGTGGCCACATGGAGCGGTGGAGTTATTCCGGGGTCGACAGTGGGAGTTGCAACTCAGACTCGTTAGAAGAATCGCACTATTGCGGCTTGGAACCTTCCAGGTACCTCAGCGCTTGGACTGTTGTTCAGCTGTGCATCAGGCTTGAGATGGCGACGAAGGGGGCCTAGCCAATAATGTAGAAGTGCTTGGGCAGGGGTATGCTGCGACGACAAAATGCGCATTAAAGTACGCAATGCGAAACACCGACAGGCAATGGCAACATCCGGCACTGCCCGATCTCCTCTCTGTGGAGTCATGCGGAGCATCTGTTGATCGAGAAGATGCTGTTTTCCGACTCCAGAAGAACGAGAGGATCTCCGTGTTTATACGTGATGTTAGAGTGGCAGGCGGCAGAAGAACGTGGGCCAGAAACCAAAGGTGGCCTAGAAAGACGCACCGGAGGAGATATGCTCGCCCTCTGTAAGTCGTACTCCTGCGACTGCGCGACACAAGTCCTGGATCCGCCGAGTGGCCAGTGGCCAGTTGAGAGGCGTGGAGCCATCTTAATAAAAAAAAAACACCAAGTATGCGCATGCTCGTGCATCGTTGCATCGGAAAGTCAGGGTCGACATAAAACGATGCAAGAGGGAGAATCTTGGACTTTTTGGTGTTTAGTTGACTGCCTGATACTGCTGCGTATTGCTCGTACGGCTGCAGGACTGCCGTGAGCGAGCATCGGTCGTTGATGAAGAGTGTGACGTCATCAGCATACGCAGATATCTTCCAACTTCCCGCTCCAGGAAGGGGCAGTCCATTGACTGCACGGGACACTTCTACGCATTGTAAAAAAGGGTCCAAAGCCAGGGCGTAAAGGGCGGGAGAGAATGGGCAGCCTTGGCGGACACCTCGCTGTATGGGGAAGCAAGAGGACTGAAATCCTGCTACACTCATCTGGCTGCGGTGGTTGGCATACAGCAAACGTATGCCGGACACAAAAATCTCTGGGAAGCCATAAGCGCTCAGCAGCGAAAAAAGGTATGCGTGTAACACTCTGTCAAATGCCTTGGCCTGGTCCAAGGAAAGGAAACCGCCGGACGCTGCCCGTCGCCGTGTGTAGTGCAAGAGGTCGCGGATCTCACTCAGGCTGTCGCACAGGCTGCGGCCTGGTACACCGCATGATTGGCCAGCGTGAAGTAGCAGCGGGAGCACTTGAGTGACTTGGAAGGCTATTGCTGCTGTGACGAGCTTGTAGTCGTTCTTGAGGAGAGTGATCGGCCTCCACGATTCCGGATCTGCAGGATTACCAGCTTTCTTAGGCCCAAGTTTAATGCTTACCAGTCCAAAAAACGATGGGAGGGCTCCAGCCTCGAAACCACGTCGAACAACCTGTATGAAGAAGGTACGCAGCACCGGCCAGAACGTGCAGTAAAACTCTGCGGGTAGCCCGTCCGGTCCCGGGCTTGTACCACGCTTTGCTCTGCGCACAGCAGCATCGAGGTCTTCGTGGCGAATGAAGTCTTCAAACCTACTGCTCTCAGCCTGCGGGAGTGTTTTTAAGGCAAAAGCACCGAGAGAAATATCGGCAGTCGATGCAGGGTTTGAGTAAAGCCCACAGAAGAACACAACGAACTCCGTTGCTACATCGGAAGGATCTGCCGTGATGCTGCCATCCTGTCGCTGGAAACTGTGAACAGTTGCCTGAGCTTTGCCTGATGCCGACGTGTCATGGATGTAACGTAGGACTTCAGAGCCGGCCACCAATCTAGAGTGGCAGCGTTCTCGGAGAGCTGTAGCGGATGAACACCGCAAAAGAGTGAGTCGGCGGTGAATGAGTGATTCAAGGTACTCTGCCATCAATGGCGTCATTGGGTGACCCCTGCGCACGAAGCGTATCTTCCCAGAAAGGGAGTTCAATTCGCGTGTACGGTCTCTTGCACTACGCTTGCCTCCAGGCCTGCAGCACACCTCTCACCCAATGCTTGAAATCTTCCAATTCTTGGGCTGTTGGGTCGCGACCAGACAGGTATTCTCTCATTCGGACAGTAACGTCGGCGACAATGATGGGATCGTTGAGAAGGGGTGGGGCAAGTCGCCACGTCCCCGCACCGCGACCACGTATACGCGAAGCGTCCTGCACTAGGATTAGAGGCTTGCGGTAGCTGACATATGTCGCCGAAAACGTAGAGGTCACGACACTGCATTCCTTGACAGACGTCGATGCGCACCGGGGCACGTAGAACCTGTCTAAGTGACTGGCAGAGGGTCCCCTTGACTATGTTGAAGCGAAAACATCATCATGAAGCAAAGGCCACGCATCAACTAGGTCGAAGACCGACAACAGCCGCCGCAGGCCTCTAGCGTTCCAAGTAGGCCTACCCTGTCCCGGACCGCAGACATCGCGATTTGAGTCGGTCACACAATTGATATCACCGGCTATCAAGATAGGACACTTGACTCGCACACAGTCCTCCACCTCACGGAAAAAAACGGGGGGGGGGGGAATATAGGTTTATTGCAAAACAAAACAAAAAACACGAAAGAGGGGAAAGGTTAGCCTGGCTCCAGCAGCCGACTTGTCTATTCCCGCTTACAAAAAGGAAAAGGGAGAAAAGGAAAAATAAAGAGAAAGAAGAAAAAAGAAAGACAAATCGGAAAGAGCGAAAGAAGAGGCGCAGTCACAGGCTCAGCGCGAGCCCTGTGTCGGTAAGGAAGCGTACGAGTTCCCTTCCGACGCGCCACTGAATGGGGCGTTGCAGAGGGCCCAGTAGCGTTGCCAGCGTGACCTCCCTGAGCCCTAGGGCAGCTAGCCGCTCCATCAGAGTGGCACGGGGAGCGGCGAACAGGCGACAGTGGAGGAGTAGGTGGGAAGTGGTGCCCTCGGTAGAGCAGGCTGCACATGTAGGGGTGTCAAGCGTGTTGAGTTGGAAGAGCCGTGTTGGCGTTCGAGCCACGCTTAACCGAAGACGGTGGATAACGGACGCCTCCCTCCTCGTGATGTTTGGGGGAGGGCTCTACCAATTGAGCTAAGCTAACACGCCTTCTCAGCGACTTCCAAGGGTGCGTCATCTGAAGGGACAAACCAGCCACTCTCTCTTTCATGTTCAACCTCTAACTTGTTTTGAAAATGTACTTCTTGGAGCAAGAGTATGTCGCACCTGAGTCTGTACCCGAGATTGACCACATCGGCTTGCTTATTGGGATTTTTAAAACCCTGGACGTTAAGTGTCAGTATAAGCACTTCCATACTAGAATTGCAAGGCACCGGATGAGTCCGACGACGAACCCGAGAACTGGCCCTCCAACGGGGACGCAGACTTGAGTTTCCTCCTCTTCTTCTTCCTAGACGGGCTACCCCCGGATCCAGATGTCAACTGAAGGTCATGCTTGCTCTTGCGATCTTCACACGGAGCCATTTCGTCGTCTGATACTTTTGGCGAAGTATATGATGTTGTAGACGAGTTATCCACTGGAGGGTCTACGGCTGAGTCCGAAGGAGGGATGCCGGTCTCGAGTTTGAGGTGTAACCCTTCGTGTAGGAAATAAGGAAAATTTATTTACAGTGCACAGGTGACGTTTACAGGATGCAGGACAAGTAGCGGACTGCATATAACTATCTCAACAAGCTAGGACTAAAACTAGAACTAGTGCAATACCAACTCCTTTTTTTTTTATTGCCAACTGTTGCTTGTTAAATCACGTCACGTCACGATGCAGGAATAAGGAAAATTTATTTACAGTGCACAGGTGACCTTTACAGGATGCAGGATAAGTGTGTATTGTCATCAAGCAGGAGAGCTACCTATGGAGGTAGTCCCCTTTGGACAGACACAAACTTTTTTTTTTTTTGCTTTGGACAGACACAAACTTTTTTTTTTTTTGCTTTGTACGGACACAAACTTGCAGGATAACTATGCAGGATAAGAGTGCATTGGCATCAAATGAAAGGCCGGCCACAGGGGCAGGCTTCCTGCAGCATCTCAAATAGACTCGAACAACATTCTGAATACCAACTCTCGCCCAGCGACTAAGGCTGGTCAGAGATTGCTATACGTGTCCGTTTCGCCATGCAACAGTCCATGACACTGGAAAGCTGCAAGTGGGAGAACAACACGAGGATGTGGACACCTCATAGGTTAACATGGAACTTGCCATTGTCCACCCTGAAGAGGATGTCAGAGGTCATCCAGCGACGGTGAAACTCAACTGCTCCAAGTACCGCACGCTCCCTGCAAAGAACTTTGCGAATACCGGCGTTAACTAGCCGAATCACCTCCTGCACACTGCGGCTCTCCTGCGCGTGCACTCGTCGACAGCGTGAAATTCACACTTGGTAGTTGATTTCGACCACCAAGAGCACAAAATGCCGCCTATCCCGCTGCGAGACAGGGAGGGGGTACAGACCACGAACTGTGCTCCACTCAACATCCGTCAGGCTATAGAGGCCTGCTACACGATGCCACAGGGCACCCGGCAACAAACATAAACTGAAAGCATGTTCTGCCGACTCCCTGTACTCGCAGAAGGGACAGCCGGGTGACGTTACACCAAAACGGGAAAAACGCTCACGCAGCGGCAAGACGTCATGCGCTAAGCGCCACTGAAGACTGGCCCGACGGGCGTCCAACCAGCCAGCAGTGGTCGTACGCCACGCTATGTGGCGCTGAATACGCGTCGAGTTCGGGGGTGGCCGATTAAGCGCAAGAAGTGCCATGTAAAGGCGCCGCACGGGCCATGATGTTATGTCATCATCAGGGAAAGAAGCTCGCAGGCTGCGCATTGCCACAACGTATGCCTTCAGGTGGGGAGCCACGCACTCTGAGCGCGGGCGAGTGTGTGTCAGCTCAGAAAAAAAACGAATGTCGGGTCCTAACAGAAAAGTTAGTAGACCCTGAGCAGGATGCCGCTGCTCTAGGAGACCCTGAAAGATCGCGCGCAGACCTAATGCAAGGCACTTCACTTTGAAATCGGGCACCAAAAGGCCGCCATCTACGCGAGGCCGATACATACGACCTCTTGATACCCATTCTACTGAACCGCCCCAGATAAACTGAAACGCCGCACGTGTAGCGGCCTGAAGAGTAGTCCGCGGAGGGATGGAGATATTGGCTAAATACCAATATTTACTCAGAAACCAAGACGCAGCAAGGCGCGCTCTGCAGGTAATGGGGAGTACGAGCTCTTTCAAGTCCCGGAGCACAGGAATACTACGCATATGGACACGTGCCCAGGTGCTGGGAGATATTCCTGAAGGCAGAAAATCATACCCAAGAACGCGCACGGCATTCTTCACAGGAATACCAAAGGGTGCGGAGCACGACGGCATGAGGTTGACGAAAAGTAGTGCGCTTTTATCTCTATTGATCTGTGCATTAGAAACCCTACCGTAGCTTTCAATTACCTGGAGAACATTCCCGATAGCTTCCTCGTCGGTCAGGATGAGAGACAGGTCGTCCGCATACGCAAAAAGCGGTAATGCAGATGTGCCCGGAAGGGCAAGCATCCGGGATGCAACCGAGGAGGCGAGGGACTCTAAAAGCGGGCCAAACACTAGGGCATACAGTGCCGGTGACAGGGGGCAGCCCTGGCGGACACCCACCTTTATGGGGAAGTTAGCAGAGGTACCCCCATTGACACCAATGGAAGCTGACGCACCAGCATACAGTGCTCGGAACCACGATATGATCTCGCGATCAAACCCATTCGACTCCAACACACGGTACATGTATTCGTGAAGCACACGATCAAAGGCCTTCCTTTGGTCAAACGACACTAAAACACAAGGTCGCCGCCGACTATGTGCCCAGTACAAGGCGTCTCTTAAAGCCTGCGTATGAAGCGTGATGGACCGCTCAGGGACAGCACAGGCCTGGAATGGAGGAATGACTGTACCAAGAACTGGAGAGATGCGTTGCAAAATCGCTTTTGATAAAATTTTGTAGTCAGTATTAAGCAGTGAAACAGGGCGATAGGCATTTGGGTCTTGTTTTTTGGAAGCATCCTTGCACAACAAGGTGACAATGCTCTCACGCATGGACGGACAGAGGAGACGTCGTGCCAAGCACTGATTCAACAGAACTGTCAAAGGCCTCCGAAGAGTGGACCAGAAGCATTTATAGAATTCAGCTGGGAGGCCATCGGAACCGGGAGACTTTCCTGTGTGAAGAGCTTTGACGGCAGCAGTATATTCGTCCACAGAGAACGGAGCTGCACTGAGCTCGATACGTCGTGCGTCCGGCAAAAACGCTCGACCCTCGACGTCGGCAGGCTGCACGGAGTCAAAAACCGCCATAAAATGATCACGCAGCAGTGATCGAACTCCATCAGGGTGCTCCTGAACCGAACCGTCGGTTGCAACAAGTTGCTCGATGACACTGGGAGGCCGACGGAGGTAACGGCCAAGTAAAAGGCGAGAGCAATATGCTTCTCGCGACCAGCGCTCGACAGTCTGTGCTGCCGCAAACTGGTCCCAGAAACGTAACCTCAGAGAGGCTAGCCTCCCTAGCACGTCCTGTATGGCTTGATCATTGCCTGGGCCTCGCGACCCAGGATGGCGCAAAATAGACAGCACTTGCCGGAGGTGCACAAATTCCTCCCGGCTCTCCCTTGCACGCCTCCATTGACGAAAAAGTCTCGCGGCTCCTAGTTTGGTCTCTTCCCACCATTCCGGTGAGACTAAAGTGTCAGCGCAGCGATCAACAAGGAACGCTCTGACGTCGTTACGAATTTCTGTGTCTCGCAGTAGCTCGGCACAAAGCCTCCAACAGCCGGATCCGGAGCGAGAACCTCGCAACCCAGTGAGCGAGAGACGCACACCCTCATGGTCAGAAAGATCTCCAGAGGGAAGCACATCGCATTTCAAAACATGGCTACCCAAACAAGGAGAAACGTACAAACGGTCAAGTCGGCTATGTGCACCCTGAGCATTGCACCACGTGTACTGGTAAACTCCAGGATTTATGTGCGAAAATGCATCTATGAGTCCTAGGCCGCCAACTAATTGCAACAGGCCCTGGTTTACAGGCCTGCTTCCACTCCCATGACCGTCAATAGTGCAATTAAAGTCCCCCGCAATCACAAGGTTTGGGTTACCCACCAGGAAATAATCGAGTCCCCTAAAAAATTCCGAACGGTCACCCCGGCGCACCGGAGCGTACAAGTTCACAATTCTGAGAACTGTGCCCGCTAGGTCCAACTCAATCGAAATAACGCGACCATCCCAATCGCGATCAAACCACTTTACCACGCCGCGACAAGATGGAAAAATTATAATGCCAACTCCTGACCGACGAGGTGAGCCATGACTAAAAAACACCCTAACATGATGGTTTGCCTCTAAATTCCGGACAGCCCTTGCTGAAAGAAAATGAGTTTCCTGCAGCAAAAGGATATCAATGGAATGACTAGAAGCCCACTGTAATACTGAAAGTTGCTTAGTACAGCGAGAAAAACCCCTACAATTCAGCGTAGCCACAGAAAGTGCCATAATTTGAAATAATGCCCTCACGAAAACTACCATTACACGAATGTTGCTTCCTCTGAGACAATAGCTGACGCCTCTGCCTCCATGTCAATGTCACCATCATTTTTACCCCACGCTTCGTCGTCACTCGAAAGAGACACGTCGCTCGGGAACCAGCGACCATCATCTACAGCAGGCTCTCCCCGAGGCTCCTTCTCGCCCCCTACTATGACGACTGCATCACAGTTGTCATGGTCACACTCATCCTCACTTGAGTCGCTCGGAAGCGGCACGGAAACTACGGAGGACATCCCTGCCTCCACCCCATCCACTGTGTTAGGAGCGACAACAGCTGCAGGCTCCAATGCCACAGAACCCGCGACCTCCGACACTATACATCCGCAGAAGGCGCACTCTCTGCTGGTGCAGACCCAGCGCCACCGGTCTCCGAGGCATTTGGAATGCCCACCACACGGGACGCCCAGGTTTTCACCGAGCATGACTTAGCAGCATGGTCTCCCCCACACCTACGGCAAGGTTTCTCACAGGTAGCATGACCTACCTCCCCACACCTGGAGCACACAGGCACCGAGCAGGACTTTTTAAAATGTCCTGACTGCCCACACCTAAAACAAGTTCTCCGCATGCCTGGATAGCGAAACATAAGTCGCTTACCCCTGACGCGGATGAAGTTTGGCACCGGGGACTTGATTTCCATAATCACACGGCGGTTGCCGGTCTCTATGAAATTGAGTTCCGGATGGTCGTATGTCTCGCGGACAATGTCCTTTACTGTGCCATACTGGCCCAGCACTGAAACAATGTGCGCGTTATCCATACCAACCGGTGCCTTAGACACCGTAACTACGGTGAGGTTGGTTTCTAAAGTTCAGGATTCTCGCGAAATAATGCAACTCGATCCAGGGATCGATGTAGAAAGTTCTGGTATCTCGTTAGAGGTACATTTCAGGGTGATTCGTGGCTAGGTCGTTTCTATAGTCTGCGGTGGAGTGGTTTCTTCGTTGGCTATGTATAAGGAGGAGGTAAATGATTACTGATGACAGTACGACTACACCCATGCCCTGGCGGCGCTGAACCTGGTTGAGGACTGGATGGACGAAAATGCTGGTGTCTTTGCCGGAGCCATATTAGTGCCAGACGGAGCCGCCAGTCATTTCAAGAACCGGTATCAGCGGTACGAATTCCAGAAAAGATCGCACATGACGGAATGGGTATTTTCCGCTACGGGTCACGGCAAGAGCTCGGCTGACGTAACTGGTGGATTGATAAAGTACATGGATTCTCTGCACAACTTGAGGGCCCAGGCACCATCACTTAAAACTACTGCTGCGGCGACGGTAGCCATCTTAAGCCAAAAAATCGAGAGAAATTACGCTTTTGTTATTAGAAGCAAGTTCCCTAGAAACATTCCGGGTCTCAAAGAAGGAAGAATGGAAGGCAGTGCGAGCGGCCGTCGGAATCTGGTATTGCCACATGTGGACGAAATAAAGTGGATGAAGATGGACGCGTCACTGTCCAGATGTCCAGTGGAGCTTCCAGGGTACGCAACTGTCGCGACAAGATCGCCTCCGACTCAAGCGACAAGGAAGCTTTATGTCGTGGCACCTACTTCCAGTATACGTATATCTACAGCGTTACCTATAGCTTGCCAAAATCTGCTAGATTTGGCGGCATGTAACTGCTTCTTTTTTTTCTGCGGACCAGAATACATTGATTCAAAATATTTATTGCTCCTGTGTGTATGCGTGTTGGCGTACAACATATGTTTTTTCAAAGGAAATCGGTAATGGTCGCCGGACCTCCCTGCCTGAGTTGAGATGGAATCATCCACGTAGTAAACATAGATGCTTCTTCGCGATTTCTTCAGCCGCTGTGGACGGATCTTGTATAGGATGACGAAACCGTGATGTGGGATAAACGTTCACATCTAACGCACACGATATAAGCGCCAGATGTATACTGCCACCTGTACATTGTCCAATGATCCAAGCTGTCGGCGGATGTGTATTCTTTCTTCCTTGCAAGGCGTCCAACCTCACTCGAGGAGCTTAGGGTACGTAACTGCCGCGACAAGATCGCCCCCGACTCAAGCGACAAGGAAGCTTTATGTCGCGGCAACAAAATCTTGCACCTACTTCCAGTAGATATATACAGCGTTACCCGTCGTTTGCCAAAATCTGCTAGATTTGGCGGCATGCAACTGCAGCGAACAATGAAAGATAGAGGTGTGGGTGGCAAGTCAAAATGGAAGCTCCATCTTGTAGGTGGGGGAAGCAGCCATTTGAATCGATAAAGTAATCGTTTTTTGCCGTTACTGCATGTTATCAAGATCTCTTGCCTATTGTGTGGTGACACGTCGGACCATACAGCGCCACATACACGCACATATCACTCAAGTACGGCAGTCGTCGAAAAAGCCAGACAGCGGCGGGATTTGAACATTGCCGGTCGAATGCGCTAACCAATTACGCTACGCTGGCACCAGCTTTCCGACCACTAAGCAAGGGGCGTCATTCAACTAAGATTCGACCATATTTCAATTGTTCATGTTCCAGGCTTCTTGACGCTTACGCTGTGCATGGTCGTCTGTTCTGTGTTTCAGCCTCGGAACCGTTGTATATTATTTCCCTATAGGGTGACTAAATGCAAAAAATTATGATACAGTGAACCCTCGTTATTATGACCATGGTCGTTCCCGAAAATTTTGGTCATAATGTGGAATGGTCATATTAACGGGAGGGTTTGCAGGGGTTTCACTGCATTGTTCCCCATGAGTATGGTCGTAAAGCGCGTATGTCAGATTATCGGAGGTCATATTAACGAGGGTTCACTGTATTTGAGACTGATATGCCGCAAAATCAATTTTCACATACGCACTTTTCTTCCACAAATATAGTTTAATGCTAGCCTGCTGCTGCCTCGCGAATGGATCGGGTAGCTGCACCCGTGAAGCGCGGGCCCCCCGGGATTCGAACCTGGAAGGTCCCCGGGTTCGAATCCCGGTGCCGGCTGTGCTGTCTGGAGTTTTTTCCTGGGTTTTCTTCGGACGCTTTCAGACAGATGTCGGCACAGTTCCCTTAGAAGTCGGCCCAGGACGCACATTCCCTCAGGGCGTCAGTCGTGACGTTGCCCAATCCCTGTGAGGCCGACAACGACGAGCCCTTTCCACCAGCACCACCACCACGACTACCGGACCCCATAACAAGCGACGCGCTTTAGAATTTGCCGCTGTTGCGTCTGGTCATGGCGCGACTTCCCTGTCCATTTGAGCAGCGCCATCTCGTCGCCGACAAATTATGTTTTTGGAGAAGCAATGCCTATTTTATTCGGGCTAAGTTGTAAATTGCCATAAATATACCAAACATGGTATTTCATTCGTCAGAACGAGGAGGACTTGTAACGAAGGTGCTATGTAATATTCGCCGTAACGCAGTGGCGCTACGGTTGAAGTTCCCAACGCCCCGCCCACGTTTTCGTGTGCTACTTTTGTTGGTTTCGGTTTGCGAAATGTCGAAAGCGCGCGTACAAGGTCAATGGGAAACTCTTTTTCCTCGGCGAGTTCACTCTCATGTTCGGACTCGGAGGAGGGGAACGGCCGGTGACAGAAGATAAGGTAACGGCGTCAGCCAGGCGACGCTTGTGCACGTTGACAAGGAGATTGAAGTAGTTCAAGAAATCAGCTTCGAGAATTGGCCCAGATCACCTTCGCAACTACAAAGACCCATCGAAACGTGCGGTTAAGGCCAAAGTATAACGTGATTGAGCGCTCGCCGAACGTGGGGATAGGTGAGCAATTGGCAAGTTGTAGCGAAACCCCAGAAGCGTACAGGGGCGGATTTAAGGGCCTGTCATGGGGGGGGGGGGGGGGGGGGGGGGGAGCGGTCTTAAGGAAATTTCGTGTTTTGCGGCACAGCATCATCCAGGAGATAGGGTGTTTACATAGGGAAAACAGCCGTATGGGGGGCGGTCGCCCCCCCCCCCAATAAATCCACCCCTGGTAGCGTACAGATGACGGTCCGACGGTGATGGGGGAACAAGAGTGATTTGGGCTCCAGTGTCAACCAGGAACTGCTGGGATGACACTGGGTCAGTAGCAGAGTTGTGCCTAACTCGTTACAAGTAACTCGTTACTTGGTAACGGTTACTTTTTTTGGTAACGAAGTAACGATTCAGTTACTTTAAAAAAAAGTAATAGTAACGGAATCAGTTACAAAAATTGGTAACTCGTTACTGACGTTACTCGTTCCTTTTCTTCAGCGCGGGGGAACACATTTCGGCACTCTGTGTGGCGCAATGCATGCAGATTTGAAATGCGTGACGTGTGACTCAAAGTATTATTGCAGTCCCTCGCTGTATGTATTGTCGTCATTTCTCCGTTTTCATCGTCATTTCGCGTTTCCGTAATCTCCGACCATCACTCCTTCCCAAGAATGGCCACCAATTGTGCTATGGCTACAAAAAACGCGTTTCGACTTCTAGCCTTTTCTTGTCTGCTAAGCTTCTGAGCGCTCTAAATTATGACGCAGCCCCTCGTCTGTTTTGGGGAACCGTTGGTGATCGGTGGCATGAAAACCAGTGTTTTTCCTTGTGTTTTCGTAATCTCCGATCACCCCCACTTCGGAAACAAGGGAGAAGGTCCAGGCAAACTGATATAGACTCATGGTAACGGGCCGAGAGACACGGAACACAAAGGACGGACGACAAATTTCGAGTATCAGCTTCTTCTGAAGTGCAATTCCTCATTAATAAAGAGTTGAAGGCAAGTGACGGCATGCTCGTTGGCTCCCTTAACTATGCTGCGGTAACGTAAAAGTAACTCGTTACCTGTGAGTAACGAGAACTCGTTACTTTTGTATGGTGGTAACGAGTAACGTATTTAGTTACTTTTACCTGAAGTAACGGGTAACGGTATTTAGTTCCTTTTTTTTCGGTAACGGGCACAAGTCTGGTCAGTAGGAAGGAACGGACGACCGATTGCAGAATTTATTCCGTTCGTCCTCAAAAAAGGGTGTTCATGGTCGTTTGCCGGTTATTGACCGGGTGAGGTTACACCAAAACGCGAGAAACGCTCACGCAGCGGCAGCAACCATGTGTATTCTCCCCAAGCAGGAGAGCTACATTTGGAGGTAGGCTCCTTTACACTAGAAGTGTGCACTAGCGTGTGTATTGTCATCAAGCGAGATAACTACCTATGGAGGTAGCCTCTTTTACACTAGAAGTGTACACTAGCGTGTGTATTGTCATCAAGCGAGATAACTACCTATGGAGGTAGCCTCTTTTACACTAGCGGTGTATTGCCATCAAGCAGGAGAGCTACCTATGGAGGTAGGCTCCTTTACGCTAGAAGTGTACACTAGCGTGTGTCTTGTCATCAAGCGAGATAACTACCAATGGAGGTAGCCTCTTTTACACTAGCGGCGTATTGTCATCAAGCAGGAGAGCTACCTATGGAGGTAGGCTCCTTTACACTAGAAGTGTACACTAGCGTGTGTATTGTCATCAAGCGAGATAACTACCTTTGGAGGTAGCCTCTTTTACACTAGCGGTGTATTGTCATCAAGCAGGAGAGCTACCTATGGAGGTAGGCTCCTTTACACTAGAAGTGTACGCTAGCGTGTCTATTGTCATCAAGCGAGATAGCTACCTATGGAGGTAGCCTCTTTTACACTAGCGGTGTATTGTCATCAAGCAGGAGAGCTACCTATGGAGGTAGGCTCATTTACACTGGAAGTGTACACTAGAGTGTGTATTGTCATCAAGCGAGATAACTACCTATGGAGGTAGCCTCTTTTACACTAGCGGTGTATTGTCATCAAGCAGGAGAGCTACATTTGGAGGTAGGCTCTTTTACACTAGAAGTGTACGCTAGCGTGTCTATTGTCATCAAGCGAGTAGCTACCTATGGAGGTAGCCTCTTTTACACTAGCGGTGTATTGTCATCAAGCAGGAGAGCTACCTATGGAGGTAGGCTCATTTACACTAGAAGTGTACACTAGCGTGTGTATTGTCATCAAGCGAGATAACTACCTATGGAGGTAGCCTATTTTACATTACCGGACAATCTGGACTCCCAGTGATTACGGATGACACCACTACGCCCATGCCCTGGCGGCGCTGAGCTTGATTGAGGACTGGATGTCCGAAAATGCTGGTGTTTTTGCCGGAGCCATATTAGTGCCAGACGGAGCCGCCAGACATTTCAAGAACCGGTATCAGCGGTACGAATTCCAGAAAACACCGCACGTGACGGAATGGATACTTTCAGCCACGGGTCACGGCAAGAGCTCGGCTGACGGAATTGGTGGATTGATAAAGCACATGGACTCCCTGCACAACTTGCGGGCCCAGGCACCATCACTCATAACTTCTGCTGCGGCGACGGTAGCCATCTTGAGCCAAACAATCGAGAGGATTACGCTTTTGTTATTAGAAGCAAGTTCCCTAGAAACATTCCGGGTCTCAAAGAAGGAAGAATGGAAAGCAGAGCGAGCGCCCGTCGGAATTTAGTATTGCCACATGTGGAGGAAAAAAAGTGGACGGAGATGGACGCGTCACTGTCCAGATGTCCAGAGTTTCCGAAGAACAACCAGAGTAGTTTCTGAAAAGGAACAATTTATGAACAAAACAGGAAAATACTGTATACAAATAAGCCAGTTCTTGACGACTAGGGGCTTAAAAAGGTGTATGGTTCTGTTTTATTGCACGCGATTATTACATGTTGGTTGTATCACGGATTAAGGTTTCAAGCTGCCCGGCATTCCCCAGTTTGTCGTGCACCATCCCGGGGTGTGCTGAGAGGGAACCTTCCGTTTTGCGGACACATGTAGGTCATAGCCTGGACTATGGAACTGTGAAATATGAAGGAGGTCAGAAGTGGGGTTTTTGAGAAACGAGAGTAAAAAAAACAAACGAAAACCATTTTTGAGAGCATAGCTGTACTCTACATCGCCTTGCCGCAAATGGGCAACGTACAGCAGACTTGTGCCCGTTACTTGTAAAAAGTAATTGATTACCGTTACCATTACTTCTACGCAAAAAGTAATTGATTACTGTTACCAATTACTCGGCTCCAAATGTAATTGAGTAACGAGTAGAAAAGTAACGCGTTACTCCGGTCGTTACTTTGCATTCAGGCAAATTATACAAGTCTTTGTGCGCCTCAGAAAAGAAAGAAACAAACAAAAAAGAGGTTCTACAGCGTAACAGCTGAAATAACACGAGCAACAAAAACGTGTAGTACAAGTAGTACGTCTGACTGTACGTCTACTGTATTTATCGCCCGTGAAGTTGTTGACCCGATTGTGGAAGAGCATTGCGTGGAGCTTCCCCATGACTCACTAAACCTCCAATAAGCTTCAGGTACCACCATACTGGTGTAGGAAGAGATTAGGGAGAGCGACCTGAAATTCTAGAACGTCAACACAATGACCTCCGCTTGCTATAGTAGAACGGCCCAACAAAGGCTGACGGCATGAGGGGCTTGACTTGGGGCAGAGCATCTGAAAGATGACAATCTAATCTTAATAATCTAATCTCTGCCTCTAATCTCTGCCGGAAAAGTAATCAATTACTGAGTAATCGATTACTCAGGAAAGTAATTGATTACTCGAAAAATTACTCCAAAAAGTAATTGATTACAAGTAACGCAATTACTAGTAACGCGTTACGCACAAGTCTGCGTACAGGCATGTAAATTTGACGACACAAATTTAAAGAGCACGCTTCGACTTACACGCCGGTACCTCATATATCTCGATGGCGTGTATATGAGGAGTATACTACAAAGACAAGTATGAGCAAAATCTGATTTTTTTTTTTCAGTTTGGCGATTTTTTAATTGAGGATCAAAATATAATTTACTCGTGCTGTTTACACACGCTAAAAGCCATTGCACCTGACATATTGCACGCAAAAAATCTATAGTTTGGGACTGTTCACTTTCGAGGAACAAAATGTCAAACTCGCTCCGTCAGAAAGCCCTCCGCCTATTCAATTGCTTTCTGTTCTGTTTCTTTTTTTCTTTTTTTTTTTTTTTGTCTGGCGGATTCCAATACATTGATCCAAAATATTTATTGCTCCTGTGTGTACGCGTGTTGCGGTACGACGTATATTTTTTCAAAGGAAATCGGTAATGGTGTCCGGACCTCCCCGCCTGAGTTGAGATGGAATCATCCACGTAGTAAACATAGATGCTTCTTCGCGATTTCTTCAGCCGCTGTGGACGGATCTTGTATAAGATGACGAAACCGTGATGTGGGATAAACGTTTACATCTAACGCAGACGATATAAGAGCCAGATATATACTCCCACCTGTACATTGTCCAATGATCCAAACTGTCGGCGGATGTGTATTCTTTCCTCCCTGGAAGGTGTTCAACCTCACTCGAGGAGCTTCAAGGGTACGGAACTGTCGCGACAAGATCGCCTCCGACTCAAGCGACAAGGAAGCTTTATGTCGCGGCAGCAAAATCTTGCACCTACTTCTAGTAGGTATATCTAACGTTGCCTGTCGTTTGCCAAAATCTGCTAGATTTGGCGGTGCGGGTGCTTGTCCACAGTCCACCCCTTCCCTTGCCCACGCGTTCAGTTCTTGTTTCGCGCCGCCAAAAATCTAGCTGGTTTTCTCAAACACCAGGCAACGATACTCAGTGCATACCTGGGTTATAAATTACAATGTCATGACTGTAATGAACTTACTGTAATTAATTTCTTCTTCTAGTAATTTGTAATGTAATGCATTAGTTTTGACATGATGTAATATGTAATGTAATTTAATTACATTTGGGCAATAATTTTAATGACATTACTCGTTACTTTTTACAAAAGAATCGAGTATGTGTTCTGTGTTGTCACTTGGCAGAAAAGAGAGTTGGCCACTGGCGAGTTAAAAGAATTCCAACGCCCACAATGAATTTCCACATCCTCAACATCGTTACGACCATGCTCGCAGTAATGACTTTGTAATGTCGTCACTTTTTCGTAGTAATTGTAACGTAATTTCATTACGTTTTAGTTGCAGTAATGAGTAATGTAATTTAATTAAATTCTAGCTGGAGCAATGAGTAATGTAATTTGATTATATTTTGGAAGTAATTCACCCAGGTATGACTCAGCGACATGCGACAAATATCTACTGGGAGTAGATGCGGAAATATTGAGCCACGACGAAATTTTTTCTTTCTTTTTTTTACGCTCGCGTGGCGGCGCTGACGCCGACTTTGTCGCTTCTCGTGTGCATCTGCCGTGTGTCGCTTCTTATGGGTTTCGGCCTTGGCAGTAGCTACGTAGCTACACAGTAGCTACGACGGAATATGTAGCGTGTTGCTTGTGGCGTGTTATTGGATCCTTCGTTTAGAGAGACCACACAGGTGACGTGTCCGTATTAGCAACCGCGGCCATCTCGTGTGGCTCAGTGGTTAGCGTGCTGGCCATGTCACGTCGAGATTGGGAGGTATACCCAGGTTCGTATCCCGGTGCCGACTGTGCTGTCTGGGTTTTTTTCCTGGGGTTTTCTCATATATATCATATGCCGGCACAGTTCCCTTAGAAGTCGGCCCAGGATGCACATTCCCCGTGAGTTGTGACGTCGCCCACCCCTGTGAGGCCGACTTCGGCGAGCTTCTTTCACAACCACCACCGGCAACCGTGAAAGCAGATGATGCGTTGCCCGACGCGCATCGGCCGTTTCAGCGTGACCTTCGAGAGACTAGCGGGTGCTCACTTTCGGCCGCCTCATATTCCTATTTGAATCGACCTTTTTAGAGAAGCAAGCGCCACCTGTGGCACGCAAGGGCTCATGGGAACCTTAAAGGTACTGTAAAGCAGTAGACAAGCATGATATGCTGGTGATGTGACTAGAGACTTTATTGCTTCTAAATACCATATGCGGAACCATACGACCTACAACGCGCTATAAATATTTTTAATTTGCCATGAAAGATGCGGCGTAGTGGAGCGGTGCGACGCCTGGTGTCAAACAACCCCCTGTACAGCGGGCAACACTGAAAATTGGTATTACACACCATGACATCGGAACTTCGTTATTTTAGCAACCATATTATTAGTTTTCCTGTTTATCTATGCATTCTGAAACCCCCGTTAACAGTTTAACCTGTTAACCCCTGTTTTTGCGAAGTAACCCAGTGCTGGCCGCTGTTCGATGGGGGCTCTCCCTACTTCTCTGCTGCGCCTGCGCGCTCCTTTTGTTCGCGGCCTCTTTCGAACGAACAATCTCTCTATGTGAACCTCTGTGAACAAAGAAGTCCCGACGCTGTCTGGCTTCTTGAACGTCTGACACATTTTTTTTAACGGCTCAGCATTTCATTTCAGTTCGCTTATCCGTTTATCCTCAGATGTGGATCGTTGTGTGGATTGCAGGGGCGGATTTTATAGTGGATTGTGGTGGATTGTTATGTCGGGCCCAGTGTTATACGCATGCAATGTGGTTGCCGCCGTATGTGTCAGAAGTACGGGTTCATTTCGAATACCTAGTACAGTGTTGCCCGTAACCTTTAATTGTAATTTTCTAATTAACTGCATCGTCGATTGGAATGAAACTTGCACAGTTTTTGTCCTGGTGGCTTGGACTATCGAATAGCCACACTAAATGACATTTGATCGGTGCTGCTTTACAGTACCTTTAAGACCGCCAGAGACAGGTAGGAGAACAATAACAGCATTTCCGGTGTGCGCAGCAGCGACGTCAGCGGAGGTGAACCATAACCGAAGCAGACGACAGAGCAGTCTCGCTCAAAGTTCCCGTGCTGCTTTGCGCCGCGCGCTTGGTAGGCGCGAGCATCTTTTTAAAATCGTCTATTACATCGTGAACCTCCTGTCAATTGAATTGAACGATCAGTAACGCAGAGCTTGACAAAAAAAAACACCCATTCCTGGGATTATGAGCAGATTACCTTTTTAAGGACCACGTACGCCGTCGGAACAAAACCCTTCGAGGCGTCAACTTTCTGCGACACACCCAGCGAGACTCCACCTTGTGAAGTTCGAAACTGGGTGGATTCGAATTTGAATAGAGCAGCGCTTGGGCTGAATGAAATATCGTCCGCGCAGAAAGAGGCATCAATTTCGTCGCTGCACGTGAGGGAACGCCCTGGAAAATCGTCGCGAAGGCGTCTTTCGAGTTTTTTTTTTTTTTTCTTCTTCTTTTTGCAGAAAGTAAGCGCTTTCTTCGAACAGCCTGCACGCAATGTCGAGACGTCGAAAGGTGGAAAACGTTACCAGAAAAAAAAAAAAAAAAAGAAATGTAATTTTCCCGATTCTTCGTGGTTTCACGCTTGCCTCGAATGCGTTCTCTAGCTAGAGAGAGAGAGAGAGAGAGAGAAAGAATAGAACATTTTCGCGAACGTTTTCGTGTTTTCGTGAAAACGAAAGCACAACATGTGCTATGGATAGATAGGCACTGCGCATACACTCTTTAAAAAAAAAAGGAGTACCGTAATTTCACGCGTATAAGCCGCACCGCAGATAAGCCGCAGGACGCGTTTTTTGGGACGTTTTGAAAATTTTCTTGCAGATAAGCCGCACCAGCAGATAAGCCGCGGGCAATACGAGACGACTGATTTGTGCGACAAAGGAGACCATAGAGAAGGCCATAAACCCTGTGGTCCATACTCCGGGATCGGCACAGTGTCCAACAGAGGAGGTCAGTTCTGGAGTTCTACCAAGATCGGATTGTGCCCTTGTCGGGTGTTTTTCGTGGACTGATGGGTCAGTAATCTTCCAGAAGACGTGAATCACTGTCACCACTTTCCTTAAAGCTGCTTGGGGGAATGCACCAGGAAGATCAATCTACTCGAATGTGGACCCGTCCCTGTTACGCACTATTCATGCATCGGCAGGGCAGTACTGTTCCAGAGACACTGTTGGCCCTTTCGTTAAAATCGGCGAATATGGAAAATACCAGGAAAAAATAGGCATCAGATAAGCCGCACCGGTGGATAAGCCGCAGGGCGCCCGTGAGAAAAAAAAATCGCGCATAAGCCGCGGCTAATACGCGTGAAAATACGGTACTTTAAATCCTTTTTCCTTTGACGATGAAAGATGAAAGTCACTGGAAAGGTTAGAAATCCAGCGAACCGGTAGAGATGTAGGAAGGGAGTTGCCTCAGGACAGAAGCCGCGGACAGCAGCTATGAAGACAACTGTAGAACCGGAACCGCATGGCTAGTGGACAGACGCTCAAAAAACGAAAACGAAAATAAAAAAAACGAAGGGAGTGCTTCAGTGAATGCAGACTTGTGCCCGTTACTCCAGAAATGTAATTGATTACCGTTAGAAATTACTCGACTCAAAACGTAATTGAGTAACGAGTATATATAAGTAACGCGTTACTCGGGCCGTTACTTTCGGTTCATCCCAAAATTTCCTCCCCTGTGTGCTTAAAAAAGAAAAAAGAAACCCTAAGTGATTGGGACAGCTGAAATAGCGCGCAAAACTCGAACGTGAGGCGTTGCAATCATATTTTCCCACTTACTACAGTTAGTACAGTAGAATAGCCCAACAGAGACGCAAGAAATTTGTCACAGAGCATTGTTATCTCGACTTTACATCAAAAGTAATTGTTTACTCGGTAACTGATTACTCAAAATTCTGATCGAATTACTTGAAAGATTACTCGGTCAAAAATGTAATCGATTACTCGAAAAATTAGTCAAAAAAGTAAATGATTACAAGTAACGCAATTACTTGTAACGCGTTACGTACTAGTCTGAGTGAATGTGAAGCTGAAATTAGTCATGCGAAGTGACCACTATAGTCATGCGGTTCCGGTTCTACAGTTGTCTTCATAGCTGCTTCAACGTTCAATGGAATTTCTCAATAGTGTGTGACCCAGTCGCCTGTTTCCAAGTCCGTATGTAGGGAGTGACTTTTTCGGGTTAAACCCGATTCCGCCCGGTTATTCCCTCCCGAACTGACCTCCGACCAATTCGGGTTAAACCCGATTTCTCTCCGAATTCCAGTCACTATATGCAATCCTCAAGTGACGTTTCCACTGAAGACGAACAAAGGTCGCCACGTGTAACGCATGTAAGAATGGGTCACTTACGTTCCCAGCAATACACCCATGTGTGTCGTCAACACTGTCTATGCCTTCGGGCATTACTGCTGGAAGGTCACGATCCCGCAAAAAAAAGAAAAAAAAGAAAGAGAGATTAGGAAAGGACTTAATAGACGAGAGGAGAAACAAAAACACTCGATAACATCCGAAGGCACAATTATCGCCCGATTTCTCCACGAATTACGGATTTAAAAATAGCGCCCGATTTTTGCCCCCCGAATCTGAGAAAGGCATTTCACCCGAATAGGTCACTCCCTATACGTATGGTACCATTCTCTGGTCTCACAGAGGAAGGAATGCGCCGGAGCATGTTCAGTGAACTTTTTGTCCTATACACTGTACAATTTTGGTGTCCTATATCGAGATCCTTATATCCATTAAAGTCTGATCAAACTCCCAGAGCTTACGTAGGAACCTTTAAATTACCACGAATATAATACAACATGAATATAACCGTAGTCACAAATCCAAATAATGGAAAGGGCCCCGGTACACCCGCTTTGACAACAGGAGCTAGCGTGTTGTTCTGACGTTGTCTAAGTCACCGTCGTAAACCACTCTTTATTTCATTTCTCACACACGCCCTTATCCGTGTATTCACACGAGCGACATTCCCCCAGAAGCGGAAGATGCGAAACGCATCATATAGCTTTCTGCTGTCACGTGAGCACGATCGCTCAACGTCGTGTTTTCACGTACACTGTTAACCGTGGGGAATATCCTGCTACACAGCCACAAGATATTCCGTAGCAGACGACAGGAAAACACGCTGACGGTGTCGTCTGCTAAGTGTCGTCTGCTAAACGCGCAGTACGGCACTCCCGTTATTCCGCACCGTGTGAATGCTCAACGTAACACGAGACGGAACTTCGGCAATGTGAGCAGTGTTTTCGCTTTTTCTTCCACTAGAATATTCCGTGAGGATGTCGCTCGTGTGAATACACGGTATAGGTCATTTCGTCGCGACTCACTTTCTTCCGCTGGAAGAACACGGTATAGATCGGATCTCGTTTCTGGACATTTGCGGGAGTGAAATAACTTTCAACATCTTGAACTTTATTGATCGCGTAAAACGTCCGCAAAATTTTCGGTGAAGGAAGTATGGCATTCATCGCAGCAGCGCGTGTATCAACATATACTCCTTATACTTGTGCAGTGTTGCCACACGTAAAACAAATTTATCTGTAGATCCGAGCCCGAAAAATCTGTAGATAGAGCTAAAAATCTGTAGCCATTCAAAACTCAGTTTCTTGAACATTTTGCCTTCGAATCTGTAATTTCTGCCTGCGTCTCTAAATTAGTGGAGGAGCAAGGGCTTATTTCGTTCTACTGCTGAAGACCACAGCCGAAATTTTTTGCTGCGGCGCACTGGCATTACGCGTTGGAACTTTCGGTTTGCGATGTCGCGTATTCAAATCTGCTACAATCACAAAAAAGTGTCACTGCACGTAGATTTTAATACTTTGACATGAGCCGTGAGCCGTGGCGCTCCAATGCAAGAACAACGCATCGCGTGTAGTAGGAACAATTCTCTCGCTCGTCCCCCCATCACAGTGATGAGCAAGGATCGCAATGGACCACAAAAACAATAAAGGTCGACATTATTTCCACAGACATAATGAAAACGTACATGCGTGACGTGAATTATAAACGTTGTTGTTTCACTTCAACGCGAGTCAAGTCTGTGGTGCAAACTGGTAACGCGCACACAAACACTCAAGAAAAGTGTTATAGCGTTGAGGCTCGCCAATAATTCAGACGCAGTAGACGTCCTTCTCCTTCGGCGAGCCCCGCCAGTTCCGTGATCGACGGGTCAAATCCTTGCCAACTGCGAAGGCGAAGCAGTTTGGCCCAACAGCATGCGTTTTGTGTGCAGGAGGTCAGTTGGTGGTCGTTGAGAGGCTGTTTCTTTGCTTCGTTTTCGTCAAATTAACTATGGAAAATATTATAAAAAATAGTCAGTAAAGCAGTCATTCCCGCGTTCTGGTGACGTTTTTCATCGATGTCGTTTTGTTCACTGATGCGAAACACTGGGTCGACTGACTCATTCGTTGGAGCAAAAAAATCATGAGATTTTCAGAAATCTCTGTAGATCTGTATATTTTTCAAAAAGTAGGTAGATCTCCATGATAAATCTGTAGGTGTGGCAACACTGTACTTGTGTCACTTGACAAAAGTCGCCGCGCGCGGCTCTGAAGGCAGCGAACTGACGCGCCCTCTTGCGGAGCTGAACAGGTACACCTATCCTAGGTGTGCTAATCGAAAACACGAAGGATTACCTCCGAGCACAGGAAGAAACCTTGCTCAGAAAAAAAAAAGGACATTCCTGGCACATACAGCACGTCACTGCTATCAGCCTTACAGCGTCGGCAGATTGCCACAGCTGTCCCAGCAGCAACTTACGCCAATGAGGCAATCTGTTTGAGCAGACAAACAACAGAGCAACTAGATCGCCAGCAGCGCGAAATAGGAAGGTGGTTCCTGGGAGGCTCTTTCGCTACACCGAACCCCGCTATAGACCTGTTTCTCTGGGCCAGGTGGCGCGAGTGAGCAGCAACGTCAGCGCCCCAAATTGTGCCACACGCGGTCGTTTAGCAGACGACGCGGCACCTTCAAATACACAGTCTCGAGTTGTCCGCACTTTTCAAGAAGCACCGCTTTTTCTGTGGATTTCCTACAGGTTTTGTAGCTTCCTTGGCACCATACCGTTTGAAACACCACGCAAAACACGCTGATGGAACGACCTACTGTTGGGATCTGTGGCCGTTTGGGCCCGAAATGGCGCTGTGCAAACGTCGCTGCAACAGCCCTATTGAGGGCGAACTCGGCTGGTCAACGTTCGAATATCGCGAAGCCAGGTCCAAGGACACGATATCTCGGCAGACTGATCCACGGACCGCGCCAATCCTATATGAGTCGCGTCTTTATAGATACGTGCGTTATCTGGGGACACGCACAAACTGGATCAAACGAATCACCCAATTCGACAAAATCTATAGCCGCAACACGAAGCGAAACACCGCTAGGTCAGAGCAACACTGGAACCGCATTATAAAGAAAGAAATGGACATTACTGAAAAGGAAAAATAGCACACATCCTTAACAAAGAAACAAAGTTTGACGACATATGCTGAAAACAAAGACGCCCCAGCACCTGAAGACTTCTACAATGGAGACAGAGAAAGCTGGCTTCTGTTCCAGGCACGCACTGGATCCCTCTTAACTAGGAAGCGATGACATCAAATATTCGGACAGGACAACGCACACTGCGAACTCTGTGATGGGGGGCCAAGAGGAAGACATATGCCACATCCTCCTAACATGCGCAGCCTTGAAAGACATAAGGGAACCAAAACCCAGCACTGTGGAAACCTTGCTAGGATTCAACAGTAAATCGGAAAAACAAGACGACTTCTACTGGCATAGGACAGATCGAAAACGAAACCAAAAGCACAAGAACTACAAGAACCCGCCACGCACTGACGAAATGTCCGCAGCCACCCTCTCCCCCACTTCAACGAAGCCGGCACTGAATCGCGCCACCCAGCCAATGCAAGCCGACCAGAGACAACAAAGAACTATTCCACCTAGCGAGAGTACTACACCCTACAGAAACGAAAATTTCCCATCGGTTCCCCGCGGAACCTATTGTATATATATTTTTTTTTTCTATTATTGTTTCTCTCGCCTGAGGCACCACTTGTGGAACCCGCCCTGATGCTAAAGGGTCTAGGCGTATACCTGAACCTGAACCTATAATCAAAAGAAGACTTGAATTCTGGTGGAGAAGAACGAACAAGATACAGGAATAGGATACTCTGGCTAGGGGGCGCAGTATACACCGCGCGGTGCGCCCGATTCAAAGGGAATGGCCAATAAGATCAGCAGCAGCTACAGCTTTTTTTTCTTTTCTTTTTTCTTTTTTTTTTGTGTGTGTGTGGGGGGGGGGGGGGTTCCAAGCGGCGCGCAGCAGAAGAGACCGCAGATGTCGCCTCATTCAACCGAGTGTTACGCGTATACTTGGCCTGTAAGGTGAAGTTGCTGCCTACTTCGGTACTGCGTTGCCAGCAATTTTTAATTTTAATTTTCTACCACGCCATGACCCTGATTTCGGGACGACGAAAGTTGGGACGTCCCGAGGGCGTATACGCTGTTGAACAAACTTATTTTATGAGCTGCCTCGCGGTACCCTTAATTAAAAAGCCGCCGTCGTGGGTGGAATCATTTGCGTAACAGAATACGCAGTTCATTTTGGGCTAATCCGTCCTTCACCATTCGTGCGAACACCCATGGCGAACAACATGGCGACATCGCAAAAGAGGGGATTAGAAGAAGAAAAAAAAAAACAACGTCCTCGTTATTGAGGGCTTGTCGGGCGGTTGGAGCAACGACGGACACCAACCAGGATTGCCGGCAACCTTGTTTACCGGGAACAGCCAGGCTCCTAATCCGTCCCAGAGAGTAGCTTTTTTTCTCTCTCTCTCTCTCACACACACACACATTGGGCGTTACAACCCTGTTTGCTACCTTATTAACGAGGATTAAATCTAAAAAAGCAGCATAGAAAGAGGTAGCGTACAACTTACTCTACTAGGAGTACACACCGTATACGCCTTTAGAGCACAACTGCGTGGATTTTTGTGTGCCACGCAAGCAGTTGGATGATTTTATTTTTTATTGAGTGAAGGATTGATTTTATTTATTTTTATTTTATTGATATATTTTTATGATTTCATTTTATTTTATTTTTTTAGTTTATGCGAAAACTGTTTTCTATGAATAGTCTTCAAATATTCTAGCATACGACTGTATGAGATGAATGAATTTTGTTACCTCCGTTGAGGCAACCTGTTTTTAAGGTAAGCGCCGCAGGGCGAGAGCTGCCGAGATTTGGAGTAGAGACTGTTCTTCTTCTGGCCTCCGTCCTCATCATTGGCATGGTATTTAAGTAAAGGTACGTAAAGCAGCAGACACACAAGTTATGTTGCCGTCGTAATAATAATAATAATAATAATAATAATAACCCTAATTATAATAATAATAATTCATAACCCTGTCACACGGGCCGTCTTCAATGATCATCGAAACCAACGGCCACTGAACATGCGCGTAGCGCCATCTACAGTGTAATGCGCCAACCTGTCAGAGAGCATTGAATCCAACGCTGTTTGAGAAGTCGACACGTTACACGATAGGTGGCGCTACGCGCATGTTCAATGGCCGTTGATTTCGATGACCATTGGAAGCTGCCCGTGGGACAGGGGTATAACAGCTTGTAAACCCAGTAAGTTATACATGTGACAAGGAGCGCTAAATATTTTTTGTTTTGCTACTAAAATTGCGGTAAAATAGGGAGCCTCCATGTGCGTCCCCTTTTCAGGGAGGCGACAACTCCATCGTCTGCTACGAGCGCCGGCATCTTGACTCCCACATCGCATTGGGCGTCAGCGGCGGGTTTGCGTATTTCTCGATTTTTTGCAACAGGAAGGGGGTAAAAGCAGAATGAAGGATACTAGCGTAGCAAAACTGTCATATATGCTAGTAGAGCTGGTCATGGGTTGTAAAATATGTTGCTAATGCTTTGTAACGTTTGTCTAAACTCGGCACTGCACCTGGACACGCGGTCGCGTCTCGACCAGCGAATTACAACAGTAAACATGGGAATGTGTATAAACAACAGAAATATGTTGATTGCAAGCAGATTTTATTATAACATCTCGTTCAAGTGCAACGCCAGCTGCCGTTGTGCTTGAAAAGGACGTTGTTTTACCGACATGCTCCTGTCGCAACTGCACCCTAATCGCAGTTGTACAAACTTGCCCAGGATTACATGACATAGTTCTTCTCTGTGTTGGTTACAAGTCGGAAGATTATTGTCCACTTTATTATGAATAAAAGACGAATGCCTCTTCACATTTGTACGAAGAAACGTGTAGCACATTTCTCATGCTGCCCGAAATATACCGAAGATTCATTGCACCACGTACGTGTTCACGAAGCTCAATGAGCTTGTTGTGGCTTTGCGGAGATTTAACGCAATTTAATTTACTTTAACGTAAATGACCACTGACCACTACCAGAATACACGGTACACACTGCACGCTGCAAAGGTGCTTGCTTACCTCGCACACGCACCAGCTCCTTGTTGGTTCCCCTTCTGCTCTCTTTACTTGCGCGAGCGAAACATCTTTCCGCTTTTTTAGATGCTGGGAAGCGATACAAACGCGCACCTTTCCGAGAGTGATTGGCACACGTGGGCACACAGCACCCTGGCATTTCGCTGCACGACGTATCATGCGAGTAACGCGCTCTGCAGATCTCCACGCACGCTTGTCTTCGTCCACCAACGAATGTATTTGCTCAATCAAGTAGGAACTACTCAAACAAGAGCGAACGCTAGGTTCTTTACCTAGCGCCCTAGCTCTTTAGGCGACAGATCAACGACCCCATGCCAACCATATAGAGATGAACTGAGCCCTAGCAGTGGTTGATAGAAATATAGAAAAGAAAAAAGGAACTCTTTCATGCGTAAATTCCGATGCAAAAGAACTGTGACCCGAACGTGGTACACGCAGAAAAAAATCGCTGGAACTCGGGTATTACCCGAGATAATGACTCGTGGAACGACCGATTTTAGCTGTCACAGAGGAAGTTCTGACACGCTTGTTGCACGCTGAATTTAAAATTCCGGAGGGATGAGTTGCGATATTTGTTCCCAAAACGTACAATTACGCTAAGACACCGAAGAAATCCAATCACTTGCGTGTATATGTGCCGGATGGCCGCTTGAACGCGCAAAATGCACAGCCGGCAATGGGCAGCGCGTAGCAAGTTGGGAGTCAAAATGCGCGCTCCGCGTAAGGGCGAGGAGGAAAGGCGGCGTTGGCACGGTTAAAGGGTGTCTCCTCCCTGAAAAGCGGAGAAGCCGCAGCAACCCATGGAGGCTCCCTACGGTAAAACCGCTCGTGGCGACGTCTGGTGGAAAATAATCCCTTGTCAAGTAACAGTGATCTATATTCCCGCCCGACTGACTTGCTGCTCATGACGACTACATAACCGACACGTACGTTGCCAACTTCTTTTGTTCTACGCCCAGTGTTATGTGCATGCGATGTAGTTTTTTTTTTTTTTTTTTTTTTTTTTTTTTTTGCCGCCGTACTTGGCGAGCAGTGCACAGTTGCTGGCAGAGCGTCGAATTTCTCGGTTTGTTTCGGTTTCGGGTTTGGCCGTAAAGGTTCGGTTACGGTTTAGCTCCGGAGTTCACATATACCGGTTTGATTAACCAGTTCGGAACCGGTTTGAGGTTCTCATATAGTACTATAAAGTTATAGGTAGCCACTAAAAATGGTACAAGATATCTTAGTTACGTTTTTTTATGCTTCTATTTCTGTTTTTCGACCAGCAGGTTGTGATAGAAATTGCGAAAAACAAACAAAAACCACGGGATATGGCAAGATTATAACGGTAACACGTGATCTGGAAGTGGAACGTCCGTGTGACTACTGACTATAGACCATGAAATGTCTGTTGGTGCCCTACAGTCTTAAAAATGAACTTCACCACATAGCACACGCCTAGCCAACCATCATCCCGAATGACAACGTTCGCGCCCCTGATTTGTTGAAAATGGGAGGCGGAGCCTGTTTTGTTGCATTATGCACGGCACAGAATAGGCTCCGCCTCCCGTTTTCAACGAATCAGGGGCGAGAACGTTGTCATTCAGGATGATGGTTGGCTAGGAGTGTACTATGTGGTGAAGTTCATTTTTATGAGTGTATACTTGGGATGTCAGGATGACATTTGAACAAAGACAAATGATGGTAGGTGTCAAACCCAGTTGCTGGATCTTTTTTAATGTCGCATCTTCATCGGGCACCCTATCGAAGTCTCAAAACTTGCCTTCTTGGGCGTGACTACACTCTTAAAAATGAACTTCACCACATAGCACGCTCCTAGCCAACCATCACCCCGAATGACAACGTTCTCGCCCTAGATATGTTGAAAACGGGAGGAGGAGCGTATTTTGTGCTCATTATGCACGGCACAAAATAGGCTCCTCCTCCCGTTTTCAACAAATCAGGGGCGAGAACGTTGTCATTCGGGATGGTGGTTGGCTAGGAGCGTGCTATGTGGTGAAGTTCATTTTTAAGAGTGTAGGTGGATGCACTAACATGTATGTAGTTGGAGGGACTTGACTCACCGAAACTTGAATTCACCTCCCTGTGCTTCGTTTCGCCTTCTTTGCGTCTGCGCTCTGACAGAATAGCACAGCATCGACCAGCGTCTACACCTCTAAAATCGAAACTATAGAAGTATACGCCGCACACGCCGCAGCTGCCGCTGTCAGCGTATCGAGGCACTTGCAAGTTGCGAATGGAAGGGCTGAAGTGCCGTGACTGGCGGGTCGCGGCACACTTGCAGCAGCAGCAGTGGCGTAGCCTTGTAGTAGAAATAAGGAGAAAGTATATAGCACAAATTCAAGATCTCCCCCTCTACAGTTAAAACGTTCGATGGGTTCGGCTGAAAACTCGGAAGAAAGAAGGCGACGAGGCAATCCGTTCGAGAACAAAATGGCAACTAACTTTATATCTACAGAGAAAAAGACATTGCTCTGGGTCGGCTCAGGTTACAGCCGGAGAACGATCGAGCGTCGTCGTAGCTCACAGTGGGGTTCCTTGAAAAGGGAGCGTCAACTCAACGGGCATGGTTTTAGCCATCTGCACTTGTTTTCTCAACAGCCTGACGGTATATACACTCTTAAAAATGAGTTTCACCGCATAGCACGCTCCTAGCCAACCATCATCTCGACTGATGTCGTTATCTACCCGGATTTGTTGAAAACGGGAGGCGTACGCCTCTTCTGTGGCTATTATGAACGGCATATAAGTGTCACAAAAAAGGCGTACGCCTCCCGTTTTCAACAAATCCGGGTAGATAACGATATCATTCGAGATGATGGTTGGCTAGGAGCGTGCTATACGGCGAAACTCATTTTTTAGAGTGTACACTCTAAAAACAGAACTTCACCGCATAGCATGTTGTGCGCCAATCATTGCCGCGAACGATAGGGCTATCGCTTTTCATTCGAGGAGAGAGGGAGGCGTACGCCTTTTTGTGGCAATTACCATATACCCAAACTGCCACAAAAAGGCGTACGCCCCCTTCTTTTCTCGAATCGGAAGCGATAATCCTATCGTTCGTGGCAATGGTTGGCGCACAGCGTGCTATGCGGTGAAGCTCTGTTTTTAGAGTGTAGAGGAGGCTCGGTAAGAACTGGTAACGAGCCCCTTCACAATAAGGATCGAATTTGAGATACTTCTGCTACGCGATCCTTCCAGTTCCGTTTTTGGTTATTTTTGAAAGAAACCACATTCTCTCGCATTTTCAACTTCGATCCTGATATAGCGAACAAAATATGAGCCCAGCCGACGACCGGCATAACCCTATCGACCCACAACGGCGAATAGCAAACATAACGCTATGCCATGGCGGGGAAAGATTGTAGCGGGAAACGAACATATAGGAAGGAGCTCTGAAGAGGTTCCCCAGAACTGCTAAGAAATTGAACTGAGTACACTCAAGCATACTCAAGCATCGAATCAATGTACATTCTTACGATTTATGTTGCAGCAGTTAGGCTAAAAAAAGGCAATTGGAGTAAATTTCCACGTATAAGGTGTGTCAGCCTATTCGTGTGGCGACCACGACCTACGTCATACCATGTCATAATCAGCAACCCTTATGAGGAGCCCGTCCGCACGATCCGCTAGGGGCGCTACTGATCGGCACGCGAGATCTGCATCACGATTGGACGATGGAAATTTGAATTCTGAACGCGCAGAAGCGTACGTACGACTACCGTAGCAGACGACAGCGATATCTCCTATGAAAACGCGTAGAATGATGATGATGATCAACCTCAGAATGAAACATCTTCCGTGGAATATCCACCGCTTGTACAGAAATACTAATCTAAGCTGAAGTACAAAGTATTGTAGAAGTTGAGGAAGCAATAACTGGGACGATGAGTAGCGCCACCGCTAACTTCCAAAAATGCGGCGCTGGGAAGGGGTGCCATGACATGGTCGTTATAAATCTACTATAGTAGGTCGTGGTGGCGACATGCTGCACATGCCGTACACTCTTAAAAATGAACTTCACCACATAGCACGCTCCTAGCCAACCATCACCCCGAATGACAGCGTTCTCGCCCCAGATTTGTTGAAAACGGGAGGAGGAGCCTATTTTGTGCCGTGCATAATGGGCACAAAATAGGCTCCTCCTCCCGTTTTCAACAAATCTGGGGCGAGAACGCTGTCATTCGGGGTGATGGTTGGCTAGGAGCGTGCTATGTGGTGAAGTTCATTTCTAAGAGTGTAGGATAACACTGGGGACAATTTCGACCACCGGGGTTCTTTTGACGTGCGCCGGAAGTCTCCGACACACGATGTTAAGCGCGCCCACCTTTAGCCGACACCAATGGTATACGGCAGTTTCCTGGAGAGCAGCCATCTTGCTTCACGTCGCCTGGTTGCCATTACAGCACTGTGGGGGCGTCATGACCGCGCCCACTGATATGCGCCGCGACCAATACCGCAGTTCCCTCGAGAGGAGCTATTTTGCCTGACGTCACCCGGTCGCCATGACAGCACTGTGGCTGTCACCGTGGTGGCCATGACGCACCATGTGGGTGCGTCATGGCCGCGCCCGATGATATTGCGCCGAAACCACCGTATATAGACGGCATACACATCGGGATCGCCATCGTGACGCTCACGGATTAACGGCGCACTGCCGTTAGCAGCGACGACCGCAACGGTAGTCCCATCAAAGCACGTAAAACTTTTACAACAACACGCATCCTTTGAGGCACGCACTGAGTTCCGGTGCAAGGTTTTCTAGCAATTAAAGGAGCAGTTAATATTCCTACGACCAGCGCCGGCGATAATTCCAAATTTCTGCGCTAGGGAAAAGTACAAATGACACGGCGTCTAAAATAGAGTATACTCTTAAAAATGAACTTCACCGCATAGCACGCTCTTAGCCAACCATCATCTCATATGATATCGTTATCTGCCCTGATTTGTTGAAAACGGGAGGCGTACGCCTTTTTTGTGACACTTATGCTGTTCATAATTGTCACAGAAAAGGCGTACGCCTCCCGTTTTCAACAAATCAGGGCAGATAACGATATCATATGAGATGATGGTTGGCTAAGAGCGTGCTATGCGGTGAAGTTCATTTTTAAGAGTGTAGGTCGTGATCCGCATCAGAATGTCGTGTACTGAGTGACGTCATATAATGGATATACACGGTGTTTCCTTTTATCTGCAACAAATTTTCATAAAAAAGGGAGGTGCCTTAGGGCGGTTTTACTTTTGGCATTGGATTACACGACGGGGCTGCTACTACACTCTTAAAAATGAACTTCACCGCATAGCACGCTCCTAGCCAACCATAATCTGGAATAATAGCGTTATCTGCCCTGATTTGTTGAAAACGGTAGGCGTACGCCTTTTTTTGTGATAATTATGAACAGCATAAGTGTCACAAAAAAAGGCGTACGCCTCCCGTTTTCAACAAATCAGGGCCGATAACGATATCATTCGATACAATGGATGGCTAGGAGCGTGCTATGTGGTGAAGTTCATTTTTAAGAGTGTAGGAATCCAATTGTTTTCTCAATTGGGGGACAAATTAACGTAAATATTTCAATCAACTTTTTTATTATTTAATGTCACCGAAAAATGTCATACGCGTTTTTGGCAAACCCTTATCGCGGTATGTTTTACGATCTTCGTTTTGTTTTTCTTTTTCCTTGCTTTCGTTCTTTCGTGTGTTCGCAGTCGCTTGACGTATCAGTCATTTCATCCTGCCGGACACAGCTCTTGCCCTTCCCCTGTACGATGAGCGCTGATATGTAGTGGTGATGCGCAAAGTTCTTTGCAAGCAAAAAAGAAATGCAAAAGCAAAACAAAGAAAGCGAAGCATTACGTTTTCCTGCGTCGGCACGAAGCTCAGATTAGTTTAGTGCTTCATCAGAGGTGCGAGTAGATCATGTTGTAATCAAGCTTTACTATTCCAATTGCGCAAATGTGCTGTCCAAAGACAATAATTAAAAAGTTGATCGAAGTATCTCTGTTAATTAGTCCCCTAATTGAGCAAAAAAATTGATTTCCTGGCAGCAGCCCCGTCGAGTAATCCAATGCCAAAAGTAAAACCGCGCCCTAAGGCAACTCCCGTTTTTATGAAGATTTGTTAAAGGTTTGTTGAAGATAAAAAGAAACACCCTGTATGTATTACACAGTTGAGCTGCCTGCGTGGTATGATCTGAAAAGGCATTTTTTTCAAGGCATATTGGAACAAGAAGCACTGTCCACAGAGGACATAGCCCTTCGTATCCCCTCCATCACTTGGAGTGCCCTCTCTCTATTTCATTTTCTCGGTGGCTGTATAGCTCTACTACGATAGGAACATCTCTTGTTCTTTGTTCTCAGATACAATACGAGAAGCAGTGTTTTCTTCTGCTTCAAAAACTCTCAACTATGTTCCACGTTTTGCTTTGTCTTTCAGGAGATATTGGAACCTAATGTCGCGTCGGTTACAAATTCCTGTTTCGTTCGAACCTCGGTTAAAAGTTCCGGGACGATACTCGATACGGCTTCCGTGAAGACTTTCTTTTAACCAATTGTTCGTTCATATAATTGTTATCCGATATTTCTAGCGGGCTACCTGTTTTGAAAGGGAACAGTCCCTTTGTATTTTTGGCTCATTTTAAAATCCATACTGTATAGCCCAGAGGGTAAATAAATAAATACGTTCATGTGCGAGAAATGTGTGATTGTGAACGGAACACATTAAACGCGGACCGTTCCGTTCTTCAAGACCAGTTCATAGAGAATGTGATGATGATGATGATGATGATAAGATTTAAAAAAAATGGAGATGTGAGCCCGCTCACTGCGGGACAAGCTACTCCAGGTCTAGTAAAAAAAAAAAAAAGAACGTCGAAAAAGACGAGAGCTCTGCATGCTTTTAAAGGGGTTGGGACACTTTCATATATAGATGTGGTTCATTACATCATGGACGCATTGTGCCGCACGCCAGAATACTGAGGGGAAAATAATAATTCTTCTACGTGTCGTACGTAGTGAGATACGGGCCCTCGAACACGCTCCCGAGCGAAGCGCACACGTCACAGAGCCCAGAGTTGCGTCCGTTCCTATTGGGAGCTGTAGGCACGTGACTTCTCGTGCGCTGCCTCACTGGCGGCTGCGAGGTCTTGTGATGTCAGAGCCGCGTGAGTTTCGGTATTCGTTGTGACAATTTTCTCCGCTTCTATTACCCTCTCCGCTATGAAACTTTCAATGCAGGTTCACATCGATGCAAAGAACGTCCTTTACGATTATCTGTGATAGCGTGGGATGACCTGTCACAACCCCTTTAACGAAGGTGATGAGTGCGCGCTGCTGTGCACCCTGACGACGAATCGCAGGCCATTTCGCCCAATCCCATTTCGCCTAATCCCATTTCGCCTAATCCCATTTCGCCTATTCCCATTTAGCCTAATCCCATTTCGCCTAATGCTCTTTAGCGGATTATCTCGCCATCCCTTAGCAGGTTCACCGACCTCGAACTGCAGGGGGTCCCATTTGGCCTAATGTAATGCTGCAGACAGTCCCACTTCGCCTACTGATTCGTGTCACGTGAGCAAAGAAGGCGGCCCCGGGCGTGCTGCCAAACGTCATATTCGCATCTTCACGTAACTTTACAACCTTGCTGGATTTATTCGAGCATAGCCTCGAATTGATGCATTTTTAGTTCTTCCTGAAAAGTCAATGTGAGAAATTCGTTATTCTATATGGGGAGGTCAAAGTTAATTACGCATAACAACTTTATCCCTTCGCCCAGCACTTTCACGACGTCAAAGAGAATGTATTTGTTTCTTGCGGTAGAGGTATATTGCATCGCTACAAAATCTTAGCGTCAATCGAACCTGTTTATAACAATTCGCATCACATACAGAGCTACAGAAATAACGAAAAAAGGGTTGGGCAAATGATAAATCTTACAAATGATCCCTAACTCTCCCGCACCAAGCTTTTCGGTTGAAAGAGGTAATATTTTCTTGAGTTTGAGGAACATACAGATCAATATAAAAGGATGAGGGCAACACACCACTCAAAACCAGCAGTTACGAAACTTTAATACGGTACACTGTTAAAACAAAACTTCACCACATAGCACGCTCCTAGCAAACCATCATTCCGAAGAATCTCATTCTGTGTCCCGATTTGTTCAAAACGGGGGGGGGTGCGCATATCTGGGACAAGATAATGTGTCCCAGATAGGCGCCGCCTCCAATTTTCAACAAATCAATGCACAGAATGGTATCATTCGGAATGATGGTTGGCTATGAGCGTGCTATGTGGTGAAGTTCTGCTTTAACAATGTACACTCTTAAAAATGAACTTCACCGCATAGCACGCTCCAAGCCAAACATCATCTCGAATGATAACGTCATCTGCCCTGATTTGTTGAAAACGGAAGGCGTACGCCTTTTTTGTGACACTTATGCTGTTCATAATTGTCACAAAGAAGGCGTACGCCTCCCGTTTTCAACAAATCAGGTCAGATAACGGTATCATTCCAAATGATAGTTGGCTAGGAGCGTGCTATGCGGTGAAGTTCATTTTTAAGAATGTAGGTCCGATAAGGAGAGAAATAATAGGGTGAGGGGGAAAGAAGAGGGGGGAATATGTTTGATGCAAAGAAAAAAAGAGAAGGGAAAGGTTAGCCATGATGTATAGGCTTGCTATTCCCAAAAGCTAAGAAACAAACAAAAGAAGACAAAAGCAGCCGAGACACAGAAAATTATGAAAAAAAAAACAGAAAAAAGAAACGGAGGGTAAAACAGAGTCACTATCTCGGCAAGGCCGGCATGCGCAGTGACAAGGGGGGGGGGGGATATGTTTATTTAAGAAAAGGAAAGGTCAGGAAAAGATCCCGCTTGCAATTCCAAAGAAGAAGAGAGGAAGAAGAAAGGACAAAAAATGAAACAAAGAAAAAAGCGACACTATACCAACGGCGGAAAAGAAGAAAAAAATAAGGACTTGGCGCAGTCATGTAACAACGCTATATAACAACGTAAAGTCACATGCTGTTCAAGTAATTAACACGCAAGTAACGAGTAAGTAGGTAAGTAGTAAGTAAGTAAGTAAGTAGTAAGTAGTAGTAAGTAACGAGTGATGAGGGCTACAATCCCCATTTTTTTCTTTCAAGCATCATCATCAAGTAGGTGGTGGTGGTGGTGGTGGTGATAGGGCTTGCCGTTGTCGGCCTCACGTATGTGGGCAACGTCACGACTCACGCCCTGGGGGAATGTGCGTCCTGGGCCGACTTCTAAGGGAACGAGTAAGTAATTAACAGGCTTCACTCTCTTTGATCAAATCGAGAACGATATCGTGCACTAGCATCTGTTGTTAGAGCGTATACTGTAACTGTCGCCTCCAGTTTTCAACCAATCAGAAAGTGAGATGATGTTGTTCCGAATGATGGTTGGTCTAAGCACGTTATGTGGTCAAGTTCTCTTCAGGGAAAGTGACGAAACCTCCGCTGTCCAAGATGCTTTCCCCAAAGAATTATAATTATACCCCCCACATGAAGTGTCCGCCATTATTCGACAGTCGAGCACCGTCGAGAAGTTTCGGAGGATGCTGTCTTTACCTAAAACGAGTATAAAAGGTATTATGTGGCCGTATAATGTCGTTATTGTTAAACATACCCGCGTATATCTCGCCCAAGTGTTTCGCGGTTCACGGGTTGAACCTCGTGGGCCTCCCGCCTGGTGAACAGCAATAATAAGGGTGGCCACAGCTATTGGATTGCCCCGTATAGGCGCTGTAGCATTCTGTGGGGAAAAACAAGGAAACGGCATTGGGGGTAATGGGCCTGCGGTCGTTAAGATAACGATGCCCAGGTGCGAAGAGCTATACATAGTGGTATATATCAAAGCAGAGGCCGCCGGCGATGCGAACAAACAGAAGTGAGCGGTTGCAGAAATGTCCCTGCTCAGGCTAAACAACTGGGGTGCTATGCAGAATCTCGCTGTTTCCTATATCGCCAGACTTTCTTGGATATGAACCATATCTTGGGTAAGTTACTTCTAAAAAGTAACTGAGTTGCAGTTATAGTTACTTTCTTGGTTAAGTAACTAGTTACAGTTACAGTAACTGAGAGAAAGTGACTTCGTTACATTACAGTTACTTTTTATAAAAATGACCACGAGAGGGGGATACGATTGTTAAAAACATACATTTATTTACATTTACTTAAGTGCGATAAAAGTATTTTTGCACTTAAAGGACAACAGAAATGAAAATCGGTGACTGTGGGAAAATCATCATACTATATGCATTTCGCATGGCTAATACTAGAACCGCCAGTATTTTATGCCAACGACGAACGGATTGGTATATTTTGAACGATTACTGAAGCGCTGAACCGCTCGCCCATGGGAGCTGCCCGCGGAGAGCGCAAAGCATCTTGGGATCAGCCGAGGCAGGTCTGACGTCACACATTACTCTGGGGAAGCCGGTCAGCTGGGCGAAAGAGAAGCTTTGCCGCCGTATTGCGTATCGCGCTCGAAATGTCGGACTCTGAATCTTCATCATTGTGGGAGTCCGAGAATGAGTTCTCGGATGACTTGGGGGTTCGTCCGTATATCTTCGACCTACAGCTAGGATCAGACGAAGAATCAGGGGATGCCCAAGAACACGCCACCGTCGGACGACGTGTGGAAGAATTCGACTGGTAAGTGTCCGCTCATTCTGCATGATTTCGACCATAAGAGATACATAAACTATTCACAAGCATGGAAGTATCGTATAACTCACTTCCCGTTCCTCTGATACCTAACATTACAGTTGTTCGTTGTTGCATGTTGCACATGTGCGTTGCGTGCGGTTGCTGGTGCCGTGTTTCCCTTCATGTCTAAATGCCGCTCAACTTGGTGTTGGCGTTCCTTTGTAAGTAATACGCATGCATCGTGCCCGCAAAGTTCAACAGCCGTAGAAAACCCGTAATTTTATTATCCTCAACTGCACGTTGTAGTAAAACGCAAGTACTTCGAAAACGTCGACCTTGCCTTTATTATATTGTGCGATATTTGTATATCGTACGCAAAGGCGATAGGGCGTGACATACTAAAACCCGCTATTAGCTTATGTATGCATGAGAATATACTTTCTAAATTGTATTGGACGGTGTAATGTACAGTGCCACGAATTGCATGTCAACAGGTGCTCCTGTGGTAACTGTATGCCCATGGAAGATGAGATATCCTCTGTTTGCTGCAATGAACAATGCAGAGTGCAAGATGTTATGGAGGATGCAAGTGTGCTGTGCATCACATACCACCACCTCTTCCACAAGCACTGCCTTGATGCAGATACAATTGATCTAGAGAAAATAAAAATGTTGGGCACAGACAGCAACTCCTTGGGAGGTCGCAGAAGAAACAAGTAAGCAGGTGAAAGCTACGATATGTGGGCAAAGACATTATGTTGCCTTTTAATTTTCAGGGCAAAAAGGTATATTGCGTACCGGCAATTTATATTTTGGATCTACCACCGCCTAGGGGAAGGAAACAGGGTTGTTATTCCAAGTTGTGCAATCCGAAGAATTCGTGACGAGTTCCCATCTGAAGACGGCGACTACACTGGATTCCGCCATGCACAACACTAGGTATGATAGAGTTTATGTTGTCTGTACAGCATTGTTTTTGTACAAGAGAAATGCAGTGTCATTTCCACACAATTCGTTTAATATGAATATCAATTTCTTTATTTCAGCTCATGAAAAAATAAAAATAAAAAAAGCCACAGTTGCAGTTCAACATGTCCCTTTGACTGATGTTGTCCCTTTCCAAGACACAGTCCTTCACAACTCAAAAATGTGCCAGCATATACATTTATTGGAATATTTTGATATTGCACACACTAACTTGAAGCAAGTATTCTCTAGTCATGACCAACACTAACAGGCAGACCTGTAAGTGGCATGTGACAAGTAACTGCATTATTAACAATAAATTACTCTTTCGAGTAAGACTGAGCGTAATCGATTAGTTTTGCATGAAAGTAATTTTTCAAGTGTAATCCGACTACAGTTTTACTGATGAAAAAGGAAGTCACTGAAAAGGTTAGCCAGCTGTAGGACTCGAACCCACGTCACCTAGATTACCAGTCCAGGGCTCTGTTTTTTTTAAATTCGGTGCTAGCGCCGCGAAGCAACAGCGGCTATGAGCAGCGTACAGACGTGTACAGATGGGGAGAGGACACCAGGAAGGAGTGGGGGACAGGGGGGTTAGTATGCGTCCTGGGCTGACTTCAGGAGGAACAGTGAAGATTTATACCCCTGTTTTACCTTTTCTATCGCGGGTAGTAAAAATGCCCCCTGTACATTGAAAAATGTCCTGTAGCTGAAGCAAGATATCCCCACAGACGTGAGTAACCTCAGGGTCTTCTTGATGTTGGCACCAGAGAAAAGGATGCCTGCACTGAGTAAAATATTCCCAAGGGGCTTTACTTAAGAGGGGCTGGCTGTACCAAGAGCACACGTGCCCACTTGCACATGCAGTTTCCACACTCAGCAGAGTTCCATCACATCTCTTCTTGACATGTACCACTTTCTCTGAACATTTTTGACACTTTGAGAGCAATACATCTAAAGCTGTCTCAAAGACGATGAACTTTCGCTCTGAAATCCTGTTCACGGGGTTGTTCGTGGCACCCAGGACCTCGTCATGGAAGCTCAACCTAGAAAGTTCAACAACACATGGCATCGGGGAAGCATAACCTGCAAAACAAGAAAGCGCATAACATAGTGCTGAAGTAACCTACTCGTCCATGGAGCTTGCGAAGGTTCATATGTTACGTCTCCCTTGTCCAGACGAACACAATCAGGCTCCTCATCCGACTCGTCCTCACTATGAACAGGAGTAGAACGCCAGTGAGTGGGACGTGTCTGGGTGCTTTTCGAGCTTCCTTCTCGTTGGGCTGGTGCAATGTCCAGTGCCACCTGAACAGCTGGGTATCGTAAAAAGATACGTGGACCCTAACCTACACTTGACATACGTACATAACAGGACTATTGATACTTTTTCATACCACGGTTTCTATAAATGCCTGTTGTCTGGGTGTGTGCATTTTTTGTGAGCACGGCCTCTATTAGCTGGGTTGCATGTGTGGTGTCGTTCCTTGGTACATAACCCACATCTGGCAAGCTACCGACATCTGGTTCCTGCACAGAATTGCAAGATCATGTGGAAAAAACTATAATCATGGGGAAGCAAAGTATGATACCTGTACACACAAGCTCTTACCTGTTGACTGTCACTATTAGGTGTTTCAGAGGTGCAGCACATCAAGGCATAACTGACAACGCCCTGTTGAAACATGCATGATCAGCACATTTTGTAAAATAACTATCCTATACGACAACATGTATTGTTATATCATGTTACTAACAGGAGAGGTCATATGCTTACAAAACATGTCATTATTATAGACATATGTACCTGGGATGTAGTCTCACTTGTACTAAATGGTATACTGTGCACACTCACAGCAGAGGAACTGGCCTGTAAATTTAATGAATGAGTTTGTAACACTAAAATGGTCACCGTAGATTGAAAAGTTGCAAAAATATTGACGAATAGATGCAGTTATCTAAACAGGGATTCATAGATGCACTGATCATGCCAAGTTTTCAATAGTTCAGCATGGTAATGCAAGAAGACGCACCTGATCAAGTATTACATCGGAGGATATTGAAGACTGCATGGTATTTTCAGACGCTCTGTTACCATCCGAAGACGTTTCAGCGATGCCGGCTTCTTGTGTGGCCAACAGTGAATTTATAACCTGGATGAGAATGAGCCTATTTGAGTAACACTGTGGAAGAGCCTTTTTGAGTCAAGTTTCTCAGCTACTTGCCTCTTTGCGTTGGCACTTCTCGAATGCCTTGCTAAGTCTTTCTGCCTTTCGTTTCCGTGAGAATACAGAAGGAACAGCTCCTTCTTTCAACCTGTTGTACTTTGTTGACCAGCCTAGGCTGTGGAGCACCTTCGGATCTGTCTCGAAGTCTTCGTCAAGAAAATGTGCAGCGCACAACTTCTCCTGTTTCGCCGGTCTCCAGGTAGGCCTAGACGGATTCGCGGCCAGGCACCAAATTCTACGCAGTTTCTCGTCTTTTGGAAACAGATACCCCGACCTCCCTTTCCCGAAGTGAAGTCTGCAACACGCCGCACCACAGACAGGAGCCATTGCACCAACTGCGCCAGCACACGCAACTTTCTTGCCGCGAAAACACGAAAAAGGACCACCGCTTCGAAAACATGCGCAAAAAGAACGGCAGGAACTCCAAGAGGAGAAATGACTCACGTCATTTCCGTTGTCTGCTACGGCACCGGAGCGACGCTCGCTAGGGTTCGTATCGCCCCGCGGACACAGTTTTATATCCCGTTTGTGACAGTCTCGCAGCGAATTTCGGTAGATCCCAGTCGAATTCCGGATTGTTTTGGTACATACTGCAACATGAGCTAAAGAACTTTGCGGCACATTTTCATTTCTGTTGTCCTTTAACCAGAAGCTGTAGATGTCGATATGTGGCTCTCCCACAGGGAAAAATACGACATGTGTACGTACGTAAAAAAAGGATCAACATTTAGTCGAGTAACTGCTTAAATTTTGCAGTTACATTCACAGTTAGGGTAGCTAGTTACAGTTAAAAGCTATTTTTCTGGAAATGTAACTAGTTACTGTAACTAGTTAACCCCAAAAGTAACTAGTTACAGTTACAAGTTAGAAGTAACTGAGTTACTATACCCAAGACTGATATGAACCAAGGCAATTTCCATATATGAAAATTGCCACAAAAAGGCGTACGCCCCCCTCTATATCCGAATCAGAAGCGATAACCCTATCATTCGTTGCAATGGTTGGCGCACAGCGTGCCATGCGGTGAAGGTCCGTTTTTAGAGTTTTGGAATGAGAAATATTAAGCTATAATCCACGCGGACGTGGTCTGTATATGTGCACTCGAAAATTTCTCCTTCGCACTGATCACGCGAGTTGATGGACAAACAATGTGCAATTTCCTCGGGTAATTACTTTGCTACAGTATATATACGACGCATACAATAAACGAGAATCGCCAATCACAAACACAATCGCCCTTATGGGTCTGTGATAAGTGGTGATAACATGTTCGTTGTTCCTGCATTGATCTGTGTTACGTAAACGATCTTTTTTTTCTACCCATCTACGTCTCCCTCACTGCAAAGAAAACATCCAGCGATATTGACGTCGTATGGCAGACGCCGTTCTCGCTCCCACGCCTTACTGCGGGAAACGAATAAAACGCTGTTGTTGGCGAATTCTGACGAAGTTTGGCGAAGTTTCTGGCGAAGTTTGAATTGGACGAATGCTTCAGCCGCTTTCGATTCACCGCAGCCGTCGTACCTCACTGTCACCTGTTTTTCCAACTTTATATATATATATTGCCCCCTGCAGCCACCGTCGCTGTCGATCCAGACAGGTCTCCCAAAACGTATGTGGAGTCAGTGTCGGGTCCAGACCCTCGGTTTGGGGGACCCTCGGCCGTTTAGGTTTAGTGCTCGTACACTCTTAAAAATGAACTTCACCGCATAGCACGCTCCTAGCAAACCATCATCTCGAATGATATCGTTATCTGCCCTGATTTGTTGAAAACAGGAGGTGTACGCCTTTTTTGTGACACTTATGCTGTTCATAATTGTCACAAAAAAGGCGTACGCCTCCCGTTTTCAACAAATCAGGGCAGATAACGATATCATTCGAGATGATGGTTGGCTAGGAGCGTGCTATGTGGTGAAGTTAATTTTTAAGAGTGTACACTCTAAAAACAGAACTTCACCGCATAGCACGCTGCGCTCCAACCATTGCCAAGAATGATAGGGTTATCGCTTCTGATTGGGAGAGAGAGGGGGGGGGCGTACGCCTTTTTGTGACAATTTGGATATATGAAAATTGCCACAAAAAGGCGTACAAAAGACCTGCTGAGCCTCCACAAGTTTCGATGACTCAACGAGCGAGTGACGTAATCGTAAGCCCACAAATTGCAATGATGTCATGTTCTGGAGAAAGGACTCGTCTCCTAGCAACGACGCCGGCGTCCGGGGAGGGTCACGTGGTCGAGAAGTCACGTGAGGCTGATCCGAAAGAGAGAAAAAATTGAGATATGTATTCCCCCTCCTTTGTGTTTTCTCCAAGGTCGGAGCGGTCGGATGGTATGTCACGTGGGGTTAAGCTACCGGAGTGTAAAAAGTGAGCTCCCGGAAGACTCGAAGGGCAACAACGTTGCCAAATGAGCGCCGGGCGCTCCGTCGGGCCATAACTGGACGTCACAGTTCTCAAAAATAAAAATTAAATTTCTCTAGGTTTGGCGTCACGTATAGAGCAGGAATGTAAAGTGAGGCAAGAAAATTTCAGTTACGTAACTTTGATGGGATTCTGAAGACACAAGATTTAGTCCGTTGCGGGACATTAAACTTTACGTCGTCGACTTCGGGGGACGGTTGTTGTTCACAAGGTTATAATTGCACGAAACAAAATCAACGTGCAGGTTCTGACGCAACACTGGTCTCACAACTTCATTTTTTTATTATTTTGCAACTAATTAATCAACAAAAAGAGACCGCGCCTCATATTATGCGCCCGTGAAATTATCTTTTTTTTTAAATTTGCTTCTTCAGAAATGCCCTGTCAGTGAACGATGTGCTGCCTTGAATCTGCCTTGAAAGCAAACACCCTGACATAAGATCGCGGCTGATGCGCGAATCGATTGTTTCGAAAAACACCGGTATGATTTGTTTTTCGCGGCGGGTGCAGCGCGAAAGAAGTTTTGAGCTTGGGTAGAATGGCGACGGGTACAAAAACGCTAATGGGTAGTTACGATACAGCCAAACCAACGCGCAATAATCAAAATGCGGGCCAAATGCATGCGTGATATAAGAGACTTAAAACAAGGACCGGTAGAAAGCCGTTCATACCTGTAAATCACCATCGTCCATATGGGACCATTTACTCGATAGAACATGCCGCAGAGTGAACGGTACGCAGGCTGACGGAGTTCCACCACGAATCTCCCACGGTGCTGGTGCTGGTGTGAAATTTGGCTCGCCGTTGTCGATCTCACATAGGTGGGCAACGTCACGACTGACGCTCTGGGGGAATGTGCGTCCTGGGCCGACTTCTATGGGAACTGTGCCGACATCTGTCTGACAGCGTCGGAGGGAAAACCCAGGAAAAACCCCAGCCAGCATAACCGGCATCGGGCTTCGAACCTCCCACAACCAACGGAATACTGACGGATGCACAAATCCCGTGCGCGGTGCGATATGGCTCAAATCCCGCCGCTGACTGGCTTTTTCGACGACTGCCATATTCCTATAAATCCTATATTACGGTTATGTAATATAGGATTTAAGGATATAGGACACGAAGGCCAGTTTGAAAAATTCTCCTCGACCGCAACACGTTATTTCAGACACGATTGTTCGTTCTAAAGAGTACTGAGAAAGGCAGTATTTCGCTTCTCCAGCGGGCTGCTCGCCAACTACACCGTAAACTGAAAAACACCCTTATGGGTGTAAATGGCTTGTCCCATAACTCACACCACTTTTTACACCGTATGGTCTGGAACACCCCTTTTAGAGGGTGTACTCTGTGTAAAACACCCTTTGAAAGGGTGCTTTTCCTTGAAAATGACTTCTTTTGCACCCGTTAAGCACCCTTTTAGGTTGGTGTAAGATTGTTAAACACCCTCCTAAAAAGGTGTATAAAGGGGGCAACAGACGGCATTTTCAGGGAAAACCACCATTTCAAAGGGTGTTTTACACAGAATACACCCTCTAAAAAGGGCGTTCCAGACCATATGGTGTAAAAAGTGATGTGAGTTATAGGACAAGCCATTTACACCCATAAAGGTGTTTCTCAGTTTACAGTGTAGCGGACCCCAGCAGAAGCACTCAATGAATGATAGTAACAGCAGACGACAGGTATATGTATTTCGCGCTCACCCGAAACTGGCGCAATTTCCCTTCGTGTATAATGGAGTTTCCCGGCTTACAGAACCCAAACAGCAACAGCCCCGCTCAATTCCGCAGTGCAAAACTACGGCGAAGAAGAATATTCAATATCGAGATGGGGAAAAAGATACTATCCCAGGAGCGGCGTGAACGAACACAACGGGAAACCACGCGCGAGTTCTGTTATTTGGACAAGTTTTGAAACGTGTCTCGTGGAAGAAGGCATCAAGCATTCATAGGCAATCATTCTTCTCTCCGCCGTCTTAAGCACGACGCGAGCGCCTCTAATAGTTGGAGAGGCGAATACATTTTCAATATCCTGTATAGGATGCGGTCTGAAATACGAGCTTCTCGTTCAATCCCCTCCGCACCCATAAGGCGCATCGGTTAATACATTGTGGGTAGACTTTAAGGTATATGTTCCGAGATATAGGAGAAACGACGTGACGGATAGGGTGGCTTTTTTGTGTAACAGGAGCAACGAACGAAAAAGCCGAAGAAAGAATGGGAAAAAGATATGTTTCTATATATGACGTGCATTACATGATGTTCAACCACCAGCGTCCTATGCCATTTTATCTCTCAAACCTTCTTCATGGTTACGCCCTTTTGTGACCTTCAAAGAGTGCGTTGATATGTATAGCAAAACAAAACAAAACCGTTTTCGCATATGCGTTTCTTACATGCATTGTATTAGCGAATAATTACTCCGTTAGTAGCAGGAACATCCTGTAATCTGCCGTAGCGCAGGCTAACCTTTTCCTCCTATTTTTTTTTTTTTTTAATATAGTAAACATATCCCCCCCCCCCACCTCCCCCTGTAATCCGCTTAAAAGTTACACCAGCTTAACGTACGATAAGAACTCGGAAAATCATCCTACTACAAACTTCGCGGGTCATAGAAAAGTGTGGCGAGGGCGCAGGCGAGTTGGTTGGTGATGACGGGCATCCATAGACTTGCGTCGTGCCGCTTGCGTGACCCTCAATCTCGGGGTTGCGATTATGGATGACGGATCAATTTGCTTCTTAAGTGTGTTTGAGCTGTTGGAGTTGTTAAAGCAGCAATGAGGTGACACTTAACGTGGCTGGAAACCCTACGTCATTTGTCAGGCTGTCCACCAGGAGCCACCCTGCAAAATATTTCCGCTCTGCGGTGTATTGTCACTACGTCATCGAATTTACAAAAAAAAACAGTCGTAGAAAGCAGCCGCCGACACGATCGTCGTGTAACGGTGAGAATGCCCCGAGCCTTTTCGAAGTGAAAACGTATGTGAGTTCAGTTTGGTAGCAGATCAAAATTTAAGATGCAACATGCCGAATTTATGCCGAATTCCATGACGCTATAACTCCGTGAGTCATAAACCGACTGCAATCAATCGGCAAAATCCAGATAGCTTACGCGTGTAAAATTCTACCTATAACACGGTCACTGCGGCGGCTGACGCAATCTCCGGGTGTGGCGGGCGCGTGCGTGTGAGGCGGAAATGTAGGGGTACGCGTACCTTGCGGGTAGTAAAATCTCGCGAACTCGTGAAGCTAGGACGCCGACCGAGGTGTCATTGGAAACCGCTTGAGAGGTTCTGCCTGGACCTTAATCGATATCGGCTTCAACAACGAAAACCAAAATTTTATAAATTTGCAAATTTGAAATATCAAAATTTTCCCAGAATGTCGGCACATATGAGACTAAAATATGATCAGAATTGAAGGAAACGGCAATAAGACAAAAAAGGGCGCCAAAGTCCAGCACCGAGCGATCAAGAGAGCTCCGAGAGCGCCGAAGAAGATATGCGGCGGAGGCAAACTCGACTGCCGGCGCGCACAGCTATCCCTTACCAGCGGGGCAACTTCGACTTGTGATAGTGCGAAAGTGACCTATACAAAGACAATGGAGTGCATCCGAGGGGAGGAGGGAGGGGGAAGGGGGCTCAGTACCGTGGAGGAGCCAGACCCCGCCAGAGAGCCCCAGGAGCAGCGACGATGGGAGGCGGCGCGTGCCGACTAAAACGTCATTGATATTGTCACGAAGCGAAATGGGTCGGCGAGTCGTCGAATAAACAGCGAACGGTTTATTAGACTACTTGGTAGCAAAACACAAGAGTGATAGGTCTCTGAACACAACTGAGTCCAAAGAATGAATGCTCCAGCTTGGAGCGCACAAGCATTTAAGCGTCGCGCCGAAAAGTCTAGAAACAGCACGTGCGTTTGCCCGAGAGCAGGCGATGTGTCTGGAAGCTTCTTCTTCAGCATGCGCCGGGATGAGATGTACCGTTTCGTGCCTGCCCTCGAAGTTTCGCGATGATTCGTGGCAATATTATTAAATGACTAATGAATGGAATGAATAGAAATATTGGACTCGTATTCCTTTCACTAAAATCCCGCAAAAGAGCAAAGGAATTGGATATCGTGACGTTTTCATATAAAACACGGCTCGCACACGACTGAGCCCTCCCCAATTTTTTTTTCTTTGTTGTTTTCTTCTCATTGCACACGCTGCTTATATATGTTTGAGCTGTGCCGCTGTGCGTCACGGACGACGTGCATGGGGATCACGTTACGGTAACCTTACCAACCAACCAACCTTACTCCTCTCGATGTGCGATGCGCTCTTTTCACGAGGAGAGGATTTTTGAAAGGTGCGCGGAACAAAGGCGTCGCTGGGTATAGGTCACCTGCGTTCACCCTTGTTTCGCAGGAACTCATTTTATTCGTTTAGAACACTCCGCAGGGAAAAACGAAAAAAGAAAATGTGAGTCACCGCGGTGTTAAATATGAAATATTCGTTTACTGCTCACCCGGCCGAAGGTTTCATCAATCAAGTTGATTGATTCATTCAGGCGCAATTTGCTTTTTGTTCCTGCAAAGTCGTCTTCTCTTTTTATGCGGATAGGTGTCGCTTACACACATGGCGCCGTACTTGAAGTACACTCTTAAAAATGTACTTCACCGCATAGCACGATCCTAGCCAACCATCATCTCGAATGACACCGTTATCTGCCCTGATTTGTTGAAAACGGGAAGCGTACGCCTTTTTTGTGACACTTATGCTGTTCATAATTGTCACAAAAAAGGCGTACGCCTCCCGTTTTCAGCAAATCAGGGCAGGTAACGATATCATTCGAGATGATGGTTGGCTAGGATTGTGCTATGCGGTGAAGTTCATTTTTAAGAGTGTAGGCATGTAGGCATGTAAGTGCGAAGTAAACGTCAGGTTTACTTCACAATTACAACGCAGGATTTCTCAGGAGAGACCCCTGTCGCGAAACAAATTGCGCGATTTATTGAGAATTCTAAAATGTATAACGAAAAGAAATTCTGAGGCGATTCAAGTTTTCTCAAATGAACAGAATCTTTTCACGGACAGCTATGGTTACGCAAATAGAGTCCATATCGGCTCACTGCAGCAATAGACGCGGACAAAGAGTTAGAACATAGAAGAGACACACCACCTGGTCTCTTTGTCCGCGTCTATGGCTGCAGTGAGCCGATATGGACTTGTACCAACTACCCCGCTTTGTCCCTCTTGTGCAAATAGAGTCTCGTTCTGTAGGTAATTCGCACATGAATAATTCTGTTACTACCGTGTATTACACTCTTAGAAATGAACTTCGCCTCATAGCACGCTCCTAGCCAACCTTAATCTCGAATGATATCATTATCTTCTCAGATTTGCTGAAAACGGGAGGAGTACGCCTTTTTTGTGACAATTATGAACAGCATAAGTGTCACAAAATAGGCTCCGCCCCTCGTTTTCAACAAATCAGGTATGAGAACGTTGTCATTCGGAATGTTGGTTGGCTAAGAGCGTGCTATGTGGTGAAACTCATTTTTAAGAGTGTACGCTCGTTTTAGAACAGCAACAACAACAATAAACGAAGGAAGAATGCGGATAAAGTTTGATTTTCGGGCTGGAACATCCCATGTCATGGTGATAATATATTTGTCGTTCGTTTTGTCGGTGACACAACTACGGTGAGCTAGGAACGTCTTTCTAGTCCACCATAACAGAACTGAAACCACATTTTCCTCTCTTTCTTGTAGTTCAGTCTCAAAAACGAAGCTTTTTCTCGGTATCAGGTATACACTTGGCTCTGCGAGCTTGGAACTTGAATATCCCTATATAGGGGACGCACTATCCACCCTTATAAAAATGCGCATCCATAATTAATACCGGACTCCTATACTCATATCAACTACTGAGCTACATCCATCATCCACGTTCCTCTAATAGCAGCCTGCTATGTCATTGTTCTTCTCCTTTTTTTTTTCCTTACAAACGAACAGCGATAGCTGTATCAGAGAGGTTTTGCTGCATTCGCGGTGATGGCGAGCGTAGCGCGAAAGATGGCACACGTTTCTGTTCTGTCATCAAGCCTTGGTTTACACTCTTGTCTAACCAGGGCAATGGTCGCCAACCTATATGAGAGTCGCTCGAATGGGCTTATACTCGATCGCTTCGATACAACTTTGAAGTATAGACCACTTGCACTCCTATACGTCATCGATTACGTTTCGCCGCCGCGCAAAGCATGCTGGTGGGCACCTATCAACCTTATCAGCCTTTTCGGCCTATCAGCAGAAGCGTTTTTTCCCGCTTCTTGCCAACCAGAGCAAAATATAACCTCGAACCGGTCTTCTCGGGACGCCACATGTTTGTAAACAGAAAGTGGTCTATACAGAACACGAAGGACGAAGACAACGTTATCGCCGACGCACTTTCGCGACTGCCTGTAACTACACTCTCAAAAATGAACTTCACCGCATAGCACGCTCCTAGCCAACCATTATCTCGAATGATATCGTTATCTGCCCTGATTTGTTGAAAACAGGGGGCGTACGCCTTTTCTGTGACAATTATGAAACGCATAAGTGTCACAGAAATGGCGTACGCCCCCCGGTTTAAAAAAATCAGGGCAGATAACGATATCATTCGAGATAATGGCTGGCTAGGAGCGTGCTATGCGGTGAAGTTCATTGTTAAGAGTGTAGGGTTGTCACCTTTCGTAGTGAAAAATACCGGATGAGGGAGAGGAGGTGGAATAGAGGGAAAGGAGGAAAGGCTCGTGGGAAAGGGAGAGTGGGTGAGGGGGTGGACGAGCACACACACACACACACACACACACAGACAGAGAAAGAGCGGGCGTGCTCGTGCGCGAGGAAACATACGTTCCTGTGTGTGGCTGGATCCTCGATGCTAGAAATTGCTAGAAACAGGCATGAACCCTCTACTGGATCGTATTGGAGCAACCAGGTTGGAGTGCCACTTACTTAAAAAAAAAACGCATCGACGCAGACAAACCCTTCTTTGCAGGCACAGATCTCATGAAGGTTGTATGCGACCTATAAGTTCTAGCTGGCTTGACACAAGCACCAACAGCTTTGCACATCCACTGCTCTCGTCCCCTCCGAACGCGAGACTTAATGAATAACAGTGATAATAATAATAATAAACGTGAATAATGATCATGATGAATAGCTAAGAAAATGACTGGTGACTGCGGAGCTTGGTTTGTGCTCCAGATTTATTCAAGCTGTAGTGGAATGTTGAAGGGAGAACCCCGTAAAAGCAGACTTGTGCTCGTTACCGAAAAAAAGGAACTAAATACCGTTACCCGTTACTTCAGAAAAAAGTAACTAAATACGTTACTCGTTACCAACATACAAAAGTAACGAGTTCTCGTTACTCACAGGTAACGAGTTACTTTTACGTTACCGCAGCATACTTTAAGTTAAAGGAGCCAACAAACGTGCCGTCACTTGCCTTCAACTCTTTATTAATGAGGAATTGCACTTCAGAAGAAGCTGATAATCGAAATTTGTCGTCCGTCCTTCGTGTTCCGTGTCTCTCGGCCCGTTACCATGAATGTATATCAGTTTGCCTGGACCTTCTCCCTTGCTTCCGAAGTGGGGGTGATCGGAGATTACGAAAACACAAGAAAAAACACTGGTTTTCGTACCACCGATCACCAACGGTTCCCCAAAACAGACGAGGGGCTGCGTCATAATTTAGAGCGCTCAGAAGCTTAGCAACGACAAGAAAAGGCTAGATGTCGAAACGCGTTTTTTGTAGCCATAGCACAATTGGTGGCCATTCTTGGGAAAGAGTGATGGTCGGAAATTACGGAAACAAGAGAAAGGACAACAACACATCCAGTGAGGGACTGGTCACGCAGGTCAAATCTGCACGCATTGCGTCACACGGAGTGCCGAAATGTGCTCCCCCGTGCTCAAGAAAAGGAACGAGTAACGTCAGTAACGAGTTACCAATATTTGTAACTGATTCCGTTACTATTACTATTTTTTTTAAAAGTAACTGAATCGTTACTTCGTTACCAAAAAAAGTAACCGTTACCAAGTAACGAGTTATTTGTAACGAGTTAGGCACAACTCTGCGTAAAAGCCCTTATTAAAAGGTCTCGAGCCACAAGTACCGGCAAAAGGCTGCCGGTATCACCTTCCTATACCGGCAGTCGGCAGAGCGCGCAAATAACCGGCCGTGCCGGTATAATAGCGGCCTGGCGGCAACCCTATACAGTCAACCCTCGATTTATGAACACCCTCGGTTCCCCGAAAAATCGTTCATAAATCGAGGGATTCATAAGTAAAAAATTCCATTAACTGAGTACTATCAAGCAAATGGAACAGTATTTCCGAGTTGGGATTGTATTTATAATGCCATATATTGTGTAATTTTGCTTTTGACCATGCCTTCTGCTGTATCAATCTCACAAAGAACAGACGTTAGCGCATTCACACTCTGTTTATTATGCAGTACTAAATTGTTTAATTTTGCTTTGGACCATGCCTTCCGCTGTGTCAATCTTGGAAAGAAGAGATGTCACCACATTCGCACTGGACTGGTCTCGGATTTCCTCCGGGATTTTTAACCTCCGTTTATTAATCTCCGGGTGACAGCGTCCACCTTACTCATCGACTGAGGTCAGGAACACTTGGTCGCACCTTGTGCGACCCCGGAAAACCCGTTTGTTGTTCGGGTTTCGAGGGGTTAAGAACCGAGGGTGCAATACCTGGAAAACATTTTGTCCGTTCAGGCGTCATTCATAAGACCACGAAATAATCCCTTTGAAGGTTTCTGTTGACCTCGGAACGATCCGTTCATAAATTGAGGGCAAAAACGCTGGGCAACTTCTAGTTGGTTCCCAGAAATTCCGTTCATTATTCGAATATCGAGGTTCATAAAACGAGGGAAAAATAAATGGAAAAAGTTTGGTTCCCCGTGCTCGTGTTCATAAAACGAGGGAATTCATAAATCGAAGGTTCATAAATCGAGGGTTGACTGTACCTGAAACTGACCCAAATGATGATTGCATTTCTACCGAAGTGGAGTCAGAGCTCCATGCAATGCCCTCTCCATCCTCTTTCCATTGCAGAGCTTAAGGAGGCGATGGACGACAACCCTGCACCCACGCGAGTTGTGAGATTTCTCAACCGCTCTTGGCCTATATACTGATGCGAGAGATGACAAGGATCTCGCCCCGCTTACTATCTAATCCGGGACGAGCTTTTCTGTGTGCAAGGTCTTCTGATTGGAGGCGACAAGGTCGTAACACCGTCACGTCCGCGAAGACGTGTCATCAATCTTGCTCAGAATCTCATCCTGGAATAGTCCGTACTATAAGCAGCGGATTCGGCTCAGGTACTAGTGGCCAGGGATGGCCACAAGTACATTTTTTTGAGGAGTTAAATATACAAAATATTTTGTTGAAAGAGGTATTTAAAAACTCTGCATAAATACTTTTCAATATGAATATTTAAATACAAAATATAAATACCGTATTTAAATACCGTAACTATACGACCATAAATACTGCGAGGAAGATGTCATCAGGAATTAGAGAAATAATGATGATCATAACAACAAATCAGCGAAGGAACAACAGCATTTATTTGCTAGATAATCATGGCGATTTGAATGTTAGAAGCTTCTCGAAGACTGCATCTTCTAGGTATCTTCTGTTCGGCACGTATAGCATCAGATTCGCAAAGGAGAACACCTCTCCACACACTCTTAAAAATGAACTTCACCTCATAGCACGGTTTTAGCCAACCATCATGTCGAATGATATCGTTATCTGCCCTGATTTGTTGAAAACGGGAGGCGTACGCCTTTTTTGTGACAATTATGAACAGCATAAGTGTCACAAAAAAGGCGTACGCCTGCCGTTTTCAACAAATTAGGACAGATAACGATATCATTCAAGATGATGGTTGGCTAAAAGCGTGCTATGCGGTGAAGTTCATTTTTAAGAGTGCAGGTGCCGATGAAGAACGGGTCGTATTAAATTTGACGAACATGCTCCGTACTACACTGTTAAAAATGAACTTCACCACATAGCACGCTCCTAGCCAACCATCATCTCGAATGACAACGTTCTCGCCCCTGATTTGTTGAAAACGGGAGGAGGAGCCTATTTTGTGCCGTGCATAATGGCACAAAATAGGCTCCTCCTCCCGTTTTCAACAAATCAGGGGCGAGAACGTTGTCATTCGGGATGATGGTTGGCTAGGAACGTGCGATGCGGTGAAGTTCATTTCTAAGAGTGTACGAGGTAACCGGGTAGTGCCGACCGTTGCGCGCAACAACGGTGAAAAACTGGCCATCTAAGATGGTTTGTCTCAATAGCGTGCTTGCGAAAACATCGGCATAACTGCTCGGCTTCCCAAACGCTTCTTTGCCCTTCTTATACCGAATGGTCAAATGCAGAGTAACTCTAAGACATGAGTCAGTATGTTGCGCATTATTGAAATACTATTTTAATTACAGTGTATTTAACTACTGCCCATCCACGCTCGTGGCCCTGACTATACCTCTGCCGAAGAGGGGTCCCCGTGACGTAATCATGACGTTGGTGGACATAGCGAAACCGAAACAGTGCGGGCGGAGAACACTGCCATTTCACTATGCAGTATTCCTTCACGAAGGTCAAGGCTCGCTTCGTTGTATTAATGGTACACGCTAGAGTCACTAAATATGCTTCGCTTCAGAGTATCGACACTGAGGTCCAAGGCAGAGCAGGAGCGCCATCTTGTTGCCGCACCACAGCGGTACCATCCCCATTTGAGGATCAAAGACGACTAACATAATGCTCCCTGTGGGATAGAGAAGCGTGTGTGATTGTTGCGCGATAATCCATGTATTGTCCACCAGAGCGTGCAGTAGATGTTAAGGTGAGCTCAAGGCCATGAACTGCTGCTTGTAAATGAAACATTTCACCCGCGCACGATAGATGGCATCGTGCGCTAAAGTGCGCCAGAGCCATTTATAGGGAGAGTTTCGCCATTCTTTGATCTTTTGCCGCCTCATGGGAGGAGCTTATTTTGACGTCAGAGTCGTCGTTGCGCCGCCCTAAAAGCCTGAATCCGAGCGGAATCCGCTTACCAGCCATCTAGTCCGCGCCATATTGATGCTGTCCGCCAGCTGGTCGGCAGCTTCGTGGTCGCGTTGAATGTAATCTACAGGAATAACCGGCGTATGACCCACCGGCCCCAGGGATAAGGGGGGGAGGGGGGGCTTTGTTGTCGAACTGAAAGAGTTCAAGGACGAAAGGCTTTCGAAGCAAGTACGCATGTGTCTTCTCTCCTTGGATTGTAAACAAGGATCAGCATCAATATGGCGTCGGCGACCGGTTGACGACTGAATAACAATGGAGCACGACGAGGGAGGTCTTTCAGCCGTGACGTCGCATGACGCGCTTCAAGTTAGGCTCCTCCTTATGACCAAACTCTCTCTATAAACGGCTCTGAAGTGCGCGTGGGTAGCGTGGCGCGGAAACAAGATGGCGCATGCTCACTCTTGGAACTCAGTGTCGATACTCTGAAGCGTAGCTTATTTAGTGACTCTAGTAGACACAAGTGTGGTCACATTTTTCGTCGCTTTCGTGTCTTCATTTGCGTTCCGAGTCCACCGCGTAAAGAAAAGAAGGCTTCATCCCAAGGGTTGCATCGTCTGAGTCGTAATCCCGTGCGGAATGTGGTTTGTCATTACGACTTAGTTTGCGCTTGACAAGACCTTGTCGCGTTACTCTCAAACAGAGTTGTACGTAACGCGTTACTAGTAATTGCGTTACTAGTAATCAATTACTTTTTCAGTAATTTTTTAACGTAATCAATTAGTTTTGTGAGCAAGTAATTTTCCAAGTAATGCGATTACAATTTACGGTAATCAATTACTGAGTAATTGATTACTTCTTTAACCTTCTGTCAACAATGGCAACCCTTTTCAGCAACCCAATCTGTTCTTCTGTTCCACCACCAGTACGACTGAAGCAATGACGCAGAGGTCACTGTGACGGCCGTCTCTAGTCCACACGTGTTATACACACGCGTTATTACCACATGATACAACCGCGATAATATGATGATATGATAATATTACAACCGCGACCTACTAGAGCAACAGTAAAATAGATGACTGTATTGATAAATTGTGGGGGCTGAACATAACAACAGTAACAAAACGAAGCCGAAGTTTCGATGCTGTTTTAAATGTATGTATAAATCTGTAATAAACGCGCGTATGTGTTTTGTATGTTGCTTTCAAATGTATTTGTGAATTCACTTATCATGTATTTTGGTGTCTCATATTAGAATTTGCAACAAGAGCTGCACGGTTGCATTCACTGCAGGCTTGTTGGCTTTGCTATGGCCCACAATTTAAAAGTAACGGGAAAAGTAACGCGTTACATTTTTAATCGGTAACGTATTACATTTTTGATGAAGTAATTTGTAACGGTAAAGAATTACTTTTCGTGCAGCAGTAACAGTAACTGTAATCAATTACTTTTTTCGAGTAACGTGTACAACTCTGCTCTCAAACCACTAGTCTCCGTGCGCTCCTTAGCCTGGTTTAGAAGCGACGACACAACAGGGGTAGACTGCCAATACCGCTCTTCCCGTGGGGATAAATGCTTGTGGCCGCCGTCTTAAGTGCGTTTGACAGACGATGACGTAACATTCCATATGACTAGTCATCCAGTAAACATCTGAGTAGCATATCAACGTTCGAAAGATCGAGGAAAAAGAAGATTCCTTGTTTCCGCGCGCATATGCACAGTTGTTCACGTGAGGATTGCTGCCGATGCGATATCTGTTCTACAGCGGTTCCCGAGCGGGAGAAAATGAATTGGCACGAAATGCACACGATCGGACACGAAAATGAACGAAAACACACACGGGAAAATGAAGAAACTCTGCAAACGTCAGTCCGCCCGTGCACAGTCCCTGTGGCTACCACGAGGTGGCTACCACGGCACTGGTCTGGCGCAGTGCCGTGTATGCCAAAGGGAGTCTGGCCATTAGGAGGAGCCTAAAAAAAGAGGCTCGACCTGTCAATCAAGTTGAGCGTTTTTCATTGGCTGCTGTTTATTATGCGGGCCGCCATGACACCAGATTTTTCCCGAAAATGGCGGCGTAGCTTGGAACGGCGAAGCGAGGATTTCACGACAATTTTTTTTCACAAATCACGTCAATTTTATTCCGTAAGTGTACATTGTGTTGCAATTATCTTGCAAATCACCTTTAAGTTCCAATGTCGATGTTTACCTGAAAAAAAAATGTTTCGTCGTCCTTGTTAGGCCTAGTAACGACAGCGATCACGGGCAAATAGTAAGAAAAACGCTACGGATTGCCAAAAATTTGCATTTGATGACATACTTTTATCCATATACACACCTTTGCCCGTTCTTGATTCAATCTTGTTATATTTCATAGTTAAAATACGTATAATACCGGCAGTGTGTTCCAAGTAGCGGTTCTGCCGGCCAATCAGTTCTGCTAGCAAGCACTTCTGCTTCTGCTACTTCTGCCCTTCTGCTATTCTGCGTCTTCCCGACATGCCCCTCTCCATCCAGATGGCGCCGTTAAAAGTGGACGGAAAATCCATTATGTTGCTAGGTCGTCAGGGGATATCCTATTCAATCTAATCCAGTCCAGTTTCCCGAAAATGTCGGCACCCAGTGAATACAGGTAATATACAGCTTGGATAGCCTGAGATTAACAGCGAACTGTATTTTGGCTCGTGATTGGCCAGAGAGCTCAAAAAGTGGGTGGAGCTCCAGGTATATAGGCAGGTCCCATTAATGGCCAGACTCCCTTTGGCATACACGGCACTGGTCTGGCGCGAAGAGCTGCTCCTTGTGTTTCCTTCCTCCATGCTTGAATCGCGTTTTTGTGGAGAAACGCGTGCCCTTCAGGCTCGTGAAGATGGAAGGGCCCGGTAGCCATCTTTAAAACGGGCTGCCGAAAAGATAGGGATACTGATAGAATGAGCTGAACAAGGTCATACAACTAATAATATACAGGGTGTTTCACGAAAATCCCCGGCTGAATAATTCGAAAACCGTGCCACCTGTCGGGAAACTTTCTTTTCCTTTTTTTTTTTTTTTTTCGGATGGCATCCTTGATGCGCCGGCCACGAAGCCGCCACGAACTGGCCGCCGCTCAGTTTCTCATTTGCACGCGGTCGTTAATTAAATAAACATCCTGACTTTTTTGTTTTACTTCGCCGGGCTTTAGTACCTGTGCCGTAGCAATGGTCACTCTGGGACAGTGCCAACCCAGTAAAAAATAGCTTCGACTTTTAGTGATTTTTTCGAGTCATTAACTGGTTTCGGTTGACAAGTTTCTTGCGCGGAGCAGTGCAGGATTGCGCTCTTTTGCTCAACTATCCTGCGCTCAAATTCGTGTTCATCCGCTTGCACTGGTGGCGGGGGAGCTGCAAGATAAGAAACAGTCGCGCGTGTTGTGTCTGTCCCTTCGTGTTCCCTAATCTCGGGGTTTTACATTATGCATGTGCCGAGTATGTTAATTCAAGAGCGACACAGGGTTATTTTCAATGCAACGCACAACTCGAACGTTTCTTGTGATTATTTCTGCCGTTATTAGTGATATGTCTTCTAATGAGATCTGCACATGAATACAAGGATAACAAGGGCCCGATCCCGGAGTCCACGGTCTCGAAAAGAACAAGAAAGGAAATGCCGGATTGCTTCGCAAGATCATATGCGTGAATCTAATTAACCGGTCAGCTTCACAAGTTTCCGATGTCTGTGGTAGTGGTGCTTTTGAAAGAGGTCGCTTTTGTCGGCCTCACAGAGGCGGGCAACGTCACCGTTTTACCGAATGAACTAACCAACGTGCTGTTCCGACGTGTCTGCCCTGCTAAGCCTAACGGCCGCAACGTGACTTATTCATTCGCTAGAACGGCTTTCACAGGCATCGAAGACTCGTGAAGCTGAGCGGTTAATTACTGGTATCGAATTTTTAAACACGGCATATCATCTTGCAAAGCAATCGGGGCGTTTTCTCATCTTCGGGACCCCGAATTTCGCAATCGTGAATATCGAGGCCCTCCCAACGACAGCCGTACTATTTTTCGAGGCGGACGTGGGAAGCTTCGGTCGTCCACCAATCGGAGAGGGTTTATTTTGAGGTATTTATTTGAAGAGTTGACTTTGTGAAGTGTATTTCTACGAGTTGATTTTGTCACCGTGGTCGTTGACAGGGTTTAGACTCGAAAATGTATTCTGAAAAGTGGAGTTTTTCAATGTTTTATTCTTTGATGATTTATTTCGGCGTCATCCCGGTTGCTGTTCACATACAGCCCCGCCTCAGCCAGTTCCTGTTCCTGCTGGACCATATGGAGGCATGATAGGCTATCGTAGGACCGTATATAATACCTTGCCTGTACGATGTCGTCTTTGCGTCTCCGCGGTCGACTACTACTTCAAGTGGCCCGAGGTGAAGGTGACATCGACTGTTATATACCTCAGAGAGAATCAGAGAGTTTCCCAGGCGTGTGTTCGCACGGGAAGGACAACCGGAAGTCATCGTTTCCGATCATGGTCCTCAATTTCAATCACACGTATCCGAGGCTTTATCTTCAAGAGAGAGAAACGCGTCACTCCTCTGCATATCGTCCCCAAAGCCAACGGGCAGTTTTTGTGCCCCGTGGTAACGTGCGGCCACATCCCCTACGGAGGGGGGAATATGTTTAGTGCAAAGTAAGAAAAAAGGGAAGGGAAAGGTTAGCCACGGTGTGGGCTTGCTATTCCCTAATGCTTTCAAGCAAACAAAAGAAAACAGCTGGGATACAGAAAATTATCAAAAAATACAGAAGAAACAGCTCCTTCACTAATCATTGCGCATAGGACGCATCAGAGAACAGCTACAGAGGGTCGGCGCATGAGGACAGGTCTTGACATTTTTTGAATTTCCACGACTATATACCTCCGGGAGCAGTTTGATCAACGGTAGAGGGTTCGAGAGCCACCTTTCCGCCGCAGGAGACTTCATCCGAATGAAACTTCCTAGCAATCCAGCATCCCCACCTTTAGTGCACCGACAGAAACACAACGTCAGGTTGGACCAGCGAGCTACCAGATAAAGGGTGGAAGCGCCTGGAATGCATCACAGCCCTCCAGCAGCTGCGATAGAAACGCCAAGTCGTATCGAACAGGACGCTATCGATGTAATGGGCCACGACGATGCACGGTAATGTTCTCTCTTGATTTCTTTTCTTCTTGTCTTGATTAGAGTCACTAAATAAGCTTCGCTTCAGAGTATCGACACTGAGGTCCAAGGGCGAGCAGGAGCGCCATCTTGTATCCGGACCACATCCCCAGTTGAAGCGTGTAGAATTGTTGCGCGATAATTCATGTATTGTCCACCAGAGCGTACCGAGGATGTCAAGGTGAGCTCAAGGCCGTCAACTGCTACTTGTAAACGAAAGGAACATTCCACCCGCGCAAGATTGATGGCACCGTGCGCTAAAGTGCGCAGTGCGCGTGCGCGTTGGAATCGTGGCGTGGAAACAAGATGGCGCATGCTCGCTCTCGGAACTCAGTGTCGATACTCTGAAGCGAAGCTTATTTAGTGACTCCAGTCTTGATGAGGGGGAGTATGTTGTGTCCGGGTTAGAAAGAGGATACGGAAGTGTGGATTTTTCCAATCACTGCAGAAGAGGTCTGTTCATCGCTCCTTCAATTAAACAACAGTAATGCTTTGTGACTGTGAGGATTTACAAGTCAAACCAATTAAACGTGTTATTGACCTATATTAGCTCCTTTTTTGACACACATTTTCAACTTGTCTTTTACAATCGAGGTTTTCCCGTGTATGATGAAAGTGGCTAAGGTGATACTATTAAGTAAAGGTGGAGATCCCAATGTATTTGGCAATTACGGGTCAATATCTTTATCGCCAGTATTTTCGAAAGGTTTTGAACATATTATTCACGAGAGATTGTCGGCTTTCTTTGTAAAATATGACGTCATTACTGACCGTCAGTTTGGGTTTCGTAAGTCACGTTCAACTGAGACCGCACGTTTATGTCAAAAAGAACAAATCATTCACAACATCGAAAATAGGCAATTCACCTTAGCAGTCTACATTGACCTCACAAAGGCGTTTGACCTTCTTGACCACTCAGTATTACTAAACAAACTAGAAAAGTATGGAATTCGTGGCAATGCACTTTTGCTTCTTTGTTCGTACTTAACTTCACGCGAGCAATATGTCTCAATAGAGCATCCGAGGGTCCTTGTTGTTTAACCTGTACATTAACGCCATTGTTAATGTGGCATCCGATGCTACGTTTTTTTATTTATGCCGATGATACTGCTACATTTTTCGCTGGTGCCACAGCTGAGGCAGTAACTCGTATGGCAAACACCGCCCTTCAGGCAATAAGTCACTGGGCAGAAATTAACCATTTACTAAATACTAACAAAACGGAAGCTGTATTAAGCCAAAAAAACAAAGTAGTAAATAACTCAGTTGATGTAAATCTGGGCCATGATCAGATTGAAATTGTAAAGGTCGTTAAGGTGCTTGATGTATATTTTTCGGATGACCTATCCCGGGAGTGCCACATATCCCATGTAAAGGTCAAAATATCAATATCGATAGGACGTTTGAACCGTCTGCGTCATGTCTTGCCTTTGAGGGTGAAATTACTTGTATACAATTCACTAATTTTATCTGTCTTGCGCTATTGCCTTTTAGTCTGGGGCACTGGAACGCAAGGAGACATAACTATAGTTTACTGACCCTACAGAGACAGGCGGTTCGTATAATAGCCGATGTACCTTACGATGCACACACACACACACACACAGCCTTTGTTTGCCACTTTCAAGATAATGAAGATAACCAGTATGTACATCTATCACATGTTCAAGTCTTTTCTAGTTGCTACACGGCAAAATAATAACGTTACGTTATCCTTGTTTGCGTTACGACACTTGCCACAACGTACTCGTCACTGTGACAAATGGACAATACCCAGGTTTAGGAGTAACTATCACTCTAAATCTTTTCACACCTTTAAAGGTGTAATAGCGTGCATGGCGCACGCCTATTTAGGTGTAATTTTGGTAACATCATAATGGAGCACGATTTTGCACCAATTTTTCTTTACTCGAGTGTTGTCTGTCCTCCAAAAATTTAGTCTTGCAACATCTCAACATTGTTCAACAGTATTGTAGACACTTGCGCGTGCTCAATTATCGATAGTGATGCATATATGCATTAGCTCGTACCGACGATATCCAAGACATAATGAAAGCAAAATTTGCACTGACACTCGATCTTTAGTAATGCTTTCCGAATTTTGTAAAATATCATACTGGAGATGCAATGTTACGCAACCAGATTGAATGTGCATAGCGCACACCTTTAAAGGTGTGAAAAAGTTTACAGTGACGGCCATGAGTCCCTGTCTTACGCCCTTACGTACGGTTTGAACAGTTCTCATACCCAGAAGGTGTATGTCAATTTGACCTCTCCTTTTCTTCCTTAAGATCGTTGTTTATTTAATTTGATATTCGGGATAGCAGCTCAATTTTTTATTTTGTACACAATGCCACTGTAGTATCCTGTCATGGTTGTGTTATAGTTTTAAAGGTGTATTCTTATGTCAAATTGCGTTCCATATTTCGCACTAAATAGTCTATAGGGAGTGACGTTTTCGGGTTAAATGCCTTTCTCAGATTCGGGGGATAAAAATCGGGCGCTATTCTTAATATCTGTAATTCGGGGAGAAATCGGGCGATAATTGTGTCTTCGGGTGTTATCGGGTGTTTTTGTTTCTCCTCTTGTCTATTAAGTCCTTTCCTATTCTTTTTCTTTTTTTTTTTTTTTGCGGGATCGTGATCTTCGGGCGGTAATTCCCGAAGGCATAGACAGTGTTGACACAGATAGGTGTATTGCTGGGAACGTAAGTGACCCATTCTTACATGCGTTACACGTGGCGACCTTTGTTCGTCTTCGGTGGAAACGTCACTTGAGGATTTCACAGTGACTGGAATTCGGGGAGAAATCGGGTTTAACCCGAATTGGTCGGAGATCAGTTCGGGGGGAATAACCGGGCGGAATCGGGTTTAACCCGAAAAAGTCACTCCCTATAAAATAGATGATCTTGTTCATTTGCTGCGCATGCCGTCGCGACGATCATGTTAAAGGAGTATAACGCCCTCGTCAAGCAGCCTCGTGCTGCTTTTTGACTTCCCCCTGATTGTGTTTTTTATTTATTATTTTTTTTTCTGTGGAAGTTGCAATAAAGCATCGTTTACCGTTATCGTTAAGACGTAGATGTTTCTGCACGCGGTTTTCTAGAAGAAAGGAAGCGCGACATCTTGGACGCGGATCGGCTGTTTCATGAGGACATAACAGAAGACACCCGTTCTTTTCATTTCTGGTGCAGATTCCAGGAAAAGTCGGCCCCGGAGAACTTCCGGCCTCTCATTCATCAATCCCCGCCAACTTTTATCGGCAGTAATGTCCGCGAACGTCTTGGGTGGATCTATCTTAGTCTCGACAAATGAAGCGGGATCGAGTGTCGACCGAGCATGTTAATAAAAGCGGGGAAGAAAAAACACCAGGCGGTGTAGGTAAATGGACGTTCCATTTCTGGATGGCATGAACCATGTAGGCATTGACTGTGTAGTCAGCGAAAATTCGATATCAGGCTATATGAAGGAGCTCTGAAAGGAAATCTTTCCAACCTTGTCCGGCACATCTATCCAGAAATACCGCGATGTTTATGGCAGCTCCAAGATCGTATTCATATACCAAAGCTATATACATCACACGCTCCCTTATTATGCTCAGAGTGATTGTGGAAAATATTTTCATTACATTAGCCCTTCTAATTGAACCACTTTACATTACCCACTTTACCACTTTACCTATTTTTTTTTTTCAATCATCATCATCATCATCATCAACATTCAGCGCGTTCACCGCCGTGACACGAAAACCGCGGCGCCCTCTTTAGTGAACTTTAGCATCTACACGAACCTTACGGTCGTATCTCAAAATTCATCAAGCATGAGTCAAAACACACAATAATTTCTACCTGTGATATAATAGCGAGTCGACCGTGACTTTACAAAAACGCGCTGGAAAAGCAGCAATGAAAATGAAGGGGCCGACCTGCCGGGGATGTCACATTGTCCCAGGGTTCCAAATCCCAGGTCACAAAATCCGCAATACCAAAATCCCAAATCAGCAGTATCAAGACTTATTATCTGCGAGGGCCGTGTTTCGAAATGGAATATTGGGCAACGTGTCAGCTTCGCATGTTGTCGATGTCCGTCCAATTCGTTTTAGCTTAGCAGGGTGGACGCGCTGGAGCAACACAGAAAGAAAACCACGTTGGTTATAGTTTATGATTCAGTGAGGCCTATTGTGATTGTATAGTGATCGAGACCAAAGCTAGTCCAAGTTTATTGACTACGGGTCCTCGCGCGTGTTCTAGGCGGTGCTATTGGGGGTTTCGAACGTCTGGGGCTTTGTACCTGTGGATTCTTAACTATAGGATTTCGTAATACCCCCGACATGCCTGCGTGACATAATCGGATCCCGCGTGTCGTAGCACAAGTCCGCTACAGACATAGCGTACGGACCAGGGCTTTAGGGTGTGCACATCAAAGACCTCGCTTCCGGTCAGCTATAGGAACGTCCTTCTTGAATCTGGTATTTGTTGCGCCTCAGTCATTTATGAAGGAAGCCATTCACTGTTGGCGGTGTAGTTTGTTGCTTGTTAATCCAGCACGGGTTATGCATCTGACAGGGAACGCTAAGTACTTTGAATCTGCCACTAACTTTTGCGGTAAAACCACTCGGGGCGACGTCTGGTTGGAAATATAACTCGCAATTTGTCAAGCAACAGTGGTCTATGTTCCCGACTGTGGCTTGCTGCTCATGATGGCTACGTAGCCGACTTCTTTCGTCTTAGACACAGTCAGGCAGAGGCGTCTACTTTTCGGGGGAGACAAGTGGGAAATGTGTGTGTTCTTGCTTCCCGAAAGGTGTCGTTTTGGCGCCCTTTTAGGCAAGCTCAGGGGTGCCCCCCCCCCCCTCCTGCTCTATAGACGCCGGCCCTGGCAAATGTAATGTAGTTTTGGCGCCGTACTTGACAAGCAATGCGCAGTTTGTGGCGACTTGAACGCAATGTTGCGCGTAATTTTCAATTTTAATTTTCTAAAAAAAAACGATGAGCGCAATTGGGACGTAAGAGTCAGTGATGGCCAGTAGTTAACTACATGTAGTTAAACTACTAGTTAAACTACCTGATTGTAGTTAAAAAGTAGTTATCAACTACCTGCAGAAATATAGTGGCAACTACTAGTTAAACTACTATTTCGAGTAGTTAACTACAGTAGTTAGGTTACTGAATGCGCCAACTACTTCAGATTTTGCCACAAGCTTTACGGCACGATTGTGCTTCCGATTTTTACCTTGAGCTACTTGTTTGATGAGAACGGAGGTGCAGAGCAATTGTGCCGTACATGTGTACTAAATCTTCACTTTTATCACTGCTTGTGATTCATATTTAGGTGTCCAAGAACACTATAGAATGGGATTGGTGTTGATGGACAACGTTAAGTAGTTAGAGATGTAGTTAAAATACATTGCAGTAGTTAAAGAAGTAGTTTTAACTACCTCCCCTGAAAAGTAGTTGAACTACTAGTTAAACTACTCTCATCACAAAGTAGTTAGTAGTTATAGTTAAACTACTGTAGAAGTAGTTAGTGGCCATCACTGGTAAGAGTACTGAAGGTTATCCAATGGATAGATTTTCTGTGATTGCAACTCTACTAATGCTTTACATTACCTTACAGGCAAAGAGGCGGTGGGATCAAATCCTGCCTGTGGTTTTCTGACCGGCTTTTCAGGAGCAGTTCCCCATGAAGTCGGCCTAAGACGCATATCTTCATTCCTTCCTGCTTTCCTCGTGTCCACGTCTCTATACTCTGCTTATAGCACTTGGCGGTGGTAACGCGACAAACACAAAAAATCCCCAAGTAACCCGGGTTACTATCGGACAACTGGTAAACGGAAACCGAAACACGACGTCACTTTTGAGCGTCACGCGAGACAGATAAGGAAATACTTTCTGGGCCCGTTTGGTACAATAGACTTGGAACGGAAGGATTTTCTGAACGGGACGATGCCGGCAAAATGCCGAGAGAACACATGACGGGGCAAACTGTGCGGGACAAAATAAGGCAGGTTGGTTTCCACTATTCGTGTATACCATACCTGCACTCTTAAAAATGAACTTCACCGCATAGCACGCTGCTAGCCAACCATCATCTCGAATGATATCGTTATCTGCCCTGATTTGTTGAAAACGGGAGGCGTACGCCTTTTCTGTGACGCTTATGCTGTTCATAATTGTCACAAAAAAGGCGTACGCCCCCCGTTTTCAACAAATCAGGGCAGATAACGACATCATTCGAGATGATGGTTGGCTAGGAGCGTGCTATGTGGTGAAGTTCATTTCTAAGAGTGTGGGTAAATTACTTCTAAAATGTAATTAAATTACATGACTCATTACTGCAATTGAAATGTAATGAAATTACATTACAATTACTACGAAAAAATAATGACATTACTAAGTCATTACAGCGAGCTAAATCACACCCTTCTATTTGTCTCTTCTATACCCTTAAAAAATGAACTTCACCGCAATGCGGTGAAGTTCATTTTTAAGAGCGTACGTGTCAGCGTGCCACGTATGACGTATCGTTCCACAATGTAGAGACGAAGATGACACAATGTACAGGAAGGTTGTCCGGAGCGTGGGGCCCGCAAACAATGATTCTCGCAAGCTACAAACCGTTAACCTGAACACTCGATTCTTATGTAAAAAGCAATAAGTAATGTCACTAAAATTACTGCCCAAATGTAATTTAAATTACATATTAGAAATTACGTAATGTCAAAAGTAATGCATTACATTACAAATTTCAAGAAAAAGTAATTCATTACTGTAATGACATTACTACCCAGGTATGGCGTATATACAGTTGCCGAATAACTACGAAACGAAAAGTAGCAGCACCAGTAATGCGGGGTAAATAAATTAAAAGTTATAATAATTGGTGGCTTTACGTCGCGAGGCAATTATGATCACCAGCGATGGCAGAGTGGTCGGTCTGCATGCGAATTAATTCTGTCCACATGAGAGTTCTCTAGCGTCCGCCCAATGCTCTGCACACGGTACACAGTATAAAATAACGTCCCTCGCGCCAAGACGGCGTGTCTAAGCAGCTTGTATACCCTGCCACCAAAAAGTTGCTGGCGGCAGGGTTCGAACCCGCAACCAACTGATCCGCGGAGGCCGATAAATGGTTGTGGCACGTTAGAGTATTTGAGGAAAAAAATATTATTTATAATAAATATAAATATATAATAATTAATATATATATATACAAAATGAAAAAAAATAGCCGGAGCTGTCCAGTACTGGCATGGCGACGTTTGAGTTACAAACATATATATATATATATATATATATATATATGTTTGTAACTCAAACGTCGCCATGTCGCCATATATATATATATATATATATTATATGTGCAACTGCTGAATATGTATATATTCTTGGAGACTCTCAGACTAAATAATAAACATAATCAATAAATACATAAATCATCATTTTAATCCCAGGTCTCGACTGATGCCAACGACGTTTGTATCCCGCAGTTGAGGAAAGATCATGGATTTCCTGGAGGAAGTAGACTCGCTGCCACCAAGTGTGCGTGTCATGGTTCTACACTGTGGAACCAACGCTGTGCCACTTTTGGACCCCCAGGAGGCATTCTCCCACTACCAAACCTATTTAAGTAATGTGTAACCAGCTACGCATCTTTTGTCCTGACGAAGACAGTGCCACTGTCGAAACGTCGACACCTTGCCCATTTTACTTTTTAACGTCTCCCTATCTAATAAACTAGTGTTTGTAACTTCCCTAAAATCTGTTTCCGCGTCTTTTTTTGAACTACTATATATAAATAATATATAATAATATAATAATTATAAATATAAATATTATTATAAAGTATTTAAAAAATATATTAAGTAAGTGTCGAGATAGATACTGTCCAGCTGTAATGTCAGATGATTCAGAAAGCACATGTCAGAGACGATTGAGTTTGAGTTTAAAAATATATATACTGTATATAAAAAGAGCCGATTGAGTTTTGTACGCGTTCATTGCCTTTTGCCGTAGAACACAGCGAGAAAGATGGTCACCGGTGCGGCCGTTTTTCAAACGGAATTGAACCGTTTCAAAGAACAATTCCCAATTGCAAGTTAGTGTGATCTCTCAGAGATTATCGTGTGTATAAGTGTAATTACTAGTTGAATTACGACATATTGCTTCTGCGCTATATTGAGCTATAGGACATGCAAAGCCGTCTGTCAGCCGTCTGGTGCCTGTCACAGCCCCTGCGAGTCAGTGGCGTTTGCAACGATCCCAAGAACGTAATCCAAGTTGCACTATAAGCAAAGCCCTTGGCGGTCATGGGGGCCGGTCAACGCGGTTCTTCTCGGTTTAATTCAGTCCAGTCGAACAGGGACAAATCATTGGCGTCAAACTGTTAAATTTGGCGATACCGCGCAAGTTTACGGGCCGCACGCAGGTATTATTCACAAATGTCACAACTTTTAGTCGTCACAAATGATATTTCACTCTCACAACTATTGATCCGTTACAACAACAACAACGCCAACAATAGATGATGACGATGAGATGGGGTGTTTCACCGCGGCGGTGCGGTATCCTACCCCATTGCACGTGGAACATTATACAGGGTGTTTCAAAAAACGTGTCATGCGGAATTTCTAAAAAAACGGAGCGACGGAAAAATACGGGGTAAACGGCATTTGTGTGGCAACTGAATTTGCCATCTTGCAAAAATATTTTCATTTGATTTTAATTAAAATAAATTGAATTTCTTTAATTGAACTTCAAAATTTCCCAAGTCAACCTCACGTTTTTTTTACAGAATCAGAGAACCCGTAGCGAACTTAGTCAGACCCATCAGGAAATCCGCTCGATATTGCAAATGGTACTGCCCAAAAAAAGTCCCGAAATTGAGGCTTCAAAGTTTCGGGTATTCAACGGCGCACGAAATCAGAGGCAAGATTCGTGGAAAGGAGGACTTGCTCCTGCCCCCATGAAAGACAGAAGGTCGAAAAAAAAAACAGGGCGGGAAAAAAGAGGCGGAATCATTTTTGTTTGCCGCTTATCAACGTATGGTGGAATGCCACCCGCCTTGTTATCGGCGCGTCTTGTGGTGCACGCGGGTCCGGCGATAAACTGTTCTAGCTTCATTGGGGCAGGAACATGTCCTGCCCAACGCGCATCTTTGCGACTAATTTGGTACGCTGTTGAATACCCGAAACTCTGAAGCCTCAACTTCGGGACTTTTTTTGGGCAATTCCCTTTGCAATATCGAGCGGATTTCTTGGTGGTTCTGACTAAGTTCGCTACGGGTTCTCTGATTCTGTAAAAAAAACGTTAGGTTGACTTGGGAAATTTTGAAGTTCAACTAAAGAAATTCAATTTATTTTAATTAAAATCAAATGAAAATATTTTTGCAAGATGGCAAATTCAGTTGTCAAACAAATGCCGTTTACCCCGTATTTTTCCGTCGCCCCGTTTTTTTATAAAGTCCGAATGACACGTTTTTTGAAACACCCTGTATGAAGATGATGAAGGAAGGATGAAAATACGGGGAGGAATTTTAAGCGTCTGGAGCAATCCAGTGGACGACGGGAAGTCCATGAACAGGTGAAGAACCCGATGATGGAGCACAAGATCTTCATAGGGGGCCAATGAGTGCAGCTAAATTGATCGGCCTCTTGCTGATACGGGCAATCTCATCACACAGTATCCGCCTTTGCGGGCGGCAGATTGCACATTCCATCTTTACAAGTTGTATGGGAAGAAAACGGAAAACGCTATACTTGGAAAATATCCGACAACAACTATGCTTTGGCGCTGATACATGCAACTCCGTTATCTGTATTATTGGTACTCGGTATATACGTCTATGTTACGATAATCTGTTCATAACTCTTGCATCGTATCTTCGAAACCCAAGGCGAAACAAAGAAAACCGATCAAGGGTGCTCGCGGCAGTTTCATCCCGCCACAGGCTCTGCGACCTATGAAACAAATTATAATTGATCCGATGAACTCATATTCCTTCTGATTACCAACTATATGATGTTCATACAGTCTCCACAGAAGCAAGGATGGGTGAGATATTTCAAAAAAAGTAAAGTTACTTTGTACAGTTACATCTAGCTTGTGAGAACAACACTACACAACAACAACTACAGAGAACAACGGTTTACCTACGTTTTCAAGTATAAATAGTTACAGCTATACAGTTAGCATGTTAAAGTAACGTAGCCGTCATACAGTTACTGTTTAAGAAACGAAATTCGAGTATGTGCAACTCTCGAAATCTTCATTTCGGCACTTGTGCTATAGAACCGCAATTGCGGTTCATGCTCGTTCACTTCAGTTCTTTTTTTTTTTTTTTTTTCGGGCATCGGAATTAGGGTTGAACCCGAAACAAAAAACCGCTGTAAACTGTTATTTTGTGCTGAGCAGCAGCTGAACGAGATGCGCGTATTTGCTGCCAGTAAGCTTCCATCGCTTCACCAGGTGGAGAATCTCCATACTAAAAAAAAAGAAAAGGAAAGAAAAGGAAAACGGACACGACACGGCGCAAGGAAGTGTAGTTTGGAATTAGTTCAAACCACGATTTTCGGTTCGTGTTGGTAGTTTCACACAGTCAATAACCAGCACTGCCCCAAAAAAGTACGCTCTTTATAGCTATCCTAAAACCTTTTTCTGCGTTAGAAAACAAATTATTTAGTATCAAAATGCAACCGTTGCAGATAAGCAGTGAGTATAAGTGTAAAGATTCAATATAAGTATCTAGTATTTGTTTCTTTATTTTAACTCCTAAGTGAGCACTGTTTGTGATAAAATAAAACACAGCGGTAAATAAGAATACAGAGAAAAGTTACAAGCCGATTCATTCTAGCACTGAACAGAGTGTACACGGGTGGTGACAATCGAAGTCATCGCCCTATTACGAGCAAGGACGACGAAAGCCAGCATCCGTCCAGCATCAACTCGTTCCCGCTAATAAACTGAAACAAAAACTTACCGTGCTCGTCGACGGTAGTTCCAGTAGTCCGTGTCGCGATGGTCGGCGACCAAAAATTCCGTGATGCGATCGTCAGGTTTCCCGGTATCTTGAAGGACAGGGCCCTCGTTCGAGGCCTGTGCACGCCGCCACGCCGACTACGTCGAGCGCCCATGACTCGGGCTCAAACACAACGGCCGTCAGACACCGCGTCAATGTGGAAGGCACGCTTTTGGAGCGGGGGCCAGGGGGCGCTGGGCAGCAGGAAAGAAGAAGGTCTTCGCACGAGGGAGCATTTTCGGAACTCAAAGAGGTATAGTTGGGCAACGAAAGGTTGTGTATACGAGGGGGAGGGGGAGGGAGAGGGGGGAAAGGGGGAAAGCGGGAGGGGGAGTGACTTGAGGTTGCGAAGAAATTCAGAAGCGTCACGAGTGGAGCAGTTATACGTACACCTTTCAGGAGGTATAATAGTTGTCGCATATGTTGTGCCTAGAAGGTTGCATAGTTCGATCGAACTATGCAACTATGAACTATGAACTATGCAGAGAGTGTGGTATACCACACTCTCTGCCACGAATGATAGGGTTACCGCTTCTGATTCGGCAAGCGAGGGGGGCGTACGCCTTTTTGTAGCAATTTGGGTATATGATAATTGCTTTTGCCACGCTGTTACACACTTTATCAGACGCTATGTTGACCTACACTCTTAAAAATGAGGTGGTGGTGGTGGGGTTCTCTTAAAAATGAACTTCACCACATAGCACGGTCCAAGCCAGCCATCATCCCGAATGACAACGTTCTCGCCCTAGATTTGTTGAAAACGGGAGGCGGAGCCTATTTTGTGCTCATTATGCACGGCACAGAATAGGCTCCGCCTCCCGTTTTCAACAAACCACACTCTTAGAAATGAACTTCACCGCATAGCTCGCTCCTAACCAACTATAATCTCGAATGATATCGTTATCTGCCCTGATTTGTGGAAAACCGGAGGCGTGAGCCTTTTTTTTGTGACACTTATATGCTGTTTATAATTGTCACAAAAAAAAGGCGTACGCCTCCCGTTTTCAACAAATCAGGGCAGATAACGATATCCTTCGAGATGGTGGTTGACTAGGAGTTTTGCTATGGCGGTGAAGTTCATTTTTAAGAGTGTACCTGCTACCTTTATACTCTCTGCCGCACGAATGATAGGGTTACCGCCTCTGATTCGGTGAGCGAGGGGGGCGTACGCCTTTTTGTAGCAATTTGGGTATATTATAATTGCTTTTGCCACCCTGGTACACCATTTATCAGACGCTATGTTGTATAGTTACCCTCTTTTCACACCCTTTTCTCTTAGAGTGTACTCTGATGCCAAGTGTCAGCATAGTGATTCTTCAAAGACACCACGTGATGGCGGATAATTGTTCAAGAGGGAAAAGCGAATATCGAAAGTGATATTCCGTCGCGTGCTTACGAGAACAAATCGAAATTCCTTCTCTGACGTCAGAGCCCAACGCTAACGCGGGGAAAAAAAGAGGACCGAAGAAGACGCAACACATGGATACAGAAGCGCGGCGCTACAACTGGTTAATGCAATGTGGGCGAAGAAGTTATTTATAATACTGGATTAGAGGGAAAGAGTGGTTCTCAGACGAGTGTGCGCCCTTGTGCTGCCTGCATACCTGGGTAAATTACTTCTAAAATGTAATTAAATTACATTACTCATTACTCGAGTTACACTCTTAAAAATGAACTTCACCACATAGCACGCCCCAAGCCAACCATCATCCCGAGTGACATCGTTCTCTCACATGATTTGTGGAAAACGGGAGGCGTACGCCTTTTTGTGACAATTAACATTTCTGCATAAGTGTCACAAAAAGGCGTACTCCTCCCGTTTTCAACAAATCAAGGAAGGGAACGATATAACCCGGGATGATGGTTGGCTAGGAGCGTGCTATGTGGTGAAGTTCATTTTTAAGAGTGTAGAATGTAATTAAATTAAATTACTCATTATTGCAATTGAAATGTAATGCAATTACATTTCAATTACTACGAAAACGTAATGACCTTACACAGTGATTACTGCGAGTTTAATCCTAACGAAATTGAGAAATGTGAAAATTCATTGTCAGACAACATTACGTCGTAAAAATAAAACATATCTTATTCTGTGCCGATTGCGTGTGTCACCGTGAAAGTAATGAGTAATGTCGTTAAAATTTCTGCCCAAATGCAATTAAATTACATTACAAATTACATAATGTCAAAAGTAATGCATTACATCACAAATTACCAGAAAAAGTAAGTAAGTAAGTAAGTCATTACTGTAATGAAATTACAGTAATGGCATTACTACCCAGGTATGGCTGCCTGCCCCAAGAACTGTGCTTCTTTCTTTGTGAGGGTTGTGAGGGTTCACAAAATCAGAATCTTTGAGCATGCCATTGTGTGTGTCTCGATCATCTCTCTCTCATTCTTTCCTTTTGATTTGATTACCACTTGAGCTGCCTCGAATCGAGGGGGGTCTATTTATTAGAAGAGAGAGAGAAAAAAAAGGAGGAATGGTCAGCGAATCGGAGACTGCAAGTACACCTCTTACAATAGGACGCTAAATTCCCAGACCCTGTTAACCGGTTGCAAATATATTTGTGTTCCCGCAGGCGGTTGTTCAGGCACCTTCCTGTCCTATGTACACCGTCTTACAGGACAAGGCGATTTTATGGTTACATCTCATTTCGCCTATTCCCATTTCGCCTAATCCTGATTATCGGATTAAAGATGCGGGACGGGTGACAGCCTGACAGGCGTTAGGCGAAACGGAACTACCGTGCAATCTCATTAGGCGAAATGGGACTGCCGGCAAGTGGGCGTTACTTACACGCCCCGCCCCGATGGTGACGTCTGCAAGAAATGAATGCGCTCGTCCGACAACAAACTTACGCTGTCCTAAACAAGGACCCTTCACAGTTGCAAATGAAGGTGTGTGCGATACCACTAATAATAAAATGAATAGATCCCGTTCGCGAATTATTTAGCCCGGGGATTTAACTGAAACACCCGGTATAATCATCGGTGATTATAAACTGTGCACAAACATCTTTCTTTTTCTTTTCTATACTGTGTTCTAGCATATATCTACCTCAAGACAGATTTTCACGAGTTTCCTGGATTTCTCCCTGGCTTAGTGCGTGATTGTAAGCGGAAGCAATAAATAGCGCACGTTATTGATTTGTGCTCTCGAACCCATTAAACTGATCCGCTGCATTTCTGTCACGCACACAAGGACAGAATTTTCCGACTGGGCAGCCGTCAAATTTGTTCCAGATAGCGGCTCCATTCACGTTGCCGACAGGGCACTTCTCCCATCAAAAACCCTTCGTTGGAAGAGGAAAACGGAGAAGACCGGTGCACCGCAAGTCGGGAGGAAAAGAGTTGAAAGGACTCCGCATCTATTACTCCACCACTGCCTTACCTCTTGAATTCTCCCTACCATAGAATCAACGTACAGTAGACGCTAACCAGCGAGTGAAGCACCAAAGCTAGTCACGAGTCTGAGTGAAGATATCACAGCAGTTGCTACTACTTGACAACCCTGTGTCATTGCGCAATAATGTAAAACTGCGAGTCTGTAAGACAGGCGTTTGCGGGTGACCTTGGACAGGAAACGGGGGAGGGGGGAGGATATGTTTATTAAGCAAAAGAAAGGAAAGGTCAGCCAGACGGAGGTCGGCTTACTACTCCAAAAAAATGGAAAATGGGGAAGAAAAGAAAAGAAAAAGAAGAGAAGAAAAGGAGAACCGGGGAAAGAAAAGAAAAGGAAAAGAAGAAAATAAAAACGGGAAGAAAAACAGGAAACTATGTGCGCACACTCTTAAAAATGAACTTCACCGCATAGCACGCTCCTAGCCAACCATCATCTCGAATGATATCGTTATCTGCCCTGATTTGTTGAAAACGGGAGGCGCACGCCGTTTTTTGTGACAATTATGAACAGCATAAGTGTCACAGAAAAGGCGTACGCCTCCCGTTTTCAACAAATCAGGGCAGATAACGATATCATTCGAGATGATGGTTGGCTAGGAGCGTGCTATGCGGTGAAGTTCATTTTTAAGAGTGCACTATGACTTATGAGATTGCAGAACATTCGGGCCTGTGTCCTGCACAAATCCTGCACAATGTACAGTGAAAATCAGTGATATATATGCGCGCCATTGAGCGAATTTTTACGTCGAAGCTTCGCCCGATAGCTAAGTGACACCTGGGCACTTTCCCCCGAAGGGTCGGGGCAAAGGGGCAAATTTGAAAGGGTTGATTTTCTCTATTCTTGCTAACAAAGTATGACGATTGCATTCTCCAAATAATTTGGAGGGCTACCATGAGGTGTAAAGACATTAACCTGCGAATTGTATCTCCGTACGTCTCCGTCCTGCTCTTATATATAAATATCGGCCTTCGAAAATGTGGGCGCAATCCCCGATTTACCCTATGATATTTTAGAACTGTCGCGTTTTTCGTCGTTTATTTTTTGCGTGTCTTCTTTTTTTTTGGGGGGGGGGGGAAGCGACGGCTGTTGAACAGCATACTCGTTTGATAAGAATGAGAAAATGGTTCGCGAAAACGTAACTGGGAAAAGAGCAGAAATGCATGTGAGCTGGTGAAAGAAGTCCATTTTAAAAGAGCTGTAGTTGGGGCAAAGAATAACGCAGGGACTCCAAACACAACAGAGCTCTCAGTTGCGCCATATTTTGACCAATCATGCGAATGGACAAGGTCTACTGCTATTGGCCAACCTCTTCTCAATCCCCTAAACAAAAAAACAAACAAACATACATACAAACAACAGGACATGAAGTCTTGGAATAAGGAACAAAGCCTGCTTGAGGAACGCTCTGTGTCGTCTGCTCCGTTCCCTATTCTTCGATTTCATGCCCTTTGTTTGTATGTATGTTTGTTTAGGGGATTGAGGAGACGTTGGCCAATAGCAGTAGACCTTGTCCATCGGCATGATGGGTCAAGATATGGCGCCACTGGGATCTCAGTTGTGTTTTGAATCCCTCCGTTCTTCTTTGTCCAAGCTCAGTCTTTTTTGGAGTGGAGTCGCAAAAACGTTTACCGTTATGAACTTGTAGACAACGGCATCTGTATCACGATCACCTATAGCGTCGTGCTCCAGGTCCGGATATTCCTTGACGTAGTCGCAAGACAGCTTTCGCTTGCGTCCCACATTCATAAAACAGAACGTGACCACATAGCACGGTGAAGCGCGTCGTTTTCAACAAACCCAGGGGAGAGAACATTCTCATACGGGATGACGGTTGGCTATTACACTCTTAAAAATGAACTTCACCGCATAGCACGCGCTTAGCCAACCATAATCTCGAATGATATCGTTGTCTGCCCTGATTTGTTGAAAACAGGGGGTGTACGCCTTTTCTGTGACACTTATGCTGTTCATAATTGTCACAAAAAAGGCGTACGCCTCCCGTTTTCAACAAATCCGAGCAGATAACGATACCAGTCGAGATGATGGTTGGCTAGGACCGTGATATGCGGTGAAGTTCACTTCTAAGAGTGTAGAGCACGACCTACTAGATTATAACGACCATGTCACAATCAGCAAACCCTATGAGGTGCCTGTCCGCACGATCCGCCAGGGGCGCTACTGACGCACCCTGGCAGACTGGCGCACGATTGGACGATGGAAATTTGAATTTTGAACTCGCAGAAGCGTATGTACGACCAGCGTAGCAGACGACAGCGATAGCTCCTATGAAAACGCGTAGAATGATGATAATAATCAACCTCAGAATTAAACATCTGTGGAAGTCCACAGCTTGTACAGATATACTAAGGTAAGCTGAAGTACAAAGTATTGTAGAAGTTGAGGAAGCAATAACAAGGACGATCAGAAGCGCCACCGCTACCTTCCAAAAATGCGGCGCATGGGAGGGGTGCGCCTGACGTGGTCGTTATAATCTAGTAGGTCGTGGTGTAGAGTGCTATATGCGGTCAAGTTCGGTTTTAAGAGTGAATGTTAAATGAGCTATGAACTCTACCAGCCCGCCGACTGTGTCGGCTCCAAACGGCGATTTTAACTTGTTGGCTGTGACACCGTTTGTACAGATGAATCTGATAGGTCCGTATCTTCACCACCACATATAGCACGCTGCTAGCCAACCATCATCCCCAATGACAACGTTCTCGCCCATGATTTGTTGATAACGAGAGGCGGAGCCTATTGTGTAGCCATTATGTACGGCTACAAAATGGGCTCCGCCTCCCGTTTTCAACAAATCAGGGGCGAGAGCGTTGTCATTCGGGATGATGGTTGGCTAGGAGCGTGCTATGTGGCCAAGTTCATTTTTAAGAGCAAGCCCTATCACCACCACCACCATCTTTTTTAAGAGTGTACAGCAGAACGTTATGTGTACCTCCGCGTTGGCGTCTCATTGGGTGCTACAATTCTACAAATGACGTAACAATGGATAGAGGTATCTGGATGACGGTATACGTCTACTCGCCCGCATCCGAAAAAAAGTGCGTTTTTGTATTAACGCTGCACACGTTATGAAGGAGAAGTATTGTACAATAAAATGTAAATAGAAGTACGAAGCGTCGAAGAACAATATTACACCTATAACACCCGTGACTACATCCCTGCAGATAGGAGTTCTTATATACCTCCTTTAAACTCTGCGTTGCAGCAATTAACTGCACCTTTCAAGAAGACAAGTTGTGTGCTGCCGTTCTGAGGAGGAGGATTCACAGAAAATTGGAAAGGAAGGTCCTGAACGTTTTCCCGAGTACACAGTTTGCGCATGCCATTGCCAGCTGGAGCAAGGAGCCTTAATTACTAGCCTAACCTGCGCGTGATTTACTGTGGCAATTCATTGAATTTAAGTGCACGGGATTGGCGAGAATGCAGCAACTGTGGGAGTCGGACTCGCTCAAAAAAGTGTGACCACAAGGGAGCTGCCCATGGAGCTGCCATATACGTTGGTCATGGAAGGCGTTGCCTTCCGTTGGCTGCTTCATTCCGCTAAACTTGACGTGCTCGTTTTCCTAACAACAACAACAACAGATATATTCTGATGGTGAAGTGGGGAGGTTTTTCACTCTAGGAGTGGATAGCTAGCTGGTCAAATAGGAGTGGTGACAATGATGAGTGATGACGATGAGAGATGACGGGACAACATAATGTGTCCCAGATGGGCGCCTCCCCCCTGTTTTGAACAAATCGGGACACAGAATGATATCATTCGGTATGATGGTTGGCTATGAGAGTGCTATGTGGTGAAGTTCTGTCTTAACAGTGTGGCAATGCACTCTTAAAAATGAACTTCACCGCATAGCACGCTCTATGTCAACCATCATCTCGAATGATATCGTTATCTGCCCTGAAAACGGAAGGCGTACGCCTTTTTTGTGACACTTATGCTGTTCATAATTGTTACAAAAAAGGCGTACACCTCCCGTTTTCAACAAATCAGGGCAGATAACTATATCATTCGAGATGATGGTTGGCTAGGAGCGTGCTATGCAGTGAAGTTCATTTTTAAGAGTGTGGTTGACATAGAGCGTGCTATGCGGTGAAGTTCAGTTTTTAGAGTGTGTGTGTACGTGGGGGGGGGGGGGGGGGGTCGCGAAGTGGCTTGGGAACTTGTCGGGCAGGGTTGTTAGGAAAGTACGCGCTCTGGAGTACTAAAGCCATAAGGATCCCTCTCCTTTTTGCCACGTCATGTTTATGCGAACGTGGTTTAGTGCGGTGGCGTCGCGATGAAAACAAAAGCCAAGTTGCAGCTCAACACTGAGAGTTGCTGTGTCCAATCTCCGCCCTCGTTATAACTGTGATCTCACAAACACACTGTATAGTCATTAGGAACACTCATTTGTGCTGGCATGTTGTCCTCTCTTTTTTTTTTTTTTTTTTTCGATGACTACTAGCACAGCTGATCCACTCTGACTTAAGTGTCAACTTTCTCTGTCTAAGTGTCTCTAAGTCTCTAAGTGTCAACTGCGACATTCTTTCCCTGTATCGTTTCACAATCGTCGCCTTTTCTCCGACTTTCGCGCGTATTAGCTCTGTCGCAAAAAAAAAAAAAGAAAGAAAAAAGAAATGCGAAAAACTCTGAAATCACGGAAAATAATAAACTCCGCAAAACATTCTCTGAATATGACAAGACATAAACTCAGAAAAACCCGGAACCTTATACATAGAAGTTACAGGACAACAGTATGGGTTGACTGGAATACCTGGTGGAATGGTACGTTGCACTCTGCTTGGAAACAAGCTCAGAAGAGCATTTTTCGATTGCCCGAAACACTACAGTTACGACAACAAATTGGCAGCATCTGCCGATAAATAAATAAATGCGGATGGAGAAGAGAAAAGACAAGAAATTTCCCCGAGTGGTTCTCGCTTGCTCTCGGATGCTTGAAATCCAAAATGAGTCGAGCGAGTCGTTATCTTTTTTTTTTTACCTTTCGGCAGATTTGTACGCTGCCACGAACGAGCTCTGGTTACGAACGGGTCAGTACTTTGTACCAAATTCGTATTTTGATTGATGAACTATGAATAATACCTCTTACGATGTCCCCAAAAGCACGATAAACTACAAGCAGCAGACCCAGGAAACTTGAACCCATAACCGTGCACACTGAACCCTCGTTCACATGCAATGCGGCTCGTGAATTCGTCCAATGAAAGTGCTTCATATATCTCGAAATAAAATTTTCAAAACGTAGTGGGACCATTCCAACTCATGATTCGCAAGAGGCAGACGTTCCACTTGAACCGACTCGCGAACCAGTAACCGCTTGAGGATTATTTCGGTTCCGTGATTGAACCGATTGATTGATCAATCAATCGATTGGTTCCGTGTATGCGTCCCGGGCCAACGTAAGGGATTTGAACCCGCCGCCTCCCATCATGCATCAACGCCGCTCGCAGCGTGTCCTTAGTGCCAAAGAACACTGTGGATAAATTGCAGCGATAAAATTATGACGACCTCAGACAGGAGCTCGTTCTTGCGCGTGGGCTCCGCTCCCGTTTCGAGAGACCCGAAAAAGAAAGTATATAGAATCTATATCTGTATATAATATATATCTATATAGAATCTATATAGAAGAAGCACAAATCCGCCCTTCCCACGCAGGAATCAACCTTTTAGAGACGACGATATTAGATAGACGATGAAGCGTTTCATCTTTACTGTTCACGAGGCCCAAACGCAACATCAATTTCGGCCTCCAAAGTGCTATATCGCGAACAACTTTATGAGGATCGTCTACGTCACACTGAATTCGCGTGAACGGCATGCGTCGTATTACAAGCAATGCTGTATCGCTGTACCAGTTCGATATCCCCTCCTGGGAAACAGCGCAACACTGGCATCGTTGCCGATATCGCTCATCCTGAGAAGAGCTCGGGGACGTCCATTTCCATATCGTGTGGTAAATGCGTATCGCGTAACGGCAACAGTAAGCGGATAGCACGAATACAGGTGACAGAGTGCCAATGCATGTCACTCCGGGCAAAAGGACCTTCTTTCGGGAAGTAGCACTTAGAATGCGAGATTTGTGCGTGGATGCTGGTGGGAAACGCAGGCGCTGAAAGTATACACGAGGTTTCAGTTAAACACCTTTCCATGTTGACAATGGACCATTTTCCTGAGATGTGGCGCCCTCTCGACTGTCGTCTGCTACTGGCTGAAAACAAATGCACGTGAGGAGTGCTGCGGTTTTCTGTTTCGTTTCGTGCGGTTCTGTTTCGTGCGGTTTTCGTTCCATACTTCGCGCATTCACTTTTTGGTTGCGTTCGTTTATTCGACTCGAACAACTCGAGAGCCGAGAGAGTAGACTCTTGGTGGGCGAAAATGCCGCGGCGCGGCTCTCATGACGTCGCCCGCACGTGACACTAACTCCCGTTCTAAAATTCGAGGATTCAACACTAGAGGTGCTCAAGAGTCGACTCGCAGCGACTCTGCTTTCGTGGTGGGTCGCTAGAGTCGATGACGTATGATGGCTCTCATACGTCACGACTCCGACTCGCGGGTCGCGCGAGTTTAATAAACAAACACACCCTTTGATTATCCATCTTAGGTTTCGAGGCCTATTCCTGCTGCTTCCCCCTGTACAAAGTGTAAGTGTCCGTTTGATGTATGCAACATGACCCTGGAGCAAACCGTGTCCGTGTCATTCCATGCCAGACCAATAAGCTGTGCACAACTGTTTTGAAGAAGAGGAAGAAGAAGATTCTTGCGCTTGTTGAGTGCAGTGCAGTCAGCACTAAAGCTATTCGTTATCGTTCCTGCACTGTAAACTGGAAAACACCCTTATGGGTGTAAATGGCTTGTCCTATAACTGACTCCTCTTTTTACACCGTACATGGTCTGGAACACCCTTTTTAGAGGGTGTATTCCGTGTAAATCACCCCTGGAAAGGGCGCTTTTCTTTGAAATGCCCTCTTTTGCACCCTTTAAACATCCCTTTAAGAGGGTGTAAGATCGTTAAACACCCTCCTAAAAAGGTGTACAAAGGGTGCAAAAGACGGCATTTTCAAGGAAAAGCACCCTTTCAAAGGGCGTTTTACACGGGATACACCCTCTAAAAAGGGTGTTCCAGACCATACGGTGTAAAAAGAGGAGTCAATTATAGGACAAGCGATTTACACCCATAAGGGTGTTTTTCAGTTTACAGTGTGGGTCCTTTGATACATTTCTGGTGCCGAGAAGCGTAGCCTCACTCATTGACGGAAGCAATCCAGGAACGGGAAAATGGTGTATAGCAGCGTTAACGTAGTAATGGCTACGGCTGTTTTCAGCTATGGTTTCACTTATGGTTCCATTGTTTTCAACCAGAAGAGCAGAACACGCGGGATGCGCATGCGCACAGCGATCGCGTGAAAATGGCGGGTTGGGTGTTGATGGCAGCTTGTAGTATAAGTGGTGTAGGAATTGGGATTGGCGTGTTCTTCATTCCTTGACGAGCCTCTAACGCATTAAATCCCAGTGTCAACCTAACAAGATTGATATTATACGTTGCAAATTGTTTCTGTATGTTCCAGCTTCTTAAATAGCGAGTCGATTTCATAGCCACATCTCTGCTTTGGAGAATTCCAACTTTGTACTGATTCCAAGTTAATCACATGATCTTCCAACATTTCTTGCAATATGTTGCCACATCACCTTAAGTATCAACATCAACAGCACAGCTTAGCCTATATAGTACCTGAAAAGAATCATCTGCCATGACTTTATTCGTGACACGTATAGAACCCGGATGTTTAAGCATTTGTGGCTTCACACATAATTGCCGTGATTTGATAATGAACATTTTGCAAGAATGATAGGCATGTTTTGCTCCTTCCTCCTGGCGAGTTATCGGTCTTTGAAGATTCGTGAGTACACAGCACACATGAAAATGTCGTCCGTAGATGGTAGCAGTGCCACGCGTATTCGAGTATATACTCAGTTACATATCTTGGTGTGCAGAGGACGTCACAATAGCAACACTTCAGCTGTGGTGAACGACATTCAGTTTCAAGGAGGCATACTCCTTACAGTCATCACGTTGTTGCAACTCCCTCTCCAGTTACGTGACACGTGAGGATGACACGTCAGCGACACGGCTATGGTTAATCAGAGGCACACGAAGAAGTAAAACACAAGAAGACAAAAGACTAAGCAAATAAGGGACGTAACACACACACTGTGTTGAACCGTTGAACAGTGTTGAAAAGACATATACGGTGCTGCGGTTAGTGTTGTGAGTAGTCGGACTGTCCAGCAAAAACGTAACAAAACGTAAACGTAGAAATACCCTGATAAAGTTCCATCACTTCAACTTTGTGCTGTCTTCACAATTCTGAACACGATCCGCAGTTCGTACACACAGAAAAATCACCGTTCGAGAAATAACTTTTTAAAGTTCTTCAGCTTGTCCGTATTTTTCATCGTGGAAACCTTCTTCAGAAGTAGGACGCCAGGATATCCTTAGCCATTCTTTCGTTCTCGAAGATAGGAAAAGTTCAGAGAAAGGTTCTAGCACGATGAAGAACTCTTGAAGAACGGTTATTTTTACAGACGGAGTGACACACGTACACTGATCCGAAACTCTCGTACTGAATGACTGAATGTGCGGCTTGAACGAGAACACCGAAAGTTTTGAGCAGTACGTTTTATATAGGTTACCTTGCAAACAAACGAAGGAAATTCAAGCGCGGACGAATTGGTTCAGAAGTTGAAACATTCCTATATAACGGGTACATTTATAAGTTACTACGATTGGATTTCGGTTGAATTCCGAAGTAACTTCTATTGCTCCTATACAGTGTCACGTTACAAGTCGTTTTTAACCTCTAAATAGAAGTATCGGACGTGTAACTTCTACGGTATTTTGAAAAATCTACGTCTATATAAAGGTTACGCATTTCTAAAAGCTACAATAAAGGGTATTGAGTTAAGAGTGTGCTACTCTGCAAGCTGGAGACTGCGTCGTCCCACAAGAGCCGCTCCGTTACCGGTAACCGTAACGGAAAATAGGGCTTTCCCTCTCCAGATGGATGATGTCGCTAACAAGCAGATGTCCCTCGACTTAGTGGACGAGATGTTCCTTGTCAGCCTGACAACGTTTATCTAAGCTTACGTTAGGGAGACACACGCCGGGTGGGAGACGCCAGAGTGCCTTGTTTACATTGGGAGGGGTTGTGTAATCCGCGCATTGGATCCATTCCACTTTAACAGCTCGTGCCATTAATGCATAAGGCGACGGTATTTCGTCAGAAGCGTGCTTCATTATTAAAGTAGCTGTGAGTCTGTCATATTTATGAACAGACTTAGAATACTTTACTGCGCCACCGGGTTCAGCACGCTATTAGATATGGTTCATTACAGCCAGACTTGTACGTAACGGGTAATTGCGTTACTAGTAATCAATTACTTTTTTGAGTAATTTGTAACGTAATCGATTACTTTTGGGACCCAGTAATTTTTTGAGTAATTCAATTACAATTTTCAGTAATCAATTACCAAGTAATCGATTACTTGGAAACTAAAGAATCCACATTGTTCGGGACGACGCACACACACATATATGGTATGATTCACCGCCGCGAGAAGACAAAACCAACTGCCCTCTGCAAGTTCGGTGCAAGCTGCAAGGCAGCTGTCTTATCTCTAGGACTTTTCCCGCAACAATTACTTACCCGAGGACCCCGAGGTCAATTGCCACAGTGTTCCGCACGTGTAGTGTATTTTTGAGTCCACTGTCCTCTCCCCATTCATGTGTACTATCCATCCGTAACCCGGCCTGTATGCAGTAAGTTGGACTGTAGGTTGTACCGTGAACCTGATGAGTCATTTGTGGGAGTTCCAGTTGGGACTCTTTTCACAGAACTCTCAAAACTCTCAACCTCTCGGCACATTTTTTACAGAGCTCTCGACCCCTTATGAGATAAATTCTGCTTCAATGCTGACTTCGTTTCGCTTCGTTTCGCTTCGTTTTTGCTCAGTTTCCTTTTTTTTGTGTGGATATCTTTTTCTCTATCTTTTTGTTATATAGCTTTCTCAGATATCGAAAGTAATTGGCAAAGTAACGGGTTACTTTTCAAGGCGTTACTTCATTACTTTTTCCGGCAAGTAATTTGTAACGGTAAAAAATTACTTTTTTCTACAAGGTAACGGTAACGGTAATCAATTACTTTTTTTTAGTAACGTGTACAAGTCTGATTACAGCATGCATGCATTGAGTATATAATTAGGGTGTGACTTCTTCGGGTTCAATGCCCTTCTCAGATTCGGGGGGTAAAAATCGGGCGCGATTTTTTAAATCTACACTCTAAGAAAAAAAGGAGTACTTTTACTCCTTTTGGGGGAGTAATTGCATTGCCACAAAAAATAGTCCCTTTCGGGAGTAAATGCACGGGAGTAAATGAATGTCACAGAGTGAAGACCGCATTTCACGCGCTGTTGTAAGAGTCCCAGGTACAGAATTGGTGCGCATGCACGAAAATACTTTGAAGCAAACCGTCAACCGTGATATATCGAGTGATATAAAATTTTGCGCCATACTAGGGCACAATTTGCGAAGAAAGATGCGCTAACTGTTTCTTACTCTGTGCGGTTGGAAAATTGCTACGTTGGCTGAGTTATACAGCCTTATGTCGTTCAAATTGACCAAGGGCACATATTTACGTAGACTGTTGCATTCAGGAGACCATTCGCGAAGTTAAGTGACAATTTGCAGTCCCGGGGAGTAAATGTCGGGACTAAATGTTGGGTTAGGGGACTAAAATAGGGAGTAATTGCAGACTAGGGGAGTAGAAGCTGCAATTACTCCCCGTTTTACTCCTTTTTTTTCTTAGAGTGTATAATTCGGGGAGAAATCGTGCGATAATTGTGCCTTCGGGTGTTATCGGGTGTTTTTGTTTCTCCTCTTGTCTATTAACTCATTTCCTAATCTCTCTTTTTGTTTGTTTGTTTTTTTGTTGTTTTTGCGGGATCCTGACCTTGCAGCGGTAATCCCCGAAGACATAGACAGTGTTGACACACATGGGTGTATTGCTGGGAACGTAAGTGACTCAACTCTTACACGCGTTACACGTGGCGACCTTTGTTCGCTTCAGTGGAAACGTCACTTGAGGATTTCATAGTGAGTGGAATTCGGGGAGAAATCGGGTTTAACCCGAATTGGTCGGAGGTCAGTTCGGGGAATAACCGGGCGGAATCGGGTTTAACCCGAAAAAGTCACTCCCTAAGTATATTGAGGGGGAAAATGATGGCGGTGCTCGGGGCCACAACCGTTGCGGTTTCAGAATTCAGCTATACGGACATGCCCGTAATGGTTAGAGTCTTTTTGACTCGTATTGCAGCTGTAACGGACTGGCATTCGATGGCCTTTGTGATGTAATATCGCGTTTTTTTTTCTCTCCGTCTATAAAGTATAGAACGTTCTACAGCAGTGAGTTTTTACATTCCTCAGACTCAGCTCTTCCCTGTAAGACACGTTTTCTTTCATTATGATCGTATATTCACCTAACATATGCCGATATTGTGAGAAGATTGACGCTTGGGCGCTCTAAGACAGCGACATATACCTGGCGGTGGAAGATCCTCACACCTAAAACTACTATATATTCCGGGAGTGGTCAACTCCTACAGGTCAACTCCACGCATAACTCTTATTACAGTGATTTATCGAGACCCCCCTACACCCCCCTAACACACCCCAAATGTTCAGTGACACCCTCCTAACTTTTTCACCTGTGTATTCCCTACAGTGGGTGCCCTTACGATTTCAGCTTTAGACACATGTCGCCGCATTGACCAGTGACCGGTGACTTTTTGCGTTCAAGGATAAATAGTATCTTAATTGTATTTCAAATACGTTTTGGAGTATTTTGTACCCAATTTTAATTACTTTAATTTTCATGTATTTATACTCTATCTTAATTACATTCTAACGTTGTCAAAGCACACTACAATGGTTGTGGGAAACTGAAAATTTTGAATGAAGAAACCAAATCGAAATCGTCCCACATTTTCGTCGTCGCGTGGAATACAAAGACACTAATCAACCCGTATTCCGGCTTATCACAATACTGTTCGTGAGGTGTCCATTGGCACACTACTCCAGGCGTTGTTTTCGTGATGCCTTTTTAATTTTTGATTTCATTTAGCTGTTCTATTTCAGGCCAAACTTCGTGCCGCGCTTATAGCTCATACCGCTGAACTCGTCCCCGTCGATGTGACACGAAAAAACGCCTTAAAAAAAAAAGAACAGAAAACGCACAAAGCTCACAAATAACGTTTGGAGCACATTAGAGGACCACAGAAAGGTGCTACAAAAATCGTGGAACGCCAGGCTGCTTGTACGAATAAGTGACTTATCCCTGTACACGTCGAACACGTCGAACAGCTGTTCGGGAGTATAGAACCAATTGGTGGAGACGGTGCCTTATACTACAGCACTCGGTTCTACTAAGTCTGTCTGGATAGCATGAACGACGGATTATTAATCCCTGGGCTTGCGTCTAGCTCGCCAGTGCAGTTTTCAGCAGATCCAATTCCAACAGAGCAGCTTTTCTAACACAATTGCCAATGAGAACATTCTGAGCTGATGTCACTGGAGGCAGACTTGTACGCATTTGGAGTATTGTATTTAAAATACTGTATTTTAAATACAATTTGCGGTATTTTGGTACTCTACTCAGTACTTTTTGTTTTGTGTATTTGTACTCTATTTAAAATACATTTTATGGTATTTTCTACTCAATACTCTAATTACATATTTTGGATCTCCCTCTCAAACTTTCTGTGTCTCGTCTTTCCATTATCTCGCTTGTTCAGTGGAAATTTCCTGAGTCCCTCGGACTTGACCCGGACATTGGCCCTTCTTGGAGGTCTCCATTTAGAGATGTTGCCCCGTGTGTACTACTCCTTGGCGAGTGAGGGTTCTATTATGTGTGCTCTGACGCCGTGACGCCGAATTCTGACCTCGCCGGGCGGGGACCTGCTAGAAGTTTGCTTTGTTCTGGGTCACATATACTTAGTGGAGTTATGTGGCATCTCTTTGTCATCTTTGTGGGACTTGTGTTTAGATGACTCCTATCACACAGGAACGGCTTGCATAGTAAGCGGGGTTTAGGTGATTCATGTCACATAGCGGCGACTCGCCGCATTGACCAGTGACTATATAGTCACTTTTCGTGTTCAAGGATAAACAGTATCTTAATTGTATTTCAAATACTTTTTGAAGTATTTTGTACTTTATCTTAATTACTTTAATTTTCATGTATTTGTACTCTATCTTAATTACATTCTAACGTCAGTACTTATTATCTTATCTTAAATACATTTTTGAGTACCTTGTACATGTCTGAATTGAGGTACGTCACACAAGCCCTGCCCCTGCATAAAAGGGGGCACGTGCCCCCTTTTATGGACATCGTTTTCCGAATGTGGGTTCCGAAATTGATGGGCAAAAAAATGAGCACCAAAGTGTAAATCTTTTTAAAAGGAGCTCACGATGACGAATGGCAGCAAGAAGACAAGGACAGGGTAGAAGTAAACAGGACGACTGCAGACTCTCAACTGACGTTTAATCACGAAACACAGCATCTTCTACTTCTACCCTGTCCTTGTCTTCTTGCTGCTATTCGTCATCATGAACCTATACCAACTACCCAGGATTGTTCCTATTGTGTAAAAGGAGCTCTGCGAATACATACGTCATACACATATTCCATATACATATACAGTATATACCATTTATATATATATATACCATATACATAATGCAGGAAAAAAAAGCCATTAAAGAAACAAATAAATGATACTAGACGTGTTTGAAATTCAAACTTACAGATTAAAATGGCTTCTATGGCTGCACGTAGAAAAACAGATACTCATTGAACGATGCGACAGCACCAGAGGACACGTGTTTCGCCGTGTTTGCGGCTCGTCGGCCCTGGGTAGCTGCGCATCGTTCCGAATTGTGAATCGTTCCGAATCGAGTGAGTTCCGTATCCGAGTGAGTTCCGAATCCGAATCGTTCCGAATCGTTCCGAATTGAGTGACCCCTGGTTTGCCAATTCGGAACGATGCGCAGCTACCCAGGGCCGACGAGCCGCAAACACGGCGAAACACGTGTCCTCTGGTGCTGCCGCATCGTTCCATGAGTACCATATACATATATATACCATTCCATATATACCATATACATACAGCGCCGCGAAGCAACTGTGACTATGAGCGGCGTATAGACATGGAGAGATGGAGAGAGGACAGCAAGAAGGACTGGGGGTTAGTATGCGTCCTTGGCCGACTTCGGGGGCAACTGTGCCGACATTCGTCTGAAAAGTCTTCGGAAAACTCGGGGAAGACCTCGGACAGCATCAGCTGCTGGTGACAGGATTCGAACGCGTGTCACCTCCCAGTCTCGGCGTGGAAAGCGATCATATTAACCACAATATATTTATTTATTTATTTATTTATTTATTTATTTATTTTATTTTGAGGGTACCCATCAACGACCGTGGGGTCTAACGGGATATATACCGCGGGAGCTGGTCGAATAGCATTGTGATGAGTCGGACTGCGGGTTTGAGGCCATTGAATACCTATTCAAACGATTGGTGTCCACGACCCAAAATGTGGAACAATTTCGATTTGGTTTCTTTTCAAAATTCCCAATAACTATTGCAGTGCGCTTTAACATTCCTTCGGTAAATGTTATTTCTGCTGGGATTCTACATTTCTTTCAGTATATTAGTCACTTTTTGTGATTTTTATCTTTATTTTTCTTTTCTTTTTTTCTTTTTTTCCTGATATACAGTCTTTCCAGGAGCGACGTGGATTGGGAACGAGTTGAGTGTATAGCATGAGTTGTCTTCGTATGAGGTGGGTGGTCGCTGAAATGTTGAGCATTGCTAAGTAATCGTTTCATATCAAATTTCCATCAGTGTAGAAGCTCATGAAATCCTCGTATTTTTCCTTTTCTGCCTCGTGGCATACAGCCGGCACTCGAGCGTGAAGTAACCTTTTGGGGATTGTGCCCTTGTGAAGCGGCCCAAGTTCCCTTTACGAATACGTTTTCTTAGAACTGACAACAAGAAATGATTTGATTTCCTGCATAACCTTCAAATGCCGAATTCTTTTTTTTTTTTTATATATCACGTACGGTTAGAGCTCATCAAGACGAATCGTTTGTTATTTCTGCGACGCACGGCACAGGTTTGGACAACAGTTTACGGAACATGTGAGCGCACTGTGAACTGAAAAACACCCTTATGGGTGCAAATGGCTTGCCCTATATAACTCACACCACTTTTCACACCGTATGGTTTGGAACACTCTTTTTATAGGGTGTACTCTGTATAAAACACCTTTTGAAAGGGTTCTTTGAAAATGCCTTCTTTTGCACCCTTTATACACCTTTTTAGGAGGGTGTTTAACAATCTTACACCCCCTAAAAGGGTGTTTAAAGGGTGCAAAAGAAGGCATTTTCTAAGAAAAGCACCCTTTCAAAAGGTGTTTTGAACACCCTCTAAAAAGGGGTGTTCCAGACCATACGGTGTAAAAACTGGTGTGAGTTATAGGACAAGCCATTTACACACATAAGGGTGTGTTTCAGTTTACAGTGCGGCGCACTTTTTCTTCGGTGCGACACCCTACACTCTAAACCTAGTATATTAAAAGGTAAAAATTTCAACATTTTTGCCCTCTATTTCAGAAGTTACCCTGTAACCTATGGGCAACACCCTCTATATAAACGTTACACAGAGTCACAGGCCACCTATAAAGAGAGGTTACTGTCTCGTGTCTCCTAACCGCCACACAGATGTAAATGTTACAGATGGCCAGGCATGGATACCTCTAAGACGCCTGCCTCTTCACAGACGCTGCACAACACATGGAGCTGAACATCAGCTCTCATCTGTGCAGAACGCAAACTGTCTTTTGCAACATATACAGTTTACCCATATTTCGTCCTTGGGAGGTGGGGGGGGGGGGGCTGTCTTACATGCGCAAGGGGATGTCTTTACATGTTTTTGACGAAATGTTGCGCAATCTCGCAAAATTTTAGGGGTCAGATATTTCGCGGTGGGGGTGTTAGAGGGGTGTTAGGGGGGTAGAGGGGGTCTGGATAAATTACTGAACAAATAGCTATAGCATACGTAATTCATCTAGAGGCATGTCCAGTGGCGAAAAACGAGAGATCAACATGCACAACAAATGAAAGACAGAAATAATGGCAACTGGAAAATATTTATTATTTAATGGCAAACCTGGCCCTTACAGCAGAGACAGGAGCACGAAGTCGTCACAATACAAACACTTCAGCTGTAGTGAACGACGTCCAGTTTCAACGAGGTATCTTTACAGCCGTCCATCTCAGTACGCCGAATACGTTCCTATTCCTTGCCGATACCTAAGAATGACACAACAACAACAACAACAACAACAGCAACTAAATCATGACTATGGCCTGGCCTTAGAGCAGTCGGGGTAGGGTACTGCTCTGAGAATGACACGTCAGCGACGTGACAATGGTAAAACAGTGGCACATGAAGTAGTAAGACACAATGGATTAAAGGGTAATCGTAATCTTTCGTAATCGTAATCTTTATTTAGTTGATAATGCAAAATGTACAGAAAGCGGGACTGCGAGGGCAAGCCCTGTGGTACAGTCCCAGCACAGCTCAAGAATTAACAGCTAAAAGATACAGTTTAGTTGTGATTAAGATATTGTTAAATCGATATAAGATTTTAAAAAAAAACTACATGGGGAATTACCCGACAACTAATACACTGATCAGTTACTAAAGTACACACGGGGTATAAAGGAGACTTCGCAAGGATTCGAAAACAATTAGGTGAGCATCATACCGAACACAACACAGACCGCTCCCTCGATGCCGAATACAACATTCGCGTTCATTTTGTGCGAGTAATTAATTCGTAAGTGATGACAATACCAAACCGAAACCAACATGCAAAGCGCACAACGGCTACCCCGGAGGAACATACTGTGACGTCACCCAGCATTGTCGTCTGCTGCGAAGCTTGCATTCTTCCATGCCGGATGACGTCGGCGGTGTTGCTTTCAGCGCCCTCTTGCTTCACGAAGGCGAAGCGCTCACTTCGTAATAATTCGTTCGAATAAAATCTGCGCACGCACTTTGGGAACGCGATATTTCGTATGTATGTTCCTGACACCCCAAGGGTTACTGCTATGTCACAATCTTTGTGGTGATTTTGTTGCGGAGTCCCACTTTAAAGGTACTGTAAAGCAGCACCGATCAAATGTCATTTAGTGTGGCTTCTCGATAGTCCAAGACACCAGGACAAAAACTGCGCAAGTTTCATTCCAATCGACGGTGCAATTAATTAGAAAATTAGAATTAAAGATTACGGGCAACACTGTACTAGGTATTCGAAATGAATTCGTACTCCCGATATATACGGCGGCAACCACATTGCATGCGTATAACACTGGGCTCAACATAACAATCCACCACAATCCACCATAAAAATCCGCCCCTGTAATCCACACAACGATCCACATCTGAGGATAAACGGATAAGCGAACTGAAATGAAACGCTGAGCTGTTGAAAAAAATGTGTCAGACGTTCAAGAAGCCAGACAGCGTCGGGACTTGATTGTTCACAGAGATTCACAGAGAGGGTTTGTTCGTTCTGAAGAGACCGCGAACAGAAGGAGCGCGCAGGCGCAGCAGAGAAGTGGAGAGCCTCCATCGAGCAGCGGCCGGCGCTGGGTTACTTTGCAAAAACAGGGGATAACAGGTTAAACTTTTAACATGGGTTTCAGAATGCATAGGTAAACAGGAAAACTAATAATATGGTTACTAAAATAACGAAGTTCCGATGTAATAGTGTGTAATACCAATTTTCAATGTTGCCCGCTGTACAGGGGGTTGTTTGACACCAGGCGTCGCACCGCTCCACTACGCCGAATTTTTCATGGCAAATTAAAAATATTTAGAGCGCGTTGTCGGTCGTATGGTTCCGCATATGGTATTTAGAAGCAGCAAAGTCTATAGTTACATCACCGGCATACCATGCTTGCCTACTGCTTTACAGTACCTTTAAGCAAAGACGAGACGTAACACACACACTGTGTTGAACCGCATTGAACAGAAAGACGCTGCGATGAGTGTTGCTAGACTCTCCGGCAAAAACGTTATTATAAAAACTTTGTAGTGAACATACGGTACAAATACCCTGATAAAGTTCCATTACTTCAATAGTCTCTTTCTTCATAATTCTGAACACGATCCGCCGTTCATACAGAAGCAGAGACACAGTCAATAACGAACGCGAACTGATCCGAAACCCTATAGTATTGAATGCGCGGCTAGAACGAGAACACAGCAATTTTTGAGCGGTACCTTTTATAAAGCTTACTTTGCAAACAAACGAAGGAAATGCAAACGGGGAATTGGTTGAGAAGTTACAACGTCCCTATATAAAGGGTACATTTATATTTTCGGTTGAACTCAGAAGTAACTTTTATTGCTCCTACAGTGTCAGGTTACAAGCATTGTTAACCTCTAAATAGAGGTATCGGGTGCGTGACCTCTGCAATATTTTGAAATGTACGTCGATATAGAGGTTACACGCCGCTAAAAGTTACAAAAAAGGGTACCGAGTTAAGAGTGTAGCGGCTGGCGGAAGCGGGTGAGTTCACTGTTTCGGAGGGGTGGAAGGGTGCGTTGTTAGCGACACACGGCGGTCGTTCCGCTGTCGCTTGGATGTGCCTGGGAAGTGGAAGCGACCGCTCTGTGTCGCTAGCAGCACACCCTTCCACCCCTCCGGAACAGTGAACACACCCGCTTCCGGCAGCCACTATAGGGTGTTGCACGGAAAAAAAAGTACGCTGCTCGTGTGTTCCGTAAACTTTTGTCCCAACTAGAGATGCAAAATTTCCGGAAATTTTGAATCGCTCGAAAAAAATATTATTGTTTTCGTGTGTGTTTTTTTGTTTTTTTTTTTGAAAAAATTGGAAAACATGGAAACAAACGCGGTTACTGCTGAGTCGAAGCATTGCCGGCCAAGCCACAGCATACAATGAGCTAGAATCTTTAGTAGTGTTCACCCTCTAGGCATAAATGCAGAGCAGAGCATCCCATGAGACTGCTGTCTACTCAGCGATAGGTAATTGGAACAACCCGTCCACTCCGACAAGAACTCCGAAATTATGTGAACGCGATGGCGATCGCTTCGAGTAGCCAGACGGAGCACTAAGTTGGTTGTTGGTGGTGGATTAGAGGCACCTAAGGCACTGTTGGCGGGTTGGAACGCATCGAAGGCACGAAAATTTACATTTTTGAATTTTGTCGCCTGCAAATTTTGGGCTATTTTTCCGGAGACGAGGAAAGAAACAAAAAAATAACTTTTTTTTTTTTTCAAAATTTCCGGGGTTTTTTTTTTTTCGGGGCTTCGCATCTCTAGTCCCAACCTGTACGTGGGCTGCCCTCGGCGATTGTTAGGCGACTGACGACATTTGTGCCCTCAATTGCGTAACATACCCCCTCCCCTGGAACATTTCCCGTGCATCACCGCGTGAAACTTTTATCTGAAGAATCCACATGTTCAAAATCCCAAAGTGGCGCAGTCTAATGCGGACATCGCCTACAACAGGCCGGGGAACTGCAGTAAGAGACCTTGGTCTCACGTCTGCACTATATATGTCTCTCGTGACCACAAAGTGCCAATATCGCTTCGTTTTGTGTTGCTCCTATACGCGTCCGCCCTGCTAAGCCTAACCGTCGCGCCCATTTTCCCTTTCGCCTGAAGGTTTTGGCGCACTATTCCTTTATGTGTCCGAGCGCCATAAAAACCCGAATCATCATCATCGAGGTAATTAAGAACGCAAGATGACCCCCGTCTGGCGTTACAACCTCCACCGTCATCGGATTGCTTGGACGGTGCATTTCTAATAAGCGCATCATTGGCTCCCAGGTTTATATTTGCCGCACTTCTCAACGCAGAACCCTCTCCTCTAGTTTAGGTTAGGGCTCGTCCCCTCCCCCTGCCGTATGAGGGACCTCCGACGCTCCTGAATGGGATCAAAGTGTGAAGTTGACCGTGTCTATACGTGCACTGCCACACTCTGGATGGGGGAAGGGTTACTAACTGTAACCATGAATGCCTACAGCTAGTATAAGTCTACACACATTGCACAGATAGTGTGCGGTGCATGCTGTTCTCATTGTGAAGTACAGTATACAGGAAGCATACTAGGTGTACAGAATAACCGGGTACTTGGTATACAGAAAAGACGAGTCTACAGAGAGTATAGACAAGGGACACAGGAAGTATACTGGATGTCTACAGAAAGGCCCAATCTATTCTGTGCATTTCATTCGCTAAAACGACAGGTCGTGAAGCTGGCACGGTGCGCAGTGATACCGTGCTTTGAAACAGGGTCATTCTCAGACCTCGCAGGTAAAAGCTTTCTTAAGATCGATAAAAGCCCCAGTGCTGCTGCAGAAATAAAGACGAAACGGGCGCGTACTGCACTCAACTGGCAAACCAAGGTTACTCTTCAGGTACACGCACGTTATATAGCATCTCAATCCCAGCAATAGGGCTTTTTATCGGTTTTAACATGCGGCACCAAACTGCCCAGTTTTTAACCCTGTATAAGCTCTGATTCTGCAATTCATGATTTTGGTCTTGTGATGCGCGACACAAGTAAGATTCTGGAGAACAGGCGGCGCTTATAAGTAGCGCAGTTTCTTGAGCCGTTGGCCCATATCTTTGAGCAAACATCCCACGAAAATGGTACATATTAGCCGACGCCATCTGCGGCAGATAAAATCAACGCATCTATACAAAGCAGCGCTTCGCAAACATCGGTAAAATCCACAAAGCGAGGTTTCCAAAGTGGGGTAAAGAGAAAGCTTAAATCTGTGCGTAAAAGGAAATTCACGTCGAAGGAAGGAACTCTTCCGCTTTTGCCCAGAAGTGGGAAGAAAAGAGGGTCAAGAACGGCTAGAATGGTTTTTATTTACGTATCTTTCGCGGCTCTCCTCAAAATTACCCGTATCGATAAAAGTTGTGTCCTACACTCTTAAAAATGAGGGGGGGGGGGGGTCGAGGTAGCTTGCCGTTGTTGGCCGCACTCAAGTGGGCATCGTCACGACTATAGCCAAAAAAAAGGAAAAGAAGGTGGGAGAAAGGGGAGTTGAGGACTTCAAAGTGATGTAGAAGCAGGATGACCGGTACTGATGGGACGGAAGCACACTGTAGGTGAGAGGTGCACTAGAGTGGTCTCTCCGCTAGGCCCGTTGCTTGGAGAAAGCGCACGAGGCCGCGAGTTTTTGAAAGTCGTTCCGCACAAGAACCTTCGGGGAAGAGGACGTCCGTCAGTATACCAGGCCTGGCGTGGGGAAGATGGGTTTCCCGCATGGCATGGTATGCACGGCATTCTGTCAGGATATGCGCAATTGTCTCCGGGTGATTACAGTGTCCGCAACTGGAATCCTCCCTGGAGCCGATCTTGCACTGCCGATCTTAAAAATGAACTTCACCGCATAGCACGCTCTTACCCAACCGTTATCTCGAATGATATCGCTATGTGCCAGGGTTTGTTCAAACCGGTAGGCGTACGCCTTTTCTGTGACACTTATGCGGTTCATAATTGTCACAAAAATGGCGTACGCCTACCGTTTTCCACAAATCAGGGCAGATAACGATATCATTCGAGATGATGGTTGGCTAGGAGCGTGCTATGCGGTCAAGTTCATTTCTAAGAGTGTATACTTGTTCCACGCCAAATACGTGTTTGGCTAATAATTAAGACGTTTTTGTTTGTTGAGCTGTTCTGTGTCGGTGCTCTGACATTTCGGCAACTTGGCACGACCCCTTCATACTTTACCCTCCCTTCGCATGATGTGCTCTACCATGACGTAAACTACACTCTTAGAAATGAACTTCAACACATAGCACGTTCCTAGCCAACCATCACCCCGAATGACAACGTTCTCGCCCCTGATTTGTTGAAAACGGGAGGAGGAGCCTATTTTGTGCCGTGCATAATGAGCACAAAATAGGCTCCTCCTCCCGTTTTCAACAAATCAGGGGCGAGAACGTTGTTATTCGGGATGATGGTTGGCTAGGAGCGTGCTATGTGGTGAAGTTCATTTTTAAGAGTGTAGCGTTGCAAGCCTTTCTCCTGTCTGTTAAATTTCTGTAAGTTTCCGTTTTCAATGATCGGAACTATAGGTACCGTGGAAGTAGTTTAATAACAACTACTACTGGAGGGAGTAATTACAACTGCCAACTATAACACCATTAAACAAAACAAAAAAGTCCCAGACAGAAACATCTAGTATACCACATTCCTCTACATTAGCCGACTCTACTGCAAGGAGCGGATACCGCAGCTTGCAGTAGAGTTTCTCCAGCAGCTGGAGCGCCCTCTACTAGCGACGTGTTAACATTTGAGTAGTAACTCCGGGGCGGGTCTTCTGCTTTCCTTCGGTTTCACTTGTCTCGCTAAATGGTATCCACTAAAGCGAAGCTTATTACATTCGCTCAGTGCAACGCACCTTTATTTAGTGGCTATAGGTTAGACAAAGTTACACTGCGCGTTCGTAATTTGTTGTAATGAAACATGTATGAGACGCGACGAGCTTTGCCAGGCAATGACTCTATAGCCAGGCAAACCTCGCCGAAATGAAAAAGGAGTCGACTACTCCCAACTTCTTCCGTGGGTTTGACATTTTTACGTTTGCTAGTTTTTACAGATTTATTTTCCTTTTCTTTTTTTCTTTTTTTTTTTTTTTTTTTTTGCAGTGTGTTTTAGTTTTCCTGGTTTCTGACGGGTGTGGGTTGGTGTTCTCTTTCGGTGCATTCTTTGCGGAAATCGAGGGAGAGGCAAAACTGCGGTGCTACACGGTCACCCTTATAGGAATGGCTCGTAATAGATAAAAGAGAGCTTTAGTGTATCGTACGCTATCGCCTTTGCGTACGTAGGGGATAGCGTAGTGGTGCTGCGCAGTGCGCGAAGCTCTCTTTATGTTTTGCGCGTGCGCATAACCACCAACGCTATTCCTTACGTACGCAAAGGCAATAGCGTACGATCCACTAAAACTCACTAATAGTGATTTTTAGCATACCGTGCGCTGTCGCTTTTGCGTACGTAAGGGATAGCGTCTTGGTTCTGCGTCATGCGCGCCCTGCTTATGTCTTGCGCGTGCGAAGAACCCCCAACGCTGTCCCTAACGTGCGCAAAGGCGACAGCGTACGGTATACGGAGTCCCGCTATTATGTGTGCAGCAAAATACGCCAAAATCCACCCCTCTAAATACAGGGCTTTCTAAGCGGCAACCTAGGGAGACCTTACGTAATACTTATTAAAGGTGTCGTCATGTCTACTGTTCAGTGAAAGAATCTCTAAAAATCGCCATGTAGTTCTGTATTTTCGAAATTTCATTTTCGTTTCGAACGTTTCTGCAGAGTAGATACTATTAAAGTTGTGCAGTGAGGTCTCACAGACATAATTTCGTTGATGCCAGAGAGCCACCAGGCCAACGAAACGCCAGCTCAGTATCCATGGCAATTTTAATCGAAATTTACTATCGCCTGTACCGTTTGTGAATACCTTATGCAAACTCAGTGACCAACGTAGCTGTGATCTACCTCTCCGCGTGTTTTAACTCTACGTATCTACTCCCCACCCACCCCCAACCATAACAATACCATAACCGTTCAACCATAACGTAACAATTGGACAAACCGACAACTACTCAGATTACGTGCGTGCAGAAATAGAATTTCGCAAAGGTCAGGGATTTTGCCATGATTCCAAGCCAGCACACATTGCGACAGTGCCTCGGGACAGCTTCAGCACTAGTCGAACATTCACAGGTCCTTGACCCTTTGACAGCTCTGCTTTGTCCAAAAATTTGTCCAGGAAGTTCATGGGCCAGAAACCGTGTCATAACAACAATCAACAATGTTAGCTATTTCTACACTCTTAAAAATGAACTTCACCGCATAGCACGCTCCTAGCCTACCATTATCTCGAATGATATCGTTATCTGCCCTGATTTGTTGAAATCACGGGGCGTATATATACGCCTTTTCTGTGACAATTATGAACAGCATAAGTGTCACAGAAATGGCGTACGCCCCCCGTTTTCAACAAATCAGGGCAGATAACGATATCATTCGAGATAATGGTTGGCTAGGAGCGTGCTATGAGGTGAAGTTCATTTTTAAGAGTGTAAGGCCAAGTAGAGCAGAAATGGCCGCAACGCAGCCAAATCGTGTAGTCAAAGCATTGAGCATATATACGCGCCCTTCACTACCCAACATTTTGCACAGCGCCGGTAGGGGGCCTACGACGCTGGCTCCACCTACGTGGCGCAAGGAGCGGATTGGACAGAGTTCAGGTTTCCAAAACAGGAGGTCAGGTTTCCAGGAAACCCTTACGGATTACGGTCCGCTGTCCCGTTGTCTTGCATCCTGTGATTGGAACTCATCGCCCTCGCACTTCGTTCCGCCTGATAGTGTAGATAATTTCGAGACAATGTCCAATGTATTGTACTTATTCTAAGCGCATTTTTCACTAAGCGTATTGTGTTTATTGTTTGTTTAGGCGGGGGCGTATAGAAAGGAAAGGGGGGCTTTGTATTCTTTGTGTTCCAAACGCTGTATGCTTGTATTTCATCTCCCCCCTTATGTAATGCTTTAATAGGCCCTCAAGGAAATAAAAACGAAATGAAAAGTCGGTCTTCGCCGGCATGCCGCAAAATTCGAGCGTCGAGTTACAAAAAATAAACATAGTAAACTTTATTTTTAGCCAAACAGCATCATATGACACCATGACATCGACATTTTCGCTCCTTCTCGTGATTTTCTTACTAGTATTAGTGCCATTGTTTCTATTTAACTTCGTTTGTTTCACCGTTAACCTTGTTGGCTTTTTGTATATTTTACTGTCGTATTTTACTGTCGTTTTGTATATTTTACTTTCTTTTGTATAACCTTATGTGGTGCACCAATTAGTAGACCCTAGTGGTTGTTTTTGGGTACCATAACAAAAATAAAGTTATTATTATTATTATTATATTCCTAAGTTAGAAACAACGCACTGGGCAGGAAGTTATATGCGTCGCCAATTAAGAATCTTACTCAGGTACATGACCCGTCGCACAGACGCCATCCCGCGTCGTATAGACGTTTCCGCTCCTTATGCGGGAAGGAATATAAAGCTTTCCTTTTACACTACAGACCAGTATCTTTCTTTCACTCTCCATGCTGGCAGTGAAAGATCGACGAGCGCAGGCGACCTACAGAGCACATCGTATAGAACGGGAGGACGTCGTGTCCATTTCTCTGGGATACGAAAGTGCGGTCTCCTTGGAACCAAACGGTACACAACTGTACCCCCTGCTCCGCTAGCGGGAACAGGAATCGAATGGCTGACGCACGAAACAGAAACAACAGTTTCTGCATAAAGTGGGCAAGGTGGACTCGCCCAACTGTTTACTGTGCGGGACAGAGGCCTTGTATGTGATTGTCCCTTCTATGTTGTTCCAGCCTCAGAACATCAGTTCTCTCTTGTTCAACAATTGCCGCTTGCGTCGATCCCTGTCGTATGAATTTGTGTATGAGTGTGCAAAAATGTAAGAGTGAAAGGAGGATGAGTGAGACAGAGTGATTGGTTTGTCCCTTCAGATGACGCACCCTGGAAGTCACTGAGAAGCCGTGTTAGCTTAGCTCAATTGGTAGAGCCCTGGACCGGTAATCCAGAAGATGTGGGTTCGAGTCCTACAGCTGGCTAACCTTTTCAGTGACTTCCATCTTACATCGTTAATTTCTTAGGCAACTTGAGGCCTTGTATGTGATTGTCCCTTCTATGTTGTTCCAGCCTCAGAACATCAGTTCTCTCTTGTTCAACAGTGGAAAGCACGGAACATATCATCATGCATTGTCCAAAACATGCTGCACAAAGAGGCATCTTGAGGCAGACCCTTGGCCATCTCGACAGCAGGGACTTCAGCATATAGAGAAAGTCTTAGGCGTATGGGACGCTAAGCACAGGGACGCGGCCTTCAATGCTCTTGTCAATATTTCATTGTGAAATCTGGACTAGAAACCCTATACTAGACGGTGCGTGGACATTACTATGATCCTTGATGTGAACGGCGCGCTCGGTCCTGCGTGGTCGCGGTCGAGACGCTCGCCCCGGTGAACTTTTGCGATGCACTCGCACCTTCAAGAAGGTAGCAGAATTTGCTTGCGCGAATTCAACCTCCCCTAGCTTGTTATTTAACCAACCAACAACAACAGAAACAACTTCTTCTCTTTTTTTTTTTTTTTTAATGCAGGTGGTGGTGGTGGTGATGGTGAAAGGGCTTGCCGTTGTCGGCCTCACGTATGTGGGCAACGTCACGACTGACGCCCTGGGGAAATGTGCGTCCTGGGCCGACTTCTAGGGGAACTGTGCCGACATATGTCTGAAAGCGTCTGAGGAAAACCCAGGAAAAACCCCAGACAGCACAGCCGGCACCGGGATTCGAACCCGGGTACCTCCCAGGTTCGGTTTTTTTAATGCAGGATTGCCGTTACGCGCTGCTTCACGCAATGAAAACACAACGTTCCACGCGAAGAGTAAAAAGAAAAACACTTGACAGTATTTGAAATCATTTTGGTTCGCCGCGCATATATACGCGACTCGTGTTTCATTGAGACGCCTGATCAGACACGTCAAAGTCCACGATACGATTTTCATCTCTGCCACAGAAAGATGGACAAGAACCATTCCCAGCAGTGATGATGTTCTATATAGCATTATTTCGACGAGACGTATACGTGTGTGCACACACATATCCCGATAACTGTATTCGATCAAAGCCGTAGGTATTAAGAATTCCATTCGACGGTAAATATAGAGGCTGGAATCGATTTCCTCTGACAGCTTGAGCTTTCACTTCCATAGCGGAAGCAGGCGAAGCGGCCGAGTCTTACTGGGCTTGGGGGAAAAAGGCACTTAGAATGTTGCTGTTCGAGTTGAATTCGTCTTGTCGTTTATGTGGATACTGCTTTCTTCTAGAAATATAGACTGGTGGTACGCGCATTATTTGTTTCACTGTTCTTATAGTGTTTATTCAGGAATGCTAAAATTGTTGCAGGTATAGTGAGTGTATGTAATGTGGGTATTCACACCTGTTAGTATTTTGCATAAATTCATACGTTTATGGCGCATATTCTCCTTATTATTTTTCTTGCCTATTTACACGCTGTCTCGTCAGTGATGCCAATTAATGTAGTGTTCCCTCAATTAGACTACATCTTCCACGGCGCTCTGGTGTTAGAAGTATAATAAATAATCATTGCCGCGAAATGTGTTTCGAAGAGGAATGCCGTCTCTGCACTGGTAATGCAGAGAAAGACAGGTACGAAGGCTTGCTGAAGAAGAATACAACAAAAAATAATGGGAAGACACAGAAGGTACCTTGGTAGCTTCGCCGGTGGTTTGCTTAAAGTATCTTTCCTCTACTTCCGCTACCCGTCATGACATAATCAAACGTCGCTGCAACATCCCTTGGATATCAACGTGTCATATCTTCCTGATCGTGGGTTATCGGTATCACCAATTAAGGCAGTGGATACGGCATTTACGAGGTGCTCCTTCCACAGATACTATCAGGATCTCCGCGGGATCGACACTGAAATATGATGAAAGAAGGAAGTCACTGAAAACGTTAGCCAGCTGTATAGGACTCGAACCCACATCTTCTGGATTACCAATTCCCATCTTGTTCAACTGAAATATGTTCCACATTATAGGTACCTGCGAATAATTACTGACAGATGGCTGACACGGTCTCAACAGATTAAAGGGACAGTCCGGGAAAACCGGAAGTTGATTTTTTCCAACTGCCACGGAGGCTTACATGCTGTGTCGAAAGTTTCAGCTCAGAAAGTGGCGTGGTTTTCGAGATATCGAATAAAAAATACTCCTCTGAAGACATCCGGTTTCGTTTTTCTCCCTCGCATACTCCTTGCCCCAAGGATCCTCTATGAACGTCAGCCGTCACGTGAGCATGACGTCCCCAATGGACAAAGTGGAGCGGGGGACTGCGCCGTTGCTGGGAATACAGAGAGATGTTTTTGCCTATGAGTGTACTGAACAGAAGGCTGCGTCGTGATACCTGTCTTTACATTGACGCTACTCTGCATTTTAGTCTACATAACGCGTGATTACTACTCAAAAACATCATAATGGACAAATGCTAGCACGCAACAATCAACTATCGCGCAAACAGGCTTCCGCAAGTCACGTGCGGCATTGCTCTTATGCACGTCACGCGAGAGCTCGCTGCGGCCTTTACTCGGGACCAACTGCGGCATAGAAAAAAATCGATTATAAATCGTGCGATACGATTTCTTCTGAAATATTTTGCACAGTTGTTGTGAGGAGTATTAGAAGTCATAAGGCGATGTTTCCCAGACCTATGTTTTCGACCGGACTGTCACTTTAAGCACCAGCACGTACAGTAACGGGGATCCGGAAAGAATGTCCCCGGAAAAAAAAAGTCCCCGGAAGAAACGTCCCCGGAAAATTGGTCCCCGGAAAAAATGTCCCCGGGGGGGAGAGGAGGTTGGCAGAGCCGCGCGGAAAAGAGTAACGTGCACAGTAACGTGTACCTCTGCGGGTCCTCCTGGGGTCCGTTTTGTGCTGACTTACGTCCGGTGTGATTCTTCCCTGATTCTGCGGGTACTATGCGATACAGCTTACCTGTATTATTTTTTTTTAAGCAGCTCTGGAGAAGGGGACCTACTAAACAACCAAGCCCGGAGCCTCCGTCTTTGCTTAGGAGTTCTAGCGGAGGCTCGGGAACCATCGGCATACATCTTACATGATGAAGCAACCCTTTCAAGGGGGGTATATGTTTATTAAGACCACTCAACGGTATACGCTATACATTCATCTCGTAAACTCCGGGACATGACACAATCTTGCCCGTCCTCCGCATTTGGTCGAGCTATTCGTCGTGTTGCAAGACTACATCCCCCTGACTCCTATGTACCGTAGCCTCATATCTGGCGCCAAGTGTGGACACTTGGCCAGCCCACCGTGTACAAGTACATGGTCTTCCTAAAAAGAATAACGCTCCAGCTATTGTGACATGTCAACTTACCCTGCACCTCATCTATACCTTTCACAACCCAATGAACTAGAGTAATGTACGCGTATACTCTCTTTTTTTGACATGTCATTTGCAAAAAGCAGTAAAACAAAAAAGTAAAACACGCGGCACAGTATATACACAGACCCGAGTCAATAATGAGCACACAGACAAACACAAGTGAAAGTCAAAGAGGTAAAGGTCTTCCTCCAACCCCCCCCCCCCTCATTTCTGTGCCGTCCACTTCTGTCATCGATCGTAATCCACGGAGATGACCCCCGTGGAATGTGATGACGAGACGAGCTCTGAGCGCACCTTTGCGAGCACGAGCTCCCAATAAAAAAAAATAAAATAAAAGGTGTACAGTTAATCTAACGGGGAGCGGTTAACTCCTATGTATCTTATATATCTTATAGGATATATAGGATATATCTTACAAGGAGCCTATGTGGCTGCAACGGAAGAGACCCCCGTGGCAACGAATCACTCGCCCAACAAAAAGTCGGTAATGAAACCTCTTCATAGTCGGCAAAAGTTAGTAATACACATCCTTCATCTTCTTCTTCTTCTTAGTACTACCACCATTATGCGTCAGGCGGTCCTCCAATGGAATTGCCGTGGGTTACCTTCTAATTTAGGTTATGTCAACGATCATTTCGAGAAACACACCAAACCAGAAACACACCAAACCCACTGCGCAGACACGATGTCTTTCGAAACGATGGAACCGACGCCACCCGAGCATCTGGTGGTGTAGCGATCATCACATGAGGATCTTTCCCAACCAAAGAACTTCACTTAGCTATACAAACTTAGAAGCTGGAGCTGTTCAGATGTGTCTTGACAGGATTGTCATCATCTGCTCAGTCTACTTGCCACCATCAGAAACTATTACAGAAAAAGATTTAGAAGATTTATGCGGCCAACTTCCAAGTCCTTTTATACTTCTAGGTGACTTTAATGCTCACAATCCGCTTTGGGGCAGTAAGAACAGACACTCGAGGGAAAATATGTTAGAGAAGTTTTTATAATCCACGTCCATCTGTCTTTTAAACACAGGGGCACCTACATACCTACATTCTTCAAGTCAGTCTCTTTCAGTCTTAGATTTATTCTTTTTGCATTCCATCACTATTTGAAGAGACAGAATGGACGGACTGTAGAAGAAAACCCACTTGGGAGTGACCACTTCTCAGTGGTGTTAAGGCGGACTCATGCGATTTGTTAACGTCCGCTTCCGGAGAGAGTTCGCTGCACTGTCGCAAAAATGTTTTCTTCGCTTTGCTTTCCTCACGCGCTTTAAGGAAGTAATGTAATCTGCGCGAGCGTGCAGAACATGCTAGCGAACGACAAAGCCATTATTTTCATTCGCAGGAATCTGGAAAACTGTAGTAAGCTTGTCGAATTTGTTGATTGCAATCAACTCCTGGACCGTTACTGTAGGGAATGAAATCATTTTGGCACAAATATCGCGGGCGGGTACGCCGAGAGAAGCGATTTTCTTGCATCTCCCATAGACTCCCATGTATTGAAAATTTGACAAACTTTAATTCAACAAAAATCAGTGGATCGCGTTAGGCTTTCAAAAATATGTCATTCCCTAGGTAAACTAGAGGGGAACACACCGGCACCTGTTCCGTGTAGAAATTTAGCGAGGTTTACGAGAACCCTGCGAACAAAAATCCCCCATAGACTTTCTGAAGAAGTGAGTCCGCCTTAAAGTATCTTACTCTATAGTCGACACTCTGACGACACGCCCCCTCGCAGTTGGACATTGCAACTAGCCGACTGGAATCAGTTTTCTGAAAAAATGTGACCTCTCTCTGATTCCCATTGATAGGGTGAAAATCGAGGAAGCTAACCATTTTATCAACAACGTCATCCTTAATGCGGCAACACAATGGACCATTTTCCTGATATGTGGCGCCCTCTCGAATGTCGTCTGCTACTGGCTGAAAACAAATGCACGTGAGGGAGCGCTGCGGTTTCCCGTGTCTTTCGTTCCAGTATACTTCGTGCATTCACTTTTTGAGTATCCATTTTAGGCTACGAGGTCTATTCCTTCTGCTTCTCCCTGTACAAAGTGTAGGTGTCCGTTTGATGTATGCAACATAACCTTGGAGCAAACCGTGTCCGTGTCTATCCATGCCAGACCAATAAGCTGTGCACAATTGTTTTCAAGAAGAGGAAGAAGAAGATTCTTGCGCTTGTTGAGTGCAGTGCAGTCATCCAGCACTAAAGCTATTCGCTATCGTTCCTGGGTCCTTTCATACATTACTGGTGCCGAGAAGCGTAGCCTTACTCATTGACGGAAGCAATCCAGGAACGGGATAATGGTGTATAGCAGCATTAACGCAGTAATGGCTACGGCTGTTTTTAGCTATGGTTTCAGCTATGGTTTTCATTGTTTTCAACCAGAAGGGCAGAAGACGCGAGATGCGCATGCGCACAGCGATCGCGTGAAAATGGCGGATTCATTCCCCGGACTTCTGGTCATCTATCTCCCAATGCGACCTAAACCCTGGTGTAATCGCGAATGCGAGGAAACTCGAAAACTTCAAAATTGTGCGTGGGGCACATTACGGAGGTACCCCACACCACAAAATCCTTTACTCTTCAAAAAAAAAAGCCAGAGCGAAGGCCACGTGGACGCGCAAACAACCTAGCAAGGCCCTTGTGACCGTTCTTGGGCACGAATGAATCGAGAAATCAATCAATCAATCAAAAGGTTGTTCATATCAGTCATACCGTCCATCTTTTAGAAGCCAGGCAGGCCAGGCATGTGAAAGCCTATAGGAGAACAGGCCAGCGCCCTATAGGGGAACACCTCCAAACCATTTCATGTTTTTCCCACTGTACAAGGGAATTCCTTAAGACTAAACAAAGAGCTGAGAAACAAAGAATTTCAGTAAATGGTAGGGACGGTTCTGCATATAATCAGCCGATAGCCATGATAGAACTTTCACGCTCCTTATTGTATGGAAAAGCAACTGCCCAGACCGGATTACATATACTCCAATGCTCGATCCCCTGTCTGACATGTCAAAAAGATGTTTATATTCAGTTCTTCAACCATGTTTGGGTACAGTATGGGTATACAGTTTGGGTATTTGCTCCCATATCACAACACACACACACACACACACACACACACATAAATGGAATGATGATGGGATGTGTGTGATCACAACGCTATTAGTTCTGCTCTGACTGTTTAGTTCATTACGTGTTACCATTTCCACCTGACGTCATGTGTTACTATCCTTTGTATAACTGTGTTCTTGTTCGGCGGTGGATCGTTCCTCAGACCTAGAGGTTGTTAATGGCCACCTAATAAATTTATTATTGTTGTTATTATTGCAGAACACAGGGAACCAAGTCCCCCCCAAGGACGACTTTTTTTCTTTATCGCTGTTCGTACAGTATCAGCATCGTTTCCCCCGTTTGCCCCAAATGCCCCACTTGCGCTGTTGAAGCTGATGTTCCACACCTTCTCCTCGACTGTCACAGATCCGACACCCCTCGAGCCACGCTGAGATGACGCCTACTCGAGCTGCGGTGCACGGACTTTTCTCTGGCCACTCTGCTCGGCCCAGTACGAGATCACACACAGCGGTCTGTGACCAAAGCAGTTCTGACTTTCTTGAGAGAGTCAGGTCTGATGAACAGCCTGTGAACTCAGTCGTGCAATCTTCATTCTTCTGTGCCCCACTCTCACCCTCAACGCTCATGCCTTCCTTTTGCTCCTCCTTCCTTTTCCTTAACCTCATGTTTTTTCCTTTTAAAGTCATCTTCTGTGATCCATCTCATCATTCTTTCACCGTTTGTTAGTCATCTTTTTTTTGTCATTTTTGTCTTTAATCTGCCTCATCCTTCTTTCATCATTTGTTAGTTTATCCTTTATTTCCTAATTCTTTTTCTTTTTCTTTATTTCTTATTTCTTAATTTTCTTTCTTTATTTGTATCTTATTCCTTCCTATGTCTTTCGTTCTTTAATTCTTTTCTTTTCTTTTTATTTATTTATTACTTCTTAATTTTCTTTCTTTCTTTATTTATTTATTTATTTATTTCTGGAATAGCAAGCCGACGTCTCGTTTAGCTGACCTTTCCCCCGTTTTTTTTTCCTTTTCGTCTAATAAATATATCCCCCCCCCCTCCCGTTTGTCGGTGTAGATATGACGCTTGTGATGGTGACTGATAAAGAAGAAGAAGAAAAAAAAGGATGCGACGCTTGTTCGAGCAGCCAGCTGGCTCGTTCAATCAATGTTGTGTCAGCTCGCAGGCTCCATGAAACATTGCCTATCGACTACTAAGCAAATTAATGAAACTATCCATCATTTTGGACACCTCCTCGTCGGGCGAAAGGATTACCTTGGACATGACGAGCACGTAGGATAACGCAGTCCTGCAAAACGATCATAAACTAAGTAAATATACTATATGGAGGGGCGCTACCCGAAAATACATCGTCGATCACGAGTTCTACTAGCAGGCATAAATATTTCACTTTGCTCCACCGCAGGTTGCTTCGATGCTGCAGCCCCGAATACAGGAAAGGGATCTCGTGAAGGGATCTCATTGAAGGATCAGGGATCTGATCTCGTGTTGTACAGAAAGTATTTGTTCGTGAGCCGCAAATACTTTTATGGATAGGGTCTGACTTTTCGGGTTAACCCCCATTCTGCCCGATTATTCCCTCCCAGGTGGGAACAAATTCCGGTTAAATCCGATTTCTCCCCGAATCCTAACCACGTATCGCGTTGTGTCACGTATTATTTACACTATTTAGTGGAAATTTGTACGTACGTCTGATATAAATATTATTCCGGGGCACCAGTAAACTATGATAAGCGCATTTTATGTAGCAATACACTGTAAACTGACAAACACCCATATGGGTGTAAATGGGTTTGTCCTATAACTCACACCACTTTTTACACCGTATGGTCTGGAACACCCTTTTTAGAGGGTGTATTCTGTGTAAAACACCCTTTGAAAGGGTGCTTTTCCTTGAAAATGTCTTCTTTTGCACCCTTTAAACCCCCTTTTATGAGTGTGTAAGATTGTACAACACCCCCCCTAAAAGGGTGTGAAAGGGTGCAAAAGACGGCATTTTCAAGGAAAAGCACATTTTCAAAGGTGTATCAATTCTGTGTTTTACACAGAATACACCCTCTAAAAAGGGTGTTCCAGACCATACGGTGTAAAAAGTGGTGTGAGTTAAAGGACAAACCCATTTACACCCATATGGGTGTTTTTCAGTTTACAGCGATATATAGGGTGCATTAACTGCGGGCGGCTTGCTGGACAGAAAGAAAACATCATAACCCGATAACACCCGATTGTATCTGTGTAGCACCCGATGTCACCCCGAATTATAGATTTAAAAATAGCACCCGACCCCCCACCCCCCACCCCTCTTTCCTCGAATCCAGGAAAGGCATTAACCCGAAAAAATCGGACCCTAGATCTAGCTTGTACATTTTTGTTTTTAAATCCCGTGTTAGCGCCACGAAGCAACTGTGGCTATGAATGGCGTACAGACGCGGACAGATGGAGAGAGGACAGCGGGAAAGGGTAGTATGCGTCCTGGGGCGACTTCACGGGTAACTGTACCGACATTCGTCCGGAAAGTGGGCCGGAAAACCCGGGGAAAACCCGAGACAGCGCAGTCGGTGGTAGGAAGGGATTGTACTTAGCGTTAGTGCCGCAATCCACGTACGTGCACGCACCGGCTCAAATTTTTTTGAAAGTTTGTGAAAAATTTGTACGAAAAAAGTTACGAAAGGTGTACTGCCATTTCGAGCACTCTGAATGAGATATGAAAATGTGAGAGATGTCTCCCTATATTTATGGGCACACACACACACACACACACACATAAAGAAATGATGATGAGATGGGTCTGATGCTCTACAGTATTTATGCAACAGCAACAACAACAATAAATGATGGAAAAGTGATTCTGACGTAGGATGTTTCCCGTGGGATTGGGTATTTATGCGACGCACTATGAATCTGACCCAGGGGCGGATCCAAGATTTTTTTCTGAGGAGGGGGTCCAGCCATGGACAGCATACTATAGACACGCGACCTATAGGGTCGATTAAAATTTAAACACTATGTGAGTGCCTCGTATCAGTGTGTATCTTTGTAGCGTGTATTAGTGTGCATTTGTAGTGTGTATTCTCTGCATGTTCTAGTAATATTTATTCACTTGCATCTAGTGTACTAACACGCTAATTGTTGGGGATGGGGAATATACTTTTGTTTTGCTTTTGCTCTTGCTTTTGCTTTGGCTTGGCTTGGTTGTTTGTTTGTTTTGGGAGTAGCAGAGCTAGCCAGGAGACAAGTTCAATTTCTCCCTGGTTTCCTTTTAAATAATCAATCAATCAATCAATCAATCATAAACACTATATGCAGGCAGAAATTGAGGAGGGGGGTCAGGACATCCGGAATCCCCCCCCTCTAGATCCGCCCCTGATCTAACCACAAATGATACTCGCTTTTGTCGCTGCTCCTTCACAGTATACACTGTTAAAACAGAACTTCACCACATAGCACGCTCCTAGCCAACCATCATTCCGAATGATATCATTGTGTGTCATGATTTGTTGAAAACGGCAGGAGGCGCGTATCTGGGACAGATTATCTTGTCCCAGATAGGCGCCTCCCCTCTGTTTTGAACAAATCATGACACAGAATGATATCATTCGGTATGATGGTTGGCTAGGAGCGTGCTATGTGGTGAAGTTCTGTTTTAACAGTGTATGGTTCTAAGTTCATCATTTATTGCTGCACGAGTTGGTTACGTTAGAGCACCCAAAGACCGGTAGATGAAACTGACGATGTGCTTTCCATTTGTTGATCAAGCGGGCCGTATCATTTCTGCGAATCATAGAAAAGTTGCTTTTGACTTTGTATATGAAACCGTAACGTTGACAACAGCATCGGGGTTGAGAAGTACGTACAAAATATGAATTGAAGTAAATATACGTTTTTCTTCATAGGACGTGTGCAAGCATACGGCAGTGTTTCATCGCCAGGAAACATGTCGGAGAGTTCGGATTAGTCTTGCCTGAAACACGTCACAGCGGTCAAAATGTTGGTTAGAGAAACAAAAAAAACTTGTGACAGGACGCGAAAGGTTCTGAGCAGGGCGGGTTGATCCGGTCAAATGGAATTTGATGATGATGATGTGATTGAAAGAAGAAAAAAATGGGGATTGTAGCCCTCATCACGAGGGCCGGCTACCCCAGATCACCTAAGGAAAGGAATGCCAGATACATCCACCCACACCAACTGGAGATGTCGCGAAGCGGCGACGTAACGCCACAGACAGGCTCTAATGGAATTTCGTTTACTGTGCTTAGTATGCTGCCTTGGCCAAGCTATGACATTTGCGGGAAAAAAAAAATACAGAAAGAAGTCGTTGCAAACTTCGAGAGCACAACCGACGTGGACAATACGGGAGTTTCCAATTAAGATATCGATAATTGTCAAGGTACGCGGAGCAACGTATCTAATGAGCGCAAGTTGGAACGGTGTCTGTCTCACAATACCGAATGAGATCATGGCCTAATGAGCTAGCTGACTGTCATACAGGCTGTACCGACCACCACTCCGTCTGGTGTCCTGTATTAGAGAATTTTGAATGGGTTTTTCAAAAAACATTGTTTGGGAAAGTTTTTAGGGAAAAACGAAACGTGCCAACATATCCTGAACTTTCTTCTCCATTTATTTTTTCTTTCTTTTACAAATCAATCACTCAATCTTGAACTTTCAGGTGCTAGTTCTGAGTGCCTCCCAAAGACCCAAGGAACCTTGGCACCCAGGCACCTTGCGTTCTCTTGAGTCGGGGTCCCATAGCTTCGATTTGAGCAATATAGAAAGCCGTAACACAGTGCTTCCTCTTCTTGTGTGGATCGATCGATAGCTGCGGGCGAGAGCTACACTGTTGTAAATAAAACAAACCTTCGAAAGGGTTCGGGAAAGTCACATAATGAACTCGTTGCCTTCTGAAAACAGGCAGAAACCTTGCGGTGACTACAAAGAGAAGGAGGCTCTTGCTACTACATTTTTACGCTAAACAGCTTCATCTTATTTGATCGATATCACCGTATATATGCATCTGACAGTTTCACTATGCAGTCAAAATATCGAACAGCGAAGTGGCATTTCAACGGCAAAATCCCGTACAATAGTTTGCATACTACTCGTGTGTGCTGTCTTTGTCAGTTTGAGCTTCGTATTCAATATGCGTACTACCGCAGTAAAGGCTTCTGTGAGGGGGTAAAGGTCATACGAGAATGTGGCAGACGGAGAAGCCAAATCATATTTTTGTTAACGGCAATATTTGACGCGGCTCCTTTAAAAGCACGTGAATGTGCTCTATAAGTGCGTCGTCTCCGATATGTCATGAGGCATGTCATGGAGGCGTTACTGCGCCCGCCTAAGCCAATCACAGACGTCTTAAGATTTGTGGGCGGGGTTGACCAGGAGGACTTGACTTGTCTCAAAGTATATAGTGTAGTATATGCTATACAGGGTGTTTCAGTTAAATCCCCGGGCTAAATAATTCGCGAACGGGTGCACCAATCCACGAACTTTCTTTTTTACAAGTATCTGTCCGATACCACGTACAAGCTGCATACCGTGTGAATGAGTGGGAGGCGCTCATTATTTAAATAAAAATTCAAATGAGTTTCGTGAAAACATCTAACTTCTAAAGCAGGGCGCCGTCGGCGTTAAAATGGGTACTACCCCTTTTGGGACCTTCAGTGGACACCTTTTAGAGAAAAATCTGCCACCGAAGCGGGTCATTTGTTGCAGTAATTAATTGGTTTCGGTTTACGTATTTTTGTCGCGGCTTGTCGCTGCGAAGCGCAAAAGGACGCTCTTTCACTACCTTATCCATCAATGAATTACGTCCTTACACCAATGAATTACACCAATGAATTACACCAATGAAATACGCCCTTTTGCGCTTCGCCGCGACCAGCCGCGACAAAAATACGTAAACCGAAACCAATTAATTACTGCAACAAATGACCCGCTTCGGTGGCAGATTTTTCTCTGAAAGGTGTCCACTGAAGGTCCCAAAAGGGGTAGTACCCATTTTAATACCGACAGCGCCCTGCTTTAGAAGTTACGCTTTTTTACGAAACTCATTTGCATTTTTATTTAAATAATGAGCGCCTCCCGCTCATTCACGCGGTGCGCATCTTGTAGGCGGTATTGGACAGATACTTGTAAAAAAGACAGTTATTCGATTGGTGCACCGGTTCGCGAATTATTGAGCCCGGGGATTTAACTGAAACACCCTGTATACAAAGTATATAGTATATCGTGTATATCAGGGTTGCGGAATGGGGTCACCCATTCCATCCCAATTCCATTCCTTATGAAAAGGTATTGCCAATTCCCACTCCCGAAGTGGCTTGGCCGGTAACCGTACTGGCAAGCCCAGCAGTGCTAGAGGAGATTGACATTACCCAGCACGGAAAAAGCAGGAAGACAATGTTATTTTGCTCTTGACCGTGTGCATGTGCGATGCGTGTGCGCAAATGGCACGAGAGCAGAAACCCCAGCCGGTTGAAACCAAAACTACCACCGGGGCACCCGGACCATTCCATTCCAATTGCATTCCTGCGAAGGAACGCCTAATTCCATTCCCATTACACAGGACGAGCTGAACGAGCTCAAACAACGAATGTGCAGGACTCTCCTAACTGTCCAGTCTGTGGCTCAATCGAAGACGTCGAACATATTATAGTTACGTGCCCAAGATACTCTGAGTGTCGTGACAGACTTGTAGCCGCGTTAGGCCGGGTTGACAATCGACCCTTCGGAGTGCAGAAGGTGCTGGGCCCATGGCCAATGAGCACTCAACTGCCAGCTTTGCGAGCCGTTACACAGTTTTTAAGGGACACCAAGCTGTTAGATGGGCTATGACCTGTCTGTGGCGTTCGTCGCCGCTTCGCGACATCTCCAGTGGGTGATGGTGGATGTGTCTGGAATTCCTTTCCTTAGGTGATATGGGGTAGCCGGCCCTCGTGATGAGGGCTACAATCCCCATTTTTTTCTTTCTTTCAATCAATCAATCAACGAATGTGCAATACCTCCTGGTTAACAGGATCGGCTCGGGATTCGCTTCTGTACAAGGTCGACCCAGGGTTACGCTTTCGAGTACCACCTTCCTTTACGCGACAAACGGCAACTGTCCTGCATAGGCTACGGCTCAATGTACCGTACAGCGCACGTCTCCTCTTCAAAATCGGAAAGCGAGACTCTCCGAACTGTAGTGAGTGTGGCGTTGTAGAGGATGTAGAACAGATCCTTCTCAGGTGTCAGAAATACGTCGATGCACGAAGGACATTAGAGACAAGCCTCTCTCGTGTGGACTCCCGAGGCTTCGACATCACGAAACTGTTAGGTCCTCCTTCGTCCGACAAGGCGCTAAAGGGCACTTGAAGACTTTTTGCATGCAACGGGGCTTATGGACATCCTATGACACGGTGAATGTGTGATGTGTCCTGTGTGTGCCTCCGGCGATTCCGCCACTTTACTCTCACTTGGGCGCAGCTCTTGAACTTATGACCTACATGTTGAACGCCATTATCATCTCTGTTCGTCTCTGGACATCATCCCTTTGTGTTTTCATCATCTCATCATCGGTTTGAACTTTCTGTATTAAGTGTACTGGGGTAGCCAGTTTGACTTCGTCGAAACTAACATCCCCATTTTTTTTCTTTATTCACATCACATCACATCATCCACAGGACAGTTTTCGCAATTCCATTCAAATTCCATTCCGTGCTCTGATAAATCTGTTATGATTCCGGATGGTGTATATACAGGGTGTCTCTTTTCTTTCTTTTTTTTACGCAGATTTTTCATCTAAAAAACTATAAGGGCTATAAACATGCTGTTTTCACTTCTATCATCTCTGGGCCGGCGGACGTTCGTGGCCATCTGTTGCTCAACCGTCGAATGACTAATTACCTAAAAAGCGTTAATTAACTTTTTAATTATGAAAGCTACAAGGTTGTCCCAATGAGAACATCTGGTCCCTTCGGTCACCTGATACCGTTATCGTTTTTACAACAAAAAAATCCGTTCGATAGATAGCCCGCAAAAAATTCGTGAAAGAACACAATTTTTTTTCTTTATTTTGTTCATTGCGCATCTTCGGAGACGCGTCTTTCCTTTCACCCCCAATGTGAAAGGGTGAAGGAGCACAGCGCCGCCTCATTCGTCGAAGCTGAGCTCGAACTTGCGAAAACAAAACAAAAAGAAATGTATCCGGTGACACTGTCCGAACTGCCCTTGGTTGCATTTTCCGTTTTCCGTTTTTTTTTTTTTTTCTTGTTTTTTTTTTTTTTTTTCCAGGACGCAAGAGACGATAGTGTGTGCCTTGAGAAACACTCGACGGAGGCGCTTTTTATTAACTAAACTGGCCTGTTTCTTTTTTTGTTTTACCTAAAAAGAAAGATCGCGAAATACAAAACGTACCACGTGACGACGCGCCGTGCACCCGCAGTGCACGGGCATATCAATAGTCTAGGTGCTACGAGCGTGAATCGTATTTTTCTGACTCTTTTCTTGGGTGTCACAGTACCTAAGATATGAGTAAGATTCCGCGATTTCGTTTTTTTTTTTTTTTTTTTGGCGGATTCGGCGTATGTTTTTCGATGTTTATCGATTCTCACGAAATCGGCGTTTTTCGATGTTTTTCCTGGCGTTTACATGGTTTACTCGGCAGTTATCGGCGAATAGAAATCACGATGTAATTTCCGCACGACGCTCATTCACCATGGCGTTATTGTTCGCTGCGGTGGCGTTTTACGGCTAACGAAAAGGTAAACGGACATTTTTCACAACCACCGTATTTCTGTACGGTTTTCTGATCTGCATGAACAACTTGCTGGGAATGTGCAACAATTTATCTCTGTCATCGCTCCTGGAATGTCCCTCTAGTATTCGGTGTTTTTCGATTAAAACAGAATGAGGGAAAATTTACCCGGCGTATGTTTTTCGGTGTTTTTCGATTAAAACCGAAAACGCGGAAGCCTAGATATGAGCTTAAAACCGAACTTTCCTTTCGCTTGGCGATCCAAGCCCTTCTTCCCAAAGATGAGAAAATATACAGCATAGAAGCAGTAAGCAAGCGATCTGGTGTAAGCATGAAGGAGGTAACATATCCTTGAGTCTTATAGGACTCTTATATAGGAGTCTTATATATCCTGAGACAAATAGGACTCAAACCAAGTTGAGCTGGTCCTGTCCGGCCGGTCGAGCTTCTGTCCCGTACCGTTTTCTCCACGACCCCAACTCCTCAGACTCAAGAAGGTGCTACTTCGCTCATGCGAAAATATCTTCCACGCAACAGCAAAAATAAAAATACTTGTAACAGCATACACCCGTTAGCTGTGATGTGAGCGGTACAGAAAGATTATCCATTGTTCGCTGTGCATTCTGCAGGTCTGCGACGCACATACTTTTCGTATGTAAACGTGATGATTCCAGAACAATATATATATATATATATATATATATCTTGAAAAGTTGGAGTTGGATCGGACGGCTACGTAATTATAGTTGAAATAAATGGGAGACAGAAGACAAAAGTAGGGGAAGTAACAAAAAAAGGGTTTATTAAAACTTAAAAATCATGAAAGTTAGGGAGAATGTCTACGTTACGGCGGAAGCTCCGCCTTCTTCGGGACAAAAGAGCTAAAATGAGACGGGACAAAAGAGCTTTTAGCTCTTTTGTCCCGAAGAAGGCGGAGCTTCCGCCGTAACGTAGACATTCTCCCTAACTTTCATGATTTTTAAGTTTTAATAAACCCTTTTTTTGTTACTTCCCCTACTTTTGTCTTCTGTCTCCCATTTATTTCAACTATATATATATATATATATATATATATTGTTCCGTTGTTATTGTTATTGTCCCGAAGAAGGCGGAGCTCCCGCCGTAACGTAGACATCCTCCCTAACTTTTATGATTTTTAAGTTTTAATAAACCCCTTTTTTGTTACTTCCCCTACTTTCGTCTTCTGTCTCCCATTTATTTCAACTATATATATATATATATATATATATATATATATATATATATATATATAGAACAAATAGGTTAATATATCAGACGGCTACGAAGTTGAATAAAAGTGAAATAATAAGACTTGGACTACAGATTACAGGAACGTTAACAAAAACTAATTTATTTATTGGGCAATTTAACACATAGATTAAAAAAAGAATGGTCGACGTTTCGACAGTGGCACTGTCTTCGTCAGGACAAAAAAGACCTGACGAAAAAAGTCCTGACGAAGACAGTGCCACCGTCGAAACGTCGACCATTCTTTTTTTAATCTATGTGTTAAATTGTCTTAATTAATTGTCTTAATTGTCTTAATTGTCTGTGTTAATTGGTCTTTTTTTGTTAACGTTCCTGTAATATGTAGTCCAAGTCTTATTATTTCACTTTTATATATATATATATATATATATATATATATATATATATAGGGGAGAAAAGACACCAGAGACTGAAGTAGGGAGTAGGGGAAGTTATTTATTAAGCTGGCATTTAAACTAAGGGTCTGGGGAAGTCTACGTTTCGGCGGAAGCTCCGCCTTCTTCGGGACCCCGAAGTCCCGAAGTCCCGAAGAAGGCGGAGCTTCCGCCGAAACGTAGACTTCCCCAGACCCTTAGTTTAAATGCCAGCTTAATAAATAACTTCCCCTACTCCCTACTTCAGTCTCTGGTGTCTTTTCTCCCCTATCTATATTCAACATCCTGGTCGTTCGAACCTAAATTTTGTAGCGTATATATATATATATATCTTCTTGTTACATAGGCTGATTTGATATTAATCTATATTCGCTTCGCTATTAGGACAAATTTGAATCTACGTTCACGAAAACTTTCTTCCCGAGGACATCCTGTAAGCCCCCAATAATCCATTTCTTGTCAGTCCCGAGATAATTTGTTCGTTGGAGTCGATCAATTCTGTCTACGTGCTGAGCGAGGCGGGTTAGGGATTTCCTTCAACCTGGCTCTCCTTCCGGCGATACGATAATTCCTCACCCTTTTGCCAGCTTCTTATTCTGGGACGAGTCAACTGCAAGAGCTAAACACCCGATAAGTATAATTCGTGCAAGCGTATTAGTGTCCGTTTACACGCGCACATTATTACGCTAGTGAAGTTTATCTCACTCACCCGAGTGAGGGAATTGTCTCAAGGTGGAGGGGGAGGGTTCATTATACCAGACCGTAAATTTATATGCACTAAAAATCCGCGAAATATGCGTGCAATTATGCAACGAAAGCTATAAAACATTCAATGAAATATGCAGCATGAACTTCGAAGCACGTCTGTTTTCGCGCGACTGCGTCATCTATATTCAGGGCACTAGCTGCTCCACGCGAATAAGAAATAATTAGAGGGGGGGATATGTTTATTGAAAAAAAAAGCGGGGAAAGATTAGTCAGGCATAGGCCGACTTGCTATTCCGAAATAGTTAGGAAATGGAAGGCAACACACTGTCATTTCGTACTTCCGGTTCCGGGAGAGGGCTTGCAGAGGTCGGCTTGCTATGCAAAAAATAATAATAATAATAATGCGTACAAATAAAAGGAAATAACGAAGAAACATATAATGTACAATCAAAGAGCGTATTCAGGCAATCACAGGTGAAGGAGCGATTCCTCCGTGACGAGTGCAGCGACACGTAATAAAAAAAGTCCACTGCGGGGTCGATTGACTGCTTGTAACTGTTGCAGAAGGCAGCCTCAGCTCTGAACCCTCGGGCTCGAGCAGCACACATAAAAACGCGCGGATAAACAGACGGTATAGGCCGAAACAGTAAGGGGCAGATGTGCAGTGGCAGTTGCTGTAACTGCGGCAACACGTCGTGCAGTTCCGGATTCAATACACTGCGTTATAGTGCTCCAAGTCCCCTGCCCGAAGCTTCGATTTGTCTGGTATATAGGATCAGTTTATAAGCGGAGAACCTACCGTAATTTCACGCGTATAAGCCGCACCGCAGATAAGCCGCAGGACGCGTTTTTTGGGACGTTTTGAAAATTTTCTGGCAGATAAGCCGCACCCGCAGATAAGCCGCGGGCAATACGAGACGACTGATTTGTGCGACAAAGGAGACCATAGAGAAGGCCATAAACCCTGTGGTCCATACTCCGGGATCGGCACAGTGTACAACAGAGGAGGTCAGTTCTGGAGTTCTACCAAGATCCGATTGTGCCCTTGTCGGTTTTTTTTTCGTGGACTGATGGGTCAGTGATCTTCCAGAAGACGTGAATCACTGTCACCACTTTCCTTAAACCACTTGGGGGAATGCACCAGGAAGATCAATCTACTCGAATGTGGACCCGTCCCTGTTACGCACTGTTCGTGCATCGGCAGGGCGGTGCTGTTCCAGAAACACTGTCGGCCCTTTCGTTAAAATCGGCGTATGCGGAAAATACCAGGAAAAAATAGTCATCAGATAAGCCGCACCGGTGGATAAGCCGCAGGGCGCCCGTGAGAAAAAAAAATCGCGCATAAGCCGCGGCTAATACGCGTCAAAATACGGTACTCTTGATATTGCTTTTGATGACAGGCGCTTGGAGTAATTGAACCTCTGCATTCAATAAGAGGATAAGTCGAAAAATCCCAAAATGAGAAAAGGGGCCTCATCTGATTGTTCGTCCCATTGACACACCTGCATTTCCCCTTTTTTACCTTACTGTAGCGGGCCAATAAATCGCAATAAGGTCCTAAGTTTTCATTGGCAGGTGCATACTGGTATGTAGATGTCATTGCAACAAAAATAGTAAAAAGAGGATAAGTCGACTTATCCCCTTACTGCGTACAGGGGTTCAATTGTCGCCCAACCCGCGCAATAGACGACCGTATCATCCATCCTGTATAGGATTCGTCAAATACGGCCACGTGGAATGTTTACGTCACGCGTACCTCATTTACATTTTTATTCGGCTGTACCCAGCATATACGCGTGCCTTCTTGAGGTCCCGGGCCGTCTTCTGATCTCGCATAATCCTCGTCAACTCTGCCCTCCACGTTGTTCTTGCTGCTTACATATTTATATGGATACTTACCAACTATCTCGCCTTCATTCCGTTGTTATGATCTTGCTGCGGTGCATATACTGATTGATTGATTGATTATTTAAAAGAAAACCAGGGAGAAATTGTGCATATACTCTTCTGCATCGCCCAGTAGATTTCGTGAGGGGATACATTAGGATTGATACAGGAAATCCTTCTGAAATTCTTCTTCAACAGGTAATTCTTACATGACTCCAAGAAAATACGTCACAGTGTATTGAAGCTGGCCCAGCAGGCCCCGCACGATAACACTGTATCCCTCTGCCGTTGCTGTTCTCTTTCCATATACTGCCTGGTGCCTCAGATGCACTGCCGTGTTAACACGCAAGGTTTTTGTTGAACTTTCCGCAACGTTTTGGCGTCGAAATATGCATTTATGCAAAAGCATGCATCATAGATCGAAAATTGCACTAACCTGCAATATCTACAATTTCCTGCACTTTAAAGCCATTACTATGATATTCATGCGGCTTCAAACCATGCAGATATCCTGTGTTGGAAGTCGGGAATACCCTCCCCCCCCCCACCTCCAAAACAACAACAACAACAAAAAAGCATGCAAAACATGCAAATCCGCGTTCTGTTCATTACCTAATTAAAAATTGCAGAAATTGCTCTGCGCGTTGTCATTAAAATACGATCGCATTGATAAGCTCATCACTGGCATTCTCTGCCGATGGAGAGTAGAGGTCTTTAGAGGCTGAAGTACTATCTGACGCACTTGGCACATGCAGGCATGTGGCACAAAACATGTGACACTATGAAATTGTGTTCTCTTTGCTCCGTGAGCGACACCAATCCCCCCAAACTGGACCAAGAACATAAACTGCACGACGTACGCAGTTAAACTTGAACCCTTCCTTACGCTGGCTAATGAAAAGGCATTTTCCTCATAACACGAAATAGGAAGCCCAGGAAGCAACTTTCCTCGTGTGTTTGTGAAAGCCAGTCTTCATTTCCACAGAAGCAGGTAACGATAGCAGAAGAAGAGAGAAATCCGCACTGATGATGCAGACGACAAGGAAAAACGACTGCCGTCATCGTCGAAATCGTTACACGTACAACGCGTTCTCACGTTTGTTTGGAGTGGTTGGAGTGGAGTTGTTTGGCCAGACTCCCCCTTAATACACGGCTCTGCGTATATGACCGTACTCTGCGTGCTCTCCAGCCCTCTCTCCACGCTGTTCCTGTAATGCAACAGAGGAGTACACTGGACAAATGAATATTTGTGGTGGTTACTGCGCAGTGTCCTAAAGGGATTAGTGTGTTTTCTCGCTTTCGTAAACGACCGAGACAGGTTGAAAATGCGCAACACTCGGTGTCATATCTACATGTGCCGGATCCAAAATGCTCCCTTAAATTACGGCTATAGTACGTCATTTATTTTTCATTTATAGTGCTCTTCTAGGTTCTCTTGTTGGGACGTCACTAACACCGTCACCCAGACTTGTGCCCGTTACTCGAAAAAAGTAATTGATTACCGTTACCGTTACTTCTACGCAAAAAGTAATTGATTACCGTTACGTTGTCTGCCGTGATTTGTTGAAAACGGGAGGCGTACGCCTTTTTTGTGACAATTATGAACAGCATAAGTGTCACAAAAAGGCGTACGCCTCCCGTTTTCAACAAATGGGCAGATAACGATATCATTCGGTATGATGGTTGGCTAGGAGCGTGCTATGCGGTGAAGTTCATTTCTAAGAGCGTGGGCACTGGCGATGAAACACCCCAATCATTACCCTCGAAATAAAGTTGCCGTTCGGTCGGTGCATATCTGACGCGGTGATACAGTATCCAGCGGCGCTTCACCGTCACGAAAGTGACAACTGCAAATCATTGATCATTTTGCAGGTCCTCATTCAGTTTCATCGAAACTGTAGAACAAAAGCAATAGAATATATTCGATCAAGTTGTGCACACCTCATGCAATGGCCGGACGGCCGTCACGAACGCTATTCGCTGCGAGTCTATAGTACCCTCGCGGTGGTATTGAAAGCATAGAAATCACGAGAAATGAAACATCTGGTCCCTAGTGAAGAGTTCTTCTAAGTGCTTGCACAGTTAGCGATGCATCAGTTCCAGTGTTGCAAAAAAAGATGCTCGCATTTCACATGTAAACAAAGCTGGCTACTAGTGATACAAAAATATCGAAATTTTCTATATCAATAAATATTATATATAAGGGGGGAAATATATATATATATATAAGGGGATTAGGAGCTGGCATCTCAGACGGAATGTTTGCTCATGTACCTATATTTTCACAGGTGCTCCTGTTGCTATCAACTCTTGTACCAGCCACTGCGATACCCCATATCACTGAAGCAGTGCGAAATGCTGTATTTGTTATGATTTCTTTCTTAACTGTTTGCGTGGTATTCATTCCCAGAAATTCGGGACACGGTTTCTTAAAGTTGGCTTGACCGGCGTACTCGCTGCCCTCCATTGAAGCAATGCATTCCACCTGGATTTGTTAGAATATCTGTTGACGGCTGAGCTTTAGAAAGAAAAGCCCACACATGGGTGTTGCTGTGAGAGGCCCATCGATGGTGTACTAGTGGAATGGAAGCGCAAGAGCGTCACAGTTTTGTTCCTGGAGGACTTATTTTCGCCGTGTTGGCTTCATGGCAGAATGCACTGGTGTGCTATTTTTGTTGTACTTGGCTAAAACAGTGGGTTCTCCGGAAAATGCGCATGTAGGACATGAAAGTTGAATTTGTCTTGTACGCTTTGCAACTTTGTGCGCTGTTGTGGGACGCTCCTATTTTGTTCCCACGACAAAAGAAGTATTGACAAGCTCGGTGTGGCTTGCGAAGCGTCTGTACCTGCATTCCAGGAGGAAGCACGTGTGGCATCGTTGGCTCAGTGGTAAAGTGGTGGTCGCTGCTTTCGGGGTCCGTGGTTCGGTCTTCTCGGCTTCTTTTTTTTTTCCTTTCTTCTTCCTTTCTTTCTTTTTTTTTTTTTTTTGTTGAGGTACTTTAAAAGAGGTAGGTATGAGAGTAACGACAGGGCGAGAGCGTCAGCGTTTTGGCTTAATAATGCTGTACTGGATTTATATCACACTGCATGACGTTCAGTTTGATTTAGTTGCCCTAATGCTGTGCGACAGCCTGTGCAGTTAATATGTGAATAGCGGATGACTTCTCCTTGCACTCCCACTTACTTCACCGCTACAGGAATCTCCGTTTTGCACAATACCACCCGCGTTTGTTGTAATGTAGATTATTGTCAATCATTTAAAATAAATTTAGGACTTGTGACATAAACGCCCTTTCTTGACTGTGAACTCCAGGTCGATGTGACAACGGAATCAATTATGTGGGTAAACTTTGACGCGCTCTAATGGTAAGGGTATTTAAGATGAACGAATTACCACGCGTGTTTGTTGTAGCGCTGATACATGATACATTTACCATAAATTTCGGACCTGTAACGAATGCCAAACATCTCAGGGAAAAGAGTTCTAGCTTAAACGTCCCTGTCAAGGTGGAACTCATCAAATTTTCATTGATAGAGGTCGACATGACACGGAATCGAAACGCGGGTACACTTTAACGCGCTATAATGGGGAAACTAATTGAAATGCACAAAGTGCCACGCGTGTTTGTTGTAGTGTACATGCTTGTCCATCATTTACCATCAATTTGAAACATGTGGCTTAAACGTCCTTTGTTCCCTGTCAAGGCAGAACTCGTCAAATTTTCATGGATAGAGGTCGACCTGACACGGAATCGTCGTGCCGGTACACTTTAACGCTCTGTAACGCTCTGTAATGGCGAAACTAATTGAAATGCACAAAGTGTCACGGGTGTTTGTTGTAGTGTAGATGCTTGTACATCATTTACCATAAATTTGAAAGATGTGGCTTAAACGTCCTTTGTTCCCTGTCAAGGCCGAACTCATCAAACTTTCATTCATCGAGATCGATATGACGACGGAGTCCTGGTGAAAGCCAACTTGGACGCGCTCTATAATGGTGAAACTAAATAGGATGCACAAAGTTACAAGCATGTTTTTTGTAATGTAGATTTTTTTATGTAATGTAGATCGAACTTCTGTCTTTACAGGGAACAACGGACGTTTAAGCCACAACTCACCAAATTTTCAATCGAGGTCAATATGACGACGGAACCAATTATGCGGGTCAGCTTTGACTCGCTCTAATGGTAATTGGAATTAAAGTAAAGAAATTCCTACGCATGCTTTTCGCAGTGTAGATGTATTTCAATCGTTCAACATAAATTCCGGACATGCGGCTTAAACTTCCTTTATTCTGTACCTCGCCAAATTTTTCGTTCTCATGCAGCATTGTGCAAGGCCGTAACCTCCTTACGGGTTAACTCGTTCTTATAGCAAAATAATGAATATGTTGAAAATACCATGCATGTTTCTTGTCATATACATGGTGTCCCAGCTAAATGTTACCATATTTTTTAAAAGTATATCTATAACTTTTTGCGAGATGAAATCAATTGTAATATATCATATGCTGAAGGGCGCTGTCTAGGAAGGCATTAGGAGACTTCTAAGGCAATGTCTTATCTAACTTTCAATAATTAACTTTTTCATTATGAATGCTACGAAGTTGTTCCAATGAGAACATCTGACCTCTTTGGTCACCAAATACCAAAGCCGTTTTCAGAACAAAAATCCGTTCGATAGATCGTTCGCAGAAGAAAAAATCGTGAAGGAACACCATTTCTTTATTTTATTTATTACGCATCTCTAGAGTGGCGTCTTTCCTTCGCCCCCAGCACGAGAGAATAAAAGAGCACACTGTCGCCTCTTGCGTCCGTGAAAAAGATTTAAAAAAAAGACGGAAAATGCAGCTGAAGACAAGCGCAGCTCCGATAGAGTCACCCTGATACTTTTTTTTTTTTTCTTTGCGCAAGTTAACCAATCTTCCACGCATGAGTCGGCACTGTGCTCTTTCACTCTCTGGCATCGGGGGTCATCGAAAGACGCTTTCTCGAAGATGCACAATGAACAAAAAAAAAAAAAGGTGTTTCTTCACGAATTTTTTTCATGCGATATATCGAACAGACTTTTGTTCTGAAAACGGCTTTGGTATCTGGTGACCGAAGAGATCAGATTTTCTCATTGGAACAACTTCGTAGCTTTTCTAATTAAAAAGTTATACGGCTTACAAAACATACAAAATAATTGAACACTGTTCGGGTTTTGCGGCAATTTCTCCTCTCCCTGACTCGGTGTCACCACTTCTCAACTGACAGCAGGTTGTTCCTGAAATCATGGAACAGCCCGCTTTGTCCCTGGAGCGAGGGAAATAGCGATGTTGTTTCTCAGTCTACTTTATCATAAAACGTGTCGTACTTGATTTTCTTTGCGCGTTATCTCGTTTGATCTGCACAACACAGTTCGCGATGTGATGCCATAAACGTCACGCAATAAAACTCCAAATGCATTACTGTAAAAACCTGGCAGATAACAAGAAGGTAATCACCGATTCCGCCGCTTAATAAATGTCTGCGTTGTAACAGATTTTAACGAGAGAAAAACAACGAGAACGCTAGGAAGCGGGGGGCCCCATGTTTTGAGGAACAGCGCGATGTCAGTATCGTCAAACGGTGACAGTGAAGGTGATAGGAAAGAGCGGCTGCCGAACTCGCGGCAACTCTCGACGATAGTGCATTTTCGCTCATTTTTTAAGGGCAGAGAGAAGTGTTACTGTTTCGATTCCTGCTGACTAGACTTCTCAGGGTTATGTTCTCCCAATCTGGAATTGCGCGCTCAGCTTGTTTTCAGGAATTATGAAGATTCATTACAAAAATAATTAACGGCCGCACTAATTACATTGATAATACACATACCGTCCACAACTATTGCACTCGAGACATGTGCTGCTTGGGTATGTCTCTTCCTTTTGTCTTTGATTCGAGCGCCTATTTGAGCAACACCTCCAGGATATGGAGAAGGCCTGTCCCTTGCGTCGCATTGGAAGGCCTGCTGTTACTATTGTGGATGCTGCCATGATGTAAATGAAAGAAATGAAAGAACGAACGAGAAGAAAGCTCGAAGCAGGTCGCAGGCCTTCATATAGGTGACGTAAGCGTGCATGCCGGACATTATTTAGGAAGTGTTGGTTTCGGCACTTTCTTGTGCCGAACGTGACTCTGCTTTCACCTCCAGATGTTCTTAAAATAAGAAGTCTTCCGCTTGTTTATTTTCTTATTTTTATTTCTCTAAGGGAGGGAGTTGATAACCGACAAGCATTCTTGATGGTGCCGGGAAGAGACTAAGACGCAAAATTTGAAGTGTCCTCATGATAAAGCCAAGAACAAACTGAAGCGTACGATACAGTGATCACTGAGTAACAAGGTGCAAGTAACAAAGTGAGGTGCGGTTACTGAATTCGCTTTCTTAGCTTATCGAGCATAATTTCTTTTCAGCATAATGTAGGATAATTTCTGGGCTTTTCCTCAGACGCTGTCACACATACGTCGGCACGTTTCCCTCAGAAGTCGCCCCAGGACACACATTGGTCATCGTCGACGGCATCCCCATTCCCCACAGAGAGAACAAAAAATGGACCAGGGCTAGCAACAAGTGGCAATCACCCCGTTCCACACGCTACGAGCAGCACCCCAGAATCCTGAGCAGCAGCAAAGCGAAGAAAAGTTTGGCAAAGCTTATCAAAGCTGATTCATCACGTTTTCATTCTGCGCTGGGCAATTGCTGCTGATAGCCGGGCTCCGCGCGCGATATCTGATGTACAAATTCCCTTTCTCGTCTGCCCACGTCTCATTCCATCTTCCTTCCTCCTCGCCGCATACTTTTCTTTCAAGTTGGCTTTCTTACACGTTCTTCTGCACTCTTAAAAATGAACTTCACCGCATAGCACGCTCCTAGCAAACCATCATCTCGAATGATATCGTTATCTTCCTTGATTTGTTGAAAACAGGAGGTGTACGCCTTTTTTGTGACACTTATGCTGTTCATAATTGTCACAAAAAAGGCGTACGCCTCCCGTTTTCAACAAATCAGGGCAGATAACGATATCATTCGAGATGATGGTTGGCCACGAGCGTGCTATGCGGTGAAGTTCATTTTTAAGAGTGTGCTATCAGGCAGAACCTGCATCAGAGGAGGTGTCTCTGAATTCTGGTCATGTGTCTCATGTTCGTATCTGTTACTATTTGTTCCCTCTTTTGTCTGTTAACCCCCTCATGTAATGCCTCTTGGCATTTGAGGTATATAAATAAATAAATATCAACATCGTAAAAAATAATCGATAAAATCGATTAAAATATTGATATTTATATCGATATACCGGTACTTTGAAAAGAAATATTGATATATCGATGTTACGCCAGTCACGCCATTACTTGAACAATTGAAAAGGTTGCCCTCGTTTTATTATCTTCTATGCGTATTACTGCTGAGGCACGTGATGAAGACGCCGACGAACAACGTGCATTACGAGAACCAATGAGGATACGTCCTCAATTATCGTGTCACAAAGATTGAGGATTTGGGGGGGGGGTGGATCCACCCTCCCCCCCCCCGAACCGAGGGTCTGGATCTGAAATTGAATTCTCTTGCATGCATTCTGGCGTATAAACCGTCTTCATTTGTCAATACAACGCAGGAGGTATATGTTGGTATGTATTGTATAAATGGTCGTCGAACCGAAAATCTCTTTGTCGACACTCGACGAAAGTTGTTATTTGCAAACCCAGCACAAGAAGTTATACATGTGACAGGGAACGTCAAATATTTTTAATTTCCAAGTAAAATTGTAGTGACGTCTGGTGGGCGATAATCCACAATTTGTCAAGCAACAGTGATTTATGTTCCCGATTGGTTCGCGGCATCATGATGGCTACGTAGCCGACACGTAGTCGACTTTTGTTTTAGACCCAGTGTTACGCGCATGCAACGTAGTTTCGCCGTCGTACTTGACGAGCAATGCGCGGTTTTTGGCGACATGGACACAGTGTTGCCCGTAATTTGCAATTTTCATTTTGCAAAAAACAAATATGAGCGCAGTTGTGACTAAAAATTGTGACACAAGGGTACTGAGGGCTCAGGCTAGCCAATAGATAAATTTTCTGAGGTTGCAGCTCCAGTGCCTTTACAGTATACCTTCAAAAAGTCTCGCATTGCGGAGGGTCTTCCAGAAGGAGCACAATTTTTTTCATCAACACTCTTAGAAATGAACTTCACCGCATAGCACGCTCGTAGCCAACCATCATCTCGAATGATACCGTTATATTCCCTTATTTGTTGAAAACGGGAGGCGTACGCCTTTTTTGTGACAATTATTAACAGCATAAGTGTCACAAAAAAAGGCGTACGCCTCCCGTTTTCAACAAATCAAGGCAGATAACGATATCATTCCAGATGATGGTTGGCTACGAGTGTGTTATCCGGTGAAGTTCATTTTTAAGAGTGAAGGATATGGGTTGGGAAAGGGAATTGGGGTTGGGTTGGGAATGGGAAAGTGTCACCAATGTTTACTTGCAGTCCCATAGTAGATTATAACACAACGGGTTTTTTTTGGGGTCATTTGAGGCCCTCGTTCCATTATACGCTCTAAAAACAGAACTTCCCCGCACAGCACGCTATGCGCCAACCATTGCCAAGAGTGATAGGGTTATCGCCTCTGATTCGAGGAGAGAGGAGGCGCACACCTTTCTGTGACAATTATCATATATCCAAATTGCCACAAAAGGGCGTACGCCCCTCTCTCTCCTCGAATCAGAAGTGATAAACATATCATTTGTGGTCATGGTTGGCGCACAGCGTGCCATGCGGGGAAGTTCCCACAGTTCGCCCGCTAGAGTGGATACATACTAACACACTCTGTCTTCTTCCTGTTGTTCACGTCTGTATATGCCGCTCATGGCGACAGCTGCTTCGCGGCGCTCACACGGAATCATACCCATTATGTTTCATGTCCCGACCTTTTGGGTACACCAACATCCTAAACCCGGGCTCCTGAGTGATCTTTTGGTTACGCACTTTTGAATGATCAAGTTTGACCTCGAAAAAGATGACTTAGGCTTCGAACTACTTGACCACTCATCCAGCAGCTGTCGTTAGGTACACAACTTGAGCTTGCTCTTTTGCCCGGATATAATGTCGTATAAAACGCAGTCTCTCGCCGTATACTGCTAGAGCGGTCGGAGAGAACTTGGACGATAACCGCCCAACTGAGAAAAAGAGTTGACGGCCTGAAAGGAAATGATAAAAAGAGGGTGCGCCGCAAGCAAATGGTGCCATTTTTTGATGAAGTAATTTTCGCCTCCGCAGAAAGGGGAAGTCGTAAAATCCATAAAGTGGTCAGAAAAATTGCACTCAGTGGCGCGTTTTGTTACGGAGGGCTATAGTTTTCATCGGCGACTATATGATGGAGGTGCCCGATGTGTGGAGCAGTATTTTTTTTTAATTCCGTGTGAGCGCCGCGAAGCAACTGAGGCTGCGTGACCGGCGTACAGATATGGACAGATGGAAAGAGCAACACTCTTAGAAATGAACTTCACCGCATAGCACGGTCCTAGCCAACCATCATCTCGACTGATATCGTTATCTGCTCGGATTTGTTGAAAACGGGAGGCGTACGCCTTTTTTGTGACAATTATGAACAGCATAAGTGTCACAAAAAAGGCGTACTCCTCCCGTTTTCAACAAATCAGTGCTGATAACGATATCATTCAAGATGATGGTTGGCTAGGAGCGTGCTATGCGGTGAAGTTCATTTCTAAGCGTGTAGGACAGCAGGAAGGTTAGTCTGCGTCCTGGGCCACTTAAGGAAGAACTTGGTTGTCATTAGAGCACTGCACGGGCCTAATTTTCAGGCCCGTGCCCGGCCCAGGCACGGCTGCTACGGCCCGCACCCGGCCCGGGCCCGACGTCTCCTATAGATTTCCAGCCCGGGCCCGGCCCGTACCCGATTGTTTCCATGCTGAGGCCCAGTCCCAGCCCGCCTCTCTCTCTATGTGTTCTCGAGGCCTCGGGTGAAGCGAAGGATGCTCCTTCTGTTGCCCAAATCGCCCAACTCCCCTCGTCTTGTCGGCAAACATCTCAGCGCGCCCGCCACACGAATCGTCCCCAAATGTGTGTGAGTGCACGTGTGAAATAAAGACCCATTACACGAAATAAGCATGATCATATATAAAAAAGTGATAGTTCTCAGATGAGAATACCATGATATCCCATACCCAAAGGGGAAAAAAAAGTGATACGAAAATTCGGCTGTCCAGTCTCGTGAAATATGTACGCGTACATGCTCGACCATGGCCGGCGTAGAGTCACTAAATAAGCTACGCTTCAAGAAACAAGGGTCAAGAAACAACAAGGGTCAACAAGGGTCAACAAGAAACAAGGGTCATCTGCTTTCATGCCAGTCAGGAAACAACGCAGGAATGGTACGACTAATGCACGGTGACACGTTGGCCGAGCAGAGAAAGGAAGAAAAAGTACTTCCATCGACGTTCGGTGGGAGCCAGACTTTTTCAAATTTCGAAAATCGTTTTTATGATTATACCTTCGTTTTCGAGCGAGATATTTCACAACTGTGTCCAGTTCGCGTAAATGATTGTTGGAATGCCGCAAGCTTGAAATCCATTTGGTTCCGAAGTTGGTTGGCAGAAGTCCGTGGTTCATTTGTTTGCGGCACAATAACGCACACCGTCGACGCTGCATGTCTAGCAGCCACATACTCTTTCGACGCACAGGCGCATTCCTCGAAACATTTACTGTGGCGGTAAGCCTTTACACGTGTTCTACCTCATCCAGCGTTTAGGAGCCCCGGAAATGACGAGGGCATACTGGAAGTCCTGCGCTCTTGAAGCGTGATGATTTTTGAAGCGTGATGTGGGCAAGCTAACGCTTTTCCCATCCTACAGTTGGCGATACAAAGTCCTGCGGAGGATTTCTTCCTTGCAAATGCAGGCCTGGATCGCTTTGCCTCGCTCCAGTCAGAGCGTTGGTCACGGGAATCATGCTGTTCCCGCTTCCTCCTTGGCCGTTACTATCGCCGCCCCCAGAGTGTCATTGGGGAGCTGTTGGCTAGAGTCACTAAATAAGCTACGCTTCAGAGTAGCGACACTGAGCCGCCATGTTGTTTCGGATGACCTCCAGCGCCATCCATTTAGCGCTCTTCGAAGTGTTGTCTTCTTCCACTGCTGAACTTCACCTTCATCTATTTCTACTGCCAAAATAGAGGTGGGGCTGGAGGTCATCCGAAACAACATGGCGGCTCTTTTTGCCTCAGTGTCGATACTCTGAAGCGTAGCTTATTTAGTGACTCTAGGCCGGCGTTGTCAAGCCCGTACCTGGCCCGGGCCCGTCGCCTGAAACCCGAGCCCGGCCCAGGTCCGCATGAAAAACGCAAAGCCCTGCCCGGCCCGGCTCGCGGGCCGGGCTCGGGCTCGGGCTTTCGGGTAAGCTCGTGCCCGTGCAGTGCTCTAGTTATCATGCGTCGGGAAAGTCTACCGGAAAACCCACGGAAAACCTGAGACAGGTGGTAGGATCCCGGTCTTCAGCATGGCTACCCCCAACGAGCGGACGCTTCGCCATGGCTCTTCCATTGATTCTCATCGCTCTTCTTTGACAGAGGGGAGTCCTATAAGGACCAAGATGTTCCCAGTCTGAAGAGTCAGAGCGAAAAAAAAAAAAGAAACTATCGTCCTGATATCCTTCTCTCGCCAAATGATGGACATCTTCCACATTATGCGGAATGATAGGATGTTGATGCTGAATGACGAGGTATGACGTTGACGTCGAGAATGACGAGGTGTGACGTTATGTTGGTGAGTTATGATGTCAGTGTCAGGCTGTATGAGCGAGGGTCACCATATGTGCCGACCTATGTTTTGCAGCTGCAGTGTTCATGGAGGTCCGTGTAAGGCTTGAACAGCTTGTCAGTGCAAGGTATCGCGCCTGCCACACTATAGTCGTTTGAAATCGTCGGTGCATTTTCCCTCGATCGTATAGCGATAATTGTAGTGGCTCACCGCATCGTTATCTCAAGCTTGATTTGCGGCGCATTGCCGATATTGTACTCCGCCATGCTCTTCATCCCAGTCAATACACATGGTGCATGGAATGCAAATTCAACGTTGAGTATGGTTGTAGAATGCGGAATGCAAAGTTCTGACATCAGATTTACGTATAGGTTACACGTGCAATTTCAACGCGTGGACTGCACTACGTAAATACATGTATAACTCATATTCCTTACAGCGAAGAGGGGAACGTTAGCGCGACGCTGATTCTGTGTACAAAAATCACACCTCGTGGAATATGGATCGCACAACGTTTTTCCTGCGATAGTTTTACATCCGAATTCCGCGTGGCAAATGTACTTATCGATACAACGTTCATTTCTCGCGTTTTGTCCTCTCTGTAAACGTTTGCAATACATCAACGCATATTGTCATCTGGTCAGCAGCTTTTATATGGGGGTTTCCTAATTAGGTGTCAGATAATAGCGAGCGAAAATAGCTTGCGCCTTTTTTTATCATATTTGATATATTTTCATCGTTCTGTGCTGCTGTCTGGCAAAATATTTGCAGGCTAACCTATCGGCTGTACAGCTCCAATCACGATATAACCATGCTACAGACGACAGCCTGAATTAAAAACACGGCACCCGAGACGAAGGGATGTCGATAATATCTGCGCGTACACTTTGACTTTGCAGATGTGCGAGTTAATTCCGAGGACGTATTGTGGTCACCGTTGGAAACGGGCGCTGCACATGAGTAAATGTGCCCCAACAATTTGTAATTCAGTATTCGCCTCGAGATCGAATTGTAGGTGGCGCTGAGGAGGAGCTCTAGTTGGGATAAGGCATGATGCGGCGGCGCAGCGGGTGCAAGGCTTTTCCACGCAGTCACTGTCAGTGCCTCACATATTGCGGATGTGTTGAAATGCGCTGCTTAGAACGCTGATAAGGTGTACAAGTTGTAAAAAAAGGGCTTCACTGCGAAACGCTGAAGTCACGAAGTTGTGAAAGAAAATATCCTGCGTGCGTTCGAAGGGAAACACTGCCATGCCATGCCTGTGTTCCGAGCGAGATTTTGTTTTTTGTCTTTTGCTGTTCTAACTCGAATATTTATTCGTCGCCCGTATAGCTGTCTTTTCCTCTACCTTTTTATCTTACATCGAGGCAATGAGGACTAAAAAATAAAATAGAAACTCCTCGAAATTCCCGTCTCCACTGGTTTTGGAAATCTAAACGTACAAGTGTGCCGATATACAACATAAGGGCGGAATAGCCAAATAAGTATCGGAGCCCTTCGCTATAATGTTTGCGTCATATAACAGCGGTGGTTATCCAGGTCGTGCGAGTCTGGGAGAGGTTCGAGGTTTGATGCGTCTGGTTAATACGACATCCCCGCTTTATCACCCTTTTTCTCGGGAACTGTTCCCTCCCAATGGACTCTGCATGTAACTCTTGTTGGTTACTATGACATTTCGTTTATATGACAATGACCGGTATATTCTCAGCACAACGGGGCGAAGACGTGTACTTCACCCTGGTTACTACGACCGTTGGTCACTGAACCGGCGGTTGCCCCCTGGGGTGAAGAAGAAGGAGAAGGACCTTGAAGGAAGGGTCCTTGGTCATATGGTCATAGTGACCTGTCATACGGCATTCATCGACCATGTCGGAGAAGAAGCGTAAACGAACAGTACTGACTGCCCGGAATGAAGAAGCGTACATGCGTCAGGTTTAGAATTGCACCATAAACAAACGCGTTTATCAGACTTGAACAAGAAAAAAAAATTGATATGCCTTCTTTTAAAAAGCCTCATTAGTGTATTCTGTTACCAGGTTACGTAATGTTCTACTTTTCGAAGCTTACGTAAAGGGCATGGTTTCGACTTGTAACATGGTCACAAAGCGAATTATCACATTAACGAAGACCACGTTCGTTAATATGACAATTCGCTTTATGACCAAATTCCGCGGGAACGGCCGTGGTCATATTAACGAGGTTAGACTGTACACACAACGACGTAGCCTTCCTGTGAATTACAGTGCAGAAGTACGGCACGAACAACTTGATTAACGGGTGAACCGAATATACCGGGTGTTTCATGGAGGTCCCCCGGCTCAATCATTCGTAAACAGGTGACGCTGTCGAAAAGCTTTCTTTCCAGTGAGCATCCCTGAAAATCGGACAGTCCGATAGTCAAGCGAAAGATCGCGTTGGTACGCTGCTCCGCACGAGAAATATCTAAAACCGAAACCAATTAAGTACTCGAAAAAAACACTAAGTGTCGAAGTGGATTTTTTTTCTGGCATATTTTTCGCTGAAGGGCGATTGGTAAAACAGATGATCCGAATGCGTCCGAAGTAAAATTTAAAAGTTAGTAGTTTCATTTAATTAATGAGCGTATCCAAATGAGACGCTGACTGCTCAGTGGCCGATGTCTCGGGAATGCCCACTGAAAAGAAAGCTTTTCGACAGCGCCACCTGTTTAAGAATTACTCAGCCGGCGGGCTTTCGTGAAGCGCCCGCTACAGTGGAAGCAGTTACAACCATAGATTGAGAAGTTACCCGTCAAAAAGAACTCGTTACAAGTTAAGTTACCGTGTGCAAAATGTAACTAAGTTAATAACGAAGTTCTTGAGCGTGAAATGTAACTCGCAGTTACTGAGTTACTTAAAAAAAAAAGAACGAGTTACTTCCAAGTTACTTCGATTTGTTTCGGTTTCAGTCTGTCTACCAATGTCATGACGACGTTTCTCTGGTATGGATCTATTCGAACGCTAGCATCTTACACCGTGTGGGCGCACAATGGGTCAGCTTTATTTCAATGGCAGCGGTTCTTACTTCCTGCATAAAGTACTGTCATTGATTGAATATCACGTTTTATGGCAAAAATGTCATGAAGGAACCGGAGAGAAAGCGAGAAAATATGTGTACGTGAGTGAAAAGCGAGTTAAAAGTAACTTGGAACTTAACTTAACTTACTTTGGCAAAGTTACCTGAAAAAGAAACGAGTCCCTCTGAAAGTTACCACGGCGCAAAAGTACCGAGTTAAGTTACAAGTTACCAAAAAACGGAACTTAGTTACAGTAACGAGTTACCTCGAACTCTGGTTACAACCATCTTTCGATTCACTGAACAGACGTGCTTCCTGTTCCGATCATGTTGACGATCAGGTAACAACAACACGGCCTTGTTGCCACTTGTGTCTGTGTGTCACCTTCCGGTAAGTGAGGTACAGGTGACATTGGTGCTCGTGAAGCAGCTGTTGAAAGCTATACAAAAACAGGAGCTGTAACTGCGAACACACACGGATTTTACGTGCACTTGGAAATGAGGTACGTACGACTGAGCTTATGTGAGGCCGCCGTCTTTTGGTTTGGGTGCCAATCTGTGTATATATAGATGTGAAGTTTCCAGGAATTTTCTCGCAGGTTGCAGAGCGAACAGGATAAATTCGAAAATGTGCAGGGAGTATACGGTTCCCGATTTTCGGAATTTGTTTCTCGATAATTCGGTGTTGAGATTTTGCCGCGGGGAGGCAGTGCCCACCATAACTGCTGCTTTTCTATCAGGTATTTTGGAGGGTGTTGCAAGATTTTTGGGGGAAAGGAGTGTGTAGGGGAGGTGCTGGGAAAATCCCCGTTTCCGGTTTATGTTTCTCTGATAAATCGGATTACTCAAAATCACTATAGGCAGTGGCTGTATAGCAACGGCGATTTTTCGCCTGCAGTCTCATGCGCAATAGCTTGTGTCATTAAGACGGCCGTATTCTTAAACGATCCTCGACTCGACATCCCGCCTCGACTCCGGTGATTGAAGGAAGGAAGCGTACATCCGCCTGAGAGCCATTGGGTTTCAACTTTCAAGGAAACATCGGCGCTACCGTGTATAGTACTCGATAAAAGCAGAAAGGATTTCCTCCGTTCGGAGACAGGGGGGCATTTCTAGTGAAGGTCGATCTTTGAAGCACGGAACAGATCTCAAGGAACAGCACGTGTGGAGGGTCGAGCCCTAGTCTTACCGTGTATTCACACGAGCGACATCCTCACGGAATATTCTAGTGGAAGAAAAAGCAAAAACACTGCTTACAGAAAGGAAGTTCCGTCCCGTGTTATGTGAGCATTCACACGGTGCAGCATATCGGGCGTGGCGTACTGCGCATTTAGCAGACGACACTTAGCAGACGACACCGTCAGCGTGTTTTCCTGTCGTCTGCTACGGAATATCTTGTGGCTGCGTAGCAGGATATTCCCCACGGTTAGAAGTGTACGTGAAGACACGACGTTGAGCGCTCGTGCTCACGTGACAGCAGAAAGCTTTGACGCTTTTCGCATCTTCCGCGTCTTGGGGAATATCGCTCGTGCGAATACACGGTTATTGACTCATGTTCATCGCTCTTCTTCTGATCCATCGTTTTGAAGCTCGACAAACGAGCTTTCTTGACGGTTTAGCCCACAGAGCTAATATCTTGGACAGCGTTGCTGGGCGAACTATAATAGCTTTCCACATTATTGTGGGTTCCAGAAAGTTATCTAAATAGGTACACGGGATAGGTAACCGAGGAGATGCCCGATATAGGTCGTAACTGTATACTTCTAGATCCGCTCGTTTGTGGCACGTGACTCCATGGCCACGTTGAACACTACTAATCCTACCACCGGCTGTTCTACTTTCTGTCGGCAAAATAGCCCCTGACATTCTAGACACAATTGTGTTGGAGGTCGGGCTAATGGCGAGTCAAATTTCTTGCTCCCAAAGGAGAAAAAGTACCGCCTGACTGCGGGAAGGCGCCGTCTGGTCGAGCGGGCCTGAGCCAACACTGAGCGTGCACGCTATGTAATGTTAACTGGCACAACTTTTTGAATATATGTGGTCAGAAAGGATAAGAAGCACAATTGGTCGTGTGTGTGTGTTTTTTTTTTTTTTTCTTCCTTTTGGCAGTTGTGTAGGCTTCCCTGTACTCGATTTTTGTCGTCCAGCAACCGCAAGTTTTCATTTTTGGTTGTGAAAATAACGGCCACTCCCTGAGCAAGATGTACAGGGTGTATACGATGAGTGAACATAGAGAGTACAGTATGCTACCGTAACGTTGGAATGCGTATCTGTAACACGCAGTGTTGCTGTGAACCACTGCTGTGTCGGCAACAACAACAACAAAAGTACATTTGTGTTATTTGAGAATCGTAAGGATGCGCTTGCTGGCATTGCATGGCATGCACCCATATGGCAATTTGTTCAAAATTCTCTTTCCTGAACCGGTTCGAACCGATATTTTGCGCTACTGCGGAGCTGAACCCGAACCGAACAAATATGCCTGAACCCATTGGATAGTGCCATATGCCTTAATTGGACAGTGCGGCGAGGTCGTTCCTGAACCACAAGGGGTCACACACCGAGCAACTATAGCGGTTACCTACGAAGTTGCGTTGGAACGCGTAGGTGGGTCACGTGCAGCACGCGTTACTATGGAGACGACGCTGCGCTACGCACCGACAAGTGGCCAGTAATCCGCCCCTGGTGGCTGTTTATCGACGCTTACGACGCTTTGCTTCTGCCTCGGCAGCTTTCTGTTCGACGGTGCGCCTTCGCTTAGCTTCTGGCTGGGCTGCTTTCACTTCGTGGTTGGTCCGTTATATGTTCGCTTCACTTGTATACAGTGAACCCTCGTTAATATGACCCCCGATAATCTGACATACGCGCTTTATGACCATACTCTTGGGGAACAATGCAGTGGAACATCTGCAAATCCCCTCGTTAATATGACAATTCCGCATTCTGACCAAAATTTTCGGGAACGACCATGGTCATAATAACGAGGGTTCACTGTACTTGGGCAGTGTGATACGTAGCATTCAGCCGAGCTTCGTTGCATCCAATTCTCGTCGCTTCGCTCGGCGCCGTTCTTTGGAGGCAGCTTGTTGTGCAGGCGACGCCTTCTGGGACGTCCCATCCTGACTATAGCTAATTTCTGCGCCTGGATAATACATTCCCCAAACAGACACACGAACACAGAGAGGATGGGAGAGGAGGAGGAGGGTTTTGTGTCAACGTCGACGCTGACGATTACATACATCAACCAACGATTTTCTACATTATTCCAGTATCGCCTACACGATAATCTGTCGATGTCAGCGTGCGTGACCGTAACAGTGAAGTTGCAGGCGTATTACTTTCGTTTGGCAGTATGCTTCTACATGTGAACCGTGTGCTACGAACCGGTAACAGGAATTTTATTTTTCCATTCCGGTTACGGTTTCGGTACATGAGTGACCAGAATTTCCGGTTACGTACCGATTACGGTTCCCGAAAAAAAATTGGTTCCAAGCGATTTTCGGTTAGGTTCCGGTTGCAGTCCCTGGCGGAGGCTGTGTTATAGAGGCTATACAGTGAACCCTCGATATTATGACCATGGTCGTTCCCGAAAATGTTGGTCATAATGCGGAATTGTCATATTAACGGGGGCATTTGCAGAGGTTTCTCTAAATTGTTCCCCAAGAGTATGGTCGTAAAGCGCGTATGTCAGATTATCGGGGGTCATATTAACGAGGGTTCACTGTATACCTTTTTGGTTAGAATCGTAGAATTAGTCGATCTCCATTTTCGAAAAAGGTGTGGTGAAAAACGTCGAAAAGGGTTGTTTTTCTATAGATAGCTAGAACTCCTTTACTGCTTTGAAAGACACCTTGCTGAAAGGAGGTCGTGCCGGTGACAGCGTCGATCTCCCTTTCGCTCAATCGCGCGCGCTGAAATGCGTCTCGACAGCATACTGTGTACTTACGAACTTTCGTGAGGTCTTTATAAACTGCAATTTTTAAATTAGCTGCAAAATGGCTTTCTTACTTCGTTCGTTAAATAATTAAAATCTTCAACTTGCGCATCCTTGTTTTCAAGTGCCAAGGTACAACAATCGTCGTATGGTTCTGTGTTCAAGGCTACGCATTTTCGCCCGTACACTCTAAGAAAAAAAGGAGTAAAACCGGGAGTAATTGCAGCTTCTACTCCCCTAGTCTGCAATTACTCCCCATTTTAGTCCCCTAACACAACATTTAGTCCCAACATTTACCCCCCAGGACTGCCGAAATTGTCACTAAACTTCGCGAATGGTCTCCTGAATGCAAAAGCCTACGTAAATATGTGCCCTCGGTCAATTTGAACGACATAAGGCTGTATACCTCAGACGACGTAGCAATTTTCCAGCCGCACAGAGTAAGAAACAGTTAGCGCATCTTTCTTCGCAAATTGTGCCCTAGTATGGCGCAAGACATCATTGTTATTGAAGATTTATATCACTCGATATATCACGGTTGACGGTTTGCCTCAAAGTATTTCCATGCGTGCGCACCAATTATGTACCTGGGACTCTTACAACAGCGCGTGAAATGCGGTCTTCACTCTGTGACATTCATTTGCTCCCGTGCATTTACTCCCGAAAGGGACTATTTTTTGTGGCAATGCAATTACTCCCCAAAAGGAGTAAAAGTACTCCTTTTTTTCTTAGAGTGTATAAAGGAGATAAAAAACAATCTCCTCTTCCGCAAAGGCCCGCTTGCGAAAGGGAGTGTCTCCTTCATGGGGTGTCAATGGAAGCAAACGCCGTTCGGAAGGCCTCTGGAAAGGCCTTTACACTGCCCGTGTGTCAGGGGGATATAACTGCGTGAGGAAGTGTGCCCGCGTCAGGACTCGAAAGACTTCAAGCACAGCGGAATATTAACACTTTTTTTTTTTTACGTTTCTTTCTCCGGCAGAATCACCGGAAACGAAACGACGGAGCTTGCTCCAGGAACGGGTGAAGTATTTGGACTGTAAGTTACCCAACCTTCTTACTCACTCGGAACAAAATCCACACTCTTAAAAATGAACTTCACCACATAGCACGCTCCTAGCCAACCACCATCCCGAATGACAACGTTCTCGCCCCTGATTTGTTGAAAACCGGAGGAGGAGCCTATTTTGTGCCGTGCATAATGGCACAAAATAGGCTCCTCCTCCGGTTTTCAACAAATCAGGGGCGAGAACGTTGTCATTCGGGATGGTGGTTGGCTAGGAGCGTGCTATGTGGCGAAGTTCATTTTTAAGAGCGCAGTTACGCGGCGTATGAATACAATAGTACGGCACAGATCAGTGTTCGCAAATTGGGAGAAGGGATATGAAAGTTTATTGGGAATGCAAAAGGAAAGGTCAGCCAGACCGAGAGGTCGGCTTGCTATTCCAAAAGATAAATAAATAAACGAATCGATAAAGATAAAAAGAAATAAAGAAGAAACGCAATGCACGGTCAAACAGCGCACACAGGGCATTCAGGCAATCACAGGCAATTACAGGGTGTTCATAAGGTCCAAAGCCTTGGAGAAAGTGGAAGAGGGCAGCGGTGACGGCCCACGGGGTAGGGTGGTGGTGGTGGTGGTGGTGGTGGTGGTGATGGTGGATGGTGAAAGGGCTCGCCGTTGTCGGCCTCACAGGGGTGGGGGAATGTGCGTCCTGGGCCGACTTCTGGACCCATAGGGTAGGCCGAGGAACGAGACCCAGTATAGAGTAGCCAATGTGAGAGTGCTGTGGTCAAGTTGGTATATACACGACAGCAGAGGGTGTCACGGTGAAGAAGGTGTATTGATGCGGTGGGAGGTATCAGCTACCACGCCACAGCTAGTGCAGAGGAGAGTGCTGGTCTGACCCGTTTCGAAGAGAAGCAGTTGTGTACGGGCGACGTTGAGACGGAGGCGGTGGTCCCAGTTGTGAAATTGAGTTACGGGGCATTCCCGTATACACCGCACTGTCTTCCAAAGTTCATGTTGCATGACGTTTCTAACACTCAAGATACTATAAACTATCACAGGCGCTGAACCATACGTAAGGATGAAAAAAAATCCACGAAAGTCGAGCGTGCAGTCATGTGGAAGCGTTAAGAATAGAAAGCTTTTTTCTAGCTCACCGTATCTTAACATTCCCCTTCTGACAGCCAGTGCAGAGAGCGATAGCGCCTCGCATGTGGTTCTTTAGTCCTAGTCGGTACTGATATAGTATCAGTAAATCTGGATACATGATAATCAGACCGCTCTATATGTCCAGGTTCGGCACACTCAACCGAACTGGAGTGACGATTCCTGGCTTCGAGGGTGAACCGAGCCCCAAGCTTCAGGAAGTGGAACTGACCCTCTGCATCATGGCGGGCCTCGTGGTTTTGGCGGCCATCATTAGCTGTATGGTCGCCTGCTACTGTCGCTTCCGTCGCCGGAAAACTTGTGAACCGGACGAGCCCTCCGACTGGCGTCACCAGCCGTGCAGCTGCAGCAACCAGGTACGAATATCCGGAACCTGTCGGAGGTGCAACTATAAAGACACACGGCTGACACAGTTGCATGTCCGACTGAGGGTGGGTTTTGTCCCGAGAGGATCACGCTATCACGGTGCAATTGGCAGCATCTCTATGGCAGCGGGTGCGGAAACTATATAATAATTGGGGGTTTACGTCGCGAGACAACCGAGATCATGAGCGAGGGTACGGAAAAGTCCACGCAATACTTCCTATACCGTTCGGTGCAAAGCTGAGCGGCCAATGATGCTAAACAAAGGCTCTCTTCTGCAAAATATTATAATTAGAGTCGCGGCTGCAATGACTCACTGTAAGTATATGACTTACGTTTTTTTTTTTTTTTTTTTTTTTGCTGTCAAGCCGCCGAGAAAACTTGCTCATTATATAGGCTAATAAGTACTCAAACGTCGCCAGACTATAGCACTGGACAGCTGTTTCTGCCGTGGGGCATCGTCAGCATTGCGTAGCCTAAGCCCCGTACAAAGCCAGTGTGAATTTAGGGTAAATTTTTCCCTACATACGCTGGCTTTGTACGGGGCTTTCAGTGGTGAGGCTCTCACGCTGACGGGAGCACATCGCGTTCTACGTGACATCCTGACGCCACCCACTCAAACGTTGCCTACCTGCGCACTGCTGACGATTGCCCAATAAGCCGAAACAGCTGTCCATTGCTGACATGGTGACGTTTGAGTACTTATAAATACACGCGCTACGTGCAGCCTTGGGCTTCTTTTTTCCCCTGACTATGCGTTAATTGGTGATATCTCAAAACAGTTCTGAATCACCTCAGCTGTGATGTCCTCCAAGGTGTGGTATAGCTCATGCTGATGCGTGACTGTGAAAAGGAGACCTCGTGTGCCGAACATTTCCGTTCGTTTTTCTTGTTCCTTTAAAAAATTACGACGCTCTTCCGGATAAAATTTTACAGTTCGTAGCAGTTCTGGGGCACCAAAGTGCTTGCCTACCGGGCCCGCGTTTTGCACTACTAGTTGACATGGACGTCAACGGTCTCCACAAGTCCTCCCCGCTCCTTGGCTTTACCGGCTTCCACAGCCTCATGTGGGTTTGACCTAGCTAGTTTCTCGGCTTCTGGCGGAAATCTGGTCCGATGGTCATAAAAGGGCACTGTGTGAGCGTGATCGTCAGCCTCCCCCTTTCAGGAAGTTCTCCCTCCCCTGAATATGCAATACGTACAGGAGGTAACATACGGGTTTTTAGTTTGTGATCGCCATTTGCAGGAACCGGACTCATCCGTGGCGTCCTTCGAATTACGCTTTCTCTGTTCCTCTCCTTCTCAAAGGGGATCACCTCTACACTCTTAAAAATGAACTTCACCTCATAGCACGCTCCTAGCCAACCATTATCTCGAATGATATCGTTATCTGCCCTGATTTGTTGAAAACGGGGGGCGTACGCCATTTCTGTGACACTTATGCTGTTCATAATTGTCACAGAAAAGGCGTACGCCCCGTGATTTCAACAAATCAGGGCAGATAACGATATCATTCGAGATAATGGTAGGCTAGGAGCGTGCTATGCGGTGAAGTTCATTTTTAAGAGTGTACTCTCTGCTTTGCTACTATCACTCTTAAAAATGAACTTCACCGCATAGCACGCTCCCAGCCAACCATCATCTCGAATGATATCGTTATCTGCCCTGATTTGTTCAAAACGGGAGGCGTACGCCTTTTTTGTGACACTTATGCTGTTCATAATTGTCACAAAAAAGGCGTACGCCTCCGGTTTTCAACAAATCAAGGCAGATAACGATATCATTCGAGATTATGATTGGCTAGGAACGTGCTATGCAGTGAAGTTCATTTTTAAGAGTATACTTTGGTACTAACAAGAATAAATAAAGCGGCGCGACACGCAGGGGCGGATCCAGGCCCGCACTTTGCGGGGCGCGGTTTCTAGCGCGTAGTAGGAGAGGGGAGAGAGGGAAACCCAATAGATAAGCTAAGGTTGTTTTTTTTTGGGGGGGGGGCGATCGGCCCGAGTGTCCAATCATCGCTGGGAGTGTCCAATTATCGTCCAGTGGGGGGGGGGGGGCATTGTCGCACCTCTTGAGAAGGAGAAAAAGTGTAAATTGCGGTTTCTTTTGCTCATGAATCATGAACTACGCAACTGATCAATACCGACCCTCCTGCACTGTTAAAACAGAACTTCACCACATAGCACGCTCCTAGCCAACCATCATACCGAATGATATCATTCTGTGTCATGATTTGTTCAAAACAGGGGGGAGGCACCTATCTGGGACAAGATAATCTGTCCCAGATAGGCGCCCTCCTCCCATTTTCACCAAATCGATGCACAGAATGATATCATTCGGAATGATGGTTGGCTAGGAGCGTGCTATGTGGTGAAGTTCTGTTTTAACAGTGTGTATTACTCTCAAGGTAACGGCATCTTTCATTCCGCCAAGAGAGAAACTTTTGCACTTTGATTCCCCTTTAACAAACCCTCGTTTCGTGCAGTCTCCCCGGAGCGGCAACAATCGACGGCCCACCGAAGCGCCTCCTCCACCATCCGTCACGTGCCCCACCAGTGAGCAAAACAAGAAGACAGCACATCTTCATGAAAGACAACCGTCACACTGCTACAGTGACGAGGCTCTGTGACACACTTGACGTGAAGCCGCCTGCCAAGATCTACAAAGTTATAAGCAACTCGCTCGTATAGGCGTACCAGGACAAGATGGTTATGGTTAAACTGACAGTAGTCAGCGACAAGCCGATGGAGCGCACATTAAGAAAATAAACAAAGTTGGTCTTCATGCCAGCGGGTGATGTCGCTTCATAAAGTTCAGTAGCACTCAGAACCAACTTCACTGAGGACAGACCATATGACCTGCTTCTTGCTATGACCCCGCGGCTCTTTTCTTCATCTAAAACACCGCTTCTCCACCGGTGTTTGCGAACCTCGGCCAGAGATTCCACGAACACGATGCTGATGATCGTCCAATATAAAAGCGATAATCTGGACTGTCCTGTGTTGCTTCAACACACAGGTGTGTAATTACACTACATTACACTAATTACACTAACACACATTAGTGCTATCGTATCCGTCATCTCTAGCTGTACCTTTTAGCTACCTTTGATAGGTATCATGGGACATGTAACGGCTGACGTGAGTTTCTTGTTGACAGTGGCGTATCTAGGGTGTGGCAGGTGTGGACAGGTGCCATGGGCGCCAGGTGAACAGGGGCGCCATTATGTGGTCGGGTGTGAATGTGCCAGGTCGGGCACTCAACCTGGCACATTCATAAATGATCTAAAGCAACCGCCATTAGAGAGGTTGTAGTGTGAAACCTAGTGCGGACCACACGAAAACGCATCCCCAAGGACATCATGTTAACCATGTTGCCATGGGCGCAGGTAGCTCTAGATACGCCACTGCTTGTTGACTGCTGTTGTGTCCATGCGCGACAAGATGCGCGACACTTTTCGAAAGGCACATGGACAGCAGTCTTGTTATGCGGCGAAGCTTTCCTTTAAGGTCTACGCTATACCTTTTCCATATTCTCGGTCGGTATCGTGTCTTCATCGCGTTTCATCTTTCCTCAATGTATTCGCGTTGGTCTGATGAAAAATTCATGCCGATGAAGCGGAAGGCTCGCTGCGGAAAATAAGGGCCGGGAGAACCTTCTCATACCCAAGTCGTATACCTGATGATTTATGGCGACGTATATTTCTTCCGTCATTATTATCTATATCGGTTCTTATATACACCGACCAGACAAACAGCGTGGCATCATATGCAATACCTCGTACAAGGGACTCATCTACTATTTACGTGTAACCAAAAAAAGGTGAGACTTAGTTTTGCGTATATTTAAAGACGCTCGCAAGAAAAGCTACGATAGAGCCCTATTGCCAGGCTACGGCGGGGTTCGTTTTTAAAAGTGTTCTTTGTGAGATTCTGCACCGCGAACCAACTGTGGCTATGACCAGTCGCTGACTTGAGGAGGGGACCGGGCCATCTGGAAGGTCCGCTACAAATGTAGGGGTAGGATTGTAACCCTCCCAGTGTTAAGCATGACCTTGGAACAGTGAGTGCAAATGCGTGCAAACAAACAAACAAACAAACAAACAAACAAACAAACAAACGAACGAACGAACGAACGAACGAACGAACGAACGAACGAACGAACGAACGAACGAACGAACGAACGAACGAACGAACGAACGAACGAACGAACGAACGAACGAACGAACGAACGAACGAACGAACGAACGAACGAACGAACGAACGAACGAACGAACGAACGAACGATCGAACGAACGTTCGAACGAACGTTCGAACGAACGAACAAACGAACAAAGGCGTCTTCCGTATCAGGAACACGTGTCTGAACAGCGTGTCGTACGATAACCGCGGCCGAACCCGATCTGTACTGCAACGGAGAGTTACAGTGTGAACCAGGCATAACGTTTATTTTCCCACAACGATCCCAGGTATAACGTGTGCTCGGTTCTGCCCAGGCTAGCCGGTGCCCTTTTCTTTCTTCCTTTTTTTTTTTTTCTTTCTTTATGTCTTCGTCATCGCTCGGAGTCTATACCGCACTGCGCGAAGAACGATGAGAAATAATTTGGTTCCTGGGTCTTACCGTGCGTTGATTCCCACCGACAGCATTCAGCCGCGTTCGGAGCTCATCAAAATTTCATGGCTGAGATCCGGACAGCTCTCGGAAGAAAGGCAAGAACAAATGGAATGCAGCACGTAAACAACATCCCGGCTGTGCCAACGGGCCCCTCAACTATACTAGTCTTTGATACACAGGCGAGAGAGAAATGTCCTTACTCTCTGGATGCTCATAAAAAAATTATCGTTGCTTCCTGGGAGGTCCATATACTGGGAAGCCCGCAATGCTGGCACTATTTATCGACACTTCTTAGATCGTTCTTTTTTCGTGGGCATCATTTTCTTGGAGAGCTAGACCCGTTGTATTATAGTTATTCCAATCACCTATACCAATACTATAGACAGTTTGATCTCGCGGACAGTGAACCCTGAATGGAACAGCCCCGTAATTTTCCGCTGGTGGATGACGGTGGCCATAATTCGGGGTTTTACGGCGCTAGACACCTATATGATCATGACTGACGTCACGGTAGATCCTGTTGATTTCCCCACTAGTCCGTAGTCCTATAGTCACTAGCAGAGCCGTATATAGAGAGAGTTTGGCCATTAGGAGGATCCTAACTTGGACCGCGTCATGCGACGTCACGGCTGAACGACCTCCCTCTCCGCACTCTATTGTTGCCCAGTCGTCAACCTGTCGCCGACGCCATGTTGATGCAGAGCGTTGGTCACGATGCATGTGGGAAGACACGTGCGCACCGCGTCCTTCAAGACACCTTTGTCCTTGAATCCTTTCAGTTTGGTAACTAAGCCACCATTCACAGGCGCCAGTGGGTGATAATCCGGCGACCCTGGTAGATTACAGTGAGTGCGACAAAGGTGCATGTCGACCAGCTGGTGAACTGCATCAAGATGGCGCCTACCTGCTGGCTGATAAGCGGATTTCGCTTGGATTCATGCTTTTTGGGCGGTGCAACACCAACTCTGACGTCAAAACAGGCTCCGCCCGTGAAGCGGCAAAAGATCAAAAGATGGCCAAACTCTCTCTATATACGGCTCTGGTCACTAGTCCCCGTCTTTCCGTAGCTTGCGCTCTTTGACGGTGTAGGGAGCAATATTAGGCCTTTTGAGAAAAGCCAGCGACACATGTGGCGCGCGAGGTATCATGGGAAGTTGGAGCGCCAGTTTGCTGTTCGCTGCTGCCAGCGCATGCGCAGACACTATGAAGACTACAGACGCTCTGGTTACATCTCTCTGTGAAAGTGATCGTTCGATAGCGTTTTGTTTTAGAATTTTCCGGTTGTAACGGACGCGGAAGAGGTTGCGAGTGTTCTCCAGAGCAAGCCATGCGCTCTTTGCATGCCTTAAACACTCCAAGGAGGCCAACAGTACGCGACATTCATTGCTCACAAAGTAAAAGCACCGCTAACCATCCCACGTGGTCCCTCAGGAAAAAGCAGACGACACAGCACTGTCTCTCAAACATCCCAAGACGCCTTGCGCCGCTCACTTGGGGGCGCGGGCGCTTTTCTCGAAAGGTCTAATAGTAGGGGTCAAACAGCAACTGAACGGCTTGTATCGAAAATATGTTGGCCACGTCCGAGCTTGTTACCGGCTGTGCTGTCTGAGGTTTTTTCCCTGGGTTTTCCGAAGACTTTCCAGTCGAATGTCGCCACAGTTGCCCCTGAAGTCGGCCCAGAACGCATAGTGACACCCCATGTCCCCCTCTCCTTCCTGCTGTCGTCTCTCCATCTGTCCACGTCTGTACGCTCATAGCCACAGTTGCTTGGCGGCGCTAAAAGTCATAGGTGTGACTTCACCGAGGAGTATGGGCAATTACGCTAGCGCCATCTGGGAAGCGCCAGCGATGGCCAGCGAAAGCTTTGTGATGGGTGTGTACTACACCAAGTAACACACTTACATTTGCAGCAGTCTAGCTTGGAATTCTTTGGCGCGTCACCCATTGTCAGTTTGCCGACCATATTCAGAAGAGGGACCGAAAGGAACGCAAATGTGCGCTCTTTTTCGAACGTCACTCGACCTAACATCCGCTCTTGAAGCGATATGAGCTGCCTCCAACATTTGTTGCGAATTGAAATTCCCGCCAACCAGTTTTCGAATGAAATCTGCCGAAAAGCGCGAAGACAAAACTACGTCTACAGTATTTAAAAATGGTATCATTCGAACAAAATGCTGGGCGGCGGGATTTTCTACCGTTGTTCCTATGACTACACCGGTGAAACATAACGGATTCCAATGGAAACACGCGTGGCGTTCTTAATTCAATTCCGTTCTTTGCAGCTGCACTCACCAACTGCGTTGTGTGTAACAAAGTCCTCCTTTCATTTGGTTTCCCATCGAGCATTTTATATTCATCGCCAGCGAGGGGAAAAAAAGAAATCGATAAATGTCCCTCCCATTCTGCGACTGCATTCCAGATATTGCAAACACCGGGCTTCAACTTCATTGTCATATACGGCGACGAACCGATAATTTTACCTTTTTTTTTTTTTCAATCAATACCGAAACGTGAAAAGAAAGCTTTCTTTGAGCATCGTTAAATCAGTCTTTCTTCTTTTTTTTTTTTCCTGCTCGCGTACATTCCATTTCGAGAAAAATCCTAACTGAATATTCTCCTCCTGCAGATTTTTCTTTATTCTCATTTGCGATGTGCCCTGCTTTGATTGTCGCGGAAGCGAAGGATAGACGAAGTGGCTGTTCTGTGAACCATGTCAAAAACACACAAAAAAGCTACGTTCTTTCTCCCTGTATACTATGTATATGTTGCTTTTATTCTGGTGTTCACGCTAGTGTGATTCATTTCAGAGGCGCGCATTCAAAGCACGCAAAGCACGTGATGTCTACGCATGTGTGGGACACACACCCCCGAGTCACACGGACGCGAAAAATGACATTATCTTCTAATGGCACTCGGGCAGTGCACGTAATATTCTGAAATATAATAATATCAAGTGGGCCTTCATGCGGTGCAGTTCTATAATGTATTTGACTAACGTGGTGAGTTAACCTGTTTGCCAATCGGTGCCCAATCCCAAAACAAGCAATATGGCGGCATCTCAAGATATTTTGCTGTTGTCGATGAAAATTTCTAAGAACTTGGGCCTTCTTTCGTTAAAAGGTACTTAAGAAAGTTGAAATTTATCAAATCACGTTGTGTTGTACAGTAGAAAATTGTTTTATGCAAACTAAAATTGTTGCCCTGCGCTAATAATGGCAACTAGACTAAGCATTTCATGGGCGAATGAGTTGTGGCGAACTCAGCAAGCAGAAAAGGGCATTAAGGTAAATGGCATTGAAACTGTCCGCGTGGCACCGCGACTCACTAAGCACTTGTGTCATTTTACGTGCCCGTGGGCCTCTTTACTTTCCGGTTACCTTAAAAAGACGTAAGGAGAAGGAAGTCTTTGATCTGTGACCACAAAGATTCAAGTAATAAATTTATTATGAAGATGTATTTAATAAACGCTCGGGAAGCTCGAAAGTGAATTATTCCAGCGACCGAGGTACGTCCCTGATAAATCTGTAGTTGAGTTTGTTCTGCAGACCCTATTGATGTCTTATATACCGTAATTGCAGGCGTATTATAGTCGCGGCTTATGCGCGATTTTTTTTTCTCACGGTGTGGCTTATCTGATAAGTGTTTTGCCCTGGTGCTTTCCTCATACCCAGGTTTTAACCAAAAGGGGCGACAGTGTCTCTGGAACAGCACCGCCCTGCCAATGCACGAACAGTGCGTAACAGGGGCACGTCCACATTCGAGTAGATTGACCTTCCTGGTGCCTTCCCCCAAGCAGCTTTAACAAAAGTGGTGACAGTGAATCAGTGATTCATGTCTCCTGGAAGGCCACTGACCCGTCGATCCATGAAAAAAAAAGCACGCAAGTGACAAGGGCACAATCCAATCATGGTAGAACACTAGAGCTGACCTCCTTTGTTGTACACCATGCCGATTCCGGAGTATGAACCACAGGGTTTACGGCCTTCTCTGTGGTCTCCTTTGTTGCACAAATCAGACGCCTCGTATTGCCCGCGGCTTATCTGCGGTGCGGCTAATACGCGTAAACTAATTGTCGAGGTCTTCTGACGTTCTTGGAGTTCCTCTTGGCCACCTGTTTGCTCCAGACGCTGTAGGGTCCTCCCCTGCATCTCAAGGACCATTGGCGCTTCTTTCGTGTGTTTCTTTCTTCCTTTTGTGTGACGTAGCGCTGCGCAGCCAGTGGAGGGGGAGTTCAAGTGTTTTACCTTGCGCATAACTTCATGCTCTTATTTCGCATCTCATGTTTCGCGTGTAATGGGGTAGTGTACTGTTCTCAAGCGGTGGATCACCCCAGGCCATAGTCATGATTTATTTGTTGTTGTTGTTGTTGTTGTTGTTATATAATTGTTTGCGCACACATTTTAGGTATCAATCAATCAAATGGAGTTTATTGTTGATCAAACAATATGCATACAGTGAATGTACAGATGGAGGTCCTATAGCTAAAAACTTGTTACAAGTAACAATTAGAGATGAACAACTCCTTTTATTTTTATAAATCCATCCATTTATGCAACGGAAATCTATACAACTGAAAATAACATAAATAAGTAAGTGGAATCCAATGGCGATCGATGTGCAACGACGCGCAGGGCTCCCTTGTGTACCTGGTCTGCACGAGAGCTTTGCATCGGAGTGCCCAGCCTCCAGTGACTAGCCTCTCCTTTTATTTTCATAACTGCATCTATTAATGCAAATTACACTGAGGGTCCGAAGTTGGGGAAGTCGGTACATGACAAGTTCACACCACCGCAGCCAGAAACACAGACAAAAGGCACACACAAAACAGGACGAACTGTTCGTCCTGTTTTGTGTGTGCCTTTTGTCTGTGTTTCTGGCTGCGGTGGTGTGAACTTGCAAATTACAAATGCACGCTTTGCATCTGAGTACCTACTGCGGACTGCGGAGTCACTAATGTCTTATTAACCTCCTTCCACTCTTAAAGTAGCACAGAAGTCATTTTTGACAACCAATTTTTTCTTTCTATAAAACTGTTAAGTAGGCCGGTAAGATGCACCGTGCGAAGTAATTCACACCGCAAAGTCATAATTATCGCAGAAATTGAATTTAAAGTACGCCGCAAAAAGCGACCGTGTGACGGTGGTGAAGAGCAGTACACAGTAAATCATTTTACACTTTTATTTGCTCAAACAAGGTGTATTCTTATAAAAACACCCTTTTCTATTCCACAAAGAGTGCAAAAAGTGCTTTACTAAAGGTGTAATATCGACATACACCACGTTTTATCCAATGTGGATCATTAAGGGTGTAAAGTGGGGTGTTGAAACAGGTGTTTTCCGTCGAATGCACCGTTTTTACACCTATTTGAATTGGGAGTATGGTGTTAAAAACTGTGTTTTATTTCGTGAGAGAAAAATTATGCTGGTTTCACAGCTCCGCTCAGCAAGTAATCACATTATAGACGATAACCTGCGTTAAAAACACAGTATTTGGCAGGGAGGGATGTTTGAAATTTAGCTTATATCTTTGACTCGTTGCATGCGTGAGTGTTAATTGCAAAAACACATTCCCGCCACCGCTATACAAACGTTTCCCGCCCCACCACATGTAACGAACGTGCCCCAACAAATTCTATCTCAGTATATGATCCATCCGACACGCCAATATAGGCTACTGAGGGTGCCCTAGGTCTCTTTATGCCTCTGCACTCACGTTGGTCCCACAGTGTTACCAAGCTAACGAGGCGTGCCTGCGACGCATTGCGCTCCGGTTTAGCTTCTACGATGGAACCACGGTTGGAAGTCTACCGTGTTCGCGGTGCTGCTTGCCATAGAAGCAAGAACGTCGAACTGCATGTCTCGGCCAGTGGTGTCGGTATGCTGCCGCGGAAGCTCCTATTACACTATTTGCGAGGGAATATTTGCTAGCAAATAATTCCATCATAAAAGGTGTTTTCAATAGAATACTCCCATTTTAAGGGTGTTTTTGTTTTTATGCACCCATTATAACAGTGTTTTACTAGGAATACACTTAACTAAAGGGTGTATTAGAAAACACCCATCATTTGAGTGTAAAGGCAACACCAAAAAGGTGTGCGCCATGGGACAAGCCATTTACACCAAAAAAGTGTAAAAAAGTTTACTGTGTACCAGCTTGTGATCTGCCTGGAACCTCGCGCTGACGCTATAAGGAGAACGCTCGCTGATTGGTCTAGAGACATGTTGTCTGCTACTCCTCTGTCGTCTGCTACTCGGCTGTTCGGGGTTCCGAAAAAGCCTTTCTCCTGGCTCGGTAATGATTCGGCCGCTCCTTCTATCCCCAATTCTCCGGGAGAACTGGCAAAACTGGTTTTCGGCGGCAAAGGGACAAGGTTTTGACCCCCACTGACCGGCGAACCACAACCAGTTCTCCTTATAACGGCGTCGGTGATTTGGCATCATGCCTTCTCCTCCTCGTAATACCCGGAGCGGCGAGTTAAGGGTGAAGGCGCGGAGCCACGTTTATGTGAGTTTTTTTTTGGGGGGGAAACAAATTGCACACATCAAAACCTTTCGCGCCATTCGGTAAAATGACACACACACTTTCATCAGACTTTCATCGCGTGGCATACGTTTACAGCTCCGCCTAGCGCTCGGTTCCAGACCGCTGTGAACCATTGTGGCGGTATGAGTATAATTCTCAAGTAGTCACTTCAGAATTCATGCAACATTTGCCCGGACCTTATATCAGCCTTCACCCTGCGGTGCATCCGTGCCTTATAAGTTATAACATAAGCACCACAAAAAAAAAAAAAAAACATACTATGTCGTTCTTGATTTCCGAGAATATATCTACGTATCCGCGGTTTTACCCGTTCCGGAACATTACCCATTTCTTCGGATCTTTTCTCTGTACTCTGGAAGGAAAACAGTCGCGCGTAAACTTGATCGACCTCTTTGCGAAACCGTTTTGATTATCTCCCGAGGAGGTCCTCCCGAAAATATCTGTCCCAACGCAAAGATAGAATGAAAAATATAGAAAGAAAAGCAGAAAGAAAGAATGAGATGATAAAAAAAGAAGAAACGAGGAGGATATGTTTATTAAGAAAAAGAAAAGAAAGGTCAGCCAGCTTGCTATTCCAAAGAAGAAACGGGTTGTCCATGTGTGTTGGTGGCAATACTTCGTACGCAAAGTCCCACCTCCCACATCCTATTGTTTTTATGCTACCGAGTCTTTAAAGGAGCTATGAACTGTATCATTCGAGCCCGCCGACTGTGTCGGCTCCAAACGGCGATTTCAACGTGTTGTCTGTGACACTTTTTGTATAGGTGAATTTAATAGGTGCGTATCTTCAGCACATAGCACGCTCCTAGCCAACCATCTTCCCGAATGACAACGTTCTCGCCCATGATTTGTTGATAACGAGAGGCGGAGCCTATTATGTCTCTATTATGCGCGGCTACAAAATGGGCTACGCCTCCCGTTTTCAACAAATCAGAGACGAAAACGTTGTCATTCGGGATGATGGTTGGCTAGGAGCGTGCCATGTAGGGAAGTTCTTCATGAAGAACTTCCCTTCATGAAGAAGAATTTTTCATGAAGAATTTTTTTGGCTATAGTCGTGACGACGACCACTTCTGTGTGGCCAACAACGGCGAGCCTATCCTGCCATCACCCCCCCCCCCCCCCCCTCTTCATGAAGAAAGTAAAGCAGAGCGTTATGCGTACCTCCGCGTTGGCATCTGATTGGGTGCTACAATTCTTCAGATGACGTAACGATGGATAGAGGTATCTGGACGGCGGTGCGTGCACTCGCCCGATTATGAACAGCATAAGTGTCACAAAAAAGGCGTACGCCTCCCGTTTTCAACAGATCAGGGCAGATAACGATATCGTTCGTGATGATGGTTGGCTAGGAGCGTGCTATGCGGTGAATCTCATTTTTAAGAGTGTATGGTGTCATTTGATTCGTCGCCCCATCTCATCATCGTATCTCGATGTGTGTGTGTGTGTGTGTGTGTGTGATTCGCCGTTGATCACTGACTACGGTATCGAAACTTCCACGCAAAATCCCTTACAAAAAAAATCTACATTCTATTACTGCTATGCGTGCACGTCTAAGTACCTGTAAAAAAAAAATAATAATGAAAAAGCTCTTGCTGCTGCGGAAAATGTTTTCGCGTTTGGAGGCAGATTTAAGGCTGAACCGCACGGCGCGGAAAACTGGCCGAACCGAAATCGGGACCGAAGTTTTTTTCTGTGCATCACCGCATGCTACCGAAATGCACCCCGAATTTCGGCCGAAGACTTCTGACCTGGGGGGACATCACCTTTCAACCATCCAGTTCAATGAGATAATCCCGCTGTATTCATCGGGGTAGAAGTCGCACACACAGCAACAGTCGACCCGATTGCTACATCATCGTTGCTATGGTTCTCCTTCCGGCTGAATAGCCATGGGCTGCTTCTACTTTTTCTGTTGGCGTCACTTCCCATTTCGGAGGAGAAATCTGGCCGAATTCGGCCTGAAATTCTGTTCTCCGAAAAAAAGTTGGGTCCCGAATTCGGCTCGGAAAGAATTCGGACGCTTTTCGGGCCATATGCGACTCACGCTTTAGCCACAGAAAAAGGGTCCCCTCCTATACTTAAATTCATCAAAGAGCTATCATCGCAGGTATATCACTTGAGCCGTCGAAGCTGCACTAATTGAGCACGTCTTCGGTACTCAACGTCGGACGCGTTACGCGTCATGTCAACGGCCGCGGGGAGAGGGGATACGCGAAAATTTTGCACTCGAACCAGTAAGTCGTAAGATGGCTTCGACAGTCTGGCACCCTTCGCTTACAAATCCGACGTTCTGGGAGTCTGGTTAAATCCGGTCCCGTTCGCGACGTCTGCCTTGAAATGATAACGACTTTAGCGTTCATTGGCCCAACCGTCTCGGCAAGTTCAATGCAACAAAGGGCGGCCTTCGCGGCACCTCTCCGCTGCGACGCAGGCAAAGCACGCTTTACAGGAGTAAATCTGTAACAGTCTTAGAAATATAACTTCGCCGCATAGCACGTTCCTAGCCAACCATAATCTCGAATGATACCGTTATCTGCCCTGATTTGTTGAAAACGAGAGGCGTACGCGTTTTTTTTTGTGACGATTATGAGCAGCATAAGTGTCACAAAAAAAAAAAAGGCTCCGCCCCACGTTTTCAACAAATCAGGGACGAGAACGTTGTCATTCGGAATGATGGTTGGCTAGGAGCGTGTTACGTGGTGAAACTCATGTTTAAGAGTGTACACTCTTAAAAATGAACTTCACCGCATAGCACGCTCGTAGCCAACCATCATCTCGAATGATATCGCTATCTGCCTTGATTTGTTGAAAACGGGAGGCGTACGCCTTTTTTGTGACACTTATGCTGTTCATAATTGTCACAAAAAAGGCGTACGCCTCCCGTTTTCAACAAATAAGGGAAGATAACGATATCATTCGAGTTGATGGTTGGCTACGAGAGTGCTATGCGGCGAAGTTCATTTCTAAGAGTGTAGGATGAAGGAAAAAGAAAAACTTGGGCGCGGACACTGCGGAGTTCGTTTACCGACCCTCATGTCGGAATCAAGTGGTTCTTTTTTTTGTCACCTGGAGAAGTCCTAACAGAGTGGAGCCATTAAGAGAAAACAAAGCCCTCCCCCCCCCCCCTATTTTTGATTACAGACAAAGCTGAGCCTAATTTTCCGGTGACACGGGGGCAGTTCATTTCCATGAAACAGAAGTGACCCAACATTTTTCGGGTATCCAGTTCCATGCAAGGACGTCAGCTCACAATACCCAATTTATTCAACTCCAACGATCGTATTTACTGAGAGACAATGCTATTCAGGGAGAATATTTATCTGCCGATTTTGTTTTCTTCTTTTCGTCAAACGCTTTCTACACTCTTAAAAATGAACTTCACCGCATAGCACGCTCTTACCCAACCGTTATCTCGAATGATAATAATAATAATAATAATAATTTATTTGGTCAAAAAGTTGACCGGGGACAGCGACAAAAAGTCACAATGTGACTTGACGAGGTCACTGTCCCCGTACAGCAGCATCGCATCGTTTTTTTTTTTTTTTTTTTTTTTTTTTTACAGAAAAGTGAGGTATTAGGACAGTGCACATTACAGAAAAACGTAAACAAAACAATACACTTATTCGATACACTTCTTAACGTATAAAATATTCCCTAACACATTTCCTTGTGGCCTTGATATCGCTATGTGCCAGGGTTTGTTCAAACCGGTAGGCGTACGCCTTTTCTGTGACACTTATGCTGTTCATAACTGTCACAAAAATGGCGTACGCCTACCGTTTTCCACAAATCAGGGCAGATAACGATATCATTCGAGATGATGGTTGGCTAGGAGCGTGCTATGCGGTCAAGTTCATTTCTAAGAGTGTACGGCACCGCACCTCATGACTGGCGACACTCTCTGATTCAATTGACGCCATCTTCTTCAATTTCCTTGACCTGCAGTGTGCCTTGTAAGACACATCGTCTACTCTCTCATGTCTCTGCTTTCCTCAAATCGTTCCCTGTCCCCCCTCCAACGTGGTTTCTGCCACCGAAACGTTCGCATCGTTGATTACGTTAAATGGGGCAAAGTGGCGCCATCTTTCTTGATTTCGCGCAAGCTTTCGATGCTTTCGAAATTATCTGTTTGCCGCCCGCTTTCTCATTTGCATTACAAGCTTTCTTTTAGCTCGCCATCGGTCATATGGTACGTCTGGGTTACGACAGTGTGCACTTTTATGAATGCCGCGCTTCATAATCTTTCTTCGCGAATACGACTCTGACGTCCCATATCGTCATTTATACATTCTTGGTCGGAGTCTTATCTTGGTGTTCTCGGCCGCGTAAAGCACCTCACGTCTACCTCCTATCGTTTTAAGCACACAGCGTTGTCCACGGATATAGGGAGTTTTACAATACAGTTAGGTTCAACGTTGAACCCGCAAGCACCTTCCGGCACCATCAAGCGATACCCACAGTATTCACGAAATGCATTTCATTTGAAAAACAAAACAAAAAAACAAAAAAAAAAAACATCGGAACATCTCGTGCCGCACGAGGGCGAGGCTCCACTTTGGGGGCGTGCTTCAGCCTCTATAGTGACCATTCTAAACTCTCTAATGGTTGTTAGCACCACCCTGTACGCAAGGATCGTCTGCTTTCAAGACCTCTACCTTTTTTAACGGCGCTGTCTTATGCCAAGGTTCAGGTGCCGGTCGTAGAGCGACGAAGAGACTGCGATAATGACTTCCCCGCAATAAAAAGCCGTGCAACGCAAATTGAGGAAAACGTCCGGTCGACTTCCGGTTGGGCATGGCTTCAGCTATATGTTCGAACGTTTAATTCTCTTGCACGCTTAAGAAAAAAATGCGCGTGAATCAATACACAAAACCGCGACTCAAGGAATGGGCGCCGCCATTAGTGCTGCCACCCCGTGGTAGTCCCAAGTACTGTGCACGTGTGAACCACGACCTACTAGTTACAACGACCATGGCTGCGTTCCAATACCTCGCGCCCGCGAAGCCGCCTGACTAGGCAGCTGAGTAGACCCCTTTTGCTTGTCACTATTGGAACAGGCTTGCCTAGCCGAGGCGCCTGTGGCGCCATCTCGTTGCTCACGCAAGAAATACGTACGGCGCAAGCGCAGCAGGACTCTAATGCGCTAAGTTTGTAGGACATCGTGCATAAACTGTCACCTTCACAGCTATAAACATGTGTTGCAACTCTCAACGCAGTTTTAAAAAACATACCACTATGTGCAACTTTACTTTTAAAGCCAGCAGAAACAGCGGGCACGCTGGTACCGTCAACGCGCGTCTCCATCCCGGCTGTCAGATGGTCAGGCGTATAACTAGACTGCATCGATGCGCACTAGGCGGTAGCCGACTAAATAGCGGACTTGGCGAGATTTGGAACGAGACTTAACATGGCGGCACTTCCGGTTAGACCACTAGGCAGTCGACTAACCGGGGTATTGGAACGCAGCCCATGTCGTAGGCACCCCTTCCGAGCGCCGCATTTTTGGAAGGTAGCGGTGGCGCAACTCATCGTCCCCGTTATTGCTTCCTCAACTTCTACAATACTTTGTATTTCAGCTTACCTTAGTATTTCTGTACAAGCGGTGGATATTACACGGAAGTTGTTTCATTCTGAGGTTGATCACCATCATCATTCTACGCGATCTCATAGGAGCTATTGCTGTCGTCTGCTACGGCAGTCGTACATACAGGGTGTCCCAGAAAACGTGTCATTGAATTATAATAAAAAAAAACTACACCACTTAGATTCATGCGGTCAACGGCATTTGTTCTTACTAGGTTTTTGCCACCTTCTGATGTGAATGTCGTGTAACGTAAGTTTAATTATGTAAATTTTTGCGAGCTTAAGTCGGAAATTTGCCTAGTAAAGGTCACTTTTTTACCCCACCAATGTGAAGAGCGTGTCTAATTTAGTTAAATTAATGATAATTGACAGGGATATTCAGGAGCTATCCCATCGGAAAAAATAGCCGAACATCATGCTCTACGGAGGTCGCACAGAATAGCGCACGATTAATTTTTCAGCGCAATCTTTGTCAGTCCGACGAAAGGAGGTTGGAAACCCAGCCCTCCCCAACATCGCAGAAACAGATAAAACAGGCACGGCTTATCACGTTCAACTTTCGGTGTGATAATGCTTTCCCTCTCCCAATTTTAGGAACAGTTACTTTTTCTACTGTCACTCTGTGGGCTGGCTTCGGAACCTCCTTTCGTCGCACTGAGAGCGATTGCGCTCAAAAAGTCATCGCGCGCTATGGTCCGGTGCTCCGAAAAGCATGATATTCGGCTATTTTTTCCGATGGGATAGCTCTTGAATATCACTGTGAATTATCATGGATTTGAGTGAATTCGGCACGCTCTTCATACTGGTGGGGTAAAAAAGTGACCTTTACTTGGCAAATTTCCGAGTTCAGTTCGCAAATATTTACATAATTAAACTTGGAGTACATGACATTCACATTAGGAGGTGGCAAAAACCTAATAAGAACAAATGCTGTTGACCGCATGATTCTAGGTGGCGTAGTTTTTTTATTATAATTCAATGACACGTTTTCTGGGACACCCTGTATACGCTTCTGCGCGTTCAGAACTCAAATTTTCATCGTCCAATCGTGGCGTGCCGATGAGTAGCGCCCCTAGCGGATCGTGCGGACGGACTCCTCATAGGGGTTGCTGATTATGACGTGGTCGTTATAATCTAGTAGGTCGTGGTGTGAACTGCCGTTTGCCGGGTTCCTTCATTTTCCCCGAGTGCGTTTTCGTTCATATTCGTGTCCGTTCGTGTTCATTTTGTGCCGGTTCATTTTCTCCCACTCGGGAACCGGTGTAGAACAGATATCGCGTCGGCCAGCACTCCTCACCTGAGCAACTGTGCAAATCGGAACACGCAGAAGCAAGCAATCTTCTTTTTCCTTCATCTTTCGAACGCTGATACGCTATACCGCTCAGATTTTTACCGGATGACTAGTTATATGGACTGTTACACTATCGCCAGTCATACTCATATTAAAGACGGCGGCCACCAGTATTCATCCCAATAGGAACTGCGATTTTGGCAGTCCACCCCCGTTGTGTCGTAGCTGGGAACGAGGCTAAGGAGCACACGGAGTCTAGTGGTTTGAGAGTAACGCGGCAATGTACTATAATGCAGGATAAAACCGGCTAATAGACTAAACGACGGTAATTGATCAACTAAACAAGCCAACTGTACAAGATGGCACCATGACACCATCGATATTTGCCTCATATGAGGAAATTTCTGTGCAGTTTCAATTCAGTCATGGGAGGGAAATCGCGTATGACGACACTACGTGCTCCAATCTGATAGCATGACGTCGACAGTCTCGAACGTCCGAAGCATCGCGGTGCAGTTTTTTTGTTTTTGGTCAAAGTACCAGAGGATCGCCCAAATTTATTTTTCAGTTCAGAATGTATTTTACGGACTCATCGGGAAACGTGTGCATCCAGACCGATACAGTAATGTTCGGCACCGCTTCACAATCAACTTGGCCAAGTTTCTCTTCCGAAAACAGCTTACATATTAAATAAACGACTTTTAAAGATTCGAGCTCCCTCTTATACTCTGCAGCTAAGCAAGCCCCAGCAATAGTAACATCATGATGACGTAAGCCAGGTACACGAATGGGAGCGCAGCGCAGGCGATTCTCTCCGAACTCTCCTGCTTCGCGTTCGCACCGCAATATACTAATGGCGAATTCGGTTGGTCATTTCCTGGCAACATTTTTTTGACAGATCCCGCCTGTTCTCGCCAGCTTCACCAGATCTCGCATGTTCGCGTGGCGCCCTCCGAGCGCCAGGAATTTGCCAGCTAGCACTTTTTTCGCCCGGCCTCGAAGCGGCCGGGCGGCGGATTGCCCAACTATATCCGGTGTCGTCACATCCGCATCGTGAGGGTGGCGAGGGCCCTCATTGGTCCGCACGTCGAAGTTCACGTGGGTTAGCCACTGATCTCTATGTATAAAGGCTGGATCGCGCATGGGAGAGGGGCTCGTGGGGGAGAGGGGCTCGTGGGGGAGAGGCGTGCATTCGGGCCGCCATGTTGGAGGGCCCACTGGCGCCGGCTGCTCCCATAGGAAACAATAGGAAACGATTTGATTTGGAGTATTTATTGCGGTTTAAACTGGCATGACATGCCCTTTAGTTTAAAGGAAATTTTAAAAAATACGGGCAGCACCGCTTGAACTAAATGCAGACGACAGGATGCGATGGGCCCACCAATATGGCGGCCGGTGACCACGCTGTGGAGCACCCTATGCGCGATCTCAAAGCACGGCGCCCGTTTCAGGAATTTTGAGAAAAGGGGCGGATTCATATATATGGTCGCCTCCAATTCTGCTGTCTCGCATTTTTCGCGAAAACGTCCAATTAAAAGGTAAATTAACGATGTTTAGGTAATTAGTCGTCCGGTAGATACACGCTCTTTCCCACAGGATATCCGCCTGGCCTTGTAACACGCCCGCAAAAAATGGCATCAGTGCTGCACTCGCAGCTGTTTAAAAGAAATCTGTAACGGATAAAAAAAAAACCCTATATATATGCAGGCGACCGTGGAAGTGTTGGTCGATATGGGCAAGAGCCTTACAGCGGGAAACAACTGCCGGAGCGTGCTTTTTTCTATTGGATTCCACGTATGGTGGGGAAGGTGATGAGGAAGGTGGCGGGGAAACTGTAGCCCCGGGGAGGACGCTCGGTTTGAGCCTCCTTTTCAGGCAGGCATAAGAGGCTAGTTCTCACAAGCAAAGAAGTTTAGGACCTCTGACTCGATTGAAAAAAGAAGAAAAAAAATATAGAAAGAACGCTATGTGTATATTCGATAGAATTTGGTCGATGATGAATAAAATAACCCAGTTTCACCTTCGGGGGCAAAGCCGTTGGCGAGGGAGAGGGGGGGCGGAATTATGGGGGACGTTTTGTGACCAGTTGTCGTTGTGGCGATTTCTCAGACTTCCCCGTAGCCAACGACGCGTCGCAGAATACCACAACTTCTATACTGTGTAACGTACACTTGGTATGTAACTACTTGGCTACTTGGTTTTGCAGAGCAGCAGTTAGTATTGCAAAAATTGTGAAACTAGCGACAGATCGCGAAAGTGGCTGTTTTTCGAGCGTTTCTCCAATACTTGACCTGTTCATCGCACAAACGTGAAAGACCCATCGGTGTCTTCGCTGTTCAAAGCTCTTTACAGTGGTGTCAATTTCCTTTCTGTTCTACGTACGGAAATACGTCCGAGTCTCGTCTGGTTCTTCGTTTTCCGTTCCCCTGTCCGCATCCTTGTGCTTACTTTTCAAACTCAAGCCGGAGATGTTTGCTTCATCGGATACACGATGTTTTCGGAAAGACCTGTCGCGAAGTTAGGGTGCTTCTGACGCTTGTACAGATCCCGACAAAAGTTTACGGAACACCAGAGCGACGTATTTCTTTATCTCAGCGCCACCCTAGCGGCGAACGGGAGTGGACACACTTACTGAGAGGTGCGTCGCGTACCCGATCACCTGTTTGTAAGTCTGTCTGCTCCTGATGCAGCAACCGTGTCGCTCAGATGACTATATACACCACTCCAGTGTTCCGTAAACTTTTGTCGGGACCTGTACCACTAAAATTATTGCAACAAGGTTAGAATCCGGACAGGTTAGTGATACATCCTAAAATAGTTAAAACCCCTGTGCCCTGGAAGACAATAAAGGACAATCACGGACATGGACGCGGACACAAGCACAAACACAACATGTGTTGTCTCGTGTTGTCCCGCACGCGGTAAGCACACATGTGCTGCGCCAGCATGTGCCGAGTCTCAAGGGCACAGATTAGGCGCCCTTTTAACCATACACTCAAGCACTTTGCCAACACAGGATGTAAGAGTGATGGGGCGGTAGTTTGGATTGGATTGGATTGGAAAAGAAAGAAAAATATGGAGAGGTTAGTCCCGACCCAGTCAGAACTGGCTACTCCAAAACGGGCGGTAGTTTGTTAGGTCTGAGAGTATAGGGTTCGTCGTTTTCGGGTTAAACCCGATTTTTCACGATAGTTCCCCCTCCGAACAAGTTTTCAAGAATTCGGGTAAAACCCGATATCTATCCGAAATCCTTGCGGTCCTTCAACTTGTCGTTCTATAGATAAACCGTCGGAAAAGTGAATCATAATGTCAGCAATGTGACAACCTATTTGTTCTCCTTTTATGATCCCCTCCTGCAGCAGTCAAACACGAGCTTTTGTGGAGCTCCGGCAAGTGTATGAATACCGTGGTCATTCACTGCCTCAGTTCCGAGCGGAAATATAAAGATTCTTGTTTCTCGTCCCAGTGTCACAGCCGTGACTTGTTTCATATGCCTTTCGTTTCACCCGAAAAATTCCTCGATGACATATCAAACGGAGATCGTAGCGCCGTATTTCTCCCCGAATTCTCGTGCGGAAATGGCACCCGATTTTTCCCTCCCGAATTTGAAAAATCATAAAACCCGAAAACGAAAAGCACTACACTCTTAGAAATAAACTTCGCCGCATAGCACGCTCCTAGCAAACTATCAACTCGAATGATCCCGTTATCTACTCTGATTTGTTGAAAACGGAAGGCGTACCCCTTTTTTGTGACAATTATGAACAGCATAAGCGTCACAAAAAAAAGCGTCACAAAAAAAGCGTACGCCCCCCCCCTTTTTCAACAAACGATATCGTTCGTGATGATGGTTGGCTAGGAGCGTGCCATGCGGTGAAGGTCATTTTTAAGAGTGTATAGGTCTGAGTTGGGCTACACTCTTAAAAATGAACTTCACCGCATAGCACGCCCCTAGCCAACCAAAGTCTCGAATGATACCGTTATCTGCCCTGATTTGTTGAAAACGGAAGGCGTACCCCTTTTTTGTGACAATTATGAACAGCATAAGCGTCACAAAAAAAAGCGTCACAAAAAAAGCGTACGCCCCCCCCCCCCCCCCCTTTTTCAACAAACGATATCGTTCGTGATGATGGTTGGCTAGGAGCGTGCCATGCGGTGAAGGTCATTTTTAAGAGTGTATAGGTCTGAGTTGGGCTACACTCTTAAAAATGAACTTCACCGCATAGCACGCCCCTAGCCAACCAAAGTCTCGAATGATACCGTTATCTGCCCTGATTTGTTGAAAACTGAAGGCGTACCCCTTTTTTGTGACAATTATGAACAGCATAAGCGTCACAAAAAAAGCGTACGCCCCCCCCCCCCTTTTTCAACAAACGATATCGTTCGTGATGATGGTTGGCTAGGAGCGTGCCATGCGGTGAAGGTCATTTTTAAGAGTGTATAGGTCTGAGTTGGGCTACACTCTTAAAAATGAACTTCACCGCATAGCACGCCCCTAGCCAACCAAAGTCTCGAATGATACCGTTATCTGCCCTGATTTGTTGAAAACGGGAGGCGTACGCCTTTTTTGTGACACTTATGCTGTTCATAATTGTCACAGAAAAGGCGTGCGCCTCCCGTTTTCAAGGAATCGGGGCAGATAACGGTATCATTCGAGATTATGGTTGGCTGGGAGCGTGCTATACGGTGAAGTTCATTTTTAAGAGTGTATGTTAGGCGAGCTTCCACTCGGGCGGTATGTCGTCGGGAGTCCAAATCAAGTTGTAGAGGTCAAGTAATTTGAGATAAGCGCAGGCTTATCTCGTGCGATGTGCCACGTTTGCATTTTGTGAGCGCGTCACGGAGCTCGCTGAGGGTGAATAGGTCGTCTTCAGGTTCTGTTGAAGTGGTGCTGGAGTGGTCTGTGATTGTTGGAGTGGTAGTGGCAGGTGCTGCTGTGGTTGAGTCAGTGAACGACACAGCAAAGGCAGACGGGCTACAGTTAGAGGCAAGTGCCAGTGCAGCTAGTGGTCGTTTGGACGAGGGTGTGTCACCTACACTCTTAAAAATGAACTTCACCACATAGCACGCTCCTAGCCAACCATCATCTCGAATGATATCGTTACCTGCCCTGATTTGTTGAAAACGGGAGGCGTACGCCTTTTCTGTGACAATTATGAACAGCATAAGTGTCACAAAAATGGCGTACGCCTCCCGTTTTCAACAAATCAGGGCAGATAAAGATATCATTCGAGATGATGGTTGGCTAGGAACATGCGATGCGGTGAAGTTCATTTCTAAGAGTGTAGAGATTTGATTATTCGCAGACGAAAACGGGAGGCGAGTGGTGCGTGAGCGATGCGGCAGAGTTCAGCTAGAGTCACTAAATAGGGGGTAGAGTAGCGACACTGAGCCACGCCGGCGAGCTAGACCGCCATCTTGAGTCCGGCGTGGCTGCGTCGCCTAGCAACGGGACGCCAATCTCCTCCTTCTCCGCCGGTGAACAGCGTGCGACAGAGGAAACCGGTTTTGGATGGAGGGGACTTAACATGACGACGCGTTCTTGGAAGGAGAAACCACGTGACACGATCGGGCCCAATCGCGGACACCGAACGGCGGCTCCGGCGCGGAAAACGAATGCGATATACTCTGTACCCCTATTTAGGGACTCTAAGTTCAGCTACTGTGCTCGTTAGAGTCGCGTAGAGTACCTCCGGAAAGCAACATTTATAGGTATCCAGTCGAAGCTGGGGTTTCAGATTCGGTGCGGACGACATATAGTGCTCGTCTTCTAGCTGCTCGTAACGAGAGGTCGGGATGAGGTTGAGTGGGAGATAGGGTTATGGACTTGGTAGAACCCTGAGCTCCTTTCGGGATAGCAGCGAGGATGATTTCGTCCCAGTTGGCGATGGTATAAGTTAGTTGGAGGAGTGGGCGAGGATCTGGTGGGCGGGGATATGAGTACGGGGAAGTGGTTTGATGTTCAGGGGTAGAGAGGAGATGAATCCCAGGGGATACAAGGGTGCCATCAACTGCACTGCTATACGAACGATGGAAGTCTGAAGAAAGTGGAGGTTCCGTCATTGAGCAGGATGTGATCTGTGGTGCCCAACAAGTGCACGAAGCTGTTTCCATTGTGGCAGTCACCATCATTGCCCCAATGACTGTGTTTAGCATTCAAGTCTCCTGCAATGACTGCGCCAGGGCGGGACTGAATTTGGACTGTCGCATCCGTCCCGGTCGATACTGAAATTATAGCTGCGTTTTACTCCTCGTTCATCACCGAGAACAATACCGAAAATCCGAATTACTTCGTGCACAGCACGCGAAAAAGTGTAGTAGTTTCTGCACAATTTGATGTAATACATGGCAAGAGCAGACACCGAATGTTGAGAGTATGGTGGAAGTCCCTCTCTAAAATCGGAGAAAACGTCACTCGGACAAGGCCAATGAGCGAGCGCCCTTTGGCGCGGAGAAGACCAATCAGGGAGCGGCCGGATGGCCTTTGGCGACAGTACCCCTAGTAGACAAAACGTATCTTATTTAGCTTGCCGACAAGATGGCGAATATGCGGGCCACCTGGTGGAGGAACTCCATACCCCATAAGCCCACTCCATAAGCCCATAATGTAAGAACCTGAGTCTGCCCAGACTCAGGTTCTTACAGTTATGGGCTTATTTAGCCTATTTAGTGACTTATTTGGTGAGTATTTAGTGACGATTTAGTATAGCTTATTTATCGCCACTTCGACCAAACACGCGAGCACTCGAAGATTCCATTTTTGAGAAAATGTTATTATCAAAGCCAAATATCATCTATGGTGTCATACAACAGGCACCGTAAATTGTGAAATAAATGTGGTGCCCACCAGGCTTTTCCAAAAGGTTATGTATTCCTTGTATCACCATACTGTACGTATTATAATACAGTATTAGTTTTATGTAATAATACACTCTTTCAGAGGTATTATTGTATTAGTAATACGTGTTTTTGTGCGGCATATTATGTATAAGCATTATAACACACACAAAAAAAAATAGCATCGCTGCCCACCCCTGGTCAGCGTGGTAGCACCCCGATTCGTCCAAATGTTTATTTCGTCCAAGTATTCACAACGTCCAAGTACACAGCACGTCCGAAAAAAATTGGACATAGTGGGCATTGGACGAACTGAACCAAAGGGGGGGCGGGGAACTTGACCAACCCGTCCAAATAACCGTACCGTCCAAATGCTTGTTTCGTCCGAAAAGGGAGGGGGATCTCCGAATGCGAGTGAACCGGTTAGCGTACCTCCGTATCAAAATGCCTTCCTTCAGGCATGCACCAACCTCTAGATCGGGAGGGAAATCCATCCTCCAGCTTGGCAACACTGAGTAGCCTCCGCTCGTGACGTGATCTATACTCGTGACGAAGGTATGGTGAGCTCACCATAATGAAGGTTGAAATGGTACGAATATAGGGTTGCCACCTGTCCGTATTTCACCTGAACAGTTCGGAAATTCAAGGCTTGCGTTCGGTGTCCCTCTGAGGGTGTAATGCGGACATAAAATGTTCGGAAATTGACGTTGTCGAAGTAAAAACCTTACGACTTCAGTTTTTCGTTTGCGTCATCGTTGCCAAACATTGAACGGTATAGTTAAAATGAGCAATCGTTCAAGCCTCAAGAATTTGATACGGTCCCTCATAATCCACTTCATCCAATCCAAGACGGCAGAAGATGGGGAGGGGCGTGGCAGGGGGGTGTGGGCTCCAATAGAACCCATAGTTTGACACAGTTCACATAGCACTGGGGACAACACAAATGAAATTGACTGGACGTATTAAAATGCGACGTTATGCATTCCAGCTGGCAATCGGGGGTCTTCCTGCTTGTCTCTCCTTTCGACGTGTCCTGGCTACCATATGAACTTCTATTGGTTTTCCGCCCGACTCCCCGTTATTTCCAGTTTGAAATATAACTAAAACAACTTTTGGTTTAAAAAAGGCAGTTCATACATCGTATTGATTCAAAGCTCGATGTATACATATACAACGTCTAATGCGTTAATTATTGCGCTTGCTCACTCTACCCTCACTGTAACCAAGTCTTGTTGCAACCAAGTACCTCCAACAACCTGTAACCTGTAACCAAGTCCAAGGTTGCAAAACGAACACGCTCTCTAATTCCTAATAACGAGTGGGTTTCATGAGTGCATACTATGCGTTATGAGCATCTGCCAATATATAGGTGCGAAATGGACAGCACGACAACGCCCCACCCCCTCCCCGTTGTTCGGTATTTGCCGACGGGAAAGGTGGCAACCCTAGGTATGAAGCAGTATCAGCGGCTAGCTCACCATCCGTGATCACCATAACCGCGACCGCGTAGCAGTCCTCATACGGGGTACAGGGAGTTAATACGTTATTGCAACGAAACATATGTAAAAATAACCGCATGTGAAATACTCATACATATTGTTTATGTCACCCTCCCTGTCCCTTGGTTCTCATTACATCACTGATAAAAATAAAAGCGATAGATAGCATATCGACAAAAACTTCACCAAGTTTCGGTTCCTGTATTGATGATTTTCGCGATGGGTCGTATTCATCATTTCAAGTTATGTAGAATACAATGCGTTTTTACAGAAGTCTATACTCACATTGGATGACATTTATTTTGATGCCCACTATATTATGTACCTACTGAGGCATTATATTTCTCGAACTTTTCTTTTTTTTAATGAAACAGCGCCAGAGCGGCAGCAGCGGATTGGTCGTGAACCTACCTTGTTGCATGCCGGCAGCGGAGAGCAGAACTTCATTGTGGAGGTTCGTTTTGAAGTTTTAAGGGGACCGTATACGTAAGTAACTGCACAATAGGTGGAATATTACCTTCAGTAAGCGCAGATGTACAGTGTTTATTTCAGTTGATTTCTCATAGTAAACGCAAAACAAAGTCAGTGAACGTTCAGTTCCGTGTGCACTGACATGACTTTTGTGTCCGCGTGGTTTTGCTGTTTTGCCACGTGCTAATGTTGATTATGTATTGCTTTCATCAGTTGATCATCCGATCCGTCCTGCAACAACTTCTGCAACGTCATGGTGACCTTCACGTGCAGTTCTTGTGGCGAATCAGTGAAAAAGAATCAAGTAGAGAAGCATTACCTTTCACGGTGCCGCAGTTGTAACATGTTAACATGTATCGACTGCAACAAAGATTTCTGGTAAGCGCGATCGTTAACCTTCGTTGTGTTGACACGCCGTAATGATTGATAAATTTCAGGGGGGATGATTACAAACTGCATACAAAGTGCGTAACGGAGCAACAGCGCTACGGTGGAAAGGATTTCAAGGCACCGACAGCGAAAGGGGAAGCCAAACAGCAGGAATGGATGGACGTAAGTAGTTTTTGTTGGATGTCGTCGTACGATTTCTTTCGCAACAATTGTTGGCATTTACTTGTCTGATCGTTTATTTACGATTGTAAACAGAGGGGCGTTAAATGAAGGAAGGATTACACACAAAACAGTTTCCACACCAAGGTCGTTAGCATGCGCATGCTTGAACACGATAGAAAGAGCATTCCAATGAATCACACACCATGGAAGCAATGAATACTCCAGAAGCATAGCACATTGGGCACGTTGGTTAAGTTTCCACGATATCGTGAATGAATACTGCTGAGGTATGCTGCACGAATGTGGAGATAATGGCAGGACACGAAGAAAAATCTGGAGGCACTTCCAACGCAAATGAACATCCCGTAGGCAGAGTAGCACTTCGAAACCCGCTTATTTACGAATTTCCTTGCTTCATGAATGGTGCCCGCTGAAACAATACACCTCCTTTCAGTTTATGAACCCTTTTTTTTTTTTCTTGGCAGCTGTTTCCTGCCTCGTTAGTACGACGATTTGCTCATCCGACAGTGACCGAGATTTGTATCACGAGTAGGGTCAAACGCGTGTATTACCCTCTCATTATTATGGCCACGGCACTTGACCCTCGGACTGGCCCAAGGAGAATCTACCCCGTACTTCAGGCAAGAGGGACGCATGTGGGCTGGCGTGGTTTGGAATGACTCCTGGTCTTCTTGACCTCGGGAGTAGGCGTGGCACTTTTCGAACTGCTGAAGAGCCAGGCGACGCAGTGGCGCTAAGGCACGCAGTGCTTTCCGAGAGCGAGATCTGATAACGCTGTGGATGGAGTGCCCGATAGTGAACCGCATAGGACGCCAGGGAGGTGGACAAAGCACTATCCATGTATTCGCACCAGCGACATTTCCCCAGAAACGGAAGATGCGAAAAACGCCGTAGCTTTCTGCTGTCACGTGAGCCCGTGCGCTCAGCATCGTGTCTTCACGTATACTGCTAACCGTGGGGAACATCCTGCGCTACAGCTGCAAGATATTCCATAGCAGACGACAGGAGAAGACAGTGACGGCGGTGTCTGCTAAGTGTCGTCTGCTAAATGCGCAATACCCAGTAGTAGAGCACCGCACGGGCCCGGGCTTACCCGAAAGCATCGATACTTGCCGCAATCATATTAAGCTTTTATTTTGTACCAAATGTTTATGCGTTATACAGTGCACTAAATAGTTCTTTAATGGACTGTACTGAATTGTCTAAATATGTCATAGGATGGAATTAAAGAGCACCCTTTGCACTAGGTTAACGTAATTCTATCTCCCAAAATCGAAATGACGGCGCTCCAATGCAACAAAGAATTCAGAAGCACTCTTACCTTGTTTGCATTCCTTTTGAACACCTCGTCTCACCATGCGGTCGGGGAGGGAGCCTCAGACATGGCGCAATTCCAAAGGTTTTCATGCGCGCTACAAGAGGGCGCTGCATTGCGCACATATACTAGTCTATTATTGGCTGAAGGAGACAACACTGTGATTCACTGTGATGTCCACGTATCAAAGGAGGAAATGTGGGCATCAAACGGACCTAATTTGGTCTTGTTGATGCCCACATCTGGCTCTGCGATAGTCTGTTATCTTCCTAGTAAAGATGAAAGATGAAAGTCACTGAAAAGGCTAGCCAGCTGTAGGGAAACGAACCCACATCTTCTGGATTGCCGGTCCAGGGCTCTACCAATTGAGCTAAGCTAACACGCCTCTCCAGCGACTTTCGGGGTGCGTCATCTGAAGGGACGACAAACCAGCCACTCACTCTCACTCACCCTCCTTTCACTCTTACATTTTTGCTCACTCATACACACATTCATATGACGGAAATCGACGCAAGCGGCACCTGATGAACAAGAGATAAACTGATGTTCTGAGGCTGGAACAACATAGAAGGGACAGGCTTTGTTTGTATCTGTCCCTTCTATGTTGTTCCAGCCTCAGAACATCAGTTTATCTCTTGTTCCTAGTAAAGATTTAGAGGTTTTCTAGAACTCTCAGTAGTTAAGGGCATTTAGAGTGTTTTTTATCGCGTTCTTTTAAGGACAGAGGTAACCCCGTTATAGCGCGTACCATTTGGTTCACCATCGTCATATTGCAGTTGTTATTAAGTAAATGAATTAAGCCAATAATGGGCTGCAAATATGACCACCTTTAGCAACCGCCACCAAAATCTCTCTCTTTGTCTCAGTGGCGGGTGAAATCAGAACAGGTTCGCAGGCTTTTGGCACAACCGTCTAGAACACTTGTACGTTATGAACATTGGGAATGTGCAATAACTTTTACCCTTGAACATAGAAGTAAAATGCAAGCGAGCTGGTGTTCGTTTTTGTCTTTTGTCCTTCCCCCCAAGCTCAGTGACATGTTGCCAACGTCAACTTTTTGCCCCTTTGTGCATTACAGCTGATAGCCAACGTGATAGCGACAGAAAATGTTCCACCGCGTGTGAGAAGCATGTTCAAGGCAATGGAGGCATATGAGAACGTTCCCAGAAAGATGAAGCCATTCAAGGTATATATTTATGTTTTGCGTTTACACCGCTCTTTTAATGCAACATTCCGCAAGGTTCGTTTTCCTCGACCGTGGGCTTGCTGCTGGGCTGCTGTCGGACAAGTGGTCCGGCAGGTTCCATCGATGCTAGGTAGCACGCTACAGACAGCTCTGCTCAGTGTGGCCTTAAACAAGTGATTCTGTAGCTCATACCTCATCAAGGCCCACAAAGCATTGTGTCGCGCAGGCAGTGCTCAACATCATTATAACTCAATTAAGCAATACTAGCAGCGGCATGGCTAAGTGAGTGCAGCATTTGCTCATTCCTGGTAGGTCCTCAGTAGAGTGCTGAAGACTGGAAAGTCAAGGGGCTTGCCTAAAGCAACTATTAACCCTCCCTGTCTCTTGCTCCTTCCTGCTTGTCTATGTTCACACGCCACTGATAACCACGTAGGATGCTAACAGTGAATTTCTTGAGAGAAAAAACATGCTGCAATAAAATCTTGTTTCTGCGACCTTTCACAGGAAACGATTCTGAAGGCAAATTCCGTAGCAATTTGTAGAGAGCTCTTTGTCAGATCTTACAAGATCCCCCGTGTCGACGACCTTACACGTCCGTCCGTTTCTCCGTACAGAACTTTCTCGCGTCAAGCCTACGGATCCACGACCAGAGGCTCGCCGAAGAAGCGTGGCAGATCATACAGCAGGCACAGGCTCAGAAGTCCCAAAATGAGCAGCCCCCTAAGCGACGAGCAGAAGCGGAGCCTCCCCAGAGTCCGAAACGTCTGTGCGAGAACGGCACTTCGGTGGAAGACCATTCCGAGAACCAGCCCCGATTCAAGTGGAAAAAGGCAGTGAAGGCTACTCTCCGCTCTGCCAAAGGGCAGCAGCTTTCTTGGAAGAAGTTGCAGAAGAAGGTACTGCTTTCTGTTAACTAAAGTGAAAATGAGTGCGAACAAACTTAGATAAGGGATGCAGGAGACAGACACTTATAAACATTGAAACATCAACCCTCCCTCTGAAGCCCTCTCCCAAACCCTCGCAACCAAGCCAGCAGGCGACACCCTCACCTAGAGACCGGTCCCCAGCCTGTCTCTCTGCCATAACTCAGCAAAACTCACTCATGAGCATGAATGAACAAACGAAGAGATGAGCAAAATTCACTCGTGAGCATGAGCGAGCAAATGAAGAGCTGAGCATGTGTGAGCTGCGGTCACGAGTGCCAACCTCTGCTCTCTGCACACTTCTCTCTCGATCCTGGTCTTTGTTTGTTTGTTTGTTTGCACTCATTTTTGCCCACGATATCTTGCAAACATGCTGAAAAGTTCGCTTTACCCTGTTAACTAGGACAATGTTACGACAGTAAGTTGCATACTCCTTACAGTACTCCAGTACATTACAAATTACCAGAAAAATAATTCATTACTATAATTTCATTGCAGTAATGACATTACTACCCAGGTATGGCAGATACAATAGAACCTCTTTGTAGTGAAGGTCGTCGGCCCACTAACAAAGCTTTACTATGTCAGTATCTTCACTACATCAGTAGTCCATTGCTGGGGTTTCAACAGATTAAGACCGCAGATTTACTTCGCTATAACCCTATCTTCACTATATTCAGGTTCACTATATAGAGGTTCTACATAAATCAATGTTTACGACGCTTTTTTTTTTTTTTTTTTTTCGCAGGTTTGAAAATGGTTTTGCAGCCCTTTTAATCTTCTACCTGAAGCCGAGCCATTTATGAAATTTATTTGTCCTATGTCCATCCGCAGGTTTTTGCACAGTACCATGCAAGCTCCGTCACCCCTCCCATGACGGATGAAGAAATGCGAGCCAAGTTTCAAAAGGTCGTCACCGGTCACAAACAGATAGAACAAGATGGAGATGTGGTTAGGTTAGTCCCTGTAGCTGAATAAATAAAGACTTCAATGAACTTCAACTTCAAAATGAATGCCACCCATTTCCCCAAAGCAGCTAGACAGTACAACATACTTCCTATGTAATTTTTTTTTTTCGTGTGGTTTAATGTTATTTGTCGTGTGTCACCTAGTATGGAAAGGGCTCCATTAATTGGGGGGGGGGGGGCTGATGCAGAGAGCTCTTGCACCGGGTGATGCCACTGGGAACGGAAAGACTGGGGAAAAAAAAAACGGATTTGGAATAAAAATGGCAAGGTCACATGATTTTGTCTACCACCCACATGAAGGGAAGTGCAGAATAGGTGGGCTGATAAAAAGAAAAGCATTAGCTGGAGATCTCGGACAAAATTCAGTGGGGTGTTGTTCCATTTCTCGGACAACTTGCAATATTTCGAATGCCGTGATAATCGCTATGTGCAGTTGGGGGCCGATTTTTCGAACGGCCCCATAGAGTTAATGTATAACAACTAGAGATGCAAAATTTCCGGAAATTTTGAATCGCTCGGAAAAAAACGTTTTTCTTTTTTCGGAAAAAATGGAAACAAACGTGGTTACTGCTGAGTCGAAGCATTGCCGGCCAAGCCACAGCATACAATGAGGTAGAAACTCTAGTAGTGTTCACCCTGTAGGCATAAATGCGGAGCAGAGCATCCCACAAGACTGCTGTCTACTCAGCGATAGGCAATTACAACAACACGTCCACTCCAACCAGAACTCCAACATTATGTGAACGCGACGGCAATCGCTTGGAGCGGCCAGACGGAGCTCTAAGTTGGCGGTGGTTTGCGGATTAGCGGCACCCAAGGCACTGTTGGCGGGTTGGAGCGCTTCGAAGGCACGAAAATTTACATTTTTGAATTTTGTTGCCTGGAAATTTTGGGCAATTCTTCCGGAAACGATGACAAAAAACGAAAGAAACTGTTTTTTTTTTCGCCAAAATTTCCGGGTTTTTTTTCCGGAGCTTCGCATCTCTAATAACAACATCCAAAATTTCGGACGCCGTACAGCCTCGTCGCTGGATATTTCGGACTCTTTGCCCAGTAAGCGAGCGTCACGAAAGGTCGCCAGCTGACCACGTCGTGTATGACGCTATGCGAAGGTCAAGGAACTGCGCATTAGTCATTTCTTCCTTGTAACCCACTTTAAATGGATCTGGTAAGGAGTGAAACGGGACCAGGACCAATATAAAAATTGAGGCAAGAAAATAGGCAATGACTATTCATTTTCCATTAATCTGAGGGAGGGAGGCCTGTCGTAGCGCTGTTGCGTTTTCGTTTTTGTCCAACGCTGCCGAAATACACGAAGTGCCCAGCACGTACTGTCCAGCCGGGAGTCGCGCGAACAGTGCTTAAAGCGAGCTTCACCTTAAGCTCGCAGGCGTTAGGTGAAGCCGACTTGCGGAATGGTGACGTCTAATGTTGCCAGAAGTACGTTTCATCCACGTGTTCGGGAGTTGACCTTTGAAGCGAAGTTCGTTTTTTTTTTTTCGGACTTTTGCGCGATCCCCCAGTTCCAAGATTTGGGCATGTCAGAAAAATTGATCCAGTTGAAAGTTTACTCAACACAGAACGAGACGCAAGAAACACATGCGACTTATTGTTGGGCACAGTGTTTTTATTTCCTTACTTCCGGAAATGGCTCATTTTTAAAAGGTGGGGGAAGTAGAGAAATTCAACAACACTCGCGGGAAGTAACAATACTGAACACAAGTTCCGCAAGGATGCGATGGGACACAATGCAAGTAAGGAAGTGGAACCAAAGAGATGCGACATTATATACAAGCATTGCAGCTCTCTCAAGCTGGCACTGTTGCTCAAAAACAAGTTCAATGTCAAATTCCACATTTCGTTCAGGCCTGTCGCACCCGGTGAAAACTGTGACAGAAACAAGACGAATTACTTTAACATATACAGGTTGTTTGAGGTTATGCACTTTTTTTCCACCCTCTGTACCAAATTTAATTCGCGTAAAATTGTGTAGGTCAAACTGCTCGGAATGGATGGTGCTTTTCGCATGCATGTCCAAAATAAAGTACAATTTTGCGCGTCAGGAAAATGAAACTCTCAAAAACTTTACATTGCAAACTGCAGTTACATTCCATGCTTGTTACGCTTAACCAGTAGCTGTGTTTCCAAGCAACCATTTGAGTTAGGAGTTACTGGTAACTTATTTAAAACAATGTACATTCTCAAAAAATTTATGGAGGAGGCTTTCGCAGATCCCAAGACTGTGAAGCACCCATACTCTGTGGTTGTAGAGCTTTGCGTTACCAAAAGAGTGGTCGGTGTCCATACGCTAGTATTGGTAAAGTAGTGACCCTGCCAAAACCATAGTATTCAATGTGGAATGATGGGGAAGAACTGAAGCAGCATGGCATTCACACTGTTTTATATTCACGTTTATATTCATATTATATGTTATATATAAATTTCTGTTCCCTATGCTGCAGTAGTCGGGGTAACAAAAGTGTGTTCTCCATATTTGTATTTGTAATAATGTTACATTTCTTGATTCGTAGATCTTACACGATCAGAATAAGTGCTTGCTCAGCATTGCACGCGTTAAAGGAGCCCAGAAAGACATCCAACAGATTTTCTCTTTCTGGCAAATTATGAAAGGACGTAACTTGACGTGACAACTAACACACAAAAAAAATTGTCTGTACGCAGTATTTTTCTTGGAATAAAACGCCCCCGACCATCGACGCGCGCGTTCCCGCTCGACTCGCTCTGCAGGCCGAAACGAGGCGGAGGAGGATTGTGATGTCATCACGGTTACAAGAGAGACTGCGCTCCAATCGGGGCCCGCGCTTTTCGCACTTTTTTTTTCTTCTTTTTCGTTTCTACTTTCAGTTCTCTCTCTGGGTGCGTTTTCTTATTCAACTCTGGCAACTCAGAGTTACTTTCAGCCGGCGAAAAATAGCCAGAGTAGCGGAAATTACGTCATAACTCTGCGGCGAAAATTAGCCCAGGGAGCTACAACTCTTCTCTACTCTGCTCTGCTCTGAAGAAGAGTAGCCGTCGTTCTGACGTCCCACACAAGCTAGCAGACGACGATGCGTCGTCTGCTACCAACCGTCCTGTTGACAGACAATTGGGGTGGTGTTCCATTTGGAAATGTAGGACTGGTTAGAAATTGTCCAACATTTTCAAAATCTGCTAGAGTGCACGCATCTGCGGTAAGTTGTTAAACAGACAGTATGCCACCACTTCCACATCGTCTCGCCCGTCAAGCCAGTCCGCCATTTTGAGCGCAGAGTAACTCTAGCCGTTCGAAAATTACGGTCAAAGATGGCTACCCTGGAGTCACGTGATGATAAAGGCTCTGACGTCGTTACCCAACTCCCTGGCCACTCGGGTTGGATAAGAAAACGCGCCCTCTGTGTAGCAGACGACGCTTCTCCAAATAAGCAAGCCAATTAGCGGGTTGCACAGCGATGACGTCAAAACGGCTCTGGCGGCTAGTTGCGGGCGGGCGCGATTTTCAAAATCGAATTCCGCGATATGTATGCATCTGTCGAGTGAATCACTTCGCATGGTACGTTCTAGCACTCATGTTAACGGCTTGGCTTGACTGAAGCGCTTTCTGTGCTCCTTTAAAGGCTACTGGATTTGATTGAGACAGAACCATTGCATTGGAAAATTATTGAATTGTGGGAATGGTTGAAAGTGGCATAAGCAGCATCTATTTTGAGATGCATAATGTTTCACAGTTCCAGAATATGGAGTTTCCCCCATGATAACGCGTGTGTAATGAAATGTGTATATGATGCCTAAAAGTCACATGAAGGTGTGGTTATTCCTGATAAACAGTGAGAATAAACAAATGCCTATGCTACGCTCCAAAAACAGAACCTCACTGCTGAATAACACATGCTCAAAGCCAACCAGCATTCACATTGATATCGTTCTGTCTTATGATTGGTTCGATTTTCCTGCAACACTACATATGCTCCTCGTCTTCAGCAAGTCAGCATGCAGAGCAACGTCACACTGAATGCTCGCTGCCTTTGAGTTAGGGTTTGCTGAGCTTCGTAGGAGTCTAAACCTTGTTACATCGATAATGCTGCTTTTTACAATTTTGGAACATGACAGACATGTTTGTTGTGTTGCCTTTAGTAAATATTAGAGCTGCGCGAATGTTCGAAATTTCGAATGTGAAACGAATATCTGACGCTATTCGAATGCTATTCGCAACCTACTTTCAGTATTCGAAACTTTCGATTTTTTATTTTTTTTATGGTACTGAAGGGAGGTATCGCTATCGCCATTCTGCAAGTGGGCTTCGCCTCATTACATTTAAGAGTTAGGTGAAGCCCACTTCACGTTGCCGCTATTCTTTTGGTGTGCGCCTTCATTCTGCAAATCGGCTTCACCTTATTACACTCGAGTGTTAGGTGAAGCCTGCTTTACACTGTTTACAATATTCTGTCACTAAAGTCTACAACTTCTGTAACCCCATGGTCAACACTGGGCACTGCATATTCCAGTAAATGTACCTCATCTTTCAGTGTTATGGAAATATGTAAAGTTGCCTTAAAAAAAGTACAGGAAATTCACAGTGTAAACAGAGAAACGAGGAGATGCACACAAAGCAGGCTGCATGGAACATGTTGACTAACTCTCAATGCAGTTCATCCCACTAATGCAGTCTACCACACACAACACAGAAGGACCCTTCTCTCACGATATGTTATGTTGCGTGAAAAGGCTCAAAAGTTTGGAGCAGAACATCATCGAATGAGCACAACACCATCATTCACATGATCATTCGAATTCGATTTGCAGTGGAAGTGAAATATTCGTAAAACATTCGCAATGGAAATTTTACTATTCGCACAGCTCTAGATATACCTCTTCTAGGATTCATTTCAAGGCAACAGAAAATGACCAATGTAGAAGAGGTACCTCCTACAATAGGGTACTTTGCCTCAGGAAACTTCCCCCAAAATTATGGGGTCAACGGTGTTTATACCTCCCTCGAACCTTGACCGTGAACTAGACTTTGACTATTGACTACAAGCCAGTACTCAAGGCAAGTCTATACTATAACAGACTTGCGGTTTGATCAATTTTCCGTCACAACAAACTCAATTTTCTGAAGTGAACTCCGAAATATGTTGTGTGACTGTAACCTTTTTCTTTTCTTTTTTCCTTTTTTTTTTGCCAGAAACAAAAAAAAAAAGCGCATGTCGGATTTACTCCATTCCGTTCTACAATGGTAATTGCTTCGAATTGCTGGATTGTAAGCCATTATTTCGAGATCCACAAATTGTCGGCAACCAGCCATCAATTCTCCCATTGAGTTGCAGAAAGTGGCGAAAGAAGAACATGTATCTGAATTCAAAGGGGGAGAGGAAACAGAAATACGCGGGTCCTTGTTTTTTCTCTTCTTTTTTTTCTCTCTGTTTCTTTTCTTTCTTTCTTTTTACGCTTGTAATAACTTGATGGAGGACCGGCGCCAGCTGACAACCAATTTGCACGTCTCGAAGCGACAGGTTTTTCTTTTTCTTTTTTTTTCACCTCTGTTGCCCTTGTAGCTAGGAATGTATTTTGTGGTGGAATGACAAGTGGGTTTCTTAATGGAATTTTTCTAGCGCGTCAGGTGAAACACCCTGTATATCCTGTACATTTTTAGCCATGCACGCAATTTCTGTTTAAAAAGTACAAAATAAGTTTGGAACAACTCTGTCATACCTGCATCAAAATTTCCTGCAGTATATATACTACATTTACATCCCGGCATGGTGGTGCCCTCTCTGATGCACGCTATTACAAAATTGGAAGACAAGGACTTGGGGAACACCCCAAAAGCCTGCCGTTCCAGGACAGTGTTTTCGGAAGAGCCATTCTTAAACGGTGGTGGATGTTGACAATTTGTGGTCCAACTACAAGACAACAAATTCTACATAGCATATACTAAATTAGCTCCCATGCGAATTGTAGTGAGACTTTAAAACGTTTTTTTTTTCTCGTTGTTGTACGTTGCTGGAAAGGCTATTAAAGAAGCAATGCAAAAAAATCAACTTAGCATTGCTCCGCTTCATTCATCAAGCACTCGAGATCAGGAGCCACCATAAAAACAAACAAAAAAAACACTTTTTTCAGTGTTTGTTTCAGTTTGTTCGGCAAAAACACTTTTTTGCCGAATGGTGTCTCGTCACTGTGCAATTTAATTTACAAAAATGCCCTAAAAAACCAGTGACCAATGAGAGTTCAGCAGCCCTGTGACACGTGGCTGAAAAGTCGCATGCTATTCGGCAGCTTGCGCAAATAAGAGCACAGCATCGCACGCTACTAAATCGCCTCGCTATTCTGGAGGAATTCGGTGCCCTTTTGGTTGTGCTACACAATCGTGCCGCAATTTCGTACAAATTTCCACATATCGAATATCGATACATCGAATATCGATACAACGAATTACAGTATATCATACCTAACGGTTGTTAGTGACCAGATCAGGAAAACTAAATTCGTTCTTATTTATTCTTATTATCATTAAATTATGTACTCTATGTCGTATCGTATGTCGTATGTTCGTATCTTTTTTCTATGTTTCTACAAGGAAATGTATAGGACAGGACGAACGTCTGAGAACACAGCCAAATACAACGGGCGACCCAGACGGCGTGTGTCCAGAAGTGACCACCAGAGGGCCCAAGTACAATTGTTTGAATGAACTTCACAGGAGCTATGTATAGCATGCTGGAGACACAGTGCGGACTGAAATACAAAGCGACTGCTTCAGCAGATTTCCAAATGGTGCTGCCTAAAGGCTGCTCGCCGGGTTGCCAACATACAAAAATAGCAATCTGTACAAACACCAAGCACGTGACAGAAACATGTACCCATCTATGAAGAGTGGACAGCTTCCTTCCAGAACTGACTAAGGCAACAGCGCCCTAAAGCAACAAAGTGCTACGACACGTCTTTTACAACTATAGACTTCCCTGATGCATACATTCTGGATAGGCCGTACAACCAGGCTTTCACAGCATCAGCTAAAATGTACACTTTCAATTTGTTATATACCCACAGAGACGTAATACTGAGTGACTGTTATAGTAGTCCCTTGTACAACTTCTGGCACTTAACATTCTAATTGCTATTATAATGTTTGCAGCCCTACCATACTTTTAAAGCCCTCCTGGTATTTTAAGAGTTTTAACGGACATTTTTCGCTATCGTTATAAGCGATTTTTCCGTTAACGGTACTTTGATCCTGGAGCGGTACTTGGATCCTACTTTGGCTTGTTCTTGTACCAGAATGCAAAACAAACACGTAAAACACACCCTTTTTTTTTTAATTGTTGTTCCGATGTTTCTTTCAACCGTCAAGAATTTACACTTGGTTCTCTACGTCATCTGGATGGATATCGGCTTTCTCTTTGTAACGGGCGGAACTATTGCACAATCCTAATCCTAAACAACTTAAACACAAAGAATTCATAAAATATCCCCATAAGCACAGTAGTGCCACCTAGTGCTATGAAGCTTCATTAACAGGCCCACAGGCTTTCATTCAGGCCATGATTAAGGCCCACCCGGCTACTAGAGGGAAACGACCAGTCTACTACTATTTTACGGCTCGCTCATAACAGCAATACGACTGATAATGTTTCCAGCGCAGTGTTTTAACGCCATAACATCGGTGTTGAATGATTGAAATCGCCCACTAAATACTGTCCCTCCGCCGAATCACATTTCTCTGTATTGCAGTGTGGTCCCTAGAGTTTTTGAGGGACCATAATTGCAGGGTTTATTCAACTGATGCCATCGCCATTCTTGAGGGCACTAGCTTGGAAAAGGCAAGACTGCTGCCATGATGTATGGTCCCGCAAAGCTTGGTTGCGGTTTTTGTTCCTTTGCATATTAAGAAGACTAATGTTGAAAACATGAAAATTACGGGGGTAATATTTGCACAGTACAATAACTTACACCAAATGAACAGTGAATAGGGGAAACTACAGCACGAAAAAAAAATGGACAGAGGGAAGAGACACATACACACAACTACTGCACTACACTATAGTGTGTATTTGTGTCTTCCCTCTGCCCAGTTTTTTTTTTTTTTTTCGCGCTGTAGTTTCCCTGCTCAAGATGTACCAACTTGCTCATATCAAAGCCCTAACATGGTGAATAGGATGAGGGCCAGGAGCTCAGGACCCACGTGAGGGCAGCAACCCACTATTGCGGCTCTGGTGCTTCCTAGCGGTTGACGTCATGAGAATAAACGTATGCAGAATACCTCCCATGAGCAGTTTACTGCAAAGCATCTAACGAAAACAAGCCCCAAAGAGCACAGCTTTTGTGAGCTTCAAAGTTGGCCGCAGAACACTGGACGGCCATCTCAAAACCAGAAATTTTCCCACGATTTTTGTCTGGGGAGGGGGGATCACGCCTATATCTGCTGCTTTTCTGGCACTTTGGGCATTTCTGGCTGGTGTTTTGAAGGGTGTTGCAAGATTTGGGGGGCCATTAAAGTGGGACTCCGCAACAAAATCACCACAAAGATTGTGACGTAGCAGTAACCGTTGGGGTGTCAGGGACATACATACGAAATATCGCGGCTCCCAAAGTGCGCATATTTTATTAGAGCGAATTATTACGAAGTGAGCGCTTCGCCTCTGTGAAGCAAGAGGGCGCCGAAAGCAACACTGTTGACGTCATCCTGCGTGAAAGAATGCAAGCTTCCTAGCAGACGACAATGCTGGGTGACGTCATCTTCCTCCGGGCGAGCCGCTGTGCGCTTTGCATTTTGGTTTCGGTTTGGTATTGTCATCATATACGTACTAATTGCTCGCACAAAATGAATGCGAATGTTGTATTCGGTATCGAGGGAGCGGTCCGTGTTCAGTATGATGCTCACGTATTTTTTTTTTTTTTTCAAATCCTTGCGAAGTCTCCCTTTAAGGGGGTACCCAGACAACGGAGAAGGTGGCGCTGGCGTCACCGCCGACCAATGTGCACCCTGGTGCCTGAACATTTCCGTGCGAATTTTGATTCCCCTTGTCTGAAGGCTCACAACTGTGGACGTTTGCGGTCATTGACCCTCTCTCCTGTAGAATTCATGACACCACCGGTACTCTTCTCACTTCCTTTCAACGCGAAGCCTTCTCAGTCGCAAATCGGTCTTCTTATTGGCTGGAGCGGTTATAGGTACGAATTACGTCACAATTAGCAGTGAAGCAGAAAGAAGCGGTGCTCTTCGCTGCTCATGGATGCCTCGTGGAAGACAGCACTGAATGCATATTTTTAGACTATATTATAAGACCTATGGTTGTTTTGGGTTAAATGACATTCGCAAATTCCGAAGGTGCGCACGACTCTGTCACTTGTCCTAAATGGTGGTTAAATAAATTATTATTACTGCAGCAGAACTACTGGCCTGTATGGCCTATGCGCCAGTCAGCACACAGTAAGATTTGTTGCAAATCTATAAGGTTCACGTATGTTGCTGTTGAGATTAGAGTGTTTTTTTTTTTTTTCCGCTAGACTTGGGCAGTCAAAAGCCAACCAGGGAAGGAAAATTGTGTTTAACCCGATTTGGTTCAAAATCGTTGCGGAGGGCTCCGTCGAGTCTACGTCGAAAATGTCAGACCCAACATAATACCTATGTTGAGGAATTCGCGTCAGGGCTTCGGCAATATACGCCATGAGGCCTGCCCTACATACTGTAGCACAAAAATTGAACGAAATAAAAACTTACGTACGAGTGTTTCACTACACCTATGTCGAGGTTTTCCCCATGTGTTTGCCTGCTCCACATGCTGGACAATACAACCTCGCGCATCGAGAGCACAAACAAAAAGACGTCGGACAATCGAAAATGTTCATCAAGGAGGCGGGCAGCAATGGGCAACTATCTTTTTCCCGCAATCAAAGTAAATTTATGCAAAAGCACATTATAAAGGCACCAAAAACTGTTCTTGTAACAATGGAAAATTTGTTGTTCTTGTTGTTGAAAACTCATCATTGTGAGCTCAATACAAACGCAGCTGTGTTATGTTCATTCAGGGAGAGCAACCCCATAAAGATTCCGTACTTTCCCACTGGTCTTTCTCCTAATCACCTACGCACATGCGCGAGAGGTGGGTACAAAAGTACTTCCATGAGCGCTCGTGAGTGGGTGCGCCATCACTTCGCTGATTGGAAGCTCAATTGAACAATTAATGAAAGAGGCGGTAAACCGGCATAATATATTCCAAGGTGTCATATTGCTCACATGTGTGTTCAAGTGCCAGGTATTTTCGTTTAGCCTATATTTTCTGAGACATCACATTTCAATCTGGAAAATGCTTTGTGTTGTTTCGCCGATTTAGCTAAAACCAATTATCGCGATATTTTAATTTTTTTAATTATTATATTTTAAAAATTATTAAATTATATTAAAATTATAATCAATATAATTAATTAAAAATATAATCAATTAATTATAATTAATTTTAATATTAAAATTATATAATTAAATTATATTAAATTATTTAAAAAAATATTAAAAATAAAAAAATAAAAAATATTTTATTTTAAAATCCTACAGTTTCCTACCAGATTGATTGTTCCAATTAAGGAACATAGCATGTGGTGGTGTACCGCAACCTTTCAACAGCCTGTACCGCAAGAGTATCACCATCGTGGCCACCACTAACGACGATCACACTACTATGGTGATATATCCACAGGGATATGTGTAACAGTTGGAAATTAGACTTGGCACCGTGCCAATATTTGCACCAACTCTATAGTGCCAGGTTTCACAGTATTTACCACTATATAACACCACCATGTCACGTGGACGTAGTGCCTATACGTCACATTTGTGAACTTGAGAAAAAAGACTGACCATGTTGCCCAGCCTCGATTTCTTTTTGAAATTTCGCGGTAGATTTCCTCCTACCCGTTACTATTTTGCGAAACCAAAGGCACTGCCTCTCAGTCTGAAGTGTTAACTCAAGTTTTTTTTTTTTCAAACATATATCCACTAGCTGTGTGCTAGCAACTATACTAGAAAATTAGACTATCACATGTCTAACAGCTCATGTTCCAAAAGTTGGATATGTACCACAGTGCCCATGTTCTCGTTTTTACCAGATCCTGAACAGAAACTGCGGTCTCTGTTGCGACGGTTTCTAAAAATAGCGCTCTGCCTTTCTAAATACACCTAGCACGAACTGGCTTTCGCTTCTCAACGAATATAGTTGCAACAGCTAGCCGTCTCGAATACATGTCACTTCTTTGCGCTCGCCAAAGGTGATCCTCTAAAGCAATCAAAGTATTTAACGTAATCCTCAAGAGTCCTTCCAGTGACAGTCATGCTTCCACAGGCCATAACCCATTGGCTACGTATAGGCCTTGTGTGTTTGAAATTGCCTGCAGTGATTGGCTGACACTCTACGTGCGTGCACGCAAGAACGAGGAGGCGTTGAGTATAGTGTACATGACGTTACATATGCAGCTTGTCACCAACGTTAAATAGTCGCAATAGTTGAATTGCATTTAATACCACCCCCTTGTCAGCAATGATCCCAGAATCCCGACTGTGGGGTCCTCGCATGTGCACTGGCAACACAACGCCACATGTCACGGAGGCTTGCGGTTATCCACAATGTATAGTTGATGTAATTTACCCGCAACGTTATCGAAACACATGCTCCAGACTAGGTAAATCTCGTGTCTTCACAATCCTGCCTAATTTATGCCACTGAAGTCTCACACTGTGTTCTCGCAAAGATATCTTTTGTGACTCAAAGTATATGCACTCCAAGAAATTTCATTAACACATGAAGGTGCTATAGTATATTCTGGCTCCTGCCTAGCAACATCGTTCTCTGAGCGATTTACCTCCAATGTCTGCTTAGCAGGTCGTCCTTCAACAAGGAGCGGGAAGACGCCGATGGGAAGACATATAGCTAGGAGACAAATGCTCAACGCGTGTCATTGCCGTCATCACTTCGCGAAAGCCTTTGCCGTAACCTTCGCTCATTTTCGCGAAAGGCGTCTGAGCGACGTTAAATACTTTTTATAGCGAATTCGGGTGGTCATTTCGTAGCAAAACGGCCGAGCGCTCGGAAATTGCTAGGTCGGCGACCAAGGTGGATCACGTGACCGTTGCCACCCGAACATGATTGCTAGAAATCTAGCGGTTTTAGGTACTTGGATCACGCTAGGGGCGTCGCGGTCGCAAGTCTTCGAGTCCTGTCGTCTGCTAAACCACGTGATTTCAACATGCGGGCCAATGAGGGCACTCGCCACCGTTGCAGTGCGGATGTGACGACACCGGATACAGTTGAGCAATCTGCTGCTCGATCGTTTTGAGACCGGGCAAAAAAAGTGCTAGCTAGCAAATTCCGAGCGCTCGGAAAGCGCCACGCGAACATGCGAGATTTGCTTCATTTTGACCAAGCGAACACGACTGCTCGAGATCTGGCAAAAAAAGTTGCTCCGAAATGACCACCCGAATTCGCCATTAGTTTGGAGTGCTCCTTTAAGACGAGCGCTGTGCGTGCAGGACACTATACTAATCAGACATTGCGCCCACATTGCATCTAACATCTGCTGCTCACACGCACGTTGCAAACAACGAACAGAAGGACGCGCGTAGAAATCGCGTGATATCACGCACAGAGGGGGCGCTGCGTGGGGGGGGGGGGGGGCGAACCACTCCTAAAGTTTCGGTTTCGAAATAGCTTTTGGCTTCGTTTTCGTAATGAAAGTGATCGTAGCGAGCCCGCCAAAGTGTTTCCCCGCTTTATAAGCATGGCGGTGTTCTCGTTCAGAGTAGCAAAATAGTATACATTATAAGTGACTCTTTTTGTAAGTGTACCACGTGACACCGACACATTATTTCTCGGCTACCCTATACATGTCACACGATAATACCATTCCACACAAAAAGAAATCACCACAATTAGACAAGGTCTGCTCTCCACAGCACCAGGAGCCAAGTCAACAACAGCTGCACGAAAGGGTCGTACACTTTAGCAAACCAGTGAGCTTAATCTCTTCATCGTCGTTACGGTCGTTACAAGCTAACGAGTGGCGGGAAATTCAAAAAGGTGGGCACGTGACACATTGCGCGTGACGTGTACCACGGCCTTGACGTATCGCGCGAAGAGCGCCGTGCACGTGTTTTATCACGTGCCCACCTTTTTAAATTTCCCGCCCGCCTTTTTGAATTTCCCGCCACTCGTTAGCTTGTAACGACCGTAACGACGATGAAAAAAATCACTCTGGATCCGCCCCTGATTTGAGTACGGGCGGATCCAGACGCTCGGTTTTTTGGGGGGAGAGGGAAATCCAATGTATAAACTGAGGTTTGGGGGGGCGATCGCCCCCCTTGGATCCGCCACTGCTTTGAGACCACGTGGGCACGAGCAGTCGTTTGCGCCTCGCTTTAGCAGAGGACACCGGGCAGAGTTGGAGTCTGCCCATTAAAGGGAGTCTGGCCATTGGGAGGAGCCTAAAAAGAGGCTCGACCTGTCAATGACATGACGCCCGACTGCCATCCAAAATGGCGACAAAGGCAAACTAGGCAAACACGGTGAAGCGGGAATTTCGTGACAAAACATTCACAAATCACTCTGATTCTATACGATACAAATGTACATCCTCTTATAAGTTTCTCTATATTTATCCGAAAATATGTTTTGTCGTCGTTCTTAGACCCAGTGAACACCGCGGCGCAGACACAACGAAATAATAAGAAAAACGGAATTACTGAATTTTATGGATATAAACATTATTGCCTCTTCGATTCCGAACTTGTCACGTTGTTTAATTTTAAAAAGCCGTATCGACGACCAGGTGTATACCAGCAGGTGGTTCTGCAAATACCAAAGAGAAAGCCCGACGCGTATCAACCAATCAAGATCGTGTTTTCGACGGCCGTAGCCAATCGCGAACGTGCTTTCAGCTCGTAGCCATGGAGACGACTCAGACGAGCCACTGTCAGCCGCTTGGGCAGCCACTGTCGTCTGCGAGTAGTGAACGTCCCCGCGTACGAAATGGGAAAACAAAATAAAGCTCAAAACGGTCCCATATTTTTCTCAAGACTGATTTTCTGAGTGTTGCACTTTTAGTCTTCAAATTGAAATTTGCGAAGTTATAGCTGCAGTCATTTGAGAGTTGTTGAATTCGCGGAACGGCGAACCGCGGTAGCAGACGAATTCTGACTTTATGGGTCCATACGTAGCGAAGGAGGGAGAATAATGGCGAATTTCACTGGCAGAGCTGGGTCAAAGCTTTGCCCCAGGAAGGAGCAAAAACTGTTCCATTGGCAGACCGGAGCAAGCGTTGAATGTTCCATTGGTGGGACAAAAAATTTGCTCCAAGGTGCATTAGTTTTTGACACAGCGATTACCTCAGAGGAACACGACAGAGAAGAGGAAGTGAGACCGTGATGTTGGAGCTTTTTTTTTTCTTTTTCCTCGTGTGTCGCGCAGGTGGTCGTACGTCTCTCGCACGTCCCGCTCTGTGTAATTATATTGCGCGATTCCGAGCACTGCACAAGCCTCACTGAGACTTGTGCAGTGACGTCACGTTTAGTCATGTGACTCGGGAAAACATATTGCCGCACCGGAGTTACAGTAGGAGGGCATGTCGTGAGTTGTTGCGGTATGCGTGATATTAGAAAAACACATGCTGTTACCTCATTCGGCCCGCCGTAGGACGCATGTGACGCATCCATATGTTTTTTTCCTGAGTCACGTGGCTCAAAGGCGCTCAAAGGCTGCGCGTGACGTCATGTGCACGAGCCTCGTTTGCTGAACCCCACGTGGCCAAAGCAAACCAGAGAAAGCACGCGAGTCAACGCGATATGCAGAGAGCGTACCTTGAATGCTAGCAAACAAACCCGCATACCCGTAGCATTGACAAAGCAAACCCGTGCGACCCCGCCAGGAGCATGCGGGAAACCTCACCATAACCCCACCCAGCGCCGAAAAAAAAATGTTCTCCCAATGGAATTCGCCATAACTCGACCCGGTCTTGAAACGGCGCTTCGAGTAGAACGCTCGTAGGTTTAGTCAAGATGGCGTTGGATAGGGGGGGCAGACAGCGACGGTAAGTTGCCCCATATTTCAAGACGTCACCAGTCAAACAGCTCAAAACGTGGGATGGAACTTCAAGTATATAGGCAGGTCCCATTAATGGCCAGATTCCCTTTTAATACGCGGCTCTGACACAGGGGACTCTATGTCATGGTGCTGTGAAACGAGCAGGCCTTGTATGCGTATATGCCATTGATAACACAGAACAGTCGCCAAATTCGGTCAGACAGAAATCGAAAATTACAGTGGTACTAAGAAAGCTTATGTCCATACGCATGCTCTTTTGATTTACACGAAATGCGAGGTGTTTTTGTTTTTTTTAATTCGTTAACAGCACAGATGCCGTTCTTGCAGGTGAGTTGTACCGAAAAGGCGACTAATTAACTAAAATTCGTTGCTGCACTCTTTAATAGGAGTTTAGGGCAAAAGTAAGACAGCAGAATGGGAGGCAATCCCTCGTTAAAAAGCAATCCTATTTTATTTTAAATCCTGTCACGAGCACGGAAATATCCCTCGCCGAATTTTGCTATATGCAAATGAGTCGAAACCGAAACCAAAACCGTGCGCATCACGGATGCAGGAAGAATAGGACCGCCGTCGGCGGCTTATCTGTGCCGCAGAGCGCTTGATCTATAGCCTGCAGATCAGCAGCTACTCCAATCTGCCCGAAAACCCACAAATTCGTGAGTTAATTAGTAAAAGTTAATTAGTAAAAAGTTAAAGTAAAAAGTGACTTGTAGTTAAAATAACCAGAAATTTTATGTTGAATACAATCCTAGAAATTATGCCGACTGCATGTCATGTTATGTTATGCATGTTATTTCTGTTACTGTTATTGTTGTTTCCTGGTCCAGGTACCTCGTCAGGCTTAGGCCTTTTGTACCTGGCCCACATTTCTGCGGAAATGAAAATAAATAAATAAAAAATTTTAGACCGACTGGTCATCCAACAGTTACATACTCTCTTCGAGAGAATCTCTTCCTTTGCGTATAAACCACCTGCAAAAACGGCAAATATGCTGCTCTCAGACCTTTATATATATATATATATATATATATATATATATATATATAAGAAATCTGTAACAAATGCAAGAACACCCACCCTGTATATCGTTCCGCGTCGAAACAAAAAACACACCAAATGCAACGAACTTGAAAATGTCTCTTAGCTTTGGCAGCGCCGTTGAGAAACAGATAAGAGACCTGTAGAACGGCGACCATTTGTACCACATACAGAAGCATCCTGTATAGCACTGATTTTGGAAAGTTGCCCCCCACTTAACGAAGACATTTACAGCAGAGAGGAGCAGACGCTGTCAGACCTAGACCTGCTTGGAGACGTCGCTGGACGGTCGCGTTGACAGCCATGCAGCTGGGCAACTGCTACATTGTGCTGTCCAAGAGGCTGAGGGATCGAGCGATTGTGTCATCCTGAAACAGAACGCTTTCTATATACGCTCAGTCGCTCAAAAAGGACAATCAATCCTGTCCAACAGCTATCGGCAACGTGTCGTGCACTGAGCGTTCACAAGGTTGACGTGAGCTTATATAAGGCAGGAACCAAGGCTTGCTGTTGTCCGTGCTGGTATGTAACATATCCACGCAGACGACCCACTGGCAGGAGTGTCAGAAAGAGGGGACCATACGAGGGCAGGCGCCTCCCTACGTTTCATCACGCACATCGTTTCATGCATGGTGTTTACGCAGTGCGTCTGGTGGGAGACCTTTACAGGACCTGCATGTTCACTTGTAAGACTTGTAACGTAGTCAAAGTTACCAGCAGTTTATTCAGACCACTTAAACCGTCCACACTCTAAGAAAAAAAGGAGTAAAACGGGGAGTAATTGCAGCTTCTACTTCCCCAGATTGCCATTACTCCCCATTTTAGTCCCCTAACCCAACATTTAGTCCCGACATTTACTCCCCAAGACTGCAAATTGTCCCTAAACTTCGCGAATGGTCTCCTGAATACAACAGTCTACGTAAATATTTGCCCTTGTTCAATTTGAATGACATAAAGGCTGTATAACTCAGCCAACGTAGCAATTTTCCAGCCACACAGAGTAAGAAACAGTTAGAGCATCTTTTTTTCGCAGATTGTGCCATATATGTATGGCGCAAGATTTTATATCGCTCGATATATCGCGGTTGACGGTTTGCTTCAAAGTATTTTCATGCATACGCACCAATTATGTACCTCGGACTCTTACAACAGCGCGTGAAATGCGGTTTTCACTCTGTGACATTCATTTACTCCCGTGCATTTACTCCCGAAAGGGACTATTTTTTTGTGGCAATGCAATTACTCCCCAAAAGGAGTAAAAGTACTCTTTTTTTTCCTTAGAGTGCAGTGCTGGCTACAGACTGTCCTGATGTCCTTCCCCACCCTTCTTCTTCACCTCGGTGCCACCTCTTCCACTTCCGCCACCTGACGGGTACGCGGCAACACACTACCGCCACATGCCGGCGCCAGAGGAAGACAACGTCCCGGTGTCTATATGTACAATCCATGAAAAGAGCTACTGCAGATAACATTTTCGGTTTCTTCGCGTAAACGAAGCTGTCCCCGTTCCGGAGGAATGAAGTCGTTTTGTCCCTTCACCTCTGTGATTCCTCATTTGTGCCACTATCATAGCAAGTGCTTAGGCAACGAAAGACAGTGAGGGAGCATCCTTATCTATTTTCTGTCTCAGGACTATATATCTGATTTGTTAAGACTGGCAGTAACCTTCCCGCTATACATTGCTAACAACGTCATCGAACGAAAAGATCACCTTTGAGCAGATGTCCATAAACTCGTCCAGTGTGACTACACCGTCGCGGTTCACGTCCATTTTCTGAAAGGAACCATAGTGTTTCTTGATAGTGTCGAGAGAACCCTGCTGTTTTCGAGGATCGCCATAATTTACCTGAAAGACGCGGTCGACGTGGTCTCGGAGCGCCCGCTCATCGGCGCTGGAGCGCCGTCCGAGTAGGGCGTACACGGAGCACACGACGTCCATGAGTTCCTGCCTGGTGATGTAGCCGTCCCCGTTGATGTCGTACAGAGAAAATGCCCACCGAAGCTTCTCTTGGACGCTACCGTAACATAGCAACGAAAGACACGACAGCAGGTCCTGGGAAGCAAATAGGCATGGCAAGTTTTTTTATTGGATATATATGCATCCACGTGGACCTGTTCTAAATCAAATGAGAAAATCTCCGAAGGTGACATCTTTCAGAAAGAATAGACAGGGGGGGGGGGGGAGAGGTGGAGTGGGGCAGCCGGGGATGGCGTCACTTCAGGGGCCCCCCCAAGACCTGTCGTAATCATATAAATCGAGACGTGAGGAGGGGTATATGAGCCAACCCCGGGGCCCGTAATTTCTCTCGCCGGCCCTGCGAATAGGAATGGTCAGCTTTCGCGGCATCTCACCACAAGCAGTCATGGACGCTTCCAAGATGTTAAAAAAAATGTATAAGAAATGAATAGCGTGGTCCTAATAGTTTACGTATCGTCATTGCCATCTTTTCTGTTTAGCTGTGCGCGACAGGGACCGTGGGTTAACGTTCTTCTACTACTTGAATCCATGGAGATGACCTACCTTGAAACTGATGGCGCCGTTCCGATTTCTGTCGAAGCTCTTGAAAACGTACCGCGCGTACGAGCAAGCATCTGTCAGATGAAGAAACGATTTATCATTAACCCCTACTGGAAACAGTACGAGCACACATAGGTACAGGTTGGGACAAAAGTTTACGGAACACGCGAGCGGCGTACTTTTTCTTCGGTGCGACACCCTAGCGGCTGCAGGAAGCGGGTGAGTTCACTGTTTCGGAGGGGTGGAAGGGTACGCTGTTAGCAACACACAGCGGTAGCTTCCACTTCCCAAACAACCAGGCGATACCAGAACTACCGCTGTGTCTCTGGCATCGCACGCTTGCACCCCTCCGAAGCAGTGAACTCACCCGCTTCCGCCGGCCGCTAGGGTGTCGTACCGACGAAAAAATACGCCGCTCGCGTGTTCCGTAAACTTTTGTCCCTGTACATATATTTTTGTGTGTGCCATCAGCTTGGTCATGCAGAGGATGGGGGGTGGTCCACCGTCTGACGCCTTCATGCGGTATAGCCAGAGTTCTTTCGCGGTGATACAGTGAACCCTCGTTACTATGACCCCCGATAATCTGACATACGCGCTTTACGACCATGTACTCCTGGGGAACAATGCAGTGAAACCTCTGCAAATCCCCCCCCCCCCGTTAATATGACAATTCCGCATTATGACCAAAATTTTCGGGAACGACCATGGTCATAATAACGAGGGTTTGCGGTAACATGATGCAGAAAGCACTGCAGCTAGAGAAGGCATAAAGCGAGCGAGGATTTCATACAACCCTGCCTTCGAAAAATACTTGGCCAATTTTTACGAGTAGAAATTAGAGCGGAAGCTCAAAAAAGACCCGGGCGTACCTGACCGTCTATAAATACAGTGAACCCTCGTTATTATGACCATGGTCGTTCCCGAAAATTTTGGTCATAATGCGGAATTGTCATATTAACGGGGGGGGGGATTTGCAGAGGTTTCACTGCACTGCTCCCCATGAGTATGGTCGTAAAGCGCGTATGTCAGATTATCGGGTGTCATATTAACGAGGGTTCACTGTACACGCAGATAAAAAGTTAATTCGGAAAAGGACTCTCCTCTATCGAGCAACTGTTGTGAAACCGAACCAAATATTGATTATCGACGGAAAAAAAATAAAGATAATATTTGGGACTATATTTACAAATAAGGACAAATGCTGCACGTGGGGAGGATTGGAGGTCTTTAACGTGCCATGTAATATGTTTATCTCCCCTACATTGTTACTGTCATCGACCAGGAATTGAGCCCAACCTTCTTGGTTTTTTTTTTTTATTTTATTATTCCGTGTTACCATCGCGAAGCAACTGAGGCTATGAGCGGAGTACATACGGGGACTGATGAAGAGAGTGGGGGGCCGATATACGACCGCCAGAAAACTATATTGGCTTATATAAACTAATTAATTAACAAACTCTAGCCAGAAAATAGAATTGGAACCCCAGCACCAAACGTATTCCTTCACAGTGTTCATCATCGTATCTTCCCCGACGTGTCCCTGTATGGCACGCTTCTCTGCAAAGACTGTCTCTCAGAGGGGAAACTTCCCGGCACTCATCTATTTTGATCGGCGCAAGCCACATTTACCGATCGAACAAAGTCCACACAAACGGCTACAAATGGCTACAAACGGCTATAAAATGGTACGGAGTATAGAGTAAGAAAATGGCACTCTTTTATTGAGGTCACATCTATCTCAGAAACGCGCTGCTTGATGAACTTCGCACTGACACTTTAATGAGAGGTGTATATTTACGTATCTGCTTTATTTGACTTGAGAACTGTTGAGATTGGTGCATGTGTTGAAGAGATAGAGAAGTATCTTGAATGCCTGGAGGGTGAAGACTCGCCAAAAAGGCTTCTTTTTCATTCGTCCAGCGCAGATCTTGACACGACCATGTCGTAATCGGCAACCCGTATGAGGAGCCCGTCCGCGCGATCCGCTAGGGGCGCTACTCGTCGGCATGCGAGATCTGCATCACGATTGGACGATGGAAATTTGAATGCTGAACGCGCAGAAGCGTATGTACGACTACCGTAGCAGACGACAGCGATAGCTCCTATGAAAACGCTAGAATGATGACGGTAATCAACCTCAGAATGAAACATCTTCCGTGGAATATCCACCGCTTGTACAAATATACTAAGGTAAGCTGAAGTACAAAGTATTGTAGAAGTTGAGGAAGCAATAACTGGGACGATGAGTAGCGCCACCGCTAGCTTCCAAGTGCGGCGCTGGGAAGGGGTGCCTATGACATCGTCGTTATAATCTAGTAGGTCGTGATCTTGACAAGCCTACTATGTCAAAGTAGGTAAGGGCATAACGTTCCATTTCCGAAGGCACACGCGAACCATGAAGTTCCTGACGGGTATTTGTTTCACTCACTGCCTGGGATGTTTGGAATAAACGAGAAACAAACAGATTTCGAAGAGCACGGAAAAGCGAACCACAACAGACGGGCAGTGCCTTGTTTGTAAAGGAGCAGTGCACCGCCTCGGAAATATGGGCTTATCAAGATTGCGTTTGGGATTCGCTTTGCTCGCTTTGATTGCAGGAATTAATTCGTACGGTTAATTATTTTGGTAGGTTGTCTCATTTTACTCCAAGGGACAAAATTAGAGGATTGTGACTCTCGAATTTTACAGTATTTTTTTTTTCTTAGACTTTGTCTACTATACTTTTATATACTTTATAGGTTGGAAGCTCAAGTCCCCTAAGAACGCTCATGAAAACGATGTAACCAACAGATTAATGTTGAGTGAATGTTCCTATTGGTAAACTCTCGTTATAGCGAGACCTCGTCTCAAATGATACAGCAGACGAGATTTTTGACACTTTCTCAAATGTCTGTCAAGTTGGTACAATAGTGGGAGGCACAACTAAAATAAAGTACGCAATATGCCAACGCAACCTAGCGTATGCCTCCTATCGCCCTCACTCTTTGCAGAGAGGCTGCAAAATGGTTTTCGCAAGAACCCAAGATCAAGTGACAATATGTTCATACTTGCCCAACTAATAGAATTAATGCAGGCACAAGGCCAAGAACTCTTGCTGGGTTTTCTAGATCTGGAACAAGCTTACGACGCTGTGTTCCACAAGGCGCACTCGACACAAAAATAAAGGCAATATGCCAATGCCGGATGACATGACTGAGTTGATCAAAGCCCCATATACAGGCTGTATATATACCAACGGATATCGTAGTGGTGATTTTCCATCAGGAAACGTTAAACTCCAAGTTGGTCTACGACAGGGATGCCCCCTATCACCGATTCTCTTTAATATATATATACAGTCAACCCTCGATTTATGAACCTTCGATTTATGAATTCCCTCGTTTTATGAACACGAGCACGGGGAACCAAACTTTTTCCATTCATTTTTCCCTCGTTTTATGAACCTCGATATTCGAATAATGAACGGAATTTCTGGGAACCAACTAGGAGTTGCCCAGCGTTTTTGCCCTCAATTTATGAACAGATCGGTCCGAGGTCCAGAAACTTTCAAAGGGATAATTCCGTGGTCTTATGAATGACGCCTGAACGGACAAAACGTTTTCCAGGTATTGCACCCCCGGTTCTTAACCCCTCGAAATCGGAACAACAAATGGGTTTTCCGGTGTTGCACAAGGTGCGACCGAGTGTTTCTGACCTCAGTTGATGAATAAGGTGGGCGCTGTCACCCGGAGATTAATAAACGGAGGTTAAAAATTCCGGAGGAAATCCGAGACCAGTCCAGTCCAGTGCGAATGTGTTGACATCTCTCCTTTCCAAGATTGACACAGCGGGTGACATGGTCCAAAGCAAAATTAAACAATAGTATTGCATAATAAACAGAGTGTGAATGCGCTAACGTCTGTTCTTTGTGAGACTGATACAGCAGAAGGCATGGTCAAAAGCAAAATTACACAATATATGGCATTATAAACACAATCCCAACTCGGAAATACTGTTCCATTTGCTCGATAGTACTCAGTTAACTGAATTTTCGATTTGTGAATCCCTCGATTTATGAACGGTTTTTCGGGGAACCGAGGGTGTTCATAAATCGAGGGTTGACTGTACATGAATGACTTCCTCGTCGCACTGGACTCTACCAGAGAAGGAGTATACACCTCCACATCCAAAACGCCAACGACACCAGTGGGGACGCGTACTATATCACAACCCTGCCCTTCGCAGACGACTTATATCACCAACGACGCGGAAGACATGTAAGACCTCTTGGATATATGCTCGGAAATAGGAAAGGTGGAAGGCATATTCAGAACTTCAATGTCGAAAGCACAGAGTCTTATGTTCACCTTCGTGTATAACGTTGGAAAACAAGAACTATAGCCCGCCACTCTTATCAATCCTACGAATTCGGCAGACTGTTAGGGAAGACAATGGCGGGTGCCAGCAGCCACGTACGCTAACGATGTTACATGTTCGAGCTCCACAAAGCAATGAAACAATTAGAACGTCAACAGCGGGAGATCGGACGTCTGATCACCAACGGGGGCCCTTCGGTACTCCGAACCCGGCCATCCAAAGAGAGAGCCAACATTCTCCTTCCGGAGAACACGCTCAAAAACCCGATTGCTCGGTAGGTTGATCAACCAATCGCACGAAACGATGATAACCCGCGTATTTTACCACCTCTGCTAATCCGGTTCTCGTTAAAGATTGGATAAAGAGAATTACACACACGCGATCGCATATATACATATGTAGTAAAGACACGACTACAGTCTTTAAAAAAAAGGGTGTACTTTAATTCCTTTCCTTGCCACATATATAACACCCTTTTGGAGAGTACAATCACGCTCAAAAGGGTGTCTCCTCACTCCCTCAAGGGAGTAGCACAACACCTTTCTCCCTACTGGAGAGTGATATTACTCCCCGGCAGTGAGGAGACACCTTTTTGAGCGTAATTGTACTCCCCAAAAGGGTGTTATATATGTGGCAAAAAAAAGGAGTTAAAGTACACCCTTTTTTTAAGAGTGTAGGCACACAGCCCAAAATAAAGGAGAGTGGAGGACCATCAACGAAGAGATGAACTTGATTGAGGAGGACATATGGCATTCGGCAACAATGTAAAAGAAGAGCATGGCGACATATACAGAGGATGTTTTGATAAAGCAGGCACGGAAACGAGGCATAAAGGGTAGACAAAAAAAAAAGGGGGGGGGGGGGGGCAAGAAACCTGGTTGATTAGCATTCTATGGGAGTTGTTCTGTGGGGGACGACGACGGAGATACTGTATCTCTTCAGTTGTCAGCGGAATGGAGGGCGTGCTGACGCAACTGCCTGTGCAGTGATAAGGAATGCTTCCCAGATCTCCGTCGCAGTCTGCACTCTAAGAAAAAAAAGGAGAAAACGGGGAGTAATTGCAGCTTCTACTCCCGTAGTCTGCCCCCCCCCCTCCAATTACTCCCCATTTTAAGTCCCCTAACCCGACATTCAGTCCCGACATTTACTCCCCAGGACTGCAAATCGTCACTAAAACCTCGCGCATATGGTCTCCTGAATGCAACAGTCTACGTAAATATGTGCCCTTGGTCAATTTGAGCGGCATAAGGCTGTATAACTCAGACAACGTATAGCAATATTCCAACCACACAGAGTAAGAAACAGTTAACGCATCTTTCTCCGCAAATTGTGCCCTATGTATGGCGCGAGGTTTTATATCACTCGATATATCACGGTTGACGGTTTGCTTCAAAGTATTTTCATGCATGTACACGAATTATGTACTTGGGACTCTTACAACTGCGCGGGAAATGCAGTTTACACTCTGTGACATTCATTGACTCCCGTGCATTTACTCCCGAAAGGGACTATTTTTTGTGGCAAGGCATTTAGTCCCCAAAAGGAGTAAAAGTACTCCGTTTTTTTTTCTTAGAGTGTGGTTGAAGAGGTGACAGAAGAGATGCAGAGAAGAGAAACTTGCTCCAGCCCTTGAGAGCTTCCAGCGGACTCCTGCTCCAGGCCCGCACGAGATCCCTACTATATAACGAGGAAAAGGCTGTCCGAAGATATCGCGACGGGCCTACTATGAGACACCGGCGAGGAAGAGGTCATATTTCTACTATCACGTCCAGCACTCCATACTCCCACATCATCGAAACGAAAATCGCCTCCATCCTCGGATTCAACACAACAAAGAGACGCGGTCCTGGAAACAAAGCGGCTGCTCCTGGCCTGGGAGAAAGCCACCCAAATACGTACGAAGGCAGCAACCAGGACAGTATATGAACGACAGTCCCCTCAATCCCGCTTTCAAGAAGGAAGGAAAAGGGTGTAAAATCAGAAACCAAAACAAGAGGCACGCTCGTAATGTCAAGGTGGTAAGACAAAGAGCCGTGCCAGACGACGAAGCGAAGCGAACAGACCGGAAATGACGCCGTTATATCGCCTAGCGACTGAGGCTGGACAAATGAACTAATCATGCTAGACCGGCTCCAGTATACCTGTCTCACCTGACTAGATTTTCCTCGCCTGTGGTGTCCTCAAGATACCTGCCCTGATTGAAAAGGGATTAGGCGAACCTGAACCGCCTTTCGTGAAGCCATGACATGGGGCGCCGATGTCGTCTGCAAAAGCGATGAGGTGTTCAGCAGTATGAAGACGATTATGTGGTATGCCGCAATTTTGAATGCAATGCAATGCAAAGCAATGCAATGCTATGAATGAATCCTATGCAATGAAAGAATAAATGAGAACATCGAGCGTCGAGGTTAGTGTAGTTTCTCTTTCTTTTATTAAGAACGCGTCCTGGAGTAGCCAGTCCCGAGTGGCTCGAGACTACAATCTCCATTTTTTTTCTTTTAAAATCAATCAATCAATCCTATGCAATGGCCAACGCGATCGTCAAATTTTTATTGAAGAAATGATATATTCATGCGTTTTGACGTCTGCTTCAGCAGCGGTTCATCGTTTCAACTGTGTGTACTAGACCCAGTGGTTTATCCAGACACCCCCGAGCTTGCGGTTCTGGATAAACTATACTTACTATACCCTAACGGGAATTCGAGCAGGAAGCGAGCTTTCTCTATAAGCCGCGTGGCGCTGATCACGCGCATACGACTCCACAATACATTGCTCGTTAGTTTAAATGTCTGCAAACGGCATAGAAAATAGCAAATAACAATGTTACTTTGAGGACAGCGTCTCACCCGCGAAACGTCGCCTCTAAAAGCACCACGTCCTGGTAACATTTCGTTTTTCTTTCTTTCATCTTTTTTTTTTTTAGTGGTTTCCGCTCTAACATGCTAAGTACATTGAGAAAAGTGTACACAACTAGCTACAGAACGACGCAGAACAACGGAATCGACTCAGCTGTGCAGCAATCAACTAACATAAGGTTAATATCACATTTCGCAGATGACGCCAGATGCAGGGATTTATTCAGACCCCCCGCTACGCCACCCTCAAACGTTTGGCGACACCCTCCTAACTTTCTTACCTGCGCACCACCTATCGTCGGGGTCTGTTATATATGTAGCTGTAATAATGAACCCCCACCCACCCAACATTTTTGCAACCCCCCCCCCCTTGCTTGGTATCCTGGATAAACCACTGCGCAGATGTCATCTGTGAAATATCGTCGCAAAAAAAAAAAATCACCGTACAGTTGTATCTTTAGCTTTGAACTGAGATCAACAAAGCGTAAGGCGGTAATGGCATCAAAAGTCAATGAAAATAATCGCGGTGCATCAAATGGCTTTGCTGGTACTTACTGCCGTAAGGAAAAAACTGGGCAAAAATGTGCTTGAATGTGTCTTCTTCCACGTAACCTGTGGGGCATTCCTGTGAAAAGAAAGGGAAAACAATGCTCTCGAATTCGTCCCTTCTGTAGTATAAAAACTGAAACAACTGTTGACTTGTTGCAGGCGGTGAACCAGCACGAAAAGATCACGTCTCTTCCCGCTTGGCTTCTCACCCATCCTATGTCATTAAAAGAAGCATGAACACGGTGTCGTAGTGTTTCGGAACTACACGGCCGTATACCATAGCTACCTTCGGACGGGACTATATATCCGTCTCCCCCGAAAAAAACTTGCCACGACAGCACGTTTTGTTTTCGAATTTGCTGTGCGTGCTGATTACCGACGCCGATAAGACGCGGACGAGATAGCAGATGAATTCCTCGACGATATCTGCTTATTAACCATATATGGTCATACGAAATGGCAAACACAAACGAACCTTATCAGAAATGTTTCCTTTCATTAAATTACTGGCGCGTTTGCGTATATGCGCTCCCATCGCAACACACGACAATAACATCCATCGAGTATGGCGGTGGCCCGTCTGCTCGCGAGACATATTAGATCAGTCGTCTCCACATGGTTGGTAGTCAGCATTGCGACTCGCTATACCCACCTGTTTGAAGCTGCGGTACATCAGCTGAATTTGGCGTCGCGTGAACTTGGTGTTGCGGCACAAGGCGTCTAAACTATGCTCGGCCATGGGCTGGAGTCCGCGCTCCATCCTCAAGACATCGCGACAATAGCGGCAGCAAGCGCATGCGCAGGGGCATCGAGCATGGATCGAAGCCGCCGACCTGTTGCACACGCTCGTGAAGGAATGTCAATCGCGGGGGGTAACGCTGCCAGCGTGCATACGCTTAGTGAAGGGGTGCATTGGAACAATTTTTTTGCACGATGTACTCAAGTAAGCTCTGTTCAAAGTAGACGTGAGTAAAGAAAAAAAGCCACCCTCCCGTTGCACGTGTTCCTTCTTACGGCTCGCACAGGAGAAGCAGCTAATCAATGACGAACCCCCCTCTCTCCCTGCAGTGGTTCCGCTGCGCCGGGCAACGGACCGCAGACCTGCGCACACGCCGAGGCTTCGATCCACGACAACAATATCGCACGCTCGCCCCGTCGTGGTCTGGCAACACCGCGTGTCCAGGCTCTCGAATTTCGTGAATATTGCGACTATTGTTTCGAGTGATTGGACAGGAAGCCCGGACGAGTCCCGACGCCTGCCCTTGCTCGGTTGGCCCGTCGCGATGCGAGGTGCCGAGCCCCCGCGTCGCGAACCACCGCACATACCTCGCTAAGCCTAACGGCCCCCCGAGATGCAGCAGCGTAGCAAGATTCGTCGAGTCGTGGGCTCGGCTGCAGGGGCTCGCGCGCGGGGACCCGGCGCCCGCTTCTGAGCCCCGAATGCAGGCGGACAAGGCGACCATGGACTACATCAACACCCTCATGATCGGAGCGCACCGGGAAAGCGTCGCGCTCCCATCGCTCATCCTCGTTCCCAACTTGGGCGAACTGGTGCACCAGTTGAAGCACGACGTTCACTACGTCGTAGCGCCCGACGAGGACGCCAAAGCCAAGACGGACAACGCCGAGGATGACCTAGCCCTTGAGCTTTCCAAGCGGGACGCCAAATCGCCGGACCCGATTTTCGTTCCGGGGGACGCAATCAAGGTCTCGGGGCTCGACTTCTTGGGGACGGGAGACTGCCCTGCGATCAAGCACGACGTCGCCCTGGGCGCTGCAGACTACGCCGGAGTGCAGTTCATCAAGGTGGAGACATACGAAGACCAAAGCCTTAACTTGGATGGATTCACGGGAGAGTCTCCCCTCCTGCACGAGAACAGCAAGGACGTGGCCCTCAGCAACATCAACCAGGACCCATCCATGCTTTTGGATGATCTCACCAAGCACAGCACAGCTTTCGAAGAGACGGCGGACATGGCCGAGCTCTTTGCATCTCCCCTGGCCGAACAGAACACGGTCCAGAGCAGCAGCAGTCCAACTGTGGACGCCTACCTACAAGACAAGGAAAACAAGACGGAACAAACGAAAGAAGGAAAGAGTGTGCAGGAAGAGGACAGAGAAGACTCGAAACAGGCGGAATCTCCAGCCATATGCACGGCTACTCCGGGAAAGAGTCCAGGCGTCGACCTCAGCTCCCCCGTGGGCCTAAACGTCCTCCCTGTAGACTCTGTCATCCTAGGAAATTTCCTGTTGGTCCCAGATGCAATGTCGCCCGTCAAGTTCCAGGTAGGTTCCAATGTCTTGAATCTTTTTGGCAATTCTGCTTAGAAGGCCAGGTTACTTGCAGAGCAGTGAGCACAAAGACAAGTTCAAATACAGGAGCATTTAAACTTGTCTTCCGCTTACTTTTTTTTATAGTTTCTTAGCTCTCTAAGTTACAAGAATATCCGAGTGTTACATAAAACAGAAGACGCGCTCATTGAAAGAACGGTGCTGTCAGGGGCGAAACTCGAACCCTTGCAGGTCAAATGTGCTATATCTATTACACCACGCTGACATCGCGTGTCCCGTCTAACCAGACTCTATATACAGTTGACTTTCCAAAAATGGCCTCCATTTGTGACTAGCACGCCTAGCAGCAGTCACAATGGTCCGTGTCTCGCCCTTGTCTGCCACTACCTCCCCTTTTCCTTGATTTCCCAGTAAGTCATGAATGTCCTAGATATATCTGGAAGATGTAATGCGCGGGATATTGCCGTTGTATGGATTTGCGTGTGAGGCGAGTCAGCCTATGTTGGTGTGGCTGGACTGCGGAAGATTTCCACCACCCAGTACTGTGTTCATCACATCAGGCATGTGTGACCGAGCATTGTCGTAACGTCTGGGGTCGATGAGGGGTCTTTATTACTGTGTTGTCGAAATAAAGATTGCATATAGATCTTGCTTACCATTCATGGCAGTAGCTGAAACCGGGATGGGCGACGAAAGGATGTCACGTTAAACACCCCCCTAGTGTTGTTTCCATTTCTCATGGGCCACAGGTTATACATTGGGCATAGGCGAGGATTGTGTAAAAGCTGGTCGATTTCACATCAGGCAGGGATGTCCCCCATCGACCTCCTGGATTTTCATTATTTCTTTTATGTTTAGAAGCTCATCGTATATGATGATAAACCGTGGTAAAACGAATGATTTCTGCCAAATAGTTTTTGTGCAAAAAAAAAAAAAAAATAGAGAGAGAGAGAGAGAAATCAGGCCTTGAATTCGAGTGTTACAGGCCAAGCGCAAATTTTGGCGCGCAGGTGCAACGTTCTGTGGTATACAAAAAGGCGAACATGCTCTAGCGCGCAATCTTGTTCCCACTTCGAAGAGTCATTTCTCTGGCTGTAAATGTCCCTCGTTGCTGTACTTGGCATCAATTTACTCATATTTTAATTATCTTTCATTTGTTCTATTTATCGTGCGTGCACTCTCTGCAGATGTCTGCTGAAGCAAGCAAGACGTTGGGTTAAAAAAAAAAAGGATTTTGCGCGATCGTTTCTTGAAAAGGTCCTTTTTTATGTCATCTTGCAGGACATGGCCCGATGTTACTTTGCTGCAAAAAATTATGCTTCAAAAGGTGCACACTATAGCGATGAGCGGAGTTAAAACGCGACCCTACTCCGCGTGCGCGTCGAAACGAGGCTGGCGGAATCACGAGATGGCAGCTATCTGTCGATGTCTTACAACAAAGAAAATGGGCGACTCTGTGTGACCAAAAGCGAGAGTTTATGCACATATGTATTTACGAGGCTGCGAAAGCCGCAGCAGTATTTCGTAATGACCGTGATAAATGATTTCGTTTCTGAGAAAACGTCACCCATCTGTATTGGCTGTCCACTGCTCGGGCTATGAAAGTTTCTCGAGCTCCACTTTCCGACGTCTTTGCCTTGCCACGCATTGCAACCTTGTGTGCCAGGTTGATGCAGTGCGTTTATACCCATTCTTTTTTTTCGATTGAATTCAAAAAGAAGGCACGTCCTCAGCGCATTAGATGAGCAAGTGCGGAGCCCTTCCGTTTAGTGAACCTCGCTTTAGAGGCTTCTTCGTAGAAAGCCACGTTTTAGAGAACAACGTTTTAAGTAAAATGGCGACAGGTGACGTTTTAGCGAGAGTCGGTTTAGAGAATGACATTCTTAGCCAAGTGATCTACACTTCGCGGTGACTTCGGTATCGTTATTTTTTTTTTTTTTTCCTCTGTTGATATACGCGAAAACGTTGGGATACCCACAAAATCGTACGCTGAGCATATGAGGAAGCGAGGTTGTGGCAGCTTTGAGATTGAGCTTGCACAAGGGATTTAAATTTTCAAAACAGCGAGTATTATGCGCAATCTAATCTGGAGCATATCTGTCCCCTAGTTTTCCACGTATGTTCGCTGAAAGATTCGGTTTGACACGTGTTACGTTCTACCAGCCGATCTTTCTTTTTTTTTTTTTTTTTTTTGTCTTGGGTAGTAAGTAATTAGTAGTGGGTAGTTACAACTTGTGGTTAAACTTCTGGTAACTGCGTTACTCAGGTATTGGTAACTCCAACAACCACAGAGGCCGCTGCTAGTTTTCAAAATGGCGTCCGAAAACAGGTCCGTCGGCACACTTTCTGCGATAATAAAATTGGTCGGGTTCCACGGCCGAGTGGCGTTATTTTGTTGAGGGTGAACGTGCGCTGGCAGCAAAACAACTCATCGTTGCCGGCATCGCGCATAACGATGCTCATGAAGTAAAAGTCGTCGAAGTTTGGCTGCAAACTTCGGGCACATACGGGCAGCCGGTTCAATCACACGGCAGTGAAACTCCGCAGTTTCTGTTCTTGCACAGCTGGTCAGTCAGAAAAAGTGTAAACACGTCGTCGCACTACTGCTTCACTGCTACCAGTAAGTAAATTTATTTTCGTCCATGTAATTATAGCACCAGCGTGTCGAAAACTTAGCGTCTATTTGTGACACATTGCTACGGCATTCCTTCGGTAGGCGTCACCATTTGAAAGTTGGCTTCACCTCATTATCGAAAACGGACTTGGCGAGAGAATTTTAGAGCATCGAGAGAGTTTTAGTGCATCGTACGCTGTTGCCTTTGCGTAGAATGCACTAAAAAAACTCACTATTCTCTCGCACTCATTTCGTTTCGTCTGCTGAACAGGCGACGTTGCGGCTGTTTGCTTTATTCCCCTTTATTTATTATTATTTATGGAAAAGTTACTCAAAAGAAATAAGTTAGAGTTGGCCTTCAAAAATGGTAACTGAGTTGGAGTTAAAAAAAAGCAGCGTACATGTAATTCAAAATTTGTTTTAGCCTTTATGCTGTCCAAGCACAGTTACACTCAAGCAAAGCAAGGCGAAGACATCGGAAAGTGGAGCTTGAGAAACTTTCATAGCCCGAACAGCCAATACAGAAGAGTGACATTTTCTTAGAAACCGAGCGAATATCAGTTATAACGGTCATTACGAAATACTGCTTCCGTTTTCGCAGCCCTGTAAATGTACATGCACATAAGCTACCAATTTTGGTCACGCAGAGTCGCCCATTTTTTGGTTGCAAGACATCGACCGACCCAGCAGTGGCATAGCCACAAAAAATATTTCGGGGGTATGGTGAGTTTACATGGGGGAGGAGAATTTCACCCCCGCTTCCTTCTCCCAAATGCACTACCAAAGGTACAGTTTCGGTTGGGGGTGGGGGCGGGGAAACCCTCCATCTGGCTACGCCACTGACAGACCCATCCCGCGGTACCACCAGCAAGTGCTTTACCCAGGATTTCGTCCTTGGGCGGGGGTGTTGGGTTCTGCAAGGGGGGTGTATTTACATGCTTTTTACTCAATATTATGCAATCTCACAAGGTTTTTAGGGGGGTCTCCTCCAGATTTGGGGGGTGTAAGGGGGGGGGGGGGGGTCTGGATAAATCACTGCCACCATCAGCCCCGTTTCGACGCGCTCATACGCAGTGTGCACCTTTGAGCTGGTCAAGGCGTCCCGCTCTTCTTGTGAGAGCCAAGGTCGTGTTGATGACTGGAAGGTGGTCGGTTCGAATCCTATACCACCGGCTGTCCTGTCTGAGGTTTTTCCTGAGTCTTCCGAAGACTCTTCAGACGAATGTCGGCACAGTTCCTCCTGAAGTCGGCCCTGGACGCATACTAACCATCCTTTCTGCTGTCCTCTCTCCATCTATCCACACCTGTACACCGCTCATAGCCACAGTTGCTTCGCGGCGCTAACACGGAATTTAAAAAAGTGTGCACCTTTCGGAGCTTTTTTTTTTTTTTTTTTTTTGTAAAGTAAAGCTCTAACGTTGGGCCATGTCCTAGCCAAATATAAATGAAAGCAAAAGGGGACCTTTCGAGAAACGGTCACTTAAAATCCTCGTTTTTTTTTAAAGATACCCAACTTCTTGTTTGTTTCAGCAGACATCTGCAGACAGTGTACACGCATGATAGATAACCAACTGAAAGAGCATTAAAATCTGAGTAAGTTGATGCCAAATATAGTTGACGAGGGACATTTATAGAGCCAGAGAAATGACGCGTTCAAATGGGAACAAGATTGCGCGCTGGAGCATGTTCCCCATTTTTTATACCAGAGAGAGCGTTGCATCTGCGCGCCAAAAATTTGTGCTAGGCCTGCTAGCCTGGATGTATACCGCAGCATAAAAAAAAAGCGCAATCGTATCTTTTAAAACCAAGGAAAAACGCGGCTGCAAAAACGGCATAGACCTCTACTGAAGAAACGTCACCGTGACGTAGTCATGACGTTGAAGGACGAAGTGAAACCGAAACAGTTCGGGCGTAGAACACAGCAGTCTCACAAAGCCACATTCCTTCATAGAGGTCACGGGTGGCTTCTTTGACACACAGATGAGGTCACGTTTTTAGTCGCTTTTGCGTCTTCAGTGGCTAGGGTTGCCACCTTTCGGAGTTAAAAATACCGGCTGAGGGAGAGGATGTGGAATAGAGGGAAAGGAGGAAAGGGAAAGTGGGTGAGGAACGTTCTAGCTGGCTCGACACAACCACCAACAGCTTTGCACAACCACTGCTCAGTCCCCTCCGAACACAAGACGTAATGAATAACAATGATAATAATAATAACAATGAATAATCATAATAATGAATAACTAAGAAAACGACTGGCGACTGCGGAGTTAGGTCTGTGCTCCAGATTTATTCAAGGAATGTAGTGGAATGTGGAATGTTGAAGGAAAAACCCCGTAAAAGCCCTTATGAAAGGTCCTGCGCCACAAATACCGGCAAAAGGCTGCCGGTATCACCTTCTTACCGGCAACCGGCAGAGCGCTAATAACCGGCCGTGCCGGTATAATACCGGCCTGGTGGCAACCCTATCAGTGCCGTTCCCACTTCCCAGTCCACCACTAGACAAAAAAGTTGAGAACTCCGACTTAACATAACAAAATAAAGTTTACTCAGACGTTTCGTCCGTCATGCGACGGACATCATCAACATTTTTACTACCTTTTTTACTAACTCAACTTTTTCGTCTAGTTATGTCGTTTCCCGGCTTTTGGAGTATTTTTGCAGTCCACCACGGAAAGAAAACAAAAGACTTCATCCCAAGAGTTGCATCGTCTGAAAGTCAATGTCGTAACCCTGTGCGAAACGTGGTTTGTTATTACGACTTAGTTCGCGCTAGCTTTGTATAGAGACATCACGTGCACTCCGAGAGAAACTCGTGCCCTTCAGGCTCCAGAAGATGGAAGAGCCCGGTAGCCACCTTTAGAAAAGGGCTTCCGAAAAGATGGGGCTACTGGTAGAATGGAGCAGAACAAGCTAGTCATACAACTATGTAATAATATAATAATATGTAAAGAATTACACAAAAATCTTACAATGTGAGAAGCCACATTTAAACGTGGCTTTCTTGTGACTTATTGATCTTTCTTTCTTTTTTTGCTATAGTATAGTTCCACTTTACCAAGTTGGCGGCGCGTTGTACCATCTGACGTCATTTGTTTGTCTGCTGGGAAAGTGCGTAGTTCTTGTTTCGACTCATTCGGCCGTTCTTTGGCCACAATAAACTCATTCATTCATTTGCATAGCGAAATTGAGCGATGGATATTTCAACACACCTGCGCTTTTAAGCGTTTTTTAAACATGGAATGGCTTTCAATTCAATCGATTATCTCGATTTTCATGAATGAAGTTTAGGTAATTAGTGATCTTGTAGTTACATTCTTTCTTCGAGAGAATGTTCGCCTGGCCATATAACTCAACTGTAAAAACGGCACCTAGTTTGCTCTGCTAGTTTATTTCATAAAAATTCCGTAACGAATAAAAAAAAACACAAAAAAAAACACGCTGTATATAGATGATCGCGCCGGTTTTCCAGAAAGAGGGAAAAAGCACCGGTAAAGTTATGGTGTGACGTCACGTGCAAGTCATGTATATACAGGGTATTTCTTTTTAGCCTTTACAGAATTTTTATTGAAGAAGCTATGAGAGCAGTATAGATGTTGTTTTTGCAGTTGAGTGCTACGGCCAGGTGGACATGCTCAAGAAAGTATGCAACCACAAGATGGCTATTTACCTAAAATTAATTGACTCGTTAATTAGGGGATTTCAGGCAAAAGCGAAATAGCAGATTGAAAGACTATCCTAGTTGCAAGTCATTTCACGTTTAACGAATCCTGAAACACGCACGGGCGCATCCCCCGAATTTTGATATGCAAACGAGCCGAAACTGGGGGCGACCGGGGAGTACAGCGCTCGTTTCACGTTAGAGGGTCACGTGCTTTGAAGCAATAGAGATGATTGGAATAGGTACAGCTCAGCTGGCCAGATAAACCGCTTTCCGGCCCAGATTAGAGTCACTAAATAAGCTACGCTTCAGAGTATCGACACTTGAGTTCCAAGAGCGAGCATACGCCATCTTGTTTTCGAGTCAGGCTTCCCACGCGCAGGCGCACTGCCCACCTTAGCGCACGATGCCATCTATCGTGCGCGCGGGAAATGTTCCTTTCGTTTACAAGCAGCAGTTGACGGCCTTGAGCTCAACTTGCCATCTTTGGGACGCTCTACTTGACAATACATGGATTATCGCATAAGAATCAAACACGCTTCTGTATGACACAGCGAGCATTATGTTAGTCGTCTTCGATTCTCAAATGAGTATGGTACCGGTGTGGTGCGGAAACAAAATGGCGCTCCTGCTCTCCCTGGGACCTCAGTGTCGATACTCTGAAGCGAAGCTTTAGTGACTCTAGCCCAGATAAGCCTCCGTCGGCGAGGGTGACGTGCTTCTTAGGCGCGCCTTTTCAATTTTGTCCTATTTGCATATATAAAAACTTGGGGATTGATATTGTAACGCACGTGCGTGTTTGAGGATTTTTTAAAACGTGGAATGGGGTTCAACGAAGATAGTCTGTCAATCCGCTATCTCGCTTTTGCCCAAAATTCTTTAATTAAAAAGTTAAGGAATTTCAGGTAGTTAGTCGTCTGATCGTTACATACTCTCTTCCAGAGGATGTCCACTTGGCCGTAGAACTCAACCGCAAAAAAACATCATCTCCGCTGCTCTCTTAGCTTTTTTTATAAAAATTCTGCAAAGGCTAAAAATAAACACCCTGCATATAAAATAATAAAAATCCAGCAGGTCGATGGAACACCTCTGCCTGATCGGACGCAAAATGGGCCGGATGATTCCACGACGAGCATTTGCCTAGGGCCCCCTGAGTGCCGCAAACATTTCGAGATTACGTGACATACTGTGTAAAGATACTATTAATTTCCTCCATGGATAAGGTAGAATAACGATACAGTTACCTTTCTGAGACGTCTCTCGGACATTGATGGTATTACTGGGATGGTACTAATAGAAATCCCTTGCATATGAATGCGGCCGGTGGATGGCACTGAAGCCATCAGCAGCACCGGCCGAAACAGTGTCTTGTTTCCAGGTCCTCCACGAAGATGGCACCACAATCAAAGAGGTTAGCATCAACGCCATCTGCAAACTGGAAGGTGCCAGTCCGCTTGGCCGACAGCAGCCCAGCAGCAAGGCAATGGTGGAGGCCCCCGTGCGAAAGAGCGACACTCCCAAGGCGTCACGACCCTTCCGGTGCGAGATGTGCAGTGCCACTTTCAACCGCCTTGGCAATTACACACGTCACCAGAAGATCCACACAGTGCGCACCAAGGTGAGCCCCGTTCAATGTCTTACCTTTATACCGATATTACTGCACGTTCTAGCCTCACTTATGGAAGCGGGAGGGACGATAAAGAGGACTGCCAGGCACACAAAACACGGGAGTAAAAAAACGGGACTGGTGTACTTAAAAAGGGGAAAAAAGGGAGTGGGGAACTATACTTAACGTTTCGAGCGGACGCTCTTTATCAGAGCGATCAAAAGTACTGCCAGGCACACAAAACACGGGAGTAAAAACCGGGACTGGTGTACTTAAAAAGGGGAAAAAAGGGGGTGGGGAACTATACTTAACGTTTCTAGCGGACGCTCTTTATCAGAGCAATCAAAAGTACTGCCAGGCACACAAAACACGGGAGTAAAAACCGGGACTGGTGTACTTAAAAAGGGGGAAAAAGGGCGTGGGACACTATACTTAACGTTTCGAGCGGACGCTCTTTATCAGAGCGATCAAAAGTACTGCCAGGCACACAAAACACGGGAGTAAAAAAACGGGACTGGTGTACTTAAAAAGGGGAAAAAAGGGGGTGGTGAACTATACTTAACGTTTCGAGCGGACGCTCTTTATCAGAGCGATCAAAAGTACTGCCAGGCACACAAAACACGGGAGTAAAAACCGGGACTGGTGTACTTAAAAAGGGGGAAAAAGAGCGTGGGACACTATACTTAACGTTTCGAGCGGACGCTCTTTATCAGAGCGATCAAAAGTACTGCCAGGCACACAAAACACGGGAGTAAAAAAACGGGACTGGTGTACTTAAAAAGGGGAAAAAGGGCGTGGGGAACTATACTTAACGTTTCGAGCGGACACTCTTTATCAGAGCGATCAAAAGTACTGCCAGGCACACAAAACACGCGAGTAAAAACCGGGACTGGTGTACTTAAAAAGGGGAAAAAGGGCGTGGGGAACTATACTTAACGTTTCGAGTGGACACTCTTTATCAGAGCGATAAAAAGTACTGCCAGGCATACAAAACACGAGAGTAAAAACCAGGACTGGTGTACTTAAAAAGGGGAAAAAGGGCGTGGGGAACTATACTTAACGTTTCGAGCGGACGCTCTTTATCAGAGCGATCAAAAGTACTGCCAGGCACACAAAACACGCGAGTAAAAACCGGGACTGGTGTACTTAAAAAGGGGAAAAAAGGGAGGAACTATACTTAACGTTTCGAGCGGACGCTCTTTATCAGAGCGATCAAAAGTACTGCCAGGCACACAAAACACGCGAGTAAAAACCGGGACTGGTGTACTTAAAAAGGGGGAAAAAAGGGAGGAACTATACTTAACGTTTCGAGCGGACGCTCTTCATCTGCGGGCTGGGCAGTACGTTTGACATCCTCCGGCACTAGCTTCCCGTTCCTGCCCTTTTTTTTTTTCTGATGAAGAGCATCCGCTCGAAAGAAGTTAAGTATAGTTTTCCCCCCTTTTTAAGTACCACACCAGTCCCAGTTTTTACTCTTATGGAAGCGGGAATTACCTCCCTCCCACTGCCCGACAGGAGGACGAGCGGTTCCACTGCGACGAGTGCGGCAAGAGCTTCATCCAGAGGTGCGACCTAACCAGGCACCTCCACGTGCATGCCGGCACTGAGCCTCACCGGTGCTCGCTCTGTGGGAAAGGTTACATCCGCCACAGCGACCTGGTCACACACCAGCGGTTCCACAATAAAGAGAAGCCCTTCGGATGCCCGCACTGCGCAAAGGGCTTTTCACAGAGAGGTGAGACACCTTTCAGACTGCTCAACCGTTTTGTATTCTTCGTTGCCGCACGATGAGTATTTTGTTCGCGTTGTCCACCTTTTTTCCTTTTCACCTTGCACCAGGTATGGGAACACTATGATACGAGCAGTGCAGTGAAAAGCAGTAAAGTTAAGGAAGTCGTAAAAGTAATACGTAAATAATTGTTCTTCTATACGCGTATTAACGAGACGTACACTACTGGCTCTACTGAGCACACTGCCTCTGCGAGGAACGATGTTGGAGGAGCCCCGGACATTCCCATTGGTCCTCAGAAGCCTGTGACTTGTCCCAGTGGCGCTGCCCGCGTGGCTGGCATATGGTGGGGAACTTGTCGTGATGTCGCAGCCACATCAGTATCGGTATTCCAAGATCAGATTTTCTACGTAACGGTGGTGGCCCGGTGCGCTCCAACATTCTGCGCAGATGTGCTTTCCATTTGTAAACACCACCTTGAGGATCAGAAAGGGTTCTTTCACGTTTAAGAGTCCAGAGGTTTCGTCCCATGGCTTGTCCCAGTGAAAGCGTGAATCGAGTAAAACTTATTCCTCAAATAAACACAGAAAATTGGTCGAATGTGTAATAGAATTTGATCGTTTATGATCCAATTCCTAATAGGAGAATGCTGCAGGCAGTTCCCCATGGGTGGGAGGCAGCAGATGGGTCCTTCTCTCTCGATTCCAAAAACACCGTTCCATTGTTGCCACTTGACTTAATAAAACCAGAAACCACATGCGAATACCACATTATCCAGAACTACAAGCTCGAGGGGTGTTGCAAAAACATTGGGGGGGGAGGATGATAGGGGTCCGGATAAATCACTGACCACATGTACCCGATTTGGTTAGATAGAGCACTGCGGTGTACGTGTTGACCATCCCCGTGATACACAATGAAGTCTCCAATCACTGTGTGCGAGTCTCGTGTTGTTCATGTCAAGGGCCTTGTGTTTCACGGTTAAACCCGTTTTTACCCCCCCCCCCCCCCCAACTTGCATAATCATCACTTACAAAAAAAATCTGAAAACTAACTTGGCAGAGTGCCAATCCACCTACCGATGTGGGCCATGGAGAATGGCTGTTCCACATCTTGTGTTCACCTAAAATGTGAGAAGCTAGTTTTTTTACGTTTACATGTTTTTACGTAGATTTTTACAGCCAGATTTTTACCCCCAATTTTCAAAAAACGTAAAACCCAAAAACACAAGGCCCTATTCGTATCACCACCACGCATCGAGTCTCATCGAGTCAAGCGTGTGTATGTCCACCGTGTTCTCATTTCCTTAAAGTGACACCAGGTGGCGTTCTGCGCAGGTGATTTGAACCGACACTTGCGTTCCATCCATCTTCAAGTGAAGCCACTCATGTGTGGCCACTGCCACAAAAAGTTTGCAAAGGAAGCCACACTCATTCGGCACATGCGCACCTCGCACCGAGAGATGCTGCTCCAATCAGTGCTCAAAGGGTGAGACTTCGCTTTCTGCGTTTTACGTGCCTTGTTTGGAGCACTTCTTACTCCTCCCAACGTGCCCGTACCCTTCAAAGGGTTAGCACGACGTGAAGCACCTTGACATATCCATGCAAAATGACATAAGTTTTTTTTTTTTTTCTTTTTTCACACAGGCGTTAACAGGTCAGTTGACCCAAAAATGCAGAGCCTCAACATCACTGGAAGCAACCGCCCCCAGGCCACCAACGCGCTCGGTGGTTCCTCTCTCAGGGCAGTGTTCAGAGGTTGTTTTCATATTCTCAAAAGGTACTCCGCAAATGAACAATAATAGCACAGGCAGTGTTCGTGAATGTGTAACTTGTTCCGCAGGTTGAATGATGGTGTAGTAGCGGCGTTGTTGGCATGCGAGTTTGTTTTCTCAATCCCACATGTTAATCCGTTGCAACGTCCTTCCGTCTTACCGGAGTCTCCCTTTAATTTATGCCGTTCAAAAACGGCATTCCCGAAAAAAATATTCCCCTATACAGAAGACGCGTAAATTACGACGACCATCTCGGATTTGAGCTACCACGACGTAATGACGAGCTGTCTCCCGCCACGAAACGCCATCACCTTTCCCGGTCGCCCTCAGACTCCAAACCAAAACTGCCGGCAGTCCTGCAATGGTTCGAGAAGGCGCGGTTGCTGGGAGATGGACGTGTTACGAACGTCGCCACTGCTTTGCGAAGGCGTGCCAGTGCTTTCGGAAATGACAAGCAGCACTTAACGTTTGCGGATAGCATGTTTTTTTAGCTGCACCAACGTTCGGATTTTTCCAATACCGAAGCCACTGATTGTGTATTCGATTCAAATTCCAAACCAAATATATTCAAATAGTTCCAAAGCCGCACGTGCACGCCCAAAAGCGACGCAAAATTTATTTTAAAAAGCAAGCATTGCTTCGTACGAGGATTGGCATGATAAGCTGTCTTTGGGAAAGACTGGAGAAATTAAGGAATGTGAAGAGAACGGTTGTAAGCGAACAACTGGCTTTTACTGGCAAGCCAAGGATAAAACGTCTTTCAAAGCTGCTCGTAACAATATGCTGTACGTGCATTCGGTTACATTCGGGGCTGTTACTCTGTTGTAGTTGCTTCGGTCTTAAAAAGACTACACGCACTGGTATTAAGTCACTTAAAAACGTGAAATAATTCTTCCTCCACTTTCCAATCACCGCAGAAAAAGGGCCTCAACTACTGGCCGGAAGATCCGATAAGACGGAAGAGAGTTGCCCTGTTGTATTTCCAATACACGGCTGTGTGCTGGTTCTTCTTTTTCTAGCATTAGTTGAAAAGCTGCCTTCGGTAGAGGGTATTACGCGGCAAGTCGACCGACTTGTCCCTGTGATCGGCGCCGATGGGCGCCTCGCAAAACTCATGTCTTCCATTTCACAGAGGTATCGAAAATGCCTTCTCGGTGTCTGTAACTTCTGGCTGAATTTAGACGAGAGTTAATGTATTTTTGCTGTACAAGCGGACACTTCTTTAGCCTGTCCTTTTGTGTGTCTGTCGATGTAAGTCAACTTCAATGTTTCACAATGAAAACCAGGGCTTCCGCTAGTGTGTTCTCTTTGAGTCTCATAAACACAAGATCATCTTCGGTTCTACGTATATATACCACGAGGGGGAGTGCGATACGTCGTTGACCCACAGCTGTGTGTTGTGATTGGACAGAAGAGCAGTGTGTCCAGGTTATAAACAGTTGTTTCTTCGCTTCCTCTAGTAGCTACTTACCTTTCGATGGTTCAAACTTGGCACAGAGTCTCATTTTCAGCTTCAGCGTAAAAGCGGTTGCAACTATATAGTCGGGAGTTTGCAATATTGCACATCTAGTGATGCCGCGGCATGCAATGGTTCGGGAAATACATGTCGACGAAAAATTAAACTCGTCCTAGTCACTTTATCACAAAACGAAGTCCCATTCCAGGTTTGTACCACTTCACGAGTTAATGCAGAAAAGGAGGCTTTGTGCCAAGTTTGATCATCGAAATGGAAGGTAGACATTGCCAAGAAACAATCGTTTATCTTTGGACATCACGTAAGTCGCAGATTCTGGCTGCTATGGACCTCAGTATCTGTTTCGATAGCAGGGTGTGCACAGTTCAGATGTGAGCGGGAGGCTGAAATAATGGGCAATGTAGACAGGGTGTCTTTTCTTTAATAAGGGTAATTTTTAAGGGTAATTTTTTCTGGATTTTTGATTAAAAAAGGCTATGAGAGCAGCATAGATGCGGTTGAGGTATTGCGACCAGGCAGACATCCTCACGAAGACAGTATGTAACGACTACGTATGACTAATTACCTAGAATTCGTTAGTTCTTTAATTAGGGGATTTCGGACAAAAGTGAGGCAGAAGAATGGGAGACGACCATTGTTTGAAAGCGTTCCTACGCTCTTAAAAAGTCCTGAAACGAGTACGTGCCTTGAAATATCCAAATACTGTATAAGTGCTTAAATTCGCGGGCTCAATAATTCGCGAATTTGTGAGAAGCCAGGATCAGGCAATTATTCGCGGAACCTTAAATTCGCGGTACCGCGCTGCGTCCACCCTGCATCTTAGGGGCCATCCACCTTGAACTTCTTGGAAGAAGCTAATAAGAGGTATCCCAACTGGGTAACTCGTTCAATTTGTCTTCCTTTTGAGCACTTCTGACTGCAAGGGATGCGATTAGGGGGTCCTACTCGGCTCGTATCTGTGCCATTGCCCAATTGCCCTGTCTCCCGTCATCCCTGTCATCGCATCGAGCAGGTGCGATTGGCACTTGGTAGTGATGCGACAACTTTTCCAAAGGTCTATAGGCGCGACAGAGTGCATACGCGCTTTCTGGATGATCCAGGCTTACAAGGAACCGGAATCACGGGAGGCTTACATCCGCGGGGGATTCGTACGTGAAGGCAGGACTACAGTCTCCAGTTGCAGCGGCGAACTGAACACTTTGCGAGGCAATGCAGTGTAACAGCGTAAGAAACTCCGTATACATAAGTTGCCTCAGCGTCCTGGGTCAAATTTCTTACATATTTCTTTCACGTATTTTTCTGTCATTGGTTCGAATATTTCGCGGGACTTTAAATTCACGAAAAAAGGGCGTTCGCGAATTTCGCGAAAAATAGGTCCTCGCGAAAATTACTACTTATATAGTATTGCTATAGACCGCCGAATACTGCTATGCAAATGAGCCGAAATCAAAACCGTGCGCCTAAGGAACGCATGACCTTTGCCATTGGACACAAAGCGGTTATCGCTCCAAAGCACGTGGCCCTCTCACGTGAAATGGGCTCAGTTCTCCCTGTGCTTCTGCTGCGCGGTTTTGGTTACTTTGCATAGCGAAATTCAGCATTAGATATTTTAACTCGCGTGCTCAATTCAGGATTTAACAAAATAGAAATGCTTTCAACGAGGATTATCTCACATTCTACTATATCGTTTTTGCCCGAAAAAGCCCCTAATTACAAAGTTAATGAATGAATGAATGAATGAATGAATGAATGAATGAATTTGAGGTAATTAGTCATCTAGTAGTTACATACTCTCTACAAGAGTGTGTCGGCACGGCCGTATACACACCTGCAAATACGGTATCTATGCTGCTCTCGTAGCTTTCTTATAAAAAAAGAATATAAAGAACCGCACATAAAGAATAAAAAACGCACAGTATAATGGTACAGGGAAGTCCTTTTCTCGCAGGTGTTCAACGACTTACAAATTTATGTTTGCTCCAATTTGGCCTTTTTTGCATTCTTTTTAGCCCCGTGAAAGAGTCAAAGACACGCATTCGGGCAATTACGTCACCGAAGGTTTCAAACGGTGCAGACAGCCAAATTAAAGGAAACTTAACATTCCATACAAGTTTTCAATAGAATTTCTATTCACCTTCTTTCACATTATTTCCGATTCCTCTACCAAACGTCGACCAATCACGAAGAAGTTGTACTACATCTGTTAATTCAGCCTCTTTCCAGACCTAGCACAGCCTGTGGGTTACAACTACACAAAAACAATGCCATAGAAAATGCTCAGCATTGATGAAGGAAAAGTCGTCGCATTCAAGAAGACCCTCGAAGCATAATTCTAGTGCAGACCACCCCTCATGAGGTGGTTCAACAGTAACGATTTGCGGTTGAGCAACCTCAAGTTGGGGGGGGGTTTGGTTCACAAGAATTGCAGCTACTGGTGCCAAATGCTCGCTGGCCCTCTTGCCCAGGCACTCTGCAGGAACGACCTCATCCTCATTGGCCAAGGCTGGGCGGCCATGCGGCACAAAGATGTACAACACCGTTGTACACCTAACTAGGTTTTTTGACAAACTTTTTGCGTGTGTGCCAGTTTCGGTCTCGAACAGGATTTAAAAAAAAAGAAAAGAAAACAAGTGCGAAGTTTCCGAGCTGTTCGTGACACGTTTTTTCCCAAAAGGTTGCTTTCTCATGTTGGTGAATCACAGGGCAATAACTTGCGTTTGATTGTGCCATACTTATATAGGCTTATTTTTACGTAACATTTTTTTGTTCCTTTCTGCGGTCTCCCTCCTTTGACAACTATTTTTTCAATACCACCATAGTATTTTTACAAACATACATTGCAGTAATTTGACAGCGCCAGTGGGATATGCGGAATCGGCGCATCAAAATAAAGCGGGCATTGTGCACGTAGAAACCAGACCTGGCGAGAGCGTGTTTCGTTTTTTTAACGTGTTTTTTTTTTTTAGGCCCGTGCATTTTCGCACCTGTCTGGGGAGCGAAAAAAAAATTTGTGATGCGAGCGAAAGAAAATTTGAAAAGTTGTTGCGAACTATCAATATGTGTACGCAATGCAAAAATCGTAACAGCAAGGACGCTACGTGAGTGCTACAGCAAATATGGGAAAGTGAAGATGAAACGAAAAATTGTCCCGCAGAGATTCATGAACAAGTTCATGAACAAGTTCATGAACAAGTTTTCAATTCTTTTCCTGAAAAAGCAAAAACAGCAAAATATTCATCATGTGTGGTCCTACAAGGACTTGCCTGGCTGCATTTTTAAAAATTTCTCGCCATACTTAAAATTGATACCGTTAAACTATAGTGTATTAAAGAGCTTCAAGATCATAAAAAAAAAAAATTACGTGTTTTGATGATTTTAGTGCAACAAAATGGGCTTTATAGGCTTGAGGAGAAAATAAGAAAATGCCTACCTGTACCAGTTTGTTACCGTATGTACAACAGAAAATCAGTCAAAAAGTGCTTGTTGGACAACTCTGAACATTTTTATACCACCAGTATTGTCAGTGACCAAATAAAAATGAGCAATATGCAAAACACCATCTCCTAAGTAGGAAGAAAATATCGAGGTACTCTGTGTACAATAAAAAGCATGTCCCATTTATTTTTTGCTCTTAACATTCGTGGCCAATTGTGCCTCGAAAACAAAACGTTTGCATACAACCAAGGTAGTAACCAGCAGCCTGAAAAATGTAGAGCACAAACACCCTCTGCAACATATGGTGCCTTCACTTTTGTCATTTATGAAAATGTCAACAAGTGTTGCCCTCCCAACAGCTTTTAATCATTTGCAAACGTACACAACTTTCGTCGGCTGCAGAGACAGCAACTTTTTACACAGGCTATCACAAAACGCTAAGCTGTTGAGAGGCCATCTAGTATAGACAAAGCCTTCTTTGTGACGTGCTGCCTCGATTAAAGAATGTCGGTTGATGGAAAAAGGCACCAGCAGTGGAACTCTAACCCTCATTCACACTGCATGACATTCGTTCAGTGCCACATGGTGACACCAAATGGCATTTCATGAAACTGGCATTCACTCAGCGAATGAGTTTGGGGAGATCATCTGCTTTTCTCTCTTGCACCAACTACGCACCCTCGACGGCAGAGAGGCAGCAAAAAAAAAACACATTAAGCATTAAAAAAAAAAAAAGACACGCGGAATTGGAAGTTATTGTCCCATAAGTTTTTCCGTGCTTCTTTATTTCTGAAATTAAGGGGAGTCCTTACACAATTTTCAAAGACTACTCTTGTTCCGACTCAACTCGTTCAGTGCCAAGCTGATTTGTGCCACGCCTAAACACCATACAGCCATACTCACCGCCATCTTGCCTGTCAATTGCGATTCGGTTACGTACTTGTCCGGGCCTACCACGATTGTCAAAGCGAAGCAAATAGTAGTTTAGTTGTGCCAACGATGTCCATACGTATAGTTTTTAAGGTAGACAATAAATCTGTCCACCAGTATTCACACGTAACACGGTCAAACTATTAAACAGATCGTTGTCGTCACTAGCGAATGACATCTTTCTCTGCCATGTAGCTCCATCTTGCTCGAGCAAATGACATTCAACGTAACTGTCATTCGTCGGGAATGACATTCACTTTGCCGGGCAACAGGGGTATTACACTGTTGTTGCCGTGGCGATGAGCGTAACTGGCGACAATGTAAGAGAGCATGTGTCGATGGCGTCCCTGTGTTTCCTAGCGTGGCTTGGTACAGCTCCGGTCAACCTTAATAATAACACTGAAAAAATTTGGTCCCATTTCCCAGCGCGATAACAGCCACCCTTGGTGCACTGGGGGAATGTTAAGTGAACAAAGTCATTGCGTTAAACTAACATAATCATTTTGTCTAATTAAGATTTCCTCGTGGCCCCAAGGATTGCTGCGATCGTGCTCGGGAGCGATGCCACAACTTTCTAAGTGTTATTATTAAGGTTGACCGGAGCTGTACATTGATGAGAGGGTATGGCTAACACGACCGTGTAGTAGCAGGTAGTACCGCCGACCAGATATGGAAGGGTTGGAATTCTACCGCTGGTGCCTTTTCATCAACTGACATTCTTTAGTCAAAGCATGCACACTGTGAAGCTTAAGTGTTGGCTTTCTCCTCCTATGTTTCATTGCCTCAGCTACAACTATGTCTGTATGGCCAAAGGTGTCTCACTTCCCTGGTTAGCGTAACTAAAGGTGTGGATGCGTTTTCTGGAGAATATTAGCAGTACATTACACCTGGCAGCCAGTGGACCAGCCCAGGTGGTGTTGCCACTGGGCAACCTTTCGTGTCATCATGGCAATGGTGAAGAGCCAATAGATTGCAGAAGGTGTTGAGAGCATACAATTTTATGATCAAATGAAACTACAGCATTTATTGCATGACTCTGATGATTGATTGTGCTGAAAATTCCCCCGATGCTTTTTTTTTTTTACTGACAGCAGGCCCGCCACAGTGTTCTACTTACCATATTTTCATATATATATATAAGACAGCTTCTTAGTCTTTTTTTTTTTTTTTTAGAATGAGAGTGACATTTGCCTAGCCATCTTGCCATCTTGTACTACTCGACGGCAACCCTAGATTCGGAGCATAAAATTTTCCTAATTCGAGTCCCCTTTCAAATTCTCTGCACCCATCTTTGGATGGACACACAAGATCCCAGATAGTTTTGGTTGGTATTTTTTTTACACCTGTCATTCCACAAAAAAAAGCAATCACGTTTGTGTGTTGCACAATGTGCACTTCACAATAGCAAAGGAAAGAAAGCAGCTCGAAATTTCGTTCCACATTATGAGGCAATCTTATATTAAAGAGAAAATATGGTATCATTACGACACAATATTTTTTTCTGTTACATCCGCTTCACATAAAGTGCTCTCGTCAGACCATGGTGTAAAACAGTATCACACTCTCTTGCTCGCGTAGCACCAGTGAGTATGCCCTTCTCGACCCATTTTGTTGAACTGTCACTGATGGGCATACACACACGACATCTGCTACAAATTCAGAGAGACTTTGATAAAGCTCTTGCACGATAGTTCACGCAGAGCATGTTATGGCGCCAGGTTGAGTTTTTAGGGTGTACTGCCGTGTGACCTATAGTAGTTATCAATGGCATATTAATGTTGATGGTACTCTTACATATCATATGCTTCATATGAGAATGAACAACAATGCAGCAAAGAGTGATTGACATTTGTAGTTGTAACATTTAGCACAAAATACAATGTCTTTCTACTGACTGGTTCGGAATGAATCTCTGTACACAAAAGCATGCGAGCGGTGACCTCCGCAACATAACACAAGGCTGATTAAGTGGCAAGCCTCTGCACTGCGCGCCCTCTCAATTCAATGGAAACAATAGCACACCATGTCTAACAAGAATGCAGGCATGAATTTAAACCCTCTATCTGACTATTTTGTGTCTGTATTTTGTCGTTAATGCAATAAGTTATAAAATTTCTCGTAGGACTGTACTGAGAAGTGATTATTTGGTATTATTTTATTATTTAACCCAGTATTAAGTATTATTTTAACAAAGGAAGCTGTTTACGCTGCCTTTTGCCTTAACGTACCACTTCTTCATTTACAGGTGTAGAGTGAGACTCTTGCATTTGTTAAGACTCATCGATTTCAACGCGACTGTAAAATCCTAATGGTGCGGCTATTCGCCTACAGCCTGTTTACGGAGCTACGGCTCCTTTTAGATAGTGCTTTATTTATGTCTCCACTTTAGTACGCCGAGTGCAAACACGGCAGCGTGACCTCACAGCACCCATCGCCGAGAGGCGACCACACCGAGACTGACCGCAAAGGCTAACCACATCACAGGCTAAACCGAGGTTTTTGCACTGGCAAAGTTTTTTTTTACACCGTGTGTACAATGTACATAACGAGCAACACAATTTCTAACGACTTTAAGTTTATCTTTACAAGAAACCGTTCTTAGATGCTCTAGCTTTCTGCAATACTGGACAAGGCCATGGGACCTTCAAGAGAAGACAGAGGACTAGATATGCGTGCCTTTCTGATTGTCCGAAGCATCAAGTAAATATATGACATTTTCTTCGTGAGGGCTTAAAGCCACAATAACTAAGTAATGGGTAGTTGAATTCATTCAGATTATGTTAGTGAGTTCAAAATCTCAATAATGTAGGATAAGTTCGGCGTCCCCCCCCCCCCCGACACATTCATCGCAGTAAGTCTTTGCGGTATCACGCCCCAGTCACCCCCCACCCGCGGTACTTCTGCAGAAAATGCTGCCTCATAGTTAGGGCCTGACTCTTTTCGTGTTTTATTTTTGGCCAAATTCGGGGGGTAAATATCGGGTGATATTTTTCAGTCGAAAATTCGGGTGTATTTGGGTTAAATCCCGTTACGGCATATTCTGTCGTCAGGAATTCGGGTGTATTCGGGTGATTTTTTTTTCTGTTTAATAAAAATTTGTCTTAACATGAAACTAATGCTTAGCAATGTTATCAAACTTTATTTTAATGCACGCTTACGAGCGTGCCACACGACCCGGACGTTTTCGGGTAGATTCGGGTTAAACCCGAATTTTACAGATTTCGTTCGGGGGGGGGGGGGGGGGGTAAATATCGGGCGGATACGGGTTTAACCCGAAAAAGTCAGGCCCTACTCATAGTCCATCTGCATCAGGCAGGGTGCGTGCTGCTTGAAAGCAACCACATTACGCATGTCAGTCGGATTTTTTTGTGTGTCAATTTAAGTTATTCTACGCAAATGCCAGATGAGTGATTCAAAAACTCAGTTGGCAGCACTAGGTTGGATTCCAGAGGAATTTTGAAGAAAAAGGTAAAACAAATATCGGCAACTGGCTGGACTTTACCAAAACTTTGAAAATATTAGTGAAATACAGGGTAGCAACCTACAAATGTGTGCCAGCGCACTGTGCTCAGCAATTACTGGATGCAGGTGGAGCACTGTGTTGTTCTCACATAAAGCTCCCAAGCCAATTCAGTCCTGGCAAACTTCGAAGTGAATGAGCATCACGGTGCAGAGTTCCGATGGAAAATTTACGAACCCCATAATTCAGTGATTCCCAAACTCTGCTAACCTGCGACCCATCAAAAATATAAAATATATCGTCGCAACCCCCCCCCCCCCTTTTTCGCAATGCCGCAAGCTTTTCGATTTCAGTGTGTGAACCGTAAAGCACAAAACTGACGCTGCAATCTCATTTGACACTGAAGCCAGAGCCAATCAGCGGGGCTAGAACCCATCGTAAAAACGAGCAAAGAAAAGAACACCTGCCAGCAGGAATGACTGCAGTGAGCTTGTTTTTTAGGGAACAGTGCGTCAAAACAAGGGCGGAGTTTTGGACACAGCAACTCTCAGTTCCGGCTCTGTGCTGCGCTGCCACCTCTACTTTGTTTTCATCGACGCCACAACGGTAAGCAAAGTTGGCAAAAGTATGTTGTGGCAAAAAAGAGAAGGATTCTCGTGGCTTTAGTACTCCAGATCGTGTACTTCCCTGCCAGCCCTGGCCAAAATTGGGGAAGTGACTTGAGCAGAAACTGTTGCTGTCCCTCTTTTTCAAGTTCCCCCCACTGAACCCACAGTTTGGGAAGCACTGCCGTAATCAAAACAATCAAAATGGCAGTGATTGAGACGCTGCTGCACAGATGCGCGGAACTGAAGCAAGACTGTCATTGCAAGACAGCTTGGTCCCAACCACTAACTCTGCACCGAGATGCTCAGTCATTTCGAAATTTATACTAGGATCAAATCACCCCACAAAGCTCTTTATGAAGGCAACACAACGCACCGCTTCCATGGAGTAAATGCTGCGCCGTTCTGTGGGCCACTACTCTGCATTCCATTTCTGCGGGCTCGAGACGCTAGCCACAACTCATGGAAGACACACACATGCAGAATCGCTTGTCGACTTGGGTGATGCGGTACCAGTCCCCGCCTTGCACTGAGCACTGGGCATAGCTTAATACAAGCCTGCATGTCACATTCATCGCTGCAAAAATTGCACTTGGGATGAAACCATGTTGACCATGACCATGACCTTGACCATGAAACCATGACCATGAAACCATGCTGACGGTGGGAAAGAAAATTGATGGTCTATGTGGCACTGGGATGATAGTCTTGCCAAATGTTTCTCAATCTCACAAAATGCAGTCGAGTTCGTGTCACTAAAGTCTCCGTAAGGGCAGGATGCGACGGGCACGGCTGCCAACTACGTTGTCCTTCTGCACGTCTCCCGCCTATACTGCTACATGCTACTTTTAATGTGGAATTGCAGTAGTAAAGGAGGTGCCTGAAAGAGTTCAAAATGATGCTCATGTATGTTTTTTTTAGCAAGATACCTACTCTTTGTATCTGCACCATTTCCGATTGCCCAATGGGGTCGTGACACTTGGTTCATTGCACCGTTTACGTGCACCGGGGTACTCTTCCGTGCGTCGCGATTGGCCAGAACTCGACTATCCGGCTCCAAAGCCCCGCGGCGCTTAATGATACTCGTAAGTGGGGAGTGACTTTTTCGGGTTAAATGCCTGTCTCAGATTTGGAGGGGGTAAAAATCGGGCGCTCTTTTAAAACCTGTAATTCGGGGAGAAATCTTGCGATAATTGTGCTTTCGGGTGTTTTTGGTTCTCCTCTTGTCTTATTAAGTCCTTTCCTAATCTCTCTTTTTTTGTTTCTTTGTTGTTGTTTTTTTTGCGAGATCGTAACCTTCCAGCGGTAATCCCCAAAGGTATAGACAGTGTTGACACAGATGGGTGTGTTGCTGGGAACGTAAGTGACCCAATTTTTACATGCGTTACACGTGACTACCTTTGTTCGTCTCCAGTGGAAACGCCACTTGAGGATTCCACAGTGACTGGAATTCATGGGATAAGTCGGGTTTAACCCGAATTGGTCGGAGGTCAGTTCGGGGGGAATAACCGGGCGGAATCGGGTTTAACCCGAAAAAGTCACACCCTGCTTATAAGTAGGGCCTGACTTTTTCGGGTTTTATTTTTGGCCAAATTCGGGGGGTAAATATCGGGTGATATTTTTCATTTGAAAATTCGGGCGTATTCGGGTTAAATCCCGTTACAGCATATTCTGTCGTCAGGAATTCGGGTGTATTCGGGCGATTTATTTATTTTGTTTAATAAAAATTTGTCTTAACATGGAACTAATGTTTATAAATGTTATCAAACTTTATTTTAATGCATGCTTATGAGTGTACCACGCGACCCGGATGTTTTCGGGTAGATTCGGGTTAAACCAGAATTTTACAGATTTCGTTCGGGGGGGTAAATATCGGGCGGATACGGGTTTAACCCTAAAAAGTCACTCCCTACTTATAAGCATGTGGTTTTCAAGTGACCATTGTGCCTGTTCACCATCTGCTGTATCAAATGACAAACTATGTTTGACGGGGTATACTAAGCTATGCAAATGACACCAACCAATGCACAATCAAGTGTCACAGACCATTAAGCGGTGAAACGTGTCTCGCAGAGATTAGCGGCGCAGTTTTCAATGCTGATGCCCAAGATTTTGAACCAATTTTAGACTGAATTCAAGATACTCAACACAACACAAGTTCTTACCGAGGCACTAGGCAAATTATTAATGATAAATTATTTCACATTAATACAACCATCAATGCGATAAATAGATGCGCCGTGACAACATTTTTCAACATTAATATTTCTCGCTAAAATATTTACAACATCCAGGAAAAAAGCATTTCTCGCACAATGACTCCTCGCTAAATAACGAACCAATAAAAGCTGGTAAAACCTTGGTGCATTCGAGCGCAACAGAAAACCACTTGAGAGCAAATAATTGACGAGCAAATTAGACTCTGTGAAAGCGAGCTGGTGTACCGCGGAAAGCACAAGACCGAGAGGACGACGCGAGACCTAAAAAGTCTTCGCGTTGTCCTCTTCGTCTTGTGTGTTCCTCCAACTCAAAGAAACGTTACCTCTTTGAGCAAATAATTGTTTTACAAAAGCATTCACGCTTCAAAGTCCCCAGCACAGAGCGTGGCATATTAGTAAATTTTCCCCGAAACTCACTTGGTCCAGCCAGTGGGTAAGCCACACTCTCTTAAGGCAATGGGACGGGCAGAGACGGTGGCCCCGGCACAGCAGCTCGATCTCCGGGCCAGAGGAATCGCTGCTCCTCCGCTTGGACTGCCAGCGCCGCACCACCAGCTGCCCCAGGTGAGACACCCGGGCTCGTCCCGAGCACCGCACGTACCAACGACCCGTCCACAGGAACCCATTTCCGCCTTTGCTGCATGGTGGCGCAACCACATAAGTTCACGTCAGACGTTTTCACAGGCAAGGTGACGCAAGGTGATGCAAGCTCGAAGTACATGCTGTTACCCTATAAAAGTCTACCTGCAATTTCTAGGTGCGTCCAAAAGAAAAGTGCCGCACTCGTGAGGGACTATCGCATCCGGGAACGTATGTATGATACCGATTGGGGTAATGTCCGTCACCGCTTCAGAGTCAATTTGGCCAAATTTCTCTTCCAAAAACAGCTTACGTACTAAATAAATGAGTTTTAAAGGAGCATTAAAGTGGTATCTAACATGGCCAAAAACTGCTGTCATCTTGTAAAGCAGTATGTGAAAAGTATTCCCACAAAATATTTCTGTCCAAAGTTGTTTCACCACGGTGCAATAAATTTGGAAAATGGCTGCCGCGGTGACACGCCGGAGCGCTCCAACTGCAGACCACACCCACTCTACTGTGACGTTGGTGGTAGAGAGCCCCTCATTCGTTCGTAGGAAAAACCGTCTGCTATGAACATTGCAAGCTGTTTCTTGTGGACTTCCAGTCTTTATATGATTTATATCACGTTTTCCAAAAAAAAAAGCCAGAGAAAATGCACTTATATGCAGCCTGAGAAAATAAGATTACGATCGCAAGAGTAATATATCCGTGGCTTCTGTGCAATCTCAGAATTCACAGCAGCAGAAAGCAAGCGATGGCGGCGGTATTGTGGCGCCACCTGTTAGCCACTGAACCAACTGTGCGGTGAAAACGGTCGGACAGGCTGCACACTGTCGGGGAGCACGGGGTTTTCGCTGTACAAGCGCAGTTAATTTCGGGCTGCACCACTCGTTCTTCCCGTGGTGTCTGCGGTCCCAAAAAATCGTGGTTGTGTCGTGGACAGTCTTCAAACCCTCCGTTTTGGACATCACGTAGCCAGAGAACGCATGGCGTCTCCGAAGCGGTAGCAGACGCTTCGGCGTTACATATTCACTGTAGTCTTCTTCTTTGCCTGGGCCAATGTCATAATGAGGACAATGAAGGAAGTACACAAGGGTGGCATGCCACGTGATGTCACTAATGGACTTTGGCTTATAAGCTTTTGGCGCCACTCGAAATTATTAAACTGGCCTTGGTCACACTTGGCGTACTCTCGTTGGGTCCCGGAACAACATGCACCCTAGCAGTAGGTTCCCTACTTAACGACAGCAGACACACCCCCCAGTGTGAAACAGCTTCAAACGTTGCTGTCAAGCCCTGGCGATCGCCAGCGATGACGTTGCTTACAAAAGCAACAAGACCCACGAAAGGAGATTCGACGGCTTAACCAATGAATCGCTTTAATCCGATTTCACTCTGATCCCAAATTGTCCTTTTCTTCCTTTCATGTCACACCATTCCTAACAATTGCGCCAGACATTCCGTACTGAAACATCCCCACAGTCTTCAACAGGATGATTATGCAAAGAAGAATGCAAGGCACACACCTGGTAGGTTCCAAACAGATGTGCACGAGCTCGTCATTGGCATAGTGGTGCGTGTGGGACAGTTGCCTTTCCTCTTCCACCCTTTGCTCAGCTATTGCTTCACCTCGCCGCTCCTCGAATTCCTTTCTCTGTTTTGTCTCATCTACGACCCAGGATAAAAGCAGTTAGAATAACAAATAAACGGGGGGGTCTTGTGCAGGTATATATTCACTGCGAGATTGACCTACAGGGGGCGACACTGTCACCTTTCTAGTGTGGATAACACGCTGACAGATGTTTAAAGTTGATGTTTTTTTTTTCTTTTCTGTAATTCTCGCGTGTATTCACCGGAAGATAACTTGTGCCGCAATGGTACGATACTGTTCGGTTCCCCAATGCTCCACCTACTGCACTGAACGCGGCATAAACGTGTGACGCGAGGAAGCTATCTACACTACGCTAGTTCATAGTTTCTCCACAGCGCGGTGACACTGTTCGATCTCCGAGCGAATAGAGCCCCTAGTGGATTCTGCGAATCCACAAAATTTCGTGGAATTGGCCTCGTCTCGTGTTTTCCGCGAAATATTCCATATACTGCAGAATGCGAGGGTTTCAATCGACCTGCAACATTTTCCCGATTAGTCCCCGAGTATTTTATACCCGATTAGTCCCCGACTGATGCCGCTGGGACTTACACGGCTGAACATGTCACGACGAAAGAAAATTTCACAACGGGAATGCCCAGAGAGAAATTGTCAGAGTCTAGTTTAATTTTCTTTGCGTACTGAAAAGTTCCAAAAGGCTGGAAAAGTGTGCGGGACGAGTCAGTAAGCGATCTTGGGAGAATGCTGCAACATTTTCCTCTCGTTGTCTCTTGCGCACGCGTTTGTAAATCCCACTTTGCGGAAATGTTAATTTTTCCTTTATGTATATCTCACGAAAAAACTCAATTCCCAATACATATTTTTGCTATGTGGTGTGTTCTTTCTGTCAGCAGATGCTGCTCAGACATCAGAGCCGTACTCTCCAGTTCACACTGGGTTTCTCGTACTTGTCACAAACAACTTGTCAGATATACGCTTGAGCAGAGCCGTCCCAAGGCGAGCTGCTACCTGGAGACCGATTATGCCAAGTTATTCTTTCGGTACATTCTCTAACATGGAAGAAAAGGTGACAAAAGATCTAGAAAGAGCATGCGCAAATATTCGCCCGCATGCTTTGCAGGTAGCACGCGAGACTCGGTTCAAATATGTTATAAGGCCTGTCCGTACTTTCCAAGAGCTCAGGAACGACCTTGTAGACGATGTCCTGGAGGGTACGATCTTGACGCAGACTTAGGTGCGGCTGCGTTTCGTGCACTTTGGTGTTGCATATAGGGCAGAGTCGGCTCGTTTGAAGGTACTTCACGATGCAGCTCTTGCAGACTGAAACGAGAGAAGCATTACATGAGCAGACTTACCCCCGAAAGACCTACATTTATCTCTACAGGGTCAGTCATCAGCTGCAGACAGTAAAGCATTTTGCCTCTCCTCCTCAATAAGGCCCCCCTCGAACGATCTCATTTGCGGAGAGAGCCTTCATTAGGAGGAGGGGGAAAGCATTTCTTTCGCTCACAAACAATGCAATGGATGTTTTTTTGGGGGGGATTATGAGAGTTCCGCGACCAAAAGCCAACTTTGCCACGAAAAAAAAAGAAAAATGAATAATAGGGAACTTACATGTATGCAGGCACTCCGTGATACTAGCAGCATCGATCAGGTAGCCAGCACACAACAGACAGACTATGTGCGGGTTCAGGTCACGAATGTAAAGCCTGGATGTCTGAAAAAGACACCCGACTGCTCCATAATCGTAATCTTTATTTAGTCAATACTGCAAAATGAACGCAAAGCATTAATTCGTCAAACTCTTATATTTATTTATTTCATCACACAAGTGATTAGGAGCAGAGGCTAAAAAGTCACAGGAGACTTGACAAGGCCTCTACCCCCTACAGCAGCACATTAAATAATCGCAATGTATGCAACACTATGCACAGTGGTAAACAGGTACAGAAATGTCACTCAATCATCAATAACAGAGATCAGCTTCGAACCTTACTCATGCTACAGCAATGTAACGTTTATATACAGTAGTGATTAATCTAAATTACAAAAGTATGTTAGCAAATCATTTCTATGTAAAGACAGCAGATCGCATGTATTATCATTGAGTAATCTAACTAAATTATATTGCAACCTGTGGAACCCATACGACGTCCGGCACTGTGGAACTTCATATGTTAAAGGGTGGCGGTAATTGTAAACAGGATTAGTAATTTCTAAGCTTGCTACGTCCAGGAGGTCACATAAGTTTTCCTTAACTGCCCTTCGGTACGCCAGGATGAGCCTATAGCAATAAAGGTTGTGAATCCTGGGTATGCGATACTTCTCGAATAGCCTCTCGAATTATAGATGTTGAAGGATAAGATATTGTGTTGTGCGTGGGTGCCTGAGCGCCCAAATTATTATTATTATTATTGCAATAAATTGCACAATTGCTCATAAATGCAAACCACCGAGCAGAATTCTAGAACGAAGGCACTTCCCCGGCAGTGCTAGTAACTATTGCACATTAACGTTATTAGTGATCTCATTTTGTACTGTCATTGCAATGTACATGTCTCAAAATATTGTTTCTCTATGTGAAGTATCACAAAATTAAATTCTAGTTCTGACAAGTACAAATGGGTGCCCAATCTGCCCACGTGTCTGGCAACACTGCTCCTAAAACCGCCCACAGCTGCTGGCAGTCTTCTGACAAAGAGTGGCCGTTGCTTCTCACCTACCCCTTGGAGAATCCCAAACCATCAAGTCTTGCAGGCGGGATTACGATTTGCGTCTCTGAGTGAGCTGGATTTATAATACCAAATAAAATAAATGTCTATTTTTCTTCCACTGCAGTACTTTAAAGGGAGGGTCACATACAGTCTGATATGCTCTGAAACTAGGCTGAAATTGTATTCCTGGGTATTGTGGAAGTGCAGCTTTAAAAGTTTCATTCCGAGCAGCAGTGTATGTACACCTCTTTGGGATTGCTGAGGGATTATGGCCACCTTGGTTCCTCACCTCCTCTAGACAGATGTTGTTTCCAGCACAGCTCATGGTGAGCCATGGCAATGTTCTTCATTCAATTGTGTTGTGTTTGTCGTATGTTTAATTGCCCCATCCACCACAACGCTATTAATTCCTTTATTTAATAGCCATGGCCCTGTTGCACTGTTGCATTATCAACAACTGAGGATTAGAATGCATTCTGAATAGACAATGCTCTCCAAGATTCCATACAAGCTTCAATATTCAATTCATTCAAGGATATTCATTCATTCATTCAAGCTTCCAATCAATTCAGTTCATCACGATAGATATTCGCCACAGATATTTGTGGCACAAATTGTGTCACTTTATTTGGGTCCAGGTCATCCTTCCTCTTTGCTTGTCATCGTAACAGTTTCTCCAATGTTCCGTGGACTTGCAATGATTGGACGCTTGCAAGAAAAGTTTCCCCCCAAAAGTACAAACTGCACCAATAAACAGCTTTACGTTTCGACATGTCATTCATTTCTCGTACAAATGAATGTCGATGAAAACGAAAAGAGTAAGGCGTCCAACAGCGATAATTAAGATCAGATGCGCTTTTTAGGCAGGCACCCATAAACCTAAAAAGCAGAAACCACACACTTGTCGTGAATTACCTGTTTTCCAGTCATCCGGCTGCTCAAGGCCCAGTCGTGGTTCGAAAACAGTTCCGTCAATCAACGCGCGAAGTTGAAGTATTACTTTCAAACTCAAGTAATTACTGTGTTAGTACGATATTTAAGAACTTGTGACGTCCCGAGCTGGAAGAGCATCACGCAAAAATCGCCTCGCACAAAACGCACAATTTAAATAAGAAAGCATGCCCTACCGTCAACAAGCTTCAAATTACGCGATGAGCCGGAGGTACACGTGTTGGTTGAACTGCGCACAATACACCACGCGGACGCTATTTCGCAATATACGGAGATTTGTCATTGCAACCTTGTTCGTAACACATGCGCATGACGCCTATGACGTAAACAGAGCTTTGAAACAAACGTTACCAGGAGTAGAACAAAATAGATGGGGCTTCTTTGGTGACTTACATTATACCCGAACTAAGCATTGCCTTCGTATATTGCAGGCGTTTAAGTTCGTCGCAGCGTGCACTTTATTGTGCGAAGTCGCGAAATCGTTAGTCGACTGCGCCATTTTTAAGTTGGCTGCGATGGCAATCATGCTGGATGACAACGTGCGAGTACCTCGCTACGGGTGAAATGGCGAACATTACTTGCTACTATCACAATAGCTGGGGCATAATTATAGTGCGTCCAAAATAGCTACGTTCATCATACCCGATCGTTAATCTGTGTTGGCGTAAAGTTGGCTTAGTTCTGATATCGGTGTCGTCTGCTAGCAGAATAATGAAGCCCTATTTCTTTTTACACATGCACAAGGTGCTTGAGTTGCACATTCGGATGAACGCACGTTTATTTTTCGTTTGGACTGCCATTTAGGGAAGCGCTTCATCCCAATCGTCATCCTAGTGGAAGTGGAAAAGTTAGGCTGCCCGGAATTGAAATTTACGAAGCCTCCATCGTCGCCTCCCATTGCCGCTAGCTAGTTCCATCTCAAATCGAACAAGCCAGTACATTTGATGTCTCAAATGAACGGGGGGAAAAAAATGTGTTGCACGCCATCGGTGAGTGCAGTGTTGTGTCGGTTTTTGTCTGTCTTAAAAAAAAAATATCAAAGTTGACTCGAAGCGCCAAAACGCACCATATTTACTGCAACTTTCCGGACGATCTGTAAAACGGATAAGATTAAGCTTTATGCCATTTAATTTGTCATTCGTGGGTCTATCGAATGATACATAATTTGTTGCTCTGCTCTATCAGGAACGTAAGCGATACCTCTTTAAGTAGCACCATATCTCCGAAAAATGACGAATTTCGGAAGCATTTATCTAAACAAAAGAACGCCAAAAACTTGCTCAAAACTTTGGTATGTCGTAGATAGACCCTTACACTACACACCGAAGAAAAATCAAAATTCGGACTTTGTCGGTAGGCGCACTGTGAATTTTTTTCACTGTGTCTCCCGCGTGGGGCAAAACACTGGTTGAATGGGTTCCGCGTATAGGGCCGGCAAAAAATTCACAGTGCGCCTACCGTTCAAGTCCGAATTTTGATTTTTCTTCGGTGTGTAGTGTAAGGGTCTGTCTACCACATATCAAAGTTTTGAGCAATTCTTTCGGAGTTTTTTTTTTTTTTAGATAAATGCTTCCGAAATTCGTCATTTTTCGGAGGTATGGTGCTACTTAAAGAGGTATCGCTTACGTTCATGATAGAGTAGATAGAGCAATGAATTATATACCATTTGATAGCCCCATGAATGACATATTAAATGGCATAAAGCTCAATCTTATGCGTTTTGTACATCGTCCGGAAAGTTCCTGTGAATATGGCGCTTTGAGTCAATTTTGACTTTTTTTTTTTTCAGACAAACAAAAACCGCCACAGCACTGCTAACGCAGGAGCCTCTTATGCCCTAGGTTGTCCAAATTCAGAGCAAGAAATCACTAGAATGCCTCAAGAAATAGCCTTGCAGGGGACGCTCAAACCCGCGTGCAACGACATCGTCTTCTGAGAGGCAGTTTTTTCCTCCTTTGGGTCGTCCAAGAGAATTACCCATCACCACAGACTATACTACTATACTGCCACAGGCTGTCATTACTATAATTTCATTACAGTAATGACATTACTGCCCAGGTATGCCCACTGGTAATGCAAAAAAGAAAAAGCTACATACCGTAGATAATTTTTGTGTGTTGAGTAGGGCCGTTTTAGACAAAAAAAAACAAAAAAAAAACAGCGATGACAGGTTTGAAATGTTGAGAAGCCATAACAATTACCACTTTTATATCCTTCAACAGCCCAAAGTCGGGAAGAAAACTTCGCACACACGTAATGCTATAAAAAGCGCGGCAGCTTGTTTTTCAATATTTTCTCCTGTTCACAATTCCCGATTTTATTGCCCTGTCACGCTGTTGCTTTCAGTTGTCATATTTCTTCACAATGCGTTATTGGGTTTTACTTATATGATGAATGAGTAAGGGGGAGACTAGAAGGGATACATGCTTAATTCGTTTTACACAGTTTAACATTTTTCCCCTCTTCCTGTGGTAACATAGAGATCTTTATTGCAAAAAAACATGCATAAAGCGGGACGTTTTACATTCCACTTCTTGCTCGCTTGCGTTCCTTTAGAAATCCCGTGATTTGGCAGGACACAGTGAGAAGAGCTGGGAAATCCTTGTTTCCTTTTTGTCCTTCTTCGTGCACATAACACCTAGAGGTTGACACCCTTTCCACTGGGCAGATGGATAATTTGCACTAGCACAGCAGATTGTCGTGAAAGCGTAAACGGAAATAATCCCATCTGTTAAGTTTACATTCATCAGTAAGACATGAACCCGTGCTTCGTAAAAAGCACGAGCTAAACATTGCCATTCAAAACATAATTGCTTTATCGCTCTTTGACACCACCGAACAATAAGATACAAACGACAATGTGTCTTGACAAGTTACTTTAAGTACCTTGCAATATGGTACCTTGTAGTGTACCTCAAGTGCCACTGATTTCAGGTACTTGGTACTTTTCATAAGTACAGTTTCGAGGTACTTTGCCAATCATTGTTTTTAACCCTATGAGATATATTCCTCTTCCTTAGTCACCTAGTATATGGCAACCTCGGAAAGCCTCACTTGATCTACTCGCGTTCAACTTTAAGAAGGCAAAGAAATCTAGTCCGTCATCTACATACGCCGTTGGAGATAAGGAGACACAATAGCGCGTCAGGAGAGAGAGAGTGCAGCGCCGCCATGGGGGAGGTCTCGCGTAGTGTCATGCGGTCAGTCTTAACAGCCAATGCGGAAGCAGAGTGAGTGTGATGGATTACATTATGTGGCGGAGGAGGGAGAGTGACGTCTTTGAGCCCAGTCATCCTACCTGCGGCGCAGGTATTTTAAGAGCTGACGGATTACATTTATTTTCCTTTTTAAGTTGAACACGATCTATAGTTTAAACACAGCAATTGTACAAAAATATAATAATAATAAGACTAATATCCAAAGCTCGTCCGGCATATCACGAGTACGTCATAGCAGAGTACAGCATACACCTAGGATGCCTCAATACTAGTAGGCACCCTAGATACACTGGGTGCACCCAGAGCCGTATATTAAAAGGGAGTCTGGCCATTAATGGGTCATGCCTATACCTGAAGCTCCACCCACCTTTTCAGCTTTCTGACCAATGACGTCTGGAAATATGGGGCTCTATCAATCAACCTATCCTCACTATTTGTCCCCCTATCCATCATGGGTAGCGCCATTTTGGGTGGCAAGTAGATTGGATGGGATTGAAATGGATATACCTCTCGCGATCTGTAAAACCAGTGGATTTTTGGTGCAAATTTGATGAACGCCACCTAGGCTGCGCAAGGCGCACGTCGAGAACTGTCGTTTGCTTCCATCGTTGTACCGCTGCCGGCAGAACCACCTGCTGATACACATCCTGTCGTCAGTACGATTTTTTAACTTATCTACATGAATAGTTGGAATAAAAAAATGCAAGAATGTTTATATCCATAAGATTCAGTAAGTAAATAGTACAAAATTTTACAGCACAGCGCCGTTTTTGTTATGATTTCGTTGTGATCGCAGTGTTCACTAGGCCTAACACCGACGATAAAACGTATTATTTTCGGTTAGGTATCGATAGCGGAGCATCAGTTGAAACTGATTTTCGAGAAACTTACATGAGAATGTACAGCTGCAACGTGAAATCAAAGTAGTCCGTGAAAAATTTTTATCACGAAATTCCCGCTTCACAGTGTTTGTTGTCGTCGCTGTGTTGGGTGGCAGCAAGGTGTCATGGCGACCCCCTTGGTAAAAAGCAAACCAATCAGAGGAGCGAAACTGTGACTGACAGGTCGAGACTCTTTTTGGGACTCCTCCCAATGGCCAGACTCACTTTTAATATGCGGCTCTGGCTGCACCCGTAGCGCAGCGCCATCTATTCCGTTATCAAAGGGCTTCCCGCTTTGAGGTGTTCCCCCTTCTAGCCGCCAAATATCTTCTGGACAGCCATAATGGTGATGAAACCGCGGTCCAGCTGCTCCTGCGGCGCCGTTTGGGTAACAATCACTTGTACCACAGTCCTGCCGATCAGCAGCGTCTTACATGTTGAATATACTTTCCTGTCTATGTTATTACCCCTGGAATTTTCAGCTGATTTCCTCGGGCATTATTTGCATAGCAGTGAAAAGAATTTGATACCACAGCGGGACGATAAGGGTCTCAAACCACAAATTCTCTGCCGTGTCGGGTGCCTGCGAGCAGAATGGCGAAACCGCGACCTACTAGATTATAACGACGATGTCATAATCAGCAACCCCTATAAGAAGCCCGTCCGCACGATCCGCTAGGGGCGCTACTCATCAGCACGCGAGATCTGCATCACGATTGGACGATGGAAATATGAATTCTGAACGCGCAGAAGCGTATGTACGACTACCGTAGCAGACGACAGCGATAGCTCCTATGAAAACGCGTAGAATGATGATGACAATCAACCTCAGAATGAAGCATCTGCGGAATATCCACCGCTTGTACAGAAATACTAAGGTAAGCTGAAGTACAAAGTATTGTAGAAGTTGAGGAAGCAATAACTGGGCTACCTTCCAAAAATGCGGCGCTGGGAAGGAGTGCCTGTGACATGGTCGCTATAATCTAGTAGGTCGTGGACGAAACAGATGCGCAACGTCCAAGGTACAAAGCCAATAAATAATTCTCACAGCTGTCCAGGAGCCCTAACCAAAACACTCACACTTCGGCGGAGGCATAAACAAGACACCCGTCCTGTCAATCGTATAATAAATAATTATAGCTCCATATAAATCACGCGATCACTTCGTGGGTGTACTGCTTGGTGCCGCCCTCGGCAAAATCAGCCACAGTGTCGCCGGCTCCCTGCAGGATCCACTTGCTCGTCAGAAGGCCATCCAGGCCGACAGGACCACGGGCGTGGATGCGTCCCGTGCTGATGCCTACTTCAGCGCCTGCACAAAGTACGTGTTAGCGGAGCTTCGAAAGAGAGCGGAATGTGAACTTACCGAGCCCAAAGCGGTATCCGTCTGCAAAGCGGGTGCTGCAATTGTGGAATGCACAGGCACTGTCAACTGCTTGGAGGAACTTCTTAGCGGTTTCCTCTGAAAAGAGTCTGCCGTGTACCCCCATCTCTCGCACAACATTAAAAAAGCTGTTGAAACTTTGACAAAAAAAAAAAAAATCATTTGATTGCTACAAACTTTTTCGCTCAAAGTGGATGTATTTTGTCGTGAGCGGCAACGGACCCCTGGGAAGGAGCAAGCGGGAAAATCTCATTATCAGCTCTCGTGATATTCCCGTGACGTTCCGCGAGGATGGTCACGTGGTAACGTTCTCTCCCGCATCTCTGTGGTGTTCACAGCTGCTGGACGCTAGGAATTCGGCGACAACCCAAGCAGCACAATGTACTGAAAGTTGAGTGCAATAGGGGTGGACGGTAGGTGCGTTCTTTTCGGCAAAAAAAGTGCTGCACCTAAATCCCTGGTTTTCTGGGTTGGGAAGACCGCGAAAACCAGTTTAGTGAAAGGTGCAAAGGGACTAAACCCTTGAAAAGAATGCAATCACATGACAGTGACAACGGGCTGTCGTCTGCTACGAAGCAGGGCTGTAGCTGCGTAGGTTTGAGTTTTCGTAGAGCGTGGAGTTTTGTTCGTATGCGCAGTCCCACATTCTTCTGGTTCTTGTGACGGTAATGGCGTGTAACGCGAGTCTGGCTGCCTTTATGGAGCTAGTTGATTCGGACTCAGAAGACGAGTGTTATGAATCGCGCTTGGTTTGTGCTACAATCAAAGTTCTCGAGAGGCATGAATGCTGTCGAATTCCTCTGTATTATGAAACTGTCGTGCCGAAGTACATGGAATTCGAGTACAAACGTTTGTTCCGACTGTCTACACGCCGTGTCCAGCAACTTGCCGACATGTACGAGGCCTCCGAGTTCTACCCATCGAGCAGGGGCCAGATTTCGAAGACCGACGTCGCAGCCATTTCACGATGTCGTCTGCTTCCACACTTTTTCACCCACGTACGGGAAGGTGCAGAGGTTTTTGGGTTCAACGTGAAACTGGGGCAGAGGGAACTACGAAAAGAACGCGGGCGGGGCAAGAGTGCGCCGAGGAGGGGACGAAAAGAATGAAAAGGTGCTGCACCCTCCGAACCGGTTTGCTGGGTGCAAGGAGGTGCAAGCGAAAAGAACGCACCTGGTATGTGTCTTATCGATGTTCCTTAGTTTCACGAGTCTGTTCAAGGCCTTCCACCTACCCGTCCACCCCTATTGCACCCGACTTTCAGTACATTTTGCTGCTTGGGAAGAGTGAGCAAGGCCACACACTAGGGATCACGTGAAAGTGGCCGCCAATAATCAGCCGGACAGGAATGTCGTCATAGGAATGCCCTATGTCGTCACACGTACTGGCGTCGCGCATATACGTCTCTCTGCGCGGGAATTTCGAATCGCGTGGATCCAATTATTTATAATGCCGATAATAAACTATGGCGCTCAAGACAACGCGAAGTGAAGCAGAGATTCGGTTAATCCGGGAATGCACTCCCCGTGGCAATAAATATGCGCCAATTGATGCTCAGGGACAGCCAACTATGCCTCCAATGGCCTCTCCTATTACGAGGGGCGTTCAGTATATTCCGAGCCTAACACCCCCCGCCCCCCTCACGAACGTCAATGCACTTCACAGCTTCCAATGCTTTCCATTTTCCATGCTTACCATTTTCTGTGACGATGGCATCCGTATGGCCGCTCCCATACGCATTAATGTGTTCAATGGCGTCATCCACGGAATCGACCACTTCGATGGCGCACTCCAGAGCCCCGTACTCGATACGTAGGGAACGCGCGGCTGGTGGACCAAATGTCAGCAGACGGGAGAGCTTGGGTCCCGAGTGAAGCACCACCCCTTCTTTCCTGAGCATTGTACAGAGGCGGGAGAAGGCAGGACTGTCCACCACGGATCGGTGTACCAGGAGCGTCTCCATGGCATTGCAAGCGGCAGGATAGTCACACTTAGCGTCACGGACCACACGGAGGGCCTTCTCGAGGTCCGCCTCCTGGTCCACGTACACGTGACAGACTCCTTCGCTGTGGCCTAGAACTGCGGGACAAGGAAGACGTACGAAGACTAAATGAGGTTTCTGCAGTGGAGCACGAACAAATCGATAGGCAGTTCTGCTGCACTTTTTTCTTTATTTTTTATTTATTTATTCAGAGAGCTCTGCAGCGCCGTGAGGCATTACAGCAGAGGAGTGAGGAAGTACAATGGTGATGCTACTTGCATCATTCTCAGGAAAAACACACCAATATTGTACACTGACTACACACAGTATTACATGGTAGAAACGAAAAAAAAAAAAAAAAAGAAGAGTAACAACAAAAACAAAGAATCAGTGCATAAGACACCTAATCTTAGCCATAAATAATGTATTATTGGCAGCATTAACGGCTTCTTGGGGCAGAGAATTCCACTCTGGGATGGTGGAACAAAAGAAAGATTGCTTTAAAACACTCGTTGAAAAACGCAATGGTTCAATTTTTTTAGAGTGATCCATCCTGGATGATACATACACAGGTGGTAGAAGAAATTCATCCTTATTTAGACCAGTGTTTCCGCTATCAATATCGTACATCAATTTCAATCGATTATGTCGCCTTCTATTCTTTAATTCTACTATTTAGTTTTACTAATTTTTTTTTATTTATTTTATTATTTTATTTTTTTTATTTTACTAATTTACTAATTTTATTATCTTTAATTCTTCTATTCTTTTATTTTGTCGCTTTCTATTCTTTGTTTCACCTGCCTCGCCTAAGCTGGTTCTGGTTCTGGTTAAAGCTTCATTGCTGGTTCGTGAGTCTACGCGTTTTCCCTCAAACTCAAGGCAATGTTAAGATCAAGGTCCAGAGAACGGACTTGGCGCGCCCGCAATAGACCTCTCTCTGTTTGTAAATAAATGACGTCATAGTGTTCGACAGCGCCACCAATTTGGTAGAGTTGAACTACGCTGGAAGTTACGTGCGTACAAGGTCGCGTACGAAAGTCCCCGAAAGAGACGCGACCTTCGGTCCTACTTTTCTTTCAATTGGAGGCAGCGAACACGTGTCCATTCGCGGAACCCAGCCCTCGATCCCCCTTCCGATTTGTTTCGGTTTCAGTCTGTCTACCAACGTCACGATGACGTTTCTTAGACAAGACAGCGGCGGGACTCTATTGCCGGTCGACTGCGCTAACCAATGTTCCTTTCCGGTAATCTTAACGCTAAAGCTGTGAATGACAGCCCTAAGTGAGCCTCATTACACGGCCCACCATATAGCATCAACGTCACACATAAACCATCAGTTAGACAAATCCTATCGTTCAACATCACATTTTTCGCCATGATGTGATGATGAACGATGTATGCCACTATGAGCTTATTTGCCGCCCTATATATATAGGAAGTGACTTTGTCGGGTTAAACCCGATTCCGCCCGGTTATTCCCCCCCGAACTGACCTCCGACCAATTGGGGTCAAACCCGATTTTTCCCCGAATTCCAGTCACTATGAAATCCTCAAGGGACGTTTCCACTGAAGGCGAACAAAGGTCGCCACGTGTAACGCATGTAAGAATGGGTCACTTACGTTCCCAGCAGTACAACCATGTGTGGCGTCAACACTGTCTATGCCTTCGGGGATTACCGCTGGAAGGTCACGATCCCAAAAAACAACAACAACAACAACAAAAAAATAAAAAAAAGAGATATTAGGAAAGGACTTAATAGACCAGAGGAAAAACAAAAACACCCGATAACACCCGAAGGCACAATTATCGCCCGATTTCTCCCCGAATTGCAGATTTAAAGATAGCGCTCGATTTTTACCCGCCGAATCTGAGAAAGTCATTTAACCCGAAAAAGTCACTCCCTACGCTATATATATATGCTTGAACAATATCCGTTCCAACAGCTTCCAAAGTATATATACCTGGAATCCCCCGACTCCTTTCCTGAATGGCGCGCACCAGTTGCGACGATCCCCGTGGGATGACCAGATCGATGCAATTCTCGAGAGTCAGGAGTTCTTCCACGTCCTCCCGCGTGCTGACGAGGGCGATAGCATCGGCGCAGCGGACGGGCTCCAGGGCTTCCTGGACCAGTTCGTAGAGTCGTCGATTAGAACGCTGGGCTTCGCGGCCGCCCTTGAGGAGAAGGCCGTTTCCCGTTGCGATAGCCAAAGCTGCGACCTGCGGCAAGCAGTCCGGCCGGGCCTCGAAGATAACCAGTAACACTCCAATGGGGACGGTCACCTGCGTCAGTTCCAGACCCGGTGCCAGCCGGGATCGGCGGAGCACGCGGCCAACAGCTCCCTGCGAGATCCCGTCGGGAATGCTCAGCTTATATACGCGGAAATCTATAGATTGAGATTACAGTGAACCCTCGTTAATATGACCCCCGATAATCTGACATACGCGTTTTACGACCATACTCTTGGGGAACAATGCTGTCAAACCTCTGAAAATCTCCCCCGTTAATATGACAATTCCGCATTATGACCAAAATTTTCGGGAACGACCGTGGTCATAATAACGAGGGTTCACTGTATAGCTATTCTCGCTAAATTGATGAGTTAAAGAGTGAAAAAATTGGAGCGCTACAATAAAAAGAAAAAGAAAAAAGAAATACCCCGTTCTAACGTTACTACTTTATACAGGGTGTTTCACCTAAGGCGATAAAAAATCTACTGGCTACGTATACCCGCTGGAGGATTGTCGGACTTTCGACAATTACCTTCTGGAAACTTTTGCCACCATCGACGAAGGCTCTTGACAATTTTTAATTGCGGGAAATTTTTTTTTTTTTTCAATTGAACTTTGAAAATTGCCAAGCGAACCTCATTTTTATTTTTACAGAAATATGAAGTCCTCCACGGATAACGACAGACCCAACCAAAACTATGCACAGTATCGCGACAGAAGTAGTCTAAAAAATTTTGTAAAAATTACGCTTTAGCCCCGTCTGCTTGATTTTCGCAGAGAAGCTGCGCGAAGCTCTCTTTTTGTTTGGCGAATGCGAAGAACCACCAACGCTATACGTTTCGTACGACGCACTAAAACTCACTAATATCCCTTGATATAACTTCTAAACACTCATAAACAGGTGTTTTATATATGTCCGCTGCAGCGGAATACCGTTGCTTTCAGCCGCGAAACGGTACACTGGATTTATTTCACGAATTCGTACGTCAGTATCAGTGCATATATAGTACTTTGGAGGAAATACACGCTTGTCAGAAACTATATTTTCAGCGTATTCTCGGGGTAATATCTTTCGTCGTATCGGCTGTGGCAGCAATTGCGGGGATCAAAGTGCGGCTTTTTCTTTTCGGATGTATAAGTTAGTGAGGTAATGTCGCAGGCGTCCTCATGTAAGTGGGCAGTGACATCTGCGACATTCGCCGCGGGAGGTGCACGGACGGTGGAAAATTTCGTCTTTGAGTTGGACTCAAATGGCCGCCCAGCGAAGGTGGTATGACGGGGGTGTCCAGCCGCATGGTACATGCACTATCTAGGGTCAATTGAAGACAGAACATGAGAGAACTGATGTTCAGAGGCTGGAAAAAAATAGATGGGACAAATACACATACAAAGCCTCAATTGCCTAAGAAATTAATGATGAAAGGTGGAAGTCACTGAAAAGGTTAGCCAGCTGTAGGAGTCGAACCCACATCTTCTGGATTACCGGTCCAGGGCTCTACCAATTGAGCTAAGCTAACACGCCTTCCCAGCGGCTTACGACGCACCCTGGAAGTCGCTGGGAAGGCGTGTTAGCTTAGCTCAATTGGTAGAGCCCTGGACCGGTAATCCAGAAGATGTGGGTTCGCCTCCTACAGCTGCCTAACCTTTTCAGTGACTTCCATCTGCGCCTGCATTCTGCTCCATGTATGTAATTTCATATAAAACGTGATTCATATAAAAATGAATGTGTTGCCGCGCAACAGCATTGCTGACGCACGTGCATCAGAACGGTCGGTTGGTGGAACGCTTTTATGCTGTTCCACGACGCATAAGTTTTATGGAAGGATGACTGTGCTGTCCAAGCAACACTGAAACTTGAAACCATAATGATAAAATACATAAAAAGCAAGCGAGCTAGTGGCGTATATCCATGGCGAAACCCCCCCCCCCCCCCACCGAGACTATATAGGGAACAAAAAGGGACGCACACGTCCCTGTTTGTTCCCTAGTCACTAGAAATGCGACTGCCTGCTATTCTTCTCCGTCAATCAAGTGCTTCAAATTGATTTTGTGGTCTTATAGGGAATTGTTTGCTGTAGGAAAATTTATTAAACATCATGGACGACACTCACTCAGACACACTCATACGACAGGCGTGCACTTCCCACGACACGTTATATATACTACGGTCATTCCGGGGAATATTTACGTATGAAAGATGAGACGGAGATGAACCGAGTTCCACGCCTCACACAACAACGAGGGAAGGATGAGCAGATCGTCACCTGTGCAAGACGAGCTGGTTGGTGACAAGGATCGACGTTCCTCATCAATAGAAAAAGGGGTGTGCCACAGCACTGACATATGTGCTTCATCGTCGTTAGGGTCGTTACAAGTTAAGGAGTGGCGGGAAATTCAAAAAGGTGGGCACGTGACACATTGCGCGTGACGTGCACCACGGCCTTCACGTATCGCGCAAAGAGCGCCGTGCACATGTTTTATCACGTGCCCACCTTTTTAAATTTCCCGCCGCCTTTTTGAATTTCCCGCCACTCGTTAGCTTGTAACGACCGTAACGACGATGAAGCGATTAAGCCCCCTGGTTCCAAAACGAACGAGTGGCAGTCAAACACTGTTTAGACTCGCGCTGGCTGAATGCCCCCCACACAATGGACCACAAAACGCATGTGTATCAAAGTTGGCATGCTTTCCACAGCGGCCTACGAAGGTTACTGCTTTTAGCAGTCAGGTTTTAGAAGTAACATTTTAGAAGTAACATTTTGCGGTTCGTGGCTTTACGTCACGAGAGAACTGTTTAGGAGTAAACAAATGTGCACGCATTTTTACTCCTATTTAAAAGTTATGGTATGTGGAAATTACGCTGGCCGTACCTTTTAGGTTTCGAGGTAAAAGCGGATGCACATTTTTTTTTCTTTTTGCCATCTATTACAGGTGGGCGTTTTAAGAGCGCAGAAATGTGGCTGCATCGGCTATACAGCGACGTGTATAACTCACGTTGTCAAATAATAATAATAATAATAATGATAAGAAAAGGAAAAAAAATCATCATAAACAATGCAAGTCATAGTGGCAATATACAGGGTGTTCATTTGTATCCGTTACAGATTTTTTATTTAAAAAGATACGAGAGCTACACAGATGCCGTTTTAGCAGGTGGGTCATGCGCCCCACACCACGTGAGAAAGCGCATGTTACTACTCGACGAATATTACGTAAAATTCATTAATCAACCGGCTTGCCATAATCGGTTCGGAAGAGTCCAGTTGACGCCAACCGCCGCAGAAATATTCTACGTTGAAAGAAATGGGAGGAGGGACAATGCAGACAACCTACCTGAGATGACTTCGCCAAATCTCGAAGTCCTTGCGCGACATTCCGCAACTTTGGCTCCGAAAGAGCCAACCTGGCCGCCAGGGCTGGAGGAAGGCCCTCAGCTTGAGCAAGGTCCTCTTTGTTGGCCTCTAGTATAGAAGCAGCCCGATCTTCCAGGAGGTCGGCCAGTCGGTTGATGGCCCCCGAACGTTCTTCGTCAGTGAGAGCTTCGAGCACTCTGCTCCCCTGCTTGGCGTGGGCAGCCTGCGATTCTAGTGAAAGCATCTTGGTGCGGTGATCCGTGAAGAAGGTGCCCACGCGTTTGCCCTGCATAATCCGCGTGATGGCCATGTCCTGGAACCCGCTGCCGATCACCACGGAGACACCGTGCTCCAAAGCCCAGCAGGCAGCTTGAATCTGAAAAAGCACCGCGGATAATGCAGCAATGTCTTGGCCTGGGTGGATCAGTTATAGACCGCTCACTGAACTCAAGGTTGTTGGCGGCGTGGTACAAGTTGCAAAGGGACTGTTGCTGTTGCATCCGTAAACGAATCTATGAAACCGATACCGCTACGTTCTGCATCGGCCGACTATTTTTTTCTTGGCTTGACTTGGCTATTTTTTCTTTTCGTTTGGTCCGAAAAGCGCTTCGATATTAAGGCGGACCAGTGGCGTAGCCAGACCTCCAAGGTAGGGGGGGCTCGATACGAAAACTCGCCCCCTCCCCCCCTCCGGGGGGGGGGGAGCACACATACTTGTGCACACTGCAAAGTGCGGATGCAAAAAAAAAAGAACAAAAATAGTTGATTTGGACGTTCACAATACGATTACATGTATAGGCTGTCATGACCAATGAGGTGGTGCACGTCACGAGATGGGAAGTATTTTGAAAAGCTCATACTTTGAAAACCATTCAAGAGTGCTGCTTAGATAGGCGCCATGAACTGCAAGAACTTTCGCGATCGTCACTCTGGTCCCCGCTCCCACCCCCATATATTATGTTCTCCTCGGATTTGCACGGTGTGCGTGGGTCGGTACGTGGCAGGTAGGGGAGGCTCGAGCCCCCCCTAGCCCCCCTGTGGCTATGCCACTGCCGCTGATACCGGTTCTTGAAATGACTGGCGGCTCCGTCTAGCACTAATACGGCTCCGGCAAACACACCAGCATTTTCGTCCATCCAGTCCTCAACCAAGTTCAGCGCCGCCAGGGCATGGGTGTAGTCGTACTGTCATCAGTAATCATTTACCTCCTCCTTATCCTGGTCTTTAGTCCACTTTTGGAGTCTCTTGCAACTTTCCTCCCTTCACGTATGCTCAAACTACCTGGCTCTACAGCTCTTCCGCTTTTTGCGTACGCGGATGACCTATCTCTAATACTTAGAGATGAAGCTTCTGTTGCCGCTGTCCTAGGTGTTCTAGATGCCTATGGCAACGTATCAAATGCGCGCATTAATCGGGCGAAGAGTGTTTTGCTCTTCCTTAATGCTACCCCTTCGTGCCCTGCGCCCTTTGGCATTCCTGTTAAAGACGATGTTCGCATACTAGGATATAACTTTAATAGTTGCGGACTGTCGCCGTCCTCATGGCTGAGGGTGCACCAGCGCAGTGTCCCCGTTCTTGCTGATCTCAGAGGTTTGGTGCTCCCTATCACGTGTCGAGCCCGTCTTGCCGCCTCATGGTTTTTCAGTAAGTACTGGTACCATGGCAGTGTCGTTATTCCCCCTCGTCAGATCTTGGTAGCTGCTACTCGCACAGCTTTTCGTTTCATCTGGGGTGGCAGCGTGGAATGGGTGTCACGCGCCCGCATGTGCTTGCAGCGGGAGTTAGGTGGCCTATGGGTTCCACATATGAAGACCAAGTGTCTCGCCCTTGGTCTTAAAGGTATTTTTGATGCGCTCATGGAGCCGTGCCACCCTGCCCATGATCTGTTACAGTTCCTCCTGGGTCCTGATGTCAGGTTTTTTTCGGCTTTTTCGCTGAGTAGGCCTCGGTCTGAGTTTGTCGCACCCCACCTCAGGGAGTATGCCTCCTCCATACGGCGCCTGCGCGAGTCCTACCCAGGTGAACGCATTTCTACCTGGACTGTGAAGCGACTGTACAAATCTCTCTTGGAGCTTCTTGCCATGCCTCCGCCGGCTGTGGGCCTTGGTGTGCCCCGGCAGGTTGCTTGGCGTCTTGTCACCGCGGGCTGGTTCGACGCACGTCGGGCTAGCCTGCAATGGCGCTTGGCACACGGCGTTTTACCGCTTCGGGACCGTCTGGCTCGGTACGGAGTCACCACTCCTTTCTGTCCATTCTGTGCTTGTCACGAAACTGCGGAACACGCGTTTCATCAGTGCCTTGTGCCCGATACTCTATGGCACAAAGTTGAAGTCGTGTTCGGTGTGTCACGCATTCGGTGGGCTGTCATTCAAACGCTCTTTCAGCCTCCCGTCCCGCATCGCGATAGGAAACAGTTCCTCCTTCTGGCAGTTGAGATTAACTACCAGGTGTGGATTTCTCGCTGCATTGCAGCACAGGGTGGCCGCATCCGTAGTGTAGCAGAAGTGCTAAATCTTGTTCGAGCAGGGGTTCGTCGCGCTCTTCGTAGAGAGAGAGCTGTGCTGGGAGCTGTGCACTTTGCAAGACGGTGGCAGACATCTTTGGTCCTCTTTGAAGATGATAGAGGTACGTATGTGCTTCACTTTTAGGTGGCCAAGTACAGTGTGCCGTTGTCACTTTCGCAGCTTTCCGCGAGTCTTCGTTCGTTGCATGGTGACGTCCAGCACACATATTAATCTAGAGATCATATTGCTCTAGAGTTGGCATCTACGTAGCCTTAGTTTAGTCCGTGTGAAACGTTAGAGGGAGCCAGTCTGTGTGGCTGGTCTTCCGCTCTGATGCCAATACAGTTATCCTGCATAGTTATCCTGCAAGTTTGTGTCTGTCCAAAGCAAAAAAAAAGTTTGTGTCTGTCCAAAGGGGACTACCTCCATAGGTAGCTCTCCTGCTTGATGACAATACACACTTATCCTGCATCCTGTAAACGTCACCTGTGCACTGTAAATAAATTTTCCTAATTTCCTACACGAAGGGTTACACCTCAAACTCGAGACCGGCATCCCTCCTTCGGACTCAGCCGTAGACCCTCCAGTGGATAACTCGTCTACAACATCATATACTTCGCCGAAAGTATCAGACGACGAAATGGCTCCGCGTGAAGATCGCAAGAGCAAGCATGACCTTCAGTTGACATCTGGATCCGGGGACAGCCCGTCTAGGCAGAAGAAGAGGAGGAGGAAACTCAAGTCTGCGTCCCTGTTGGAGAGCCAGTTCTCGGGTTCGTCGTCGGACTCA